>NC_133026.1:25323269-25937884 GCF_048771995.1 Taeniopygia guttata | reverse complement strand
AGATAATGAAAATCAATAAACCATTTTTCTGTATTTGCATGTTTCATTGGAGAATAAATTAACTTCTTTTTATTTAACTTAATTTGCTATGCATGTATCCCATCAACAACTTGGAACTCATCCTCAAGTCTTGAAATTAGATATACTTCAAAAAACACAGAGCTCAAACAACAAAAACCCAGACATACACCAAAACATAAGACAATGTTTTATGATCATCTTCAAGCCTCCCAAGTGAGAATTTTATTTGGGAAAAAAAATCCAAAAACCAAACAAACAAAAAAAACCACCACCTAACAGGAAAAGCCCTCCAACTGGAAATCACTGTGCATATCAACATGCTTGTTCCATTTTACATATTTGTAGTCCCAAGAAGTGACTCAACTTAAGCACTGAAAAATGCTTGAGTCTGGCACAATTTGAATAAAAAGACAGCTAATATAACTCCATGCTGGAAGATATCCACAAATGCAAACCTTGAGATCTCCCTGCTCCTATCCCCTTGAAATAATACTTAATTTGGAATGACAACAGTATGCTTTTCCTCTCTTTTATACTTGATTATGCTGAAAACGTAAAATTTCGTTTTCAGTTTCTGAATGAGGCAAAGGGAGGCAGCCAAATGTTCACATAACCTGAACACTTACTTGCGCTCACTAGGAAAGGAATTTTACTGCCAAATACTTGGAACTGAAATATTTATAGAACAGTTTGTTTATCTTTTCTGTAACTAGTGAAAACGTTTGTTTGTGAATGTTTAAATATTCTAAATTTTCTATTCATAAGGGTATTTGTAGAGATTGATATGGATATGCATTTTAAGAGAAGAGTTGAGAAATACAATAACTACAAAGCATGCTACTGAAAATCTCCTGAATGGAAATTATGCTTTCAAAACAGAAAGACTTTAAGGTCATAGTATTGTGAAAAGAAGGCATCTTGAAAATAAATCCAGGATTAAGGACTTTTTAAGTAGATCTTTTGTGACAGCAAATATGACTGCTGCTTTTTGGCTAAAACTGACTGTCTCATTTCAAAATAAGCAGAACATGAAGACAGCCTTCTCCAAAGAGTCCTCATTACAGCTTCTAAAAATTTTCTTGGAACATTTTAATAATCAGTTTCTCTAATTCATTAAGTAAAACTTCTGAAACATACAAACCCTTTTTTTCTTTTCTATGCATTCTGTGCTTATCTTTACCCCATCAAAGGGCTTCCTGTGCTGCATAACACCATATTTTAGCAATGAGGAAACTTCTCTATACATTCTAACTTGTCCTGAGAAACTCAGTATTACACAAAAGACTAGAATCACAGAATCTATTTAAAGATCCATGATAACTACGGATCAGAATTGTGGCACAAGAGATAAACACCTGATTTAACAACCAAACCTACATGGCCTGCTAGATTGAAACTATAACTAAAGAGAGCTAGTTTCTTCTAGTTTCCAATTTAGTTTGGAAGACAAACTCAGATGGCTTATTCCAAACCTCAAAAGCACCGCTGAAAAAAACAAGAATGCAGCTCCTTTGAGAATAACTAGGGAGGGGTAGTTAGAATTATGTATTTTTAATCTGTTTGACAGTGATCATCTTTGTGGCAACAAGCTCCAGCACAAGGAGGAAGAAGGTGCAAAAGAACATTCACCTTTCTTGTCGAAGAGCACTGGAGCAGTAGAATGCCCCAGCAACCTACCTGCCAGAGGGTCCTACTAAGGACAGAGCCCTGAAGAGACTCCAGGCTATCACAAGAGTATCAGGCCATGAATAACCTCAGTGGCCTTCTCTCAGCTCCACCCCCCCACACACACACACACAGTTTTTGAGACTCACAGATTTATTACCATGATTTAGTAAAATCTTTTCCTTTGTTAGCCACTGTTATATGGACTCTTTTTCTTAAATAACACTCAGCACAATTTTGCATATAACAGCTTCAAAATAAATCAGATATAAGGCTGAGATTGATATCTGCATATTTAGCCTCAACAGATCTGCCCACATTGAGAAAATTATCTTTAACAACTGTTTTCTAAAAGCATTAAAATATTATCATCACATACCATGTTACTGCGTTAGTACCAATTAAAAAAAGACTACTGTAACTTATTTTAGAATTTCATATTTCTAATAAAATTAAGCAAATCCACATTTCTTCAGAATTAAATTGAGTAGACATCAATTATATGAAACATCTCTGTATTCTTGTTTTACTGCTTTTACCTGAGTAGATTTATCTTTCATACATGAAGGGTAGTGTACATGGGGATCACGTGGCCACTGTCCTGTGAGGTAAGGTCCTGTTATTGTGTCCAAAGAAGAAGTTCGCCTTATGGTACCAGAAGTTCTGATTTGCTGGGATTTTGGCCTGTCCACTGTAGAAAACCAGAACAAAATCAACAAAAAAGTCAGGCTAAATTTGATGTGAAATGTTAAAAGCTAGCTATGACACACAATGGCAAGAACATATCAGAAATCTTTGTCTAAATGCCAAGCTGAAGAGAACACCACCACATCAAAGCAAATACATCAGACAAAAAAGAAAAACAAATAGAAAAGGGAAAATTTAACAGTTACAAAAGCCCCAATGCTTAAGGTGTTCATATCTGCAAAGAGCTTAGCTACTTATCCTATGTATTTTCATCAGCAAAAATCACCAAGCAAATTTAAATACAGTGATGATGCAACTCAGGAAAGCCAGACATGCAGAAATATAAAATATAGCATAGCACTTTTTAAGTCAGCTTGCTTAGCTTTCTAAATACTAAAATACGTATCATGAGAAAAATTGTGGTTGTTAAGAGGATGCATATTGGATTTATCCTCTTTTCCATATTATTTCATCATTTCAATCAATTCCTTATTATTTACAAGAGCCCACTGCAGCCCTTAGCAAGCTGAGAGTGTGACTCCATCTTTCCCTCTGACAAGGGAAATGCCTTGCAGTCAGAGCAGCTGCCTTGCTTGTTTTCACTCATCATTGCGCTTGCAATCCTCGACTTCTCCCTGTACTTTTCTCGCCACATACCCAGATCATGGAACACTTTTTGCATTTCATTTCGAGAGCAAAGTGCAGGGTGATTCACGAGATTGATGTGGGAAAGAGCAGAATTTTACAGCATGCTCTCTGGATTGTCTTTGTCTGCTTTGTCCTTTAGGCAAAATTACTTCATATACTCATTTTCTAGACTTCACATTAGCCCTAAGCCCTACATGGCAGCTACTGTCTGTTCTGCTCATCCCTACTAAAAGAAATTCACAAGTGAGATAACTTCCAAGTTAATCACATGGCATGCACTGATCTGACCCACCGAAAGCCTACTGACTTCTCAGAACATGAGAACAGACCTGCTGGCACACTTATGAATCCAAACATGGAACCTGGCCTTCACAAGTATTTTCTATTAGTTTATCAGCTAGAACTGATGGATCTCAAAAGGCAGAGTCCATCATCTATGTGATATACAGCATTCAGCACAGTTAGGGTATAGCTTGCACTAATAAAGTATGGTTATAGTATGATAGATGAAGACAATGTTAAAACAGACCATTTTAGACAAATATATAGACCAGTTGAAACACTGTATTAGCTACTCATTTTAGGTGAAGGGGTCTAAATAGTGCTGTGAATTGGACATGATGTAATGTATCATGCTGACTTTCATACTATAATTATTCTGACTGCCTTATCTATAAATCAAATCTCTACCATTTCTAACAGATCTATCCTTACAGGACTCCAATTATGACAAATCTGCATTTTAAGAAAGAGCCTTGAACTATTAAAAGTAAAGAAGTCTGAAATGCAAAACAGAGATGACAAATTTTAAAAATTAGTGTTTACGTCTGCACTGAAACACAAGAGTACCTAATGGGTAAAAAGCTACAAAGAATTCTTCCAACCTTCCCTGTCATGCTATGGCACTATGCTACTCTCTCAGCCCAAGTTTTGAAAGTTTCTCAAAAAACACCTTTTAAAACAATTCAGAAACAATGCACAAGATAATGTTTGAAGATGAGGAAGTAAACACAAGCCCAAGAGACACATCAAAATAAATACAGACAGTTAAGGTTTGTAACTTTTTCTACACCCAGAGGAAAGGCAACAGAAGTCCCAACATTAATAACTAAAATAATGTCATTAAAACTAAAGAAAAACCAACACTACCAAAAATTACTAGTTTTGTTTTTCCATTACCATCTTGGAAGTACACTGCAAGTCCCTGTCAAGCCTTGAAGCTGCGAGAAGAAAAAGATCAAGACATGGTTTCCAAAGTCCCTATTATTCATCAATGTTTCTCTGAATTAGGGAAATAAACCACTTCAAGTTAACACTAATTTAATTACATCCCTATTCCACTGTTGTCTGTGCTCCTTCCATCTCTTTTGAGATGGATTTCATGCCATCCCTATTCCACCATCGTCTGTGCTCCTTCCATCTCCTTTGAGAAGGCATGCACAGACAGATGTGTGAATCCACCTGGCAAAATAATTCACTGAGTTAAACATAATGAAAGCTAAAGTGCACCCCCCCTAAAGTCATAAACACAAGGTTTTCCCCATTACAGCAGAGTTGGCACAACATAATGAGCAGAAACCACCAGGAGAGCTAGAAGAACAGCAGCCCTGTGGTCTGTTCAAAAAGTTTTGGCTCCTCACCTCTTATGATGTGTCATTAGAACATAAAAAATAAAGGAGAAGGGATCTGTATGCATGATATTTGAAGGAACTTCTGCAAATTAGTGTTTGACAAAGTGTCTTGTATAGTAATGGACTCAGACATGATGGAATGCCCTGGAGAGCATCACTGTACTGGACCCCAACAGTGGCAGATCAGATCAGCTTAAGTAGTTTTCTAAATATTAGAACGGCTCTCAGGGTTGATTTCTTCAGCTTGTTTTTCTCACCTCATCATATATGTGGCTCCCCACTACTGTAGGGAACTACTATATAACACTTCTTCCCAAATTTTCATTATCAATGGAATGCTGATGCTACTACCATGAATACCCTTCTCCAGCCCAAATCACTTTCTCTGGTTGGAAAACTCATGCTCCAGTTTTCTCAGAGAATCAAAACAGCTGAAGTGCTTCAACAGCTCCTGAAGATAGCCAATAGACTTCAGCATTCAGAAAGGCTTCAACAATATTAAGGAATCTCTAAAATTACACACTGTAAGGTTCTGAAGATTGAAACTTCCAAGTTTCAGATTAAAACTCATCTGACAATATCCCAAGCGCATGAATGGATTTTACTGCAGCAGTAAGTCAAAGGATTCTGTTGTTTTATTGACAAGTGAGACATCTCATATGAAACACAACCCTACCTCCAGAATAAGCAAACTTAAAATCACAGCACTTAAGCAGTGTAACATGACCTGAGGAAGTTATCTAGAAACAAGAAAAGCAAGACATATGCTTGCAGCAAGGCAAAATACCTCATGACCACTGAGATTAGCTTGGTTGATTAGAGAATAATGATAACACTGCCCAGGCTGTGGGTTTGATCCCTGTATGGCTCTTCTCTTAAGAGTGGGACTCCATGATCCCTGTGAGTCCCAATTCAGAATATTCTGTGATTCTATGTGTTACTTAAAATATGCCACAAGTTTTAATGGCATGTATTTAGGACAAGTTGCTACACCATTCTAGTTATGAACGTTACACAAAGTGACACAAGGGTCCACCTGAATACTACAGCTGGCAAAATTCAGCGTGATCCTACCTCCCAGCAGGAACCAACTAAAATAACCTGCATGAAATCATGATTGTGCATGCTGCATTGAGAGCAAAGAGAGCTCTAGTTATACCACCTAGACTGACTGAAAAAAGGTTTCCGTTTCTCTGACAGCAAAATGTAATTCAGTAAGAGCCTAACACGACAGTTCTTTTTAAAAGGACATGGGGCTCAAATAAAACCATCTGCTGCAGCTCTAAAATGAAGAGCATGCCTTCCCATCTAGGATAGAGGCAGCTAACCTGCACATAATCTGAAAGCCATGTTCACAGTCCATTTTTAGCTTAAATAGCTTTGTGCCACATGTGCAATGAGGAAAATCACCTGCAACAGAACAGCAAGACTGACAGCTAGCACTGGTAGCAGTAAAAAAACTGGTTCAGCTCAATCCACCAGAGCTCATCTGTCAACATCTTTTCTTCCCATGTTTCTTTCAACAGTTAGCAAATTCAGTTCAAATTTGGCCAGAACTTTTCCACTCACGTACTTGCATAGAAATAACTGATTTTAAAGAACTAAAATTATCCTAAGAATCTCAGATAACACAGACTGCTCTCAAACTGAATGAAAACCATGAAATAAAAATAAAATTAATTATTCTCCAAAACTAGTATTGTCATTTCACTATTGATGTCAGCTAATTGTGAGACTGTCCTGCCAAAAGGTTAGACAACATTCTTACAGTAATTCCTTAATTTCTTTTCTCAAAAGTTTTTCTTTAGCTTCAACTATTAACCCAAGACCATGAAATATAAGTATTAGATTCCACAATAATTTTCATGAGATGTTGTTTCTCTTCAGTTTAGTTGCTAGCACCCTGCACAACCTTCTGGTCACAAGCTACTCATGAAATGAGTCCCAAGCTTAGGACTCATCCATTCCTGAAGAATTTCAGATTTTATCTTGGAAATAAATATTAACTTCAAAAAACTTCAAACACAACTTCAAATAAATACTAACTTCAAAATAATTTTCTACAAAAATACTCTTGGGAAGAGTCACTATGATGGATATCCTAGTCTGCCTAAGACTCTCTTCAAGAGCCACAAAGTCAGAGTTCAAATAGTCTGGCCCAAAGGATATTCAGAGACTATGTATACCACAATAAAATAGCATCAGATATTTCTAGGACATTCCTATCAGATCTGACAAGAAATTTACAACAATCTACTAACCCAATGAGATGCAGAAGTGCCCATGTGAGTGCTTCTTAAATAATGAATTATGTGGGAATGCAGTCTAGGAAATCAAAAACTAGAAATGAAAGCTGAATATTAAGGAATGGTGACCCACAGTGAATGATGGCCTGACATGATTTAAGTACATTTCCCACAGCAGCTACTGATGACTGTCCTACACCAAGTCCCCTCTCCTGTTACACCCTGTAAATGCATGAAAAAGGGATACCTTTGCTCTTGCTTACTTTGGACAGTGATTCCCTGAGTACCATGAAAGCAGACTTCTGCATTAAAGACTCTGTCTCTGAAAAGCCCAGTCAAGGGAGGCTTTTCTTCTTTTTTGCTTGTTTTTTAAGCATGTATATAGTGACATGGTACTGACATCTGAATGAGTATCTGATTGGTCTCCCCTGTTCTGACTATGATGGTCAAACTGGTGCGTGTTTAATTTGCAGAACTTGTCTCTATGACTTTGCCAGGAAAAAGATTGAATAATGGGGATTTAGAGGCCTCTCTAAAAAAATATTTCAATCTTCATTCTCAAGAAGGCTTTTCTCTTGTAATTGGAGCCAAAATCTCTCATGAAAAAGATTAACAAGGGATTTGGGGTCCCCTGAAGTTTTACTCCAGAGGAGTAAAGAGATCTGTTGGCTCAAAAGACATTTCCCAGTGACTGACGGACTTGTTTCTGACCCAATCTCTAACTGGCTGCATGAATGCATTAACAGTTCAGAAAGGTGCAGAGCAACAAAGAGCATGCTGTTTGCCATGTTCTGCTCATACAAAATAACAAAAAATAGGATTTTAAATAGGATCTTTAAAAACCCACAGCACCCTTTTATGTAATTGAAAAGAAAAAATGTGAAATTACTGCACTCTTCCTTCATAATTTCAAATTAAATAGCCTAATCTTTTTAATAGCTTAAAACAAAACACTAGCATTTCAAACATTTAAAAGGCAGTGCAGTGCTTTGCTACCAAAATTGTAATTCTAAGAGAATGTAAGAAGAGAGTCTTTTTAAGTTACCTTCTGATACATCTCTAAAGTACCTTACATTCAGCTCCTTAAAATATGTTTTCATTATGTGCACTACACTGGTTTTGGTTTAGTTCCCCAGTTTATATCTTTAGAAATTACAAGAGAGAATGACTGAAAACAAAGAGGGCTGACATTCTGAAGTTACTACCCTGAAGAGACAGATACAATCCGCTCTAATTTCCTCTTACCATCCTAACTGAAGGGAAAAATAAAGGCACCACAGAACAGCACCATAATCTAACCAAGGCTCCAGCAACCAAAACCAAACGGGCAGAAAGCAGACTACTTCTTGAGAGCAAAGATCTTTTCAGAGATCCAGGTCCATGAATGATGTGCTTTCTGCATCCAGAATTCTTCAGGGAGAAGAAAAAAATAAAGAGGGGGACCAGTCTTCCACACAGATCATTTCCACACAGTCTGGTAGTCAGGGCCAATTTGGTTTTGTACCTAACAAGGCTTATCAGACTGAACTGCAAGAAACAGAAGTCTATTAAGATAGGACGTCACCAATACTGTGAAAATAACATAAGACAAAACCATCTTGTCCCTTCAAAGGAAAATTGTACACACACTGACCCACAGTATTGGATTTAGGAATCAACTATATTGAGTTATCTTTTATAGCTATGACCAAGTCATCTAAAAAGGGAAGAGATCTTCTGATTAGCCACTGAATCCAACCCATAGGTTAAGGCACTCCCTTCCATAACGGAGGTTTCATGCAAGACTCTCAAGGACTCCTAGCCATGCAGGATAGCACAGGGGCAGGGCTAGCACGGATACCAGAGGAAGTAGAACACATGGATGAATTTGTAGACATATTTCACTGGACCTGCAGTTGACTCAAAGTCCTGGTTGCCTATCTATGTACGTTGAAGCAAGGTCTCTGCCTCATGTCCCTTATTCCCCCCAACCACATGTCAAGTAAAATGTGACTATGAATATGTTTCAGAAGTCAGATTTTGTTCACAGCAAAACTCCCCTGTTTAAAATCAACATTATCCTTAGAGATCAAACACAGAAAGAATGCTCTAATCTCCATAAGAAAAGTAAACAAACCATATGGCAGAAAGTTTCAGCCCGCTAAAGCTAAACTATTCTTCTAACAAGGATTACTGCTGGCATGCACAGGACCTGTAGGATTTCGTATCACAAAAGCCTGCTTTGTTCAACAGATGTAACCTACACACTTGCACTCTTCTAACAGGATGACATGTAGGTAAAAAACAGTAATTCCAAACTTGCATATTTTTATGTATTTCATGTTTTTAGAATATATTTTTCTTTGTAAGATTATTACTTCAAATTTAAATACTACACAAGTGTCTAAACTTAGTATCATTCAATAAAGTGTTTGTACTATAAAGTTAAGACAAATTTGATTGGAGCTCAGCAGCTAAGTACTTGGGAAAAAGCACACTGAAACAACCATCCATTAACTGTTGGACACTTCAGCAGATACAGAGAATTTCCTTCCTTTTAGTTCATTAATTTAGATCTGCTGAATCATCTATTCTATGTATCCAATACTGAGAAACAAACTGGCAACCAAGAACAACTCTAAAGCTTGGGGTGTTATTTTTATTTCCAGTATATTAATAATTAAAATACTGGAGGTCATTATAAACACACGCAGTTGATTTAGTAACAGAAGAACACTTTTTTCAAATAAACTTGATGACTCTGAAGGGATTTTTTGCTGTGGTTGTTATTATAAAGACAATACTTAAAATTTAACAAGAAGTAGAAAGTGAGGGTTTTGTAAACCTTCAATCAAATTCTTCTTTCCATCAAAATGCAGCTGGACATAATAATGAATAAAACAAATCAGAAGGAACAACTCACCATTTTCATAATCAAAACACACAAAGGACTGTAATCAATGCACAGAGGCTATACAATGCCATCATAATGATCACCAATTATTAGAGATAGAAAGCATTCTCCCAGCTAGAACAAATTACACTAAACAACAATAATGCATTTTTCTGAAAAAAAATGAAAAATAGAAATGTAAAAGCAGACTAAAATTGATTGCCTAAATGAGAATGCTTAACTTTGATGATTAAATAAATGCTCTTTTCATTATCAATTAAACATAGAAACAAAGGACTAGAAACAACTTCCTAAATCTGGAGCCCACTTTGCAGCTATCACTGACAAAATACATAATCACTTCAAAACAGACTAAAGTCAAATCTTACAGCAGCTACTTGTCCTCACAATTCCTACTAGAAAAATAATCCAGGAACTTAACTTTTCCTGATGGTTTCAAGCCTTCTTACAGTTTAATATATAAATATATTGCCAATCCACCTGCTCATTCCTTTCCTTGCTCACCTGGATTCTGACAGAGCAAGTGAATTTTTATTCACATTTTTTCAGAATCACACAGTTTAACTCCTAACCTGCAAGTCCTTCTCTGAGTCAGCTCCAGTTTGACTTTACTTTTCTTGACCTGTGGAGCATGAAAAGGGTGTGCAATACTCAATTTAATACCTCAGAAACCCCTGTGTGGCCAAGTGCTCTTCATGTAAGACCAGACCTGTGCCCAGAAGTTTTTCAGTTGCTTCATGTTGGCAGTTTAGAGATCTCACCATCACCCAACTCCACCCTCCAGAATTTTCAAATTAGATGTTTCTCCTGTGAGAAAAAGATACTCTGATCGAGCACAACTCCAGATACATTAACTTCCAATTTTTACTTTTACATCCAATTTTTTAAACTTATTACTTCAATTCCCATGGTTCTTAAACTCTTCTTGCATAATCTTCCTGTGTGCTAATTAAACCTCTCAATATTCATCAACAGTTTCATCATCCTAATTTCAAAATTTGCCTAAACAGATAAGATCTACTTCCCATCTAGATCGTCAGTTTTCCTATCAAATCAGCCAGGTTAGCATGACACCACTTGGAAAGCTCATTTTACACTTTAACATTTCTCTCTAGTTTCCACCATCCCTTCAAATTTCTTCTGCAGTTTCACCAACAGTTCTCCATACTTTAGAAGTGGACACAATGTTTTTCACATTTTTAAAACATCAGCATTGCTGATGTACCTGCTATACTCAGGAGGTATCTATTCTCTAATTATGTCACCCCTACTAACAAGCTGCCTCAGAAATGTGAAGGTAAGTGTCAATTTCTGAGTAGGCTTTTCTAGAATCCTGCAATGCAGATCTCTGAACTGACTTTACTGAAATATGCAATCTGTATTTGCCACAGTCTTGGTAATTCCTACTCCAAATTATCCTCGTCCCTTACAATTTGGGGTTTTTTTAATCTTTCTGGGTTAAAAATCATTGTTCTTATGGAAAGTGATTTCTTAGACTTTTTTCTAAGAAGTATTGAATAGCATCTGTGCTATTTCCTCTGAGATTGTAGCTACTATTCCTCGGAGCTGATTTTGAAACCATACATTCTAGCAAATCAGTCTCAGATCATTCTCAGAACTTTTCTTCATACCAGACGGTTACAACTTTTTCCTCATTTTTTAATCCGCATGTTTCTATTATCTCTCTTAAAGTACACAAAGTCCAAGCCTGTTCATGTTTTAAAATTTTCAGCTAAGGTTCACCTTTTGATTGGTAACATGACATTCTTTCCTCAGTTCTTCCTGCTGTTTCTTGCAGGCACTCTGCTTATTCCTAGCAGCCTTTTCGAGGTAAGTGTCCATGCAATCAGATCACATCCTTGAACTTTTCTGATGTCTGAAAGACTCCAATAGTATTAACATTTTTCATTAAAACAGATTCTCTATTATTCAAGGCAGAGCAACACCATTTAGACAAATTTTCAAACTACTTCCTTCCGAAATCCAAAACTTTACTCCCAATTCATGAGTTTTAAAGAAACCCCTACGTAGGATTTTTTTTTTTTTTTTGCTGTATACGCGTATAAATTTGCATGACTAAACAAAGGCTAGATCTAACATTTCTTTCATGTATGTACAGTGTCAGCACACCCATTTCTTCTGCTTCTCTGAAATTTTGATTTGTTACAGTTGGTAATTCCTATCTTCAATGTGGCCAGTCTAAGTTTGTACTATAAATCTTGAGGTCAAATGATCTCACTGTATCCTTCAATTTCATATTAAAGGCTATACACACCACTAAACAAAAATCATGCACCTCCAATCATCTGAATAGCTGAGTTCCTTCTTTGGAAGAAATTAAGGTAGACCTATGCAACAGATTTACAAAATATTTCAAATAATGTACGGACTGCATACTTTGCTAAACAATTTGTTTTTAAAGAATGAGCCTCTCTTTTTACAGCAACGCCTAAAGTTTATTTGGATCTTCCACATGGGCAAGATCCTACACTGAGTATGTGTCTGCAGTCAGTTCCTTGTATGGACATTTCTCAAATACACATTACTTTTAGACATGCATGAGTTAATCACATTTTTGCCCATGAGAAATTTTTCTCTTCCAGATTAGGCCTTTTCCGTGCTCCCTTTGAAAAGAACAGAAAGTATTTCAAATGTATTTTATGGTTTCTTTGTGGGTGAAGAAAACATTGCAAAGATAATTATTGCAGGCAGGTTATCAGGTATAACAAAGGAGCCACTGAAGGTGAAATAGCTGAGGAATCAGAGTATGAGAGAAAGGAAGTGTGGTATTCCACTATCAATTGCCACAATTAAGCAAACACCACTATCAGTTAAGAATGAAGATTTTAAGACCTTGAACAGAAATTTACTTCTGTGAAGACAGCTTCTCCTTTAACCTGGCAGCTTCCCAGCTACTGTGTAAACCTAAGTCTCATTCTGCATTCTTCAGCAGTTAGCTGGTATTTTTAGAGTCACACTGGTCAAAGTCTGTTCCGGGACATGGCGTAAATCTGAGTTTAAACTTTCAGTGAGCAGCTCAACTCTACATTGCTTTGAAAAGCAGAAAGTTAAGGTATCACGTATAACAAAGATTTACAATAATATATGCTGAATATGGAGGTATAGCACCTAGCTCACAGAGTCAAAGCTGCAAAGCTACTTGGTTTTCACAATGTACTTTCCAGGGCTCCAGATTCCAGAAAGACTGACTAGCTGACACTCAGCACTGAATTGGATTCCATGTGTGAGCAGTGGACTCAAGCGCTTCCAGAGCAGCACCACTCTGATACCTACTAGAGTCACCACCATCTTCTAGTCCTACTGGGCTAGGGAGCTCTGCCATGGCATGCAGAAAGAGTGGCACTGGGATCACGTTAAATACCTACAGAAATTCATAGCTCTTGTAGAGCTGGCTCCTCTGTGCTGTCTCTCCGTAGCCTGAATTACGGGAACACAGCGCAAAATTTTCCAAGTTTATCCAGCAACATTTCTGATGCAGCATGGATACAGCACTTCATCTAAGAAAAGCAACTGCACTGTTATCCCCGAGAGCTACCTGTTCACAAACCTGGGATTTTATATCTGCACTTAGGTAATCTGCCTCCTAATAGTCAACTTCTGACTTCATGGCATAATTTGAAGTGGGGTTTGTATTTACAGTGTAAATTGTGCAGACTATAATTAATTGAATTAGCTAGTAATTGAACACTGAATAAAAAAACTTGCTTCCTGGCAAGAACACATTACTTCCAAATGATAGCCTGGTCTCCAAATGCTGACAAATGTCAAACAATTATTAAAGTTTTGATTTTGTTTTGTTTGGTTTTTTTGTTTTGTTTTTTTTTACTGCAGCCTAAGCACCTATATTAAAATGTCTGGGGTTTTTTCCTAACCATGAAGACTTTTAAAAAATGTAAATACCCAGGTAATCCAGCTAGCTAACCTTTACTAATTATTTCTTTCAGAACTCCAGAACAGGCACTGTAAACCAAAAGACCTGAGATAAAAAGGTACATAATATAACAATATCCACATTGCCATACATTTAATTGGTTCACAACTGAGTAGCTACTGTTATACAAAACAATTATATAATATAGATTTATACTTATTATATAATATTAAAATTAATTTAGCTATAGAAATTCATTTCAAATTCAAGTATGAGTGTCAGTCAACCTGCAATGACCTAACAGTCAGAAATAAGTATTAATTCATGAAGTTCAGAAGTGTGTTTACAACACTGCATCATGGCTAATGGTAAGAGCATAGGACAGGAGGCTGAAGGTAGCCTTCTTCAAACAGGTGACTAGCATTGTTCAGGGAATGAGACACTTAAATTATTATTCCTATTTAGACTCAGCAGATTGAGAAGAAAATATTCTAGAGGATGCTAGATTATTCAAAAACCATGACAGAACTGCTACCTACTGCTCTTGTGAGCAAAATACAAGACACTTTCTTCCTAAAGAGGAAACAATGCATCGTTTGGGTAAAGCTAGTTTCAAGTTGTGCAAAATAAATGGCATGTAAGAACCAATGCTGTTACTCACTCATGTGAGAACAATGTACATTGCAAACAGCTACTCCTCAATTGAACACCAGCAACAGTGAAAGTCAAGTCCTAAAAACACCATCAGTGGCATCATGTATCACTGGGGCACATGCAACACTTAATAAAGGAGCCTAACCATACAGTACTATGCATTAGGGTTTCAAAACTCAAGTTCATAACATTTCATGACCTAATGGGAAGTATATGCAAACTGCAAAGCAACAATATCGAATATGGAAAGCTAATTAAGAGATCTACTACTACAAAAAATTAAAACTCCCCATCACAACCATCTTCACTAACCTAAAACAAACTGTTTAGGTTAATCCCCTATTTACATTTTTTTTGTGCAGAAAACTGTTATAGCTTGAGTGCAGGCACTCACACCTTCTGGGTGTTTTTTTCTCCCTGTCAGAGAAAACTAATCTAACAGGGTTTGGCACGAATCGGCAGCAGCAGCTAGGAAGTGCATGCACCAAAGGAGGAGAAGTGAAAGGAACACACCCAGGGCAGAGACAGTATTACAGGGCCTGAGACAGTAGGCTGAGGGCACTCCTCAACATAACCACACTTGGCCTGCCTCTGATTCCTTCCAGGACAGACTTCCAGGAGCTACATGCCTTCCTCTGTCCTACTAAGGAGACATTGCTGGAGCAAAGTTATCACCAGACAATCCCAGGGGGCCATGTAACAGAACAGCTCCGGTCCTAAACCCAGACTCACACAGCTGGGAGAGTAGAGTTCCCAAGACCTCATGTTTTTCAGTTTCAACTGTGGATGAGGGCTTCCATCGACACCATCTCAGCATCAGAAAGGTAAGAACCAGAGAGTCCAAACTGCCATTCCAAAGAATTGCTATTACACACTAGGACATGATACTCTGTGCACTATCCATACCGCAGCAATCTCTGATCCCTTTCAGTACTATTTCTACACCTCAGTACTTAATCTCCAATTCAAAACTATTTGTATGGCAGGGATGAGCTTCAGAGTCAAATCAGATGGGAAAAAAATAAAGCATAACTGAAAGACTATCTAGTTTTGGTGAAGTAAATATTCATTCAAAATTGTTATTCAGAATTTGATTTTTAAGTACAAACACCCATTTTCCTTCACCCTGATCTCCAATGCTTTTAATTTTGCAATTACCCAAACCTTAAAAATGGTGACACAAAGGAAAAGGTCATAATCTCAGGCTGATGAGTTACTATGATGTATTCTAATGATGAGATGCAAATAATATTTTACTTGCCTGAAAGTGCCTTAAGCCATTGTTTAAGCACTATAAAAGGAGGCAGCACTGAAAGACTAACATAAACATCCATTTAAATACTAACACTAAAGCAAGATGATGATCATTGACAGTTAAATACTTGAGCACAATTTTCCAGTCATGTATAATACAGGGTCATTTTTTTCATCAATAAAAGATACATTTTAAAAAATGCTAGTTGATGTTCAAACTCTACTATTTTAACAACTTCCCAGGAACATATGTGAAATCCATGAAGAACTCTCTATTTTGTCAAGTCCTGGCAACACTGTTCTCTGCTGAAGTAACTGTCAATTGATTTAAACAGGAACTTTCGTTTTTCACTGCAGGTTAAAAAAAATATCATCTTCTTCAGATGAAGATAATTAATCAACTGGTAAAGCGCCATTTAAAATGTATTGCAGATATTCACTTATACTGAAATACTGAGGAGCATATACTCTATTTCCAATACGTTTTGTATTGTTACAGCTACTGCTTTCAAGTCTAGACTTAACTGAAACTTGAGAATTACTGCATCAGTTTTTTTTTTTTTTATTTTTTTCATAATGATATAGAGTAGTAGCACAAAACCCATTTTAAAAATAACTGGCTTTCCACTGTGAATTTTTGCAATATAGCAGTCTAGGCTTGGTGAACACTGACTTTTTTGTAAGATTCTAAGATACACCCCACTCATCTACCCTCCCTGCATTTTAAATACGTTTTAAGAACCTCCATTCACCCCACCACCACAGGAAAGAAAAAAACAAAACACAGGAACCATGAATTTCGGAAACCAAATTTCAGTATTTGCCACTGTTTTACTATGTACAGATGTTGGCAAGTAACTTCAGTTTGGCCATATGTAACACACGAATACTTGCTTATGTCCAAAGAATAAGAATTAATGGTCAGGTAGCAATTTAAAACAGGTATAATCACGTAATTTTTAAGTTTTTTTTTTCCATGAAACCGGGAGGTTCTGTCCTCAAAGCTAATGCCTTGCTACAGCACTATTCAAGTTCAACAGAGAAAATACCTTCCTGTTTTTTCCTTCCTGCAGTTTAACACCTGAAAGAAGCTCAGTTAATTTGTTTTATAAAGCATTATTTATTAAAGGCATTTAATACACCATTCTCATTTATAGTCATGTTAAAACATGTAATTAAAAAGGCTCTGAGTTCAGGACAACTGGATCAAATTTAGCCAGGATCTTTTATGTCATCATATTATATTCCAATGAAAGTTATTTTGGGAAGTGAGAGGGACAAAGCTGGAGCAAAGCTGTTTTGGCCATACAAGTATGGGAATACTGCATTATTCAGGGATCAGGAAATAGGAAGCATCACAAAAATTACTTCCTTACCTACATTTGCTAGAAATAAAGGAAAGATCTTCTTGATCTCTGGCATAAATGCTTATGATGCCAAAATATTGGATGGTTTGAATCCAGGATATTAAAATAGTTCTACCTTTTGAAGTACAAATTTTGGTGTTTTTTAAATATTGATATCTCTCACAAGTCTAGAGACCAACAATATTGTTTGTTTTACTCCACTCCTAATTCCACTAGCCTAAAACCAGACATATATACTTCTTACGCTGAACTGGGTTATGCAGTTGTTTTGCATCTTTTGTAATTCCTTTCTCTCACTCATGTTGGCAAATCTTCAGGAGTTATTTTGGGAAGTAAAAGGCACTGGGAACCTTTAACAGCCAAACTGATTACAATATTTTTCATATGTCCTTAAAACTAACATTTGTCTTTAACACTTGGAAATGGAATGGCAAAAAGTTTGTACTATAAAATGTGTAAGTGAAAGTTGCAATATATGAGGCATAATATTACAGTACCACCAGAGTTAAAACTAAAATCAAAGCATTTGGTGAGAGCAGTGTTGAGTTTGAATCATAGAGAAGTCATTTACACCCTCCTTGTATACAAAAGAATAATGTATCATGAAAAAAAGAAACTAAAAAGGAAACCCACTCTCAAATTTATACAAGCTACCTTACATAACAGCAGATGCTGCTGATTTTATCCAGGTAAGGTAAGGAGGAAAAGAGGTTGCTTTTTTCTTTAAAAGATGTGTCCACAGGCAAGTAGCAAGTTTTATTTGACAAGTCCAAGGGTTTGGTTTTTCTGGATTGTTACCGGAACATCCTTTGTCATAAACCACACAGCTTCAGATTCTGTTGACATTACTTTTATGCACTCAGAGATCTAACAGATATATTCCCTCTAAGAAAACCACGTGTTGTTACATTCAACCAGATACTTTTTCCACTGCCAGCTCTCCAAAATATGAACACACACTATAAAAAATATCTACTAATAAAGAATAAACACATTTCAAGAAAGAAGAAAGGTGCAGACTTGCACACCACAGATTTATCCTATGATACCAGGTCTTTCCCCTCTTCTTCCCTCTTTTTTTAGCACCTTAAAAATATATATGTAACATTCACGATTTCTCACCCATTCAGCAACAGTACTAAACAAATACTGCTACTGGCATTGACAGCTTCCTAACAACTAAAAATACACAAATTTGCTTAAAAGAAAATACCATATTATTGAAAGTTTCAGTCCTAAAAACACAGGGGTTTTGCTACAGAACAAAAACCCTTACAGTATACTAGAAAGAAGGGGTAGAAAACATGATGATGGGAGAAAAAACAGACCATGCTGCTTTCATTCATGTAGTAGTGATGTCAGTGCCTGCAGTGGTAGTTGCTCTGACCTGTAGAGGCTCAAAGCTGGAGTGTTTGCACAGAAATCTCCTTCATAAAGGAACCTCTAGCAAATCACTACAATACCCACACAAAAAGTCTTAGTGGGATAGTCAGTTCAAGGCATCTATACTGAAAAAGACTGAAAGGAGATGGGGAAGGGACAGGTGTCTTAAGAGAATAAATCTATCCATCAGAATCATAAGCAGTTTCCAGAACAAGCATATTTGTGAAACAATCCAAATCAGACTGCAGAGCCAAAGACAAACACATCTCCTGCACTGGTGAGGAAAACAACAGGATTAAACCTAGAGCCTAAGCTCACATTTTACAGCAGTGGGAAATGGCTTTTAAAAACTGACAAAAAAACTTAATCAAGCCACTTCCCCAAGACTTGCATACTGATAACAACTATAAATAGCTGGAGTAGCATTGTTTAACAAACCACAGTAAAATGGTCCATGCCTGAAAATGGAACATTTAAATTTTTTTTCAAGTCCTCCATTATTACTGCAGTAGTCCTCCAGCTCAGCAATCAATTTTCTAGATACTATTATCACCATACACACTACAAACATGTTTTTAGTGTCCAGACATCATTTACTAAGGTGCTGAGAACAAGCAGAGAAACAAAGACAAAATATTGCCCCATGGCATGTAACTATATTCCAAATTGTGTAAAAACATCTCTAGTTCTGGGGGGGTGGAGGGGCAGACGAAGGGGAGGTTTGGTAATCTTTTTTCATTTGCGAGACTGAAGAAATAGAGTATCTTATTACTCTCGCCCGCTAGAAAATGGTGCCTGTATTTCAGTAAAATAAAGCTGTTGACGTGTGCAATTGTGGTCATTATTAGGGCGATCACGTTGTTTTCATTCATTCATTCAGGATTTGCTAAAGGATGTCAGCTTCTGCAGCAGCAGCTGGCTTGACCTGGAGGAGGGGGAACGAATTCTTTGCAGTGCATACAGATTACAGGGTGCATTTCTCGACGGACCGTTTATGATTTTATACACTGCACTCATTAAACCAAATCAAGCTCTGTGACACAGTTCACCAGGAGGCAAGCTCAAACAAGTTTAATGACAGAAAAGTCATTTAGTTCTAATTTATAGTCTGATTTATTAAGGCTAAAATAGACCATAGATGAAGAAGACTGAAACCACTTTCTAAAATTAAAATTTCCCCTCCAACAAAAAAATTGTACACATTAATTAAGTACTTCACAGCTTTGCAGGATTTTTCTGGCTTGCAGGTAACTGCCCATATTCCTCCCTCTTCAATACACCTTAAGCGTAGGCTTTATACACTGCACCACTACAATGTTTTCCTCCGGGTTCCCATAATTAAATAATTTACTGCTCACCGTCAGCACTGTCACAACTCATACACACAGATATTTTGGTTTTCTTTATTTTCCCATTAGCATTTTCCAAAGGTTTAAGATGTAAAAGGGAAATCTACATTTAATGCTCCATACGGCCAGAAAAAATATGATCTTTAAAATTTTAAATAGAGCTTGAATGAATCAAAACCACAGAAGCTCAGTTCCATTTTCAAGCACGCAAAACTCTGCAGAAATAGACACTTTTTGAAAAATACATTACAAAGTAACTCTGGTCAGATTATAGCACAATCAATTAGGTCATCTGCATAAGCAGATGCATAGGGCAAATTAACTCCATTTGTAACTGGCAGTGACATTTTGCTCATTTGTAAAATGCTGCCCCAACCTAGGACAATTCTGATGACAGATCTGCCCAAGTTGCAAATACTACAGATAGCAAGGGTTTACTACACATAAAAACTGAAGAGGAAAGAAGGTAAGATTCCACTGCTACAACACACGCTGGCACCCAACACAGACCACAATTTGACACAGAAATCACACACAGTAAAGACTTACGGAAGGGACAGAAAAAACAAGTGGTATCGAACCACAGAAAGCATTCTCAGAAAGAGATGATGTGCAATAGCTGATAGCTACAGCAGGACAACATAAAAAGTGTATTTAGTCCGATTCATTCAACTGCTCAAGTGATGGGGGAAGGCAGAAGGGAGTGGGGGAGGTAAGATGGCCACTGCCACTTTAATACATTCAATAATTTAAGAGACAACCTGACGCAGGTTAAGTCAGACTTGCTGGGAATCAATTTTACATTTTAAACTTTACAGGCCTATTTTGGCTACATGGGGGTTGGTTTGCAGTGGTTTCTTTGGTTGAGTTTTTTACAGTCTCAAGCATTCAGTACTAAATATCACAAGGAGACATTAAGCACCTCAAAATGGGAATTTCCTTGTTTTGGAGGCTATGCTTGGAAACATCACATCTTTTAACCTATGATCTTACAAAAATACAAGTCTTTTAAGAAAACGAGCTCTGCAGAAAGGAAGAGCATTTGAGGCTTGGTTTTAACACACACTTCAGAACTGGGTTGTGACACCCCAGATATAAATCTAACTCATTATCACCCCTACTAGATAGTTACAGCTGGAGACAGGGAAGCGGGTTAATTTTAGGCTCGTTTCCCTATTACACACCTCCGCTGCCAGAGCCCGAGGCCAAGGGTAGAAGCGGCGAGAGCACCGCCGTCGGAGCCCCCGACAGCTCCTGCCCCCGGGGACGGGAGCCGCCGCCGGCCCCCGGGCTCGCCCCCGCGCCGCTCCTCCCAAGGCCGGCGCGGGGGTCTCTCCCAGGCAGGATTCTCACCTTGCCCGAGAAGAAGGATGACAATTCAGGGGTCGCCTCCCCCATCGCGGGGCAGGGCCGCGGGACGAAGCGCTTTTCCCCCCGCTTCCTGGCAAAGCAAACCCGGGCACGGCACCTGCCCCGGGGGTGGAGGATTTAGGGCTCGCCTTCGCCCCCCGACCCGCTCCCTAAGGCTCCGGCTGGGCTCCTCCCGTCAGGCCGAGGGTTCCCCGGTGTCCCACCCGCGCTGGCCCGGGGGGAAGGCAGGGCGCAGCCCAGCGGCGGAACGCAGAGCCCAGGGTGCCCGGAGCCTGGGCGGCCCCAGCCCGGCCAGCACCCCCGCAGGGCAGGGAAGCGAGACCGGCTTTCTCCCGGTGCTTTACCTCTGTACACCGGGGAGCTGGGGCTCCGTCTCTCAGGTGAGCTGCTCCTCCTGCTGCCGCCGCTCTCCGGCGACCGCCGCTGCCTGCCCTTCACCCTGCCCGGCTCCGCTCCGCCGCCCGCCGCCAGCGGCGGCGTCGCGCTGGACGGCGGTGGGGGGCTGCCTCCGCCGCGACCCCCGCCGCCCCCCGGCCCCGTGTTGCTGCCCACCGAGGCGGATGGGGACCGGGTCGGGCTGTGCTGGTTGCCCCGCAGGAGCTGGTACGGGACGGTTGCTCGGATAGGCTGGAGCAGCCGGCTGGTCCCCGCCGAGCCTCCCCCGGCGCCGTTACCGGGGCCCCCGGCCGTGCCGGCGGTGGGGGACCCGGCGGCGCCGCGCCTCATCCTCTGCGGCGGGGGCTGGTGGTGGGACGGGGGGGTTTGCGAGGAGCTGGACGAGGACATAGCGGGGATGCGCAAGACGCCCCCGGGTCACTCGCTCCGGTGGCTGCGGGGAACCCGAGCTCAGCCCCCAGCGCCCCGCATGCACCGGCCGCGGGGAGAGGAGGAGGAGGGGAGGGAAGGAGGGAGGGGGCGGGGCGGGACAAGCACTGCACGGCCCTGGGGAGTCTCCGCGCCGCCAGCCCAGCTGCCCCCGGCGCTTCCTATCGGCGACGGCGACTGCTGCTTCCACGCCAGGCTCTGGCCATCGCTGCCCGCCCCAGCGTCGAGAGCACCGGGGGCTCTGCCCTGACCAACGGCCGCTCACATCGTAGAGCGCTGCCGGCTCAGGGCGGTCGGCGGCAGAGCACGACGAGGGGACACGCAGCCGGAGCGGGAAGGATGGGGAGGGGGGGAGGCGCTCGCAGCCAGCTCTTGCTCCTGCCCCCGCCGGCGCCCGGGAGCCGCCGCCAGCACCATCCGCTCCCCACGCCGCCCGCCCTCCGAATGGCACCGCGCAGCTCCAGCGCCCGGCCGCGACGGGCAGCGGTGGTGGGCGCGCCAGCCCATTGGACGCCAGCGCGGCACCAGCGCGGGCGCCATTGGCCAGGGGCCCTGTCGCTCATGGCTGTCAGCCAATGGGAGCGGGCGGCGCGGCGGAGGTGTGGCGGCGGCGGAGAGGCGGGCCGGGGGAAGTGGGATGTGGCGGCGGCAGGGGCGGGCCCGGGAGCGCCGGGGTGTGCTGCCCGTCGGGGGAGCGCTGAGGGAGCAGCGCTGGTGTGCGCTGGGTGAGGTGCCAAGATGCGCTTCTGAGTTCAAAGTGAACTTACGGGGTGCCGACTTAACACTGACTTAAAGAGAGGCAGTGCTCTGGACCAAATCTTGCGCCATCTCTATTCCCAGGGGACTGTCTGCCTCTTCACGCTTACTCCACTCCCATGCAGGGGAGGCTCAGAAACAGCCAGAATTTCTCACAACGAAGTCTGTTCGCGTCCATCAAACCTTGACAGTATTTCTACTTCCGTTAAAAAATCAAGATGTTCTTCAAAATCTAAATAAGTGTAGTTTCGTCATTTCCTATAAGTGTATTTAGAATATTGCTCTGTTTTTCCTAATGTGCATCCAAAAACGCTTCTCGGAGAATGTCAGGAGGAAAAGAAAAAGTTTTACAGTGGCATTTTTAGAAAGTGCTTTTGTTCTAGGAAAAAGAGCTGCCATTAGATGAATTCATAACCTGAAACAATGAGAAACAAAATGAAGGTTAGGATGAGTAGCTTAATAGCTAAGAAAATAAATGGCTGTGATCAGAAAGATAAGTGGAGCTGAATCCATCACGAAAACAGTGCTTATTTTGGATCTGATGCCAATAGGATGCTAATGGAAGAGAAGGGGAAATGCAGGGAGGCTTGCTATGTGGAGGAAGTCAGCTCAGTGATGGCCTCTCATATTCAAACATTAGGAGAGCCAAAAGGACATGGAATATACATAGAAATAGAAGTGGGTAGAAATAGAATGTTTAACGAGATACACTCTCTTACTTTAGACACCACCTACCAATCAGGAATCAATTAAAAGTGCCACAGAATTAACTATATCCCTTGTACCATTTTCTGATTATATAACAAACTCTAATTTTTGTTTTGCACTCTTCAGATTACTGCACTTATATACTTCCAAAGCTGTCCATAGCTATCCTTATCCCTTGGTAGCACAGGAATCAGTCGATAGTCCCAATGAGAAACCGTATTCTTGGAAAATGCTTCTATTCATGGGCTGTTAGCAGGACTTTGTTTGCACTAGCACCATGTGACGCAGTCACCGTGGTTATGTTACAGAAGGGGTTGGAATAATACCCTGCACATCCACATGAACGTGCTCAGTCAACAAAGCCACTCGTATAAATTAATTTGAAGAAAAATCAGCAACCATGTATTTTTCCACTAGTCTGATCTTTTTGTTTTCTGGTAGCATGAGCCAAATTTGTTTGTAAATCTGGGCTGTAGAGACTTTTTTCCCCAAGGATTTTGCACTGTGTTTAATCACAGCTATGAAGTCCATCTAGTTTATTTTTTTCTGCTTCATTGCACTGGACTTAAAATGAGTGGAAAGCATTCACCTGTAGTAGCCATCTGCCAAACAGTAATATCAGCAGTGTTTTAAACAATAGGCACGTTTTCCTATATCTCTACCTTTGTCAGATAACATTGCTGATACAGTAGTGTCTTACAGACCAAAAATCATTTGGTGTCAGCTGAGAAAGAAAGTACACCTTTGACTAACAATAGCTGATACATTCCAGCTATTGCCAACACTGAGGGTTATGTCAGACTAAAATAAGGATGAACTAGTGTAGCTCTTTCTGTTTAAATACTATTTTACAATGGCTAAATTTTAGAATTTCCATGTTGTTGCACATCGAACAAGCAAGGTATTTGGATAGGAAGAATGGATGCATAAAGACGAGGTAAATTTCTAACAGAGAAAATCCCAGCCCCAAAACAAGAACACCCACACACCCCCCAAACCACAGGGCACCTCAGTGTAAATATCAGTAGCAAGTCTTCCTTCCCAAACAACTTGAGGACCATGCCACAGCCTTACAGTCCAAACTGAATCAACACTTCACTTGCCTTCACAGCAACCAGAGAAGAAAAGATCCACTGGGACTGCTTCCAGCAAAACTGTTACCAGGCACAACAGCTGTACGGTGTAGAGTTTGCTCCCCAAAAGTTATTTCCATCCTAATTCCTTCTATACTAGAGTTAGCATACATGTTACAGCACCATGCCATGTGCCTAGGAAAAAGTGATTTCAGAAAAGATGACAAGAGTATTCTTCTAGAAGACAGTATTTTAAAGTGGGATAACAACTATTGAATTTTTTGCTGTTTTTCATCTAGGTTCCAGATTAGTGCCCTCAGGGAATACCACTGCTAAATAATACCAAGAAGATATTACAGGGAAAGTGAAGTAAAAACTGAGCTCCTATCAGAATCTTCATATCTTTCAGAAACCTATGTTTACCTTAAATACTGTTTTCAATTTTTCAAAAGCCACGTTAAAGGCATTTCTCACTTCTCTTTACCACTTTAAGGAAATACCTTGTCAGCTGGCATGTGCTTAAGGGAGTTTATACTGGAGGTAACAGGCATTTCTGAATCTTAAATCCTTCTGGGAGACAAGGACATCCTTAACACAGCTTAACACAGGAGAGGCATCCTGAGAGAAGTGGAAATTGTACATCACAGCAAGAGCACAACAGCAAGGGAGTGAACTTTAGGAGGGAGCAGTGACAGGCAAGACTGAAGCAAAATTACTCACATCTCTCCTACTATTATCAGTTGATAATGGGTTCATCTCTTGAGGTCAGAAACAGATTTACATGAGTGCCATGAGCCATGGAAACTGAGTCATTAGACACTATGCAATCCTAATCCTTATTTGGTTCCTACTTGAAGGTTTTAGAGAGGGCAGACTCTTCAAATCTGGACATAACTTTTGTTTCTATGCACTTAACCAGGGCAAAAGGCCATCAATGCTCTGCTACCCACTTGTTTCATTATTTTTATGCCTCTCTTATCTCCCTCTATGTTTTCTTTACTGCCCTTTCCCCATTCAACTTGTAATAAAGTCCTTTGTGACTGTCTCTGAGGTATTAACACAGCATCTAACACAAAACAGCAATGAGAAAGGGTGCATTTACCTTCATGTATGTTCAGGTGCATTCCTTGTGTTTCTCTTATTTGTAATGAATATACAGTTGGGAATATTACATTTGGGAAGAGAGAAATAACAAGAAGAATTACTTACATCACAGTAAGTAATTCTGAAAGAGATGATGACCAGAAAGCATTATTTGTGGACAAAAACTAGAACAACCCTTAATGACCTAAGCTGCCACTCTCAAATGACAAAACGGATGCTAAAACAGGCTTGCCTCTGTGGACTTGGAGCATCCCTAGGCAGGAATGGGAACAGCACCTACAGTGAGGGCCCCCATGTGAAATGTAACTGCTGTCTGGAGCTGAGTAGCTCTGCTGAAGAAGCAGTGGCCCATTTTCCTAGAAAATATCTGTCTCAAGCTGTGGAGATGTTGGTTTTGGTTTTGGTCTGTTTTGCCTTCAAACAAAGTTCTAGCTAGAATAAGACAGTAATGGGGAAAAAATCTACAAGGATTTTTGACAGACAGACACTGTCTTCATCAACCACACTCCATTTTCTCACTGCTCCCAAACGTTCAGTGGCACAGATATGATCTCCTCAGATCAGCCAAGCACTCTCTATCCCCAAGCCTCTTGGGAATTACCTTGCATTTGAACCCTTGAATTCTCCAGGGCTGCTGATACAACATCATTATCCCCACTGCTGGCTCTGTTGGTACTAGCCAGGGATGAGACTTCGAACTCATGATCACTTTCAAGTCTCTACACGCTCAAGTTATCTTCCAACAACAAAAGGAAACTCATTTCTGAGGACTTACCTTAACACTGCTGATCATCCAATTTAGGGTCAAGCATGTGGTCAAGTGTTAGGTTTCTTTTTCTCGTGTCTGTTTTTCCTGGATATGGGGAAAATGCATTAAGTAAAAGGCTGTTAGACTTATAGTCCAACAGTATTTATACTAGGTCAAAATTACTCTTTATGAATACTTACAAACTTCAGAAAATTTCAGAATCAAATTTACAGTCTAATTTCAGCCAGAAGGTATTATAGTACTTTCTTTTTAGTCAAATGCTATTGTTAACATTATTTCATTGAGTGCAAAGGATTGTCACTAGGAGTGCATAATGAACAAGCCAGGCAACTACAGAGTAAGAGCCAGCTGTAAGATTTTCCCTTAAGAAAATGAATACCATTTTGGATAATTGTCTTTTTTTTTTTTTCCTATCTGTCAGAAGTCTTTTTGTGATACTGAATAACTCACTTAAACCAGAATCTGCCCATTAACATTACCTTTGTTATAACAAAGTCTTATCTCATCTGGAATCAGACCTACTTCTACATTCTCTTCTCTTCTTCAGGAAAATAGGCCAACCACTTTGGACTTTTGAATTATGTATTCCTTAGGCATCTGCTTTAACATAAAGGCAAACATTCAACCCACAGCTAAAATCACCAAACCTTCCTTCCAGCTCTCCATTTAGTCTGTTTTTCTTTCTATTCATTGGTACAGGTAACTCCATTCAATGCTTTCCTTTAGCTAGCAAGTTAACCATGTCAGACCGTATCCCAAACTCAGCTGCCTGCTGAGTTTTCTGCAGGCAGCAATCCTGCCCTATTCTGAGTTTGACTGCTTGACTCAACCACCACCTCCATCTCCCTTCCCCAGTTCATAATCTGGAAAAAAGGTCTGATTTGCACAGCTGGGGCTAAGCCCAAGTTCTTTCAAATGAGGAGCTGAGGGATCCTGCAGGTTTATTTTCCCTTTTCCATTTTTCAGCATTTGGTATGAGAACACTTTTGGATAAGTATGTGTTGTTGCTATTCTCCAAAGTGAAACTGATTGAAACAAAGGTAAAATGGCTGGTATTCTGATAACCTGCCATGTTAAATGTAGTGGACACTTGTAGCAGTTCTTTACTATAATTTCTCTTGTAAGTCTCTTATCTAAAAGATATCAATAATAATAGCAAAATAATGCAACATTTCATGATTACATAACAAAAATAATTATCCCTTAAAATATCTTCATGCTACATCATAGAACCATCTGTGAGGAAAAATAATGTTTTCAGAGTACTTAGGTACTGTGTATTATGCACAGCAGTAGTATCTTTAATGGAAAAGGTAGAAACAGTAAGCAAATGCCAGTAGCAATTTCACTATAATGATACTGTTATATCTGTTACCATTCACACCAATATAATAAAAGAGAGCACCATTTCATGTGAGCAGTTACCTTGCTAAGGATATTAGGAAAGCACAAATGTAGTGTACAGTACTTTGATTTATATGATATTTAAAATTTTAAATTAGCAGCATCCCTCTAACAAGGTAGATTTGAAGCCATTACGATCCATTAAAACAGTAATAAGTGTCTGATAGTAGAGCCCCTCACATCTTTCTATTAAGATTTCTTGATTTGGTCTGTATCTGGTTTTGTGTTGTTTTTTTCTGGACTGCATTAAGCATGAATGCCCCTACCACACCAGTGTCCTAGCTGTCAGATTAGTGCTGGTGTTAATAAGGGTACATTTGGACAATACTGGTTTAAAAGACAAATCTGAAAGTTGGAGAACTTCAACCTTCATTTCAGAGAGTCCTTTTCTGGGTTGCCTCTACCCCTCTAATTATCCTACTTCACTGTTTCTGACAAATAAAGCCTTGTTCACCACGACCTTTCTTTGCAGGAACAACAAACAGGACTCAATTTTATTTGGAACTTATCATCACTGTTCCTTTACTAGCAAAATGGGATGCTGTTGAGTGACAAGGTGGACTCCACAACTACTGCTGGGAGGTAAACACGCAATGAATTTTCAAAACATGAGACTATTCTCTTTTTAAATACATTTTGCAGCGCCTGGTAAAAATAATAACAATAAAATGCATTTGAGAGACACATTTGAAGAATTTTAGGGCATGCTACTCTATAAGCAAAGTATTCTTTGTAAGAATGTTCCATTCTGTGCATACAACAGGTTGTGGAGCCGGAGCAGAGTCACAGCACTGAGTCAAAATGCTGGAAATAATTATCATTTCCAAGTAGGTAATATACTCACCTGTAGAAACAAATATTTATTTGTAAATGTGGTTTATTGGTGTGACAGCTATAAAACAGGCTTTAGGAGTTTGCCTAATGCTAATTTACAATACAATATGCTAAATACAATAAAAGTGCATTTACATAACAGTACGGAACAAACCTGTAAAAGCAAGGAAGTATGCAGTTAGCTTAAAAGTGTTCAGTTGAGGTGGCACAGTATTTAAGTGAAATATATGATAAATTTCTGTTTTAACTGCATGTTTCATTGGATTTTGAAGTCCACGTCAACAGCTTTAATTGCATTTTAAAGCAAATTTAGGGATGTGAATTTCATTTGTCTCTTTTACATCCCAAAGTAAAATATAATGCAAAACTTCAGCATCCTTAAAAGAGAAAAAAAAAAGAAAGGGAGCTGCTAATAGGTCCTCAGCAGCTGGAATAATCTCCCACGGGGAGAGGTGGAAACCTTATTCCATGAGTCATTTAATACTGAATAAACAAAGCACTGGCGAATAAATTGTAAGGCACGAATATTTTTTTTATTGTTCATTGACAGAGGGAGGGCTTTTTGACGTAATGGAGCTTTTTCCTTTTTAAAAATTCTTTAGTAATAGAAAGTGTGGGCAATGTTACAGATACAGTTTATTTCTCATTGTCACTTTGGCCCTTACTGTCCTTGTAATAAAGGCACAAGTAACTTTAGCCCCTCCACACTATGAAGTATGCAAGATCAAGTCCTTAAGGGCTGCTGAAGTTCAGGATCCTCCTAGGCAGGGGCCCTCACTTGATGTAGTTACATAGTAACTTAATTACAGTTCCGTAAAAGGTTTTGCACACCCAACTATGATGGCTCCTGCTATTAAATGCTATGCTTTAGTGACAAAGCTCTGTGGAAGGCAGCTGAGTAAGCTGTGTGTGCTGGCATGGCGTGCTCTTGGTCTCCAGTGGAACCCAGTGGAATCTAGGACTGATAGAAGGCAACAAACAACCCCCTTGCATCGCACAGAGCCTGAATGTAATCACATATAATTATGGAATCACTACCAGTCAGAGCTGTTATAGTGTTGCCTGTAATCAAGAACAGCATTATTGCAGCATTTATTACTCTCAAATGTACTCTGAGATTTATGGGTCCTTGGAAAGAAAAGCATTGTTTGGCAAATCTATCTACAAGCATTATTTGACCATAAAGAGTCTTTTCTCTGATAGATCAGAGCAGTTCCAATGAAGCACAGCTACTGGATAATTTCTTCAGATTCTTTTTAGTCCTAAATGACAAAAAGCACGCATGTTACTTGAAGAAATTCAAACTTCTACGTGCCAGCCAAGCACATGTAGACAGGCATTATTTCCCTGATGCTTGAGATACAATGTAACCATTGCTGGTGGAGATAGAACATTCCAATAAACAGTGGGAATCAGTGTCATCATGCAGAAACCAAACTCTTTGATGTAAATGCTCAGTTATTATACACCCATGATGAAAGGTCTCAAGGGGAAGACCTTCCCCTATAGCACTGAGTTATGCCTTTGGCTCTACCAATAAACAGGAATGTTAAACAGAAAATGTATCTGGAAGAATGATTATATGTAACATAGCTCATAAGGAGTCTAGAAAAAGGGAGTATTAAGTGCAGTTGATCATGCAAGGGTAGATGAAGCAGTATCTCTTAATTTTGGAAAGAAAAGCGATAAGAAGAATTTTTTTGGTGACTTTTTAGCTCACAAGGAGACAGAAGAAAGCTGTATGTTCAGAAGTGGATGTGGGTGGGAAAGCAATGGGTGAAGAAATAGCTTGTTACCTTGAAAATATTACCTCAAAAGGTTTGGAAACCATTAATAAAACCATCTCAAAGCTCCCCAAGGAAACCACGTTTTCTGCTCCAAGTTACATAGGTGTCTGGAGGACACAGGAGCCGATGCAGACAACTCCCCATACCAAGCCTCTGAGGTTAGGAGAGTCAGCTCCTCTGTTTGTGTGTATGGTGACAGTTCTGCCAAATACTTTTCAGATACAGCAGCTTTATCAGTGAGAAGGATCTGGGCTGCCCTGCAAAGATAATCCTCCCAGTGGTGTGTCAGCCTCAAAGAAGGGTGTGATTATCATTCCAAAGGAGTGTAATGTGAACCTGTGCCTCCCATTCAGCCAAGTGATGGCTAGATCAAGGAGGCTTCTGCTCTTTACTCACTCTTTGTTTCTTCTCTTTCTTTCCCTTTTTTTTTTTCTTCCAGCAAACAACTTAACTTCATATTAACTTCTTTTATTATGTACATTTAAGATGTCCAAAGAGTGAGCCGATGTCCTAAGGCACAGTGGCTCTTAGAAATGGATCTCCTCCTACTAGACCATCAGCAGAGTACTAGGTGGATGAGTTTCTCATCTTGGGATGCTTGGAAATTTGCTGGTTCTGCTTAGCATTTTACAAAGATAGGGTTTCTCTGCAAACAGTCTGGTGGGGTCTTTCATGGTACTTTCAGCTCTCCTAAGCCTGCTGTTTCAAGACTTTGCTAGCAGCTCTGGCCTGGGACACGCAAAGCTCCAGGCCCGATGTAAGGGAAACTCACCCCTTTGATTGAACAGATCTTAGAGATGGATGTTATTTTTTCTGTCACTTCAAGAAAGAAGGTCTTCATATAGTGAAATCAGGTGTCTGATCTCCCAGGTCTCCTGAACTTATGTGTGTCTATTTGTTGTTGGTTTGGGTTTTTTTTTTTCACAGGAAGGACAAGCAAATTAAACGGCATATGGGAGAATGGCCATCCTCTAACCATATTGAGTGGTGCTTATTCATGGGTCATAATCCAAAACCAAATTGTTTGTGTTTGTCTGGGTTCTTGTTCTGGTCTTGCTGCAATGAAAAGTAAGGCTGACAAAACTCAAGATTAAATGAATAACTAATGCCTGGCAACAGCAAGTGAGTTTGATCTGTAAAACCAGAAAGTTTTCTGTGCTAAACTGCCTTTCCTCACTGCAGTCTGCATAAAGGAAGGAGAAGAGGCAGCTGCAACCACCTCAGCTTCAGAGATGGAGGTCCCAGTAGTCAGTGTGTAAGAAAACACCTGGCTGGCCTTAACGAACATTATTTTCTAGAATGTTCCCAGAGCTCTGCTGGCAGGGAAATATACATTACTTGTAAGGGAGAACATAAAGAGGCAGTTCTCCAACAGCACATGGTTTGACTTATAAAAGCTTTCCTTACGGGCAGAATTAATTATATATCATAAAGATCTGTTATATATTCTGTTTATACAATTATAAAGCATTATGGTTAATTAGTTGTGGTACCGACTCCCAAAGCAGAATCTGGTTAGAGAATAAACAAAACGCTCAGTCAGCTGTGACGGTGGTTAACAGCTCACACTTTCATATCACCTTTCACACTGAACTCTCTTGAAGTGATTTATAAGTTATGCAATCCAGTAGGCTTGACCTTTGTGTATTTGGTAATTTTTTTTGGTTTATATAAAATTAGAATATGCTGATCAGAAATGGTCTGAGATTCTCACACCTTTAAGAAATCAAATTCAAATTGCTAATCAACTTTATTTCAACTGTTTTCTTGCCTGTTAGTTACTTGTGATCCTATTATGTCTGGCATTGCATATACACAGAAAATAAATGCTTCTCCATCCCTTATTCTGATATAGAATATAGAATATTGACAGTTCTGATATAGGCAGTTTTGACTGTCAGCAATGCGAATCCCTATCTACATCACTATCCTAAAAATAGGGGTGAAATCTTGATTGTGAAAATATATTGATAGAAGTGTTTGTTTGAAAACACACAAAGATTTGTTTTCAAGCTACATTTTTACAGTATTTCAATGCTGTGAAATGAGTTGACAACAATAATGTATCAAACCATCTGACATCTTTGAACTTTATTACTTTTTCGCCATCACATAATTCAGCACTAAGTCTTACTGCTGTGCATGTGCTACTACAGGTGTCTGGGCAGAGTAAGTGCTTTTTGAAATCTCATCAGTGTCATGTGAGTAGAGCTAAAAAAAAATTAAGTTAGTATTATTTGTCATTTAATGGGATATTGTACTGGTTACTGTGCATGCCCAAAAAACACTTTTTAAAGCAAAAATATCTCTTTACAACATTCATAAGAGAAATTGAAGAAAAAACCCACAAGATGGGAGCAAGAGAAGAAGAGAATGTATTTAGTATAGTCTAGATATTTATACTGTAAAATGTAGCACACAATATTTTTTAAAATCTACAAATAAATGAAAACAAGCACTCCCCACTGAAAATGCCACAGCCTAATATCAATTCTGTTTGCTGAATCATGAAAGTAATGGGATTTGAGATAACTTTGAAGGAAGGCTTCATAGTCTTTTTAAAAGTCTGTTTTGAGCATAGTTTTCTACAAGAAAGCCTGAAATACATATATGAAAGAACTTCTGAGAGACAAAGATGTAAGGACAACTGAAAATGGCATTGTCAGCCTGGAACTGCACAGTAAGATACGAGATAAGATTACAGATGAGTGCCCAATGGATGCTCCTAACTTCTATTCAAAAAGGCACTGAAGGAAAATGAGTGCCAGGAAAGGATACAGAGAGAAGCTGATAAAATCAGAGAGAAAATTTAGGAAGGTATCTTTACTTCAGTGTTTTAGGCTCAAGGGGAAATCAGGTATGGGTGATGAAAAGTGGAGAAGCTGCATTCTAGATATGACAGTTGCACTGACAAAATTGGAAGAAGTCACCTAGAAAAACACACAAGTAGAATACTAAGAGATAAAAAGAGAGCCTGGTGAGGTATCTCTTGAAATTCAGGATGGACATCTCCCACAGCTGAAAGAAAGGTTAAGGAATTGGCAATAATTTGAAAAATAAAACAAGAAAAGAAAAAAAACAAACAACCCCTTTCCATCTTTTCAACAATGAGTCAAGAGAGGACAATATTTCTGAGTCCCTGTATAAGCAATAACATCACAGGCTGTGGAGGTGGAAGGAGTCCTGAGAGCTGGTCACATCACTAATAACAGCCTCAGAAAAGCTGAGTGGGGTGTACGCAGCTGAAGTTAAAGACAACTTGGGAAAATGTGAAGTTGTCAGAAAGCCATCTGAGGTCATAGTTGCAGGCAATGCATTATTTTATTTTAAAACTTATACCCAGGAGGAAAACTCAGCAGAAATAGGAGAGAAAAAAATAGGTCAAATATAGGATTTAAAAAAAATATGGAGACAGATATCATTCTATGTATACTGGGATATTGGTGAAGAATTACAACAAACAGCAAACAAGGGAAGAAATCATACAGGATTACTGGTAAAAAGGGAGGAGTAAAATGAAAATCTGATAAGAATTGCCAGGAAAAGGGATTGGGAATGAGAGAAGAAAATGGGAAAGTTAATGAAAGGAGAAAGAAAATGGATTTGTTAATTAGATCTTCTCTTGAAAAAGAAAGAACTGATAACATGGATAAGAAGAGGGAGAGGTGTGTGAAGCTGATTTCAGGATAACATTATTTAAATTAAATGTTTGTATTTACAAATTAAGCATATTACATCATTTGAATAAATTTGACAGATATGTAAAAATTTCTTGTGTAATCTGAATCAATGTGACAGATGTAAAAATTTTAAAACTGTTTACAGTCTCATGTCCGAAGTGAAAATAAGACTCAGATCCTTGTACAGTGACAAAAAATTCAGTATTATCTTGTATTTCTATAGGAATGGATTATTTTTCAAGCAACTTTCAGTGAGCTGGTTTTTTCTTCTGCCACTCAGGAAACGTGTCTGTGTAGATGAAAACAAGATGACATTTTCAAAATTGTTTCTCCTTGTCAATAGTAATAATTGAGTTTACACAAAGAGATTTTGAAAATAAAATCAGAAGTCCTATTCCCATGCTTTATGCACGTGGAAGTCCACTTTTGCTGTTAGTATTTTGCCAGCTCCCAGGCATTTATTTCCCCATTCCCTCAATAGTCCTGTAGATAAAAAGCCCATAACTGCTGTGTAAATGTCATTATCTGCTTATCATTCTTACATTACTATAAATTAAGCTTCTTGCTGTCTAATTTTAGCAGTGACATGATCAAACATATGGAGTAGGGAGGATTTAGAAGCTCACCTTATCCATCCAATAGTCTGAAAATCTGGAACATATCATCCAGTGGAAGTTTAAGTTCCCAGATAAATCAGCTTTCCTTCTTTCAAGTAGCAAGCTTTCCAAGGAAGAATTCTCATTAACAAATTCCCCTCAAACAGTTAATTACATTTCAATTTCTTTATTTTGTTGCTATTTGCCATATATATAAGCTAGCTATGCTAAACAACACTAAAGATATCCCACTTTATTATATGCAAATAAAGAATTTTAGTTGGCATTAGTCTCGTAGAAACATTCAAGAACTTAAATAGCTGTACAGGAAGGACTTTGCCACTATGTAAAAATAACCATAAAGTTTATGAGAGCAAAGATCCCAATGGCTGAGCTGTTGCAATAGTAATGTGTGTATAAACAGTAATACACACATGGGTGGGATCCCTTTGGTCCTTTGACAGGGGCATTGGATTTGATGCATGGAATGGATACTGCTGTGACATCTGAGCACCACATTAATACACACCTCTTGCTTTTAAATGTTTACATTAGGCAGGTAGGCTGTTAGTATTTGTGTATTGGCTTTGAGTGGCCCGTAGTCCAACACCATCTCTCTGAGGATATCTTAGTGTTTGGAAAATCCCAGCTTTTCCCAGAGCTAGCACAGCCCTTGGCAGCCCAGCTCTATCCCCCAGCTTGTGTGGGCTCTTGGAGCCTCTGGCACACAGCTTGGCAGCCACAGAAGTAAAAATAACTTTGCTTCCCTCCCACCACCTTTCCACCCCAGTGCAGAGGGAAGGAAAGGATATTTAGTGCTGAAACTACAGAGAGTTCAGGTAATAATAGCATTTTAGGAATAAATGATGAAGATACGCATATTTCAGGCAGTTCCAACCTGCCCCTTAATTACAGCCTGTAGTGCATCACTCCCCTACGCACTTGGTAAAAAAGTATTGGGCTGAGCCTACATATAAACTAAAATTTAACATGTTCAAAAGTAGCATAAATTAAAAGTACAGAAAAAGCTGTTATAAGACATTTAGGTTTATCTTGAAACCACCATTTTCTTTCAAGAAGTGTAGTATACTCACAAGCATGCAGCAGCAGCTCCAAAAATCATCCTCCAACATTCCAGTGTTTATGGGTGTGCCTTAATTAAAAGTATTCTGCCAAACAAGGAAACCTGACTCTTTAGGAGAAAAGTATTGAATATATAAGGACACTATTACAAATTCATACAGATTCAGGAGAGAAAAGGATTTGCTTATTGTATTTACTTGACAGGCTTTTAAGAAAAACAAATAAGTTAGTTGATGTGCTAAATTCTGTTATATATCAGCATCAGCATATATATCTTTGGAAAGAAAAACCTTGATTTCAATCTATTGCTGTCCTATTTATAATAATGGTACATCACAATTCTGGTGTAGTCCATGGCTGATTTGAGAAACAAACTTCTACAAGAAATTAATTGGATAACGAGAGTCAGCATTATCAGTTAATTTTTGTATCCACATATCTTATTTTCTTCCTGATTTACTGAGCATGTTACAGACATAGAGAAAACATGTAGCTATCAACACCAATAAAACATGTCAATGGACTTTCTATGAGAAGCTTTTTCATGTTTTCCCAAATCAATCCTAAATGGTTCAAACTGTATATGATTTCTTAGATGTCTATTTATAGTCATACTGGTATGTTTACTCTGGAAAGACAAGGAAGTCCCAAGGAAGTCCCACAAGGGCAATTCTGTCCTTTTGAAGTGTTTATTTTTCAGTATACTTATTGCTGATAGTACATACTCTATAGTTGTCCCACTGCCTTTTTTTTTTTTTTTTCTGAACAGGTATTTCCTGTTTCTCAGACAATATACTGAGATTATTTTTCACTTTTTGTGCAAGACTAATTACTGCTTTACACACAGTGGGCTAGTATGGATTATCAATGGGAACACAGTGTTTGCTGTATCTTAAAGTAAGTACCCTCTCTCTTCATTGGTCTTTTTACAATCACACCTAGAAGATCAGAGAGAGCTTTATCATGGTCCCTTCCTTGCCTTGGAAAAAATCCTTCAAAGGTCCACCCACCTGGCCTCACTCCTATACTACCTGTCCTGGAACAATGTTTCAGTCTTGAAATAAAACACTTTGCATGCCATTATTTGCTTAAAACATACATGACATACGTGGGTTGACACACATGGATCCACAGCTGCAAGACAAGGTTAGACCTCACTGCACAGACCATATCAAATCAAGGCTGATTTCAGAAGAGTGTTGTAAGAGGCAGAAGTTTGCTTTTCAATGTAGGAAAATCAGAATAGAATTCATCTTTGCAATGGGGCATACTCCATAAATACTTGTTAATATTGAGATGGCCTTTTTCTAATTCTTTTCTTCATGAAGCTTTATCAATTAACTCTCAAGTTGGATAGATCATAAATACAGAATTTACACATTATAAGTGAAAAAATCAGCTATGACACTACCTGAATAACACAGTGGAGCTGAAGGATTAACTGCTCCATGGTTTTTGGGAAATATATCAGTGACATGAAATTGAAGCACAGCAGAGCCCTTTGCACAGCACGCAAGTGCTGCGGTCCGGCTCACGGCTCCATCATTGCCCAGCATTCCTGGAGGACAAGCACAGGGGGCAAGTGCCTGGGCTTCTCTCTCCCTGCTGGAAGATGGGGTGTCCCCTCACCAACCAAAGAATGGTCTGGGCTGGCAGGTAAGGACAGACACAATAGAAAAGGCCATTTCTGGAAAGAGTAGGGAGTCAGAAAGTATTCCCCCAATCAGCACAGCTCACCCAGCTGATTCCATTCCTTTTGCAATGGAAGTGAATCTAAAAATTCTTTCTTACCTCTCTGGCAGCAGCTTTTACCCTGATAAGAGCAGCTGCACATCATCTTTTATCAAGAGAGCGGTTGCTAGCTAGAAGACCTGTGTTGCTTCTTTCTGGTTTTAACTTTTAATTTTCACCTGCAGTGAAGAGATAAAATGAATTCCAGTTTAGCTTGACAATCCTGCCTGCACAGGTGTGCTGTAAGAATACCGCTGTGGTGTTCAGCTGGGTGAATGTTTTAGATGACTACAGTAATTATCAAAAGTACTGGGCTTAGTTTTCCCCCTCTTTAATCTGCATCAGATTTGCCAAATAGTTTCAGCTGGCTTTTTTACCTAGATAAATAAAGCTGGAGGAGGAAACGAAAGGTGCCTCCTTTGATGCAATACTTGGCACTTGAATAATGTAGAACTTGGGCGCTGTATGGCCAAGACCTTCTTCTTTATGGGATTATTTGAATTGAACTTCTAAATTTCCTATTTAAATAAGTCCTTTAATTACCATGCTACAGTCCTTCCTGGGATGAGGTCCCCAATCCCTGTTCCTGATACTGGTGTATTTTGTGCGCGTGAGTAAACATCAGGGTGGAGCAGCACCTCTAAGGGCAGGGCACAGGAAAGGGGAGGAGGAGCTCAAGGTCATCACCCTGAAAGTGTCCAGCTGCACAATCCTCTGCCCTCCTCAGACTGGGATGGGAAGCAAGAGCCAGTTGCTCTCCTTCTCTGCCATCATTCTTTCCATCCCTTTGATCCATTGGCAGTGGGAAAAATTATGAGGACCAGAAGTAAGGAGTTTGTGTCTTAGGGGATGGGCTCTGACTTGACCTAATACTTATTATGCATTTTATATAGAGGGAGGATTAGTAATATTAGAGGAAGAGTTACAGCAGGAGAGACTGAGGGAGATTCAGCTCCAAATATCCAGGTCCTTGAGGCTGAAGGATCCTCCAAATTTGACCCAGTTTCTCACATCTCAGTGAGTGAAGCAGCATAACCATGCAGGTGTTCAGCAGAGGGTACCCCCAACTCCAGTCTGTGAACTGAGTGTTTTGACTCCTCTTGTTCTAGTTACTTCTGAATAAAACAAGCAATTTCCTGTGAAAAGTAACAACTTACTTGAATTGGGCCTTCTGCAGTTTTTCTGTTCCTCATGAAAAAAATGAAAAAATATTTTGGATCAGTCTAAACAAAATGCCCCCTAATTAATAGCAATTAATTTGCACTCTAGAGTACACAAAATAATGTAGGATACAAAAGTATACTTAGATGATTTCTCTCTGTGTTAGTACCCACTGTGTCAGTCACATTAGCCCATCTGTAACATCCTTGTAACCTACAATTTCTAAATTCCCATCCAGTTACACCTATGCCACTCCTCTGTTTCCAGTGGCGTTAGATGGGATTAAGTGAAAAAGGAATTAAGCCTCCAAAGTTAATTAAAACATTGTTGATGATGACCAGGAAGGCATACTTTGCAGCTGTAGGTGGAGAGATGTAAGTGCTCAACATGGGGCAATTGTGCCCTGGCTTTAAAGCTCTTGATCTGTGAAAGAAAAATGCCTCTGGATTCTCATGGCAGTGAGTTAAACACTGAGTGAAGTGTAGCTGCTTCAGCTTCTCCCAGAGGCTCCCATCCTCTCTTTCCTCTGGAGGTTCTATCTTCTCAGTCTGGTGCTGTTGCATCTTTAACAAGATCAATAATATTTTTCAACTTCAGCAGCTTCATGAATTCTGATTAAGCTCCAGGACAGCGGCCATGTATTAAGAATAATAGGCAAGAAGAAGACTTTAGTGTCTCAGTCCTTGAAGTATGATAGTTTCTTCTTTAGGCAAACTGATATTGATTTGATTTTGGGTTTTCTCAGCGTGGCCTCTGTAAATAAAGTGCTAGCACACAGTATGCTCACTGTTCGACTCCTCTTCCCTGCAGACCAATTTTTTCTGTGGAAGACTTACGTTAATTGTTCCATGACTACTAATGTGTTTAATTAAGGCTCACGTGGTTAAGTCTTCAGTGAGAAAATTAGACATGCTTACAAGAATTAATATAGTAAGAAATCACAAAGGTGCAATCAGGAACAAAAAAATGGAAATGGTCTCTAGCACTGCCTTTCAACAAAGCACCGGTGTGTGAGATTCTGCACGTCATTAAATTTCAATTAAGTATTTGGGGAAAAAAAAGCCTGGCACTGACAGGATACATCATCTGACCACAGGAAGCTGTGCTGACAAAAATTCATAAAGTGGAAATTGGAAACCCATACTCTGAAGCTTTCCTGGATTAACAGTTTAATGTCCAACTATGTAATATATAATTTATGAGAATTCTCTAATGTGATCTAGCCTTGCATATTTTGCAATTTTTTATTCTTATTTAGGAAGGAGTGGAGACAAAACTAGTCCTTCTGATTTCTGGAGCCATTTTTAATAATTTTTAATATACATCTTATGGTAATTTTCCAAAGACCTGACTTTGCAATCCCCAGTTTTCAGTTCTCACTAGTGGGTTCATTTCAGCTTGATTCTTGGCCACTGTTTTCCTTTTGAAGATGGAATTTTTCATGGAATTAGACATCTAATTGGGGCAGGGAATTATGCAATTACGCAGAACTGTAGATAGAAGTAAATTGTTGCTTCACTGTTTTTTATGGAACTGTCATTCTGGAATGACTCCTGTTGTCAACTTTTGAGACTTCCTGTAGCCAGAAACAGCCACAAATCCTCTTTGCATATGCTGAATTACTTGTTTTCTATAGTCTTGTATACACTTTGTGTTCCAAAAGTGGATCTTTTTATTGCTTATGGTCCTTCCGTGACTACAGTAGTACCTAAGCGTCTTGGTTTAACAACTTTATGGCTCTTGTGTATTTAAATGCTTTCATTTCTGCTACTTTTCTTGAAATACATTATATGGAAGCATAGTCTTTGTAAATCCCATTTTTGTTTTTTAATATCTACTCTGAGTTGTAAGTATCCACTCCACTAGGAGCCTTGAGAGATACGAGATACATGCCAAACATACCATATTTGGGAGTAAACTTACAGTGGAAAAAGAATAAAAAAATCATTAACATGCTTTATTTGGGAAGGAATCTTAAAAGTGCCTTTTAATAAATAGACAGAGAGGAGAGAGTATTAAAATATTGACTATGCTAACAGGCAGTATAGTACTGTTTAAAAAAATATGCAGGAATGCAAGGAGAAGGAGCAGCTGGTGAGCCTATATAAAAGGTGACCATGTCCTTCAGAGCAGTTACCTCTGCAGCTAGATTGGAAAGCAGATATCCACAGCCTTGGGGAATAGCTTGTGGCAGGATAAATATTCCACAAAGATGAGACTAGGGGAAATTGAATTCAGAAATAGGGAAACTAAAAGTAAATGGAAAAGAAACTGATAAGGAAAAGTCAAAGAATAATCAGTGTGTGGAGACTAATAGAGGTTTTTTCTTCCAAGTTATTTCAATCAAGAGGCAAAAACTTCCTCCTCTAATTTCTATTTGCATTTTAAAGTAGTTACTCAAGCTATCTAGAAGAGGACTAAGCTGCTTCTGGTTGGTTCAAAGGTTACATAGAAGGGTATTTAAAACATGTTTGTTAAAAAAGTAAACTTCACTGAAGTCTGCTTTAAAGTTTCCCACACTGTTGCTCCAAGAACTGTCTGAGATTACTGTAAGTGAAAAATAGAGGTAGTGGTGTGGGAAAGCTCAATTTTAGGGTACTTATGTATAGGTATTTTTGTGTTTGTTTTTTTTTTAATAATAATAATAATAACAACAATAACACTCCAGTTGGTTGCCTGGGTCTTTCATACAGCAAGAAGAAAAAAAAGTTTAAAAACATGACTGTACAAGGCTGAGTACTTACCACTACTTTAAAGTGACATTACAAGAGAGTGACTCTCAAGCTGGTGGTATTCTCACAGCTCCCAGTATGACAACAAATGGAAAGTTCCAGAAAGGTCTATAACAACACCATGGACAAAGATCAGGATCTAAATCTGACTAGCCCACCAATAACTTTGTGCACTCTCACTTGCAAGAACCTGGTTTATGGTGTTTGTGTACAGTATTGCTTTTTTTCTCACCAACTCCTCACATAAAGACAAAACAGCTTTGCCACTTATACCAGTACGTAAAATAAAGGAAATTATCCTTTCTTTTGTAATGATTCCCACATTTCCATCCTTCTCTGACTCGTGCTGCTCTACACGTGCAACAAGAGGATTCCAGTAGCCATGGCGATTAGGGATTAATAATATAATATTATTTGTTTATAAATTATCCATATTCCAAATATCCTTTTGTAAAAAGGAAATAGGCAAGTGAGATCCAGACAGCATGCTAAGTTTATTGTTATTTTCTAAAATCAAATATGATTATACTTTCTGTGGGTGACTACCTTCCCATTAATAATGTTATGTTCAAATTGTTCCATACAGTGTGGATTAGGGGAGATGACTGTTTACAGAAGAAATATAAAGCCCCTCAATATAGAAGCCATATAAATACAGGAATCATATAAAGCTGCATATATCAATATAGGAGTCCAAAAAGTTACATCTGAATGTTGTATGGTGAAAATTGCTTTTTCTTTGTACCAAAACCCTTAGTGGGCATGACCAGGCTGTGTTACATCTCATGGTGTTATTAGGGAAAAAGTTATAAAAACATGTGTATCATACACAAATCACAATTCACATTCCTTATTATTTTTTCAGTTAAAGAAATACCCATCACAAAGCTCCCAAATGGTGGCAGTCATAATTAGAAGGTTATCTCAGACAGTGATGGTGAAGAACCTGGAGGAAGTTTTGAAACTTTATAGTTGCTTTGCCTATTGGATAGCTAAAATATTCTCCAACTAAATATTGTTTATCTTCCCTCTTGTTTTTAAAGAAGCAACTAATCAGTTTACTGAGAATATTTTCCACTGGGAAGTCAATAATCATCAAAATTTAAACTCTTCACATGCTTTATTATTCTGGTAACTTTCAGCTTGTACGGAAAAGAGTAGTTTGTCATTAAAATAACTTTAAATGTTTTGTTGTTTTCAAAATTACTTTGCCAAAAAATAATATTAAAAGTGAAAAAGACATGTTAGATTATTTTACAGTTTTAAGTAATGTAAACCCAGAAGTGACCTATTTTATGTTTCACTCCATGTTGAGTTTGTTTCCTTTCTATTTGGAATAGTAATTTTAAAAAATTGTCAAAAAATGCAACATCTGTCTCCATAACATTTACATTTACATTTGTATAAAAGGCAAAGTATGGAGAAATAAGAGCAATTTCAGAATAATTTGTTACAGTGTTTCATTATATCCAGAGAATGAAATAAGGTAGGAAGCTAGAAAATATTTTTGAATAAAATTATTGTTATCTGATCTGCATCAAGAAGCTAACAGGATAACTGATTTTATGACAAATCCCACTTTTGTAGCAATTACATAATTATTATGTAATTGCCATAATAAATCCCTGGTTTATGATTTCACAAGAAGAACTTCAGCATCTCCTGAGTTCGAGTCTGAGCTTGCTGAGCTCTTGCAGTGAAGTCCTGTTTAGACAGAAGGGATGAGTACATATCAGCATTTCAGCTCCACAAAATTCCAACTTACCATGCTTCCATTTCAATCCCAAAGTAATCTGGGGCAGAAAGCTGGTTTCCCTTTGGGTGAAACTAAATCAGGATATGTGATGTGGAATCCAGAGGACATTCAGCCCATAGGGCAAGAGAACAGCAGTCTAAACTAGAAATATGTGTGAGAGTGTGTGTTAAGCTGTCTGCCTTGGGTTTTTTACTCTATAGATCCATTCCCCTTGGGCAGCATTACTTGCTGCAATATGGTCATGGCTAGTGAGAAGCATTACTGCTCTAAATAATAACAAAGTGTGGTACCCTGAGTGTCATCTTAAACTGACCTCTATTTAAGAGGATGGATAGGGCTCCGAATTTTCTGAAAACCTCCCATGCTCCAAAAATGCATGAATTTCAAAGCCAGCAATTCCATTACTTGCTGCTCCCACTGCATCCTTGCTCCTCGGGTTAAGGAACTGCCATTCCTCCATGTCCACCCAGAGACAGCTGACAAGTTCCCCAGTGCGCAGCAGGTTGGTCTAAAGTTTGCTCTGCTGCTCTCCAGGTGGCCAAAGACATTGGTTCGGGTGGGATGGGAACGATTGCCAAGCACCTCCGGCCCAGGAGCGGCACTTCCAGCACATGTGGATGTTGCTCTGGGCTGCCTGAGGCACAGAGGGAGCCGCAGGGTTGCTGTGGTGAACCCAAGCGTGTAGAACTTGTTTGCCCATGCCATCAGGCTTACTTCATCCTTCACTCCGAGCAACACCTGGAAACATTTGTTTTCTAATGGTATTTGGCTATAAACAGACTGTACTCAAATTATCTTACTCGGGTTGTTTTTCTTAAAATCTTCATTTTTTTATAACCAATTATATAAAGGTGGAATACATATCCTTCTGTTTAAACAGGGGAGGAAGGTGAGGATTTAACCCTGAGGATGAAGAGCCCCTCATTAAAAGCCATCAGACTGCCACTGAGTGTGAACTTTAGGAAGGGATGCTCTGAGATGCAAGAAGCTGTGTCCTAAGGCCTCTGATGGTTCAGGTGGGGATTTGACAAAATGCAGAACAACTCCTCCTTTAGCTGCACACACTCCTTCCAAATGAAGGCAAAGTAGGGGAAAAAACAGCAGATGCAACGGCCTTGTCTTGATGTGCACCCAGGATACAATCTGGGTGTGTGTCTCAGGAAAGAAGTAAGTGTCTCTGACCCCCGAATTAGATGCATAATTACTAGTAATCGTGAGGTAGGAGTCTGTGCCCACGAGAAGCAGAGTTCAGAATTCAGATCCAGCAGGAGCTTGGAAATGGGACACAGTCATGGGAGCAAAATTTTACCTTAGTAATCAAAAACCTTCCTGGTTCCCAATTGATCTCCTTGCTTCTGCTGAGATCAATGATCACTCAGTCTGCAGGATCAGCAGTGAGCTCAGCGAGGGGCTGCAGGCTCCAATGTGTGGCAGTGAAGCCAGCAACTAGCAGAAAGTGCTGGCCTACAAAGCACAGCTCCTGCACTGGATGCCTTTTAGCAATCCCAGGTAACAGCCACTGCTGAGCTTCTGGAAATACTCCACATGGAGAATATTCCCCCACAAAGCAGCAGAGCTCCCAAGCTATGCTTAGCATTGCAATATTTGTGCTCTTTTAGATTAGAATGAAATGGCTTTAATGGTCTAGATTTTAAAAAGAAAGCCAACCTCAGGACAACATGAATCCAGCTCTTGCCCCAAAATCCATCCCACTGGCTCCAAGTGCCACCCTACCTGGGCTATCAACAGCACTGGGGTTCAGCTGCCCCAGCAGCCTGAGAGTTGAAACCACTATGAAAAAGGCACAGATGACTGTACTGATGATATTCTCAGATAAAAAAGGTGAGATGGAGTTGCCCGAAAATGGAGATGAGATGCAATTGAAGGGCGTACACTGTTGACTGGAACACACAAGATGCAGACAGACTCCTTGGCAGGCATTGTACACACAAACAGCACATTTTTAAAAAGCATGGAAGGCAGCCACATTTTAATAGACTTTCTCCTTGTCCTTTTTTTAATCTTACTTCAAAGAAGAGGTCAGCACAATTCCTTTCCCCCAAGCCTTGTACTTGGAAATATCTAAGTCATTTAGACTAAAAAAAAAAAAAAGAAAATATAGACTACAGAAAAAGAGTTGGACTTGATCCTCTACCAAGAGATCCCACTGTTCTTGACCAGATTCTGTCAGCAATTTCATTATGAGGATTTTCTCCAGATATGACACTTAAATTCAGCTGTGGGGAAAGGGATAGAGAAGGGGAATGAAGAATCAAAATAATACATTATTTGGTACCTGCTAGAGAATGAGTCTGCCTTTAAATGACAAGAAAAAGATAGTAGTGTGTTTTCACATTAAGTCAGTATTGACATTTTAAAAAAGCTTTAAAACATACAACCAGGACTTGTAGTTAGGATGGGAAAATATTTTAAATTGGAAATGTGAATTTAATCCCCTCAATCAAATAAAAAATATTTAAATATTTAACCTGATTGCTGCTAACTGCAATTTCCTATAATAAGGAATTATGAGGATAGAGAGCAGTTCTTAAAGGCACATGGTTCACATGGAATGAGCAAAGATTCAGGTCTGGAAACTGCAGCTTTGTCTGTGTAAATAGTCCCTTTGCCCCTTCACACAAATTACCACTGAGAAAATTTCAAGTACTATTTTGTATGTGGCATTAAAAAAAAAGAAAATAGTCTCGTATTTTTTTAATGTGGACTGTTTGGCAACTGTTATTAACAGAAGATATGGCAAAACAACACAGGTTTTCAGACAGTAGAGCCATATAAGGCCTCTAACATTTGAATTAAAGTGCAAACAAAAATTTTTCTGAAGATATTTAGGACCAGTCTCGCTCCATGTGGAATTCACTTTTTGTGAACAATCACCTTGTATATCTATCCATACCTATATATACAGACACATACCTAACATATATCCACATTCTCTGCAAATAAATGTATCCTTTACATTAATTTCGCTATGATCTTTAGGACAAACCCTGTTCTTAGTTATGATGGTGTAAGATATACCTTTGCTGAAATACAGGTTCATATAAAAATCTCTTTCCCCTTCTAGAACTGCTTTTTTTGTCTGTGCATAAAATATCACTGTGCTGAGGGCAAGATGTAGGCATCAACTGGCAACTGAGCAGTTATGTGAATCCACAAGGCTGTTTTTCACACATTTGGAGGAAGCAGCAGATTGAAAAACTCTGATTGCTGGCCTACAACTAAGCAGTATGTTCTGAAATCCACCTCAATCCATTTTAGGATGTGTGTGGTCATTATAAATTAACTTCCTCTGCATCTCCCTTCTCTGAACTGCAGTTCAATTCATGAGTAGAACTGTATCTACAGAATTAAGTTTTATTTTTAACTGACTTTTTCCTTAAATGCTGCATATTCTAATTCCCTCCTCCTCCCTCCTCCACGGCTGGCAACAGACCAGCTCTTTCATTGTATCTGGAGCAGAGAAACAGCCCACTGAATCTTCCCCAGACCACATCATTGGGTCTTAAAAACTGTGAACAAATCAAAATACTTATTTAAAAGTAAATTAATTCCCATTTATAATACAGCCTTCCACTGCTTGTGACAGTTCTGATCTCTGCAGATATAGTCCATAGGGAGACAAGGAGGACAAAAAACCTGAAATAGATAACTTTGTCCTGTTCCAGGCATGCTGCTGGAGCTGTCTCTGGCAGCAGCTGGCTCTCTGCATAGACAGCCAAAGGAAGAGAGGACAAGCCAGAGGGTTATTCTCATCTTAACTGTGGACAAAGAGCTCCTCTTTCCCGTCCCTCCTCCCAGCAGATGGAAACTAGGATGACTGGGATTGTAATTAGGCACATCAGCATGGAGGAAGCAGAGAAGAGAGAAGATTTGTGTGTGAGAAACTCCCTGCTCAGACTTTCTGGCCTGGCTTGAGCCAGCCACACCATCAGGCACTTAGGAAAGGCACCTACAAGGCCAGGTTGGATGGATCTGGGACAAAAGGCTCAAGGGAGGAAATCCTCAGATAAGAATCATTCCCTTTTTGTTTACCTCAAATTTCATCATCTTAATAATGTAATAAACACTGAGGAAGAGGCATTCTCTAGGCCAGAGGAGTTTTATGATCAATAGATAGATACATACAAGGGGAAAAGGTTACTAGAGCAAGCCAGGCATTGCTTTGTTACTGTGCTGTCAAAAGCACTTCTGTCAGCTATTGCAAAGTAGACCCTCGATACTTTTAAATATAAGAGCAGACTGTGAAATTGTCACCTTTCTTTTTTCTTCCTCCGTGATCAAAATCTTAGGATATTCTAATGTCCAATGTCACCAGTGCTCTATACTGAATCTCACTGGGGATGCTTTCTCTCCTCTTGTATTGCTCTGGCAATGCTTACACTGATCCAGTTTGCTGAGATTGTTCTGCACACGTTACCTATTTTGATACCAATTTCAGTGTAAGTCCTAAAAGAGACAAATTACTGGGTCACGATCTGCAGACAACAGTGATATTATCAGAAGTGCTCTCCAGGCTGCAGTGATATATCAGAAATGGATGATGTTTCAAAGGAGAACTTTTTCAGCGTTATCTTCATCGTTTCTTAGGGAGAGCAGAATATGAGTTTGTGCACAAGCCAGAAGAAGTCTTTGAAGCACGATGAGGCAGAAAGTGCCAGAAAGGCCCTGTTCAGTTAATTTATCTAAAAGCAGAATAACCTATTCGCAAATTTCCAAGTAAGATTTTATCCTTCAGTTGAATTACCTCATCTGTTTAACAAGGGTGTAGTAGGTGATTTTTATTCTTCCTAACTATATAGGAGAAAATAATCTTCGTACAGCTAAATTGCTGTTGCCAAGGACACACTGGGTACACTTTTCTTGCTGTGCCATGAAGACTAGAAAAGCCAATCTAACAGCAAGAAGTAATATTTTGAGACACTGTGCATGTAGTCTTACAAACAGCCAGAGACTCCATTGCTACAGAAGATCATTGCAGAGCAAATCTTATCTGACTTCTTTTTGATATCTGTGGTGAGCAGACCAGTCTTGGAATCACTTCCTGTTCTAGCAGACAGCTTTTAGCATCATGTCTGAAATCTCCCCTTCTGGCTTGGGCAGGGTGAAATGGCACAGGCAAACTGCTAAGACTGGCAGATCACCAGAAGATGAATTTGCTCAGTTTAAAAAAAGGCAAATTATTTTCCAAGAAGACAGAGTTTGACTTCAGCAGCACCTCTCATGCTTAGAGGAGCTGTGTCAGAGATCTGTGATCACATGGCTGGTCATGTAGGAGACAGGAGTGGAAGTTGATCAGGTCTGCATTGCTTTTACCTGCAGGGTATCTATGTATAACATCCTTTCCTTAAGGACTGCCACCCTGGAGATGTCTGCCTATCAGAATATGCCCCATGCTGGAAATCATCTGTCAGCCCCAGCTGGATGGAGCAGAGTATCTCCCAGGTACTGATGTTTCTAAAATAGGGTACAGCTTTCTTCAGAAGAAGAGACAGCCATTGGAGGTAGTGGTGAACTCAGAAGTCTTGATTAATGAAGGCGAACAGTTTGGACAAAACCTGGAAAATGGCTTTATTCCTACAGTTTCTCTCAGATTTGTACAAATCAATAGCTATAACAACAGTGCTACACAAAATTTCTGATGTGAATAACTGCAACGTGAAATAATTTAGCTAGCTAGCCTCTAAATAAACCAAAATATGTCAGCCATCTTTGTTCACTCACTCTATATTTTACAGCTGTCCTAGGATTAAATTTGTCTTGAATATATGATATTAAGTTTCAAGATGACTCTTAATACTGACTTGTACTGTAAAGCATTTGAGAGATCTACAGCAAAACACTACATTTCCATTTCTCAATCAATGACCTCTTAATTGATGCCATTTATTAACAGGATGGCAACTTCTAGTTTTGAAGCAGTTATTTTAACTTGATCATTGGTAAGTGCATATACTGCAAACTACATCTGGTAAAAAGGAAGTTTTAAATTCCTCTATTAAACCAGTATCAATTGCCATTACAACACTTTCCTACTTTGCCCCCAAAACAGAAGTTAAATTACAACATGAATTGAATTACATTAGAAGACAGTGAACATTAACCCGATGTGTCCCCTTTTAGCCATAATTATACTATGATTAATATGTAAAACCTGCAAGTACTATTACCTGAACTATTACCTGAACTAAAATTTGGCAGTCCTTTCTGGGATAAATTTAATGCATATGTTCTATTCCACCCCGACAAATAGAGAAGTGTAGATGTTTTTTATTTGAGAGACAACTGAAGGAGAACTAGGCAAACTGCAGAAGACATAAAAGTGAAATAACAACAAAAAGATCCTTTGAATAAATTGAAAATAAAATATTAAGTCTTCTACATAAGCCCTATCTAAACATACTATAGACAAACACAGAGGAATCTAAAGGAACAAAATGCAGGAATCTAGAAGTGTCTCTAAGAGCAGAATAAGCCAAGCAGATCACCAATAGTTTTTAAAAACAGGTGAAAAAGGAAATTACATTTCAGCTGTAATTACATTACAGCTCACAGCATATCACACATTGCTTCATTTTCTAAAGGAAAACAGACAAATAGCAGAACTCTTCATAAAAAGGCTGAGACAAGGTCAGACTAAAGTTCTACTAGTATCAGTTGCTTTAAATAAGTAATTCCCACCTCTGTGATGGCCTATTCCACCTGGGGCCTTGTTTTCTGAGCCCATCTGCTTATTTTCCAGTGAGATTTAGATGGATGCTCAAAGCTGACCTCCCAGAACACTTACATGAGCATTTGGATGTGAGAGGCTACTCTAACCATAATGCTGATAGCCACAAAGAGTTGGATGAAGGATGTTTATAATCAAGGCTCATCTTTTTTTTTGTTTGCTTGTGAGCAGTTTCTTTTATGTTCTGTTACTGAAGTACATGTGTCAGCTGACTTGAGAGGACAGCCTTGTAAATTAGATCTTTGATCTCAAGAGTTTATTTTATCTTTGCAGCAAGGAAAAGTGAATTGGCTAGGAGAACTAAGCACTCTCTTGTCTCTGGTCTACAGCTGCTGCATCATTCTGGGGTCACCAACTTCCACTTCTATCACTAGATACTCTCTTTTGCTACAGAATTAAAAAAAGGCTTCTCCAACATCTCATCATAACCTGCTGACAGCTTTACAACTTCTGGTTTATTTTATGAAGCATACAACCGGATTTTTGCTTCTGTAGAAGAGAGAAAACATTGAGCTGTGATACAACAAAGCTCTTTGAGCTACTCTGATACTGCATCAGGAAGTAAACTTTAATTGAATATTCAATGACTATTTTTTGGAGTAAAACACAATTTAGAAAGAATATTGAATGGAAGGCTGCAGACTAAGATGTTCCAAAATGTTCAAACGAGTATGTGGTCCACTGCTTATCTCCCATTACTTATGTTAATGTACAGAGGCATTAGGCACTGTTGTGCTGTCTGCTACGTGTACACAAAAAGGACTATGGGACATGATACTGATTTATGTCCTGATTCAGATCACCACTATGATAGTGTCATCATATTCTTACCATCTGCACTTCATTCAGTTTCCATGGCTGTGATTCAGGCAGGAGAGCTAAGAAAGGGTCTGTGGGAACTCATCTCTCAGAAGGACATTGAAAAGAAGAGGTTGTAGTTCTCTAGGAGACTCAAAGTACAAAAATATCTACTAGTAAAGAAAGAACACAGTTGCAATGGAGGATACAAGAAGTTAAATTTTTTTTTCTTAGTTTAAGGAATTTGATGTATTGATGGGAAGAAGTCTGGCCTAACACACATGCTTTCTAATTTTGTGAGCTCATTACAGAAAGTCAGGCTTAACGTTGATGAAAAGTTGCAGCACAGCAGGGTAGGCTGAATGAACTCAGCTTGGCTTACTAAACCTTCGTCTTCCTACAGCACCAAACAGGAGTCTACCTTTGGAATTTAAGGAGGATATTCTGCCTTTTTGTTGTTGTACACTCTCTGGCTCCAAAAAGAAATCTGGTTAATCTGGAATTGCGCTGTCACCAGTGGAAGAGTTGCAGTTACTCAGGAAGGAAAGGAGTTACCCCTAGGAGTTGCACTTCTGGTTCCTCTCCCTAGTCACTAGGCTGAGCAGAGAAAACCCAAAGCAAGATGGATTATCATGTCATAACAAAAGGGTGGTTGTGGGGAGGAGGGCAGTTTTTCAAGCTCCAGTTTTATGCTATTGTTCAGAACAACCCGCTCATCTTGCCCAGGAGGCTGCTTCAGTGCTTTTGTGAACATAACAAGTTCCCCAGCTAAAAATGCAATAAACTTAGTGTTATTTTGAGATACTGTAATTGCCATGGTGAGTATGTTCTTTGCATTTCTTCTGTAGGTGTTCTAGGGTGAAACACTCTCCTTTGTGACCACACAAGTGTGTATTTGCTGACTGTCATATCAGGGTTTGGATCACACTTTACAGAAACAGCAGAAACCAGATCTGTAACCACTACCTTGACTGACCTGCTGGACACAACATTGTCTGGTTCCATTTCTGATTTTGTCACCAGGGAGTTGTCTGAAGGGACAGTCAGCCTTGTGTCAGGCTGCTTTGGATGCAGTTGTTCTTTGATTTACCCCTGAACAAGTGCCATAAGGCATCAATCCAATTTTAGGCACTTTCTCAAGCATGGGAGAGGTTTGAGCCCCAGCTTGTGCTAAGGGGAGGGCACTCAGGAGATACATTCCCAGTACCCTTGCTCATTAGTGGTACTTTGCTGGGCAGAAATTTTACCCTTTACAGGAGACAATTAAAGACGAAGACCAAATGTCTAAACCTACTGTACACATTTCTCATCATGGTGAATACAATCTCCTCTCTAATCTCCTTTGCTGCTCATTTCGTTTTGAAAGGACACCTGTGAATGCAACAGAGCTCAAATCTGACAAGATGTAATTATTTTAGATAAATTGTCTAACTTTAGGCAAAAAATTATTGCAAAAAATTACATTCCAAGTCAGCTAGCAAATAAAGAACCAGTATTGTGAGTTTGTTTGGTCTTCAGCAGTGCTTCTAGACCAGCTCAACTGCAGAAACATTTGAGATTCAAAATGGACAGCTTGAATGGAAACATGCTATTTGTAGAATGATCAATCTTTTAACTGCTGGATATAAAATAATAATTAAAATTATTTTAGTGCTTTGGGTATGTGTTAACTAAAATCTTAAGAAACAAAACAGTTCTAAACAACGTCATAAAATTAATTCCTCCTTTTATAAGGCCTGAGTACCTGAGTACTTCCCAGCTCCCGGCCACACTATTCTCCAAGCAGTGTCATGGATGCTACCTAAACCACTGCAAGTCACCAACACAGCACACAGAATCCATCATATGAGAGTGTGATATATTTTATTAGAAGGACACTAATTTTTAAATGACACTGAAAAGATTTTCAAACTGAATTTCCAAGTTCAAGTTCCCATGAAAGCTGAATGGTCTGAGCTGTCGTAAACAATATAGGTAAAACCACATAATAACTCTCACATATAAAAAATAACTCATTATTAATTGGCATTTTTATTTGAGTGCAGCACAGATACTCCCCTTGAAACAATACCTTCAAAACATTTAAGAACATAGCTGTTCAAAAATATTAAATATGCACATTTAAAAAAAATCTAAAACATGGATATTTAACAACCTAAGACATATTCACAATGTAATTTCTTCATCATTTTACAGTATTTATCTCAAATACTGTAAGAGGATCCAAGTCTGAAAATATATGTACTTTAAGCTACCACAAGAGTGTAAGAACATAAAAAATATAGGAAAATATCCACCAACATTTATCACAATATATATATTGTACCGCAAGAGAGAAAACAAGTGCGTGCCACAGGTCACACATTCATCACAAATCGTGACGTGACATCAGAGAGCTGTTGCTGGTGGAAGAGCAGCTCTGGTCTTAGCTGGTAAAAATATGTTCAAAGCTTGTGAGTGGGGACACAGTGGTCTGTGAAAATGTGTGTTTAGGTATTTAGCAGTTTAATTTAGTTGGATAAGAAACAATGTAATGTTTTCCTGTTGTTAAACATTGCCATCTGTACCTCTGGCACACAAATTAAAAAAAGAAGGGTGTGACCATTAAAAGTACGTGTCCTGAGATTTCCTTCTTCAGGGGGCAAAGAGGTTAAAATGGAAAAGCTGATCTCTATATAAATCAGGAACACATGTGGTAATGAGAACAAACAGCAGCCAACAGGCAGGCAGGGACAACTTCTCCAGGCAGGCACAAAATGAGACAGACAAAATACCATCTACTGGAAAAGGGAAGGAAGCAACTGATTTTCACTTTGAAATTGGTAAGTTTAACCAATTCTATTAAGTCTTAATGATTACTTAAGAGCTTGTAATTAACTCTGAGTTTTAAAACTTGGTTTCACTGAAAAGCTCTCTGTCCAGTAATGCAAGCAGCACTGCTTTAGCATTAATATTTGTTTCTATCTTACAAAATTAAGAGGTGATCTTAATATCTGTAACAGGATCTATGTGTTTTGTAACTAATTGAAATAACAAAACAGTTGAGACATAGACTTCCTCTTAAAGTAATGAAATGTTTGTGTCTGCAGCCTACCTACTGGAAGTAGATACCAGCAGCCAGTCTCCTACTGAGGCTTGATTTCTTTGGAAATAAATGGAATATTTAATGTACTAAGTTATAGTTCACCTAAAGCTAAGAAATATATCACAGTTGTGAATAATAATCCCTTTGATATACCAGCGGCAAGCCCCCAAAATATTAAGTCAATTACAGTAAGTCTTTATCTTCAATTTAAGACTTGTTCCTTGACAGAAGCAGAAAAGCTAAAGAGAACATTATGGATCACAAAGCACTGAATTTTCAAGTGTAAAGTCATACCAAAATCTTGATAAATTCTCATTGATGTCGTAGGTGAGCAGTCGGTCAGGAACGTCACTGTGGGTGCCCTGCACTGCTAACACATGTGGTGCGAGGGCAAAGGGGACATCGCTCAGCAGGTCTGACATGAAAGGGCTGCTTTCCAAAGTCTGACTCCTTTGATTTCCCATCTCTGTGCTTGATACAGTCAACTGTGACCGGTGCCCCGTATTTATCTAAAGAGAACAGAAGAACAGAAATTTACACACTACAAATCAGGCAGCTATGGCTTTTTACTTAGAACCACAAGGACCTACTAACAAAGGGAAACAAAAAAAAAAAAAAAAAACAACCCAAAAATAAATAAAAGTAGTTTCAGAGTTCAGTTCAGTTTAGGTAGATCTAAAATAGCAGTTCTTAATACATGTTGATATAATTATTTGGTTTAGGTTCACCAGAATTAAGGCTAAAATAAAACTAAGACTCTTTGTAATGATGACTGAGATCAGAGAAACACAAAATATGCTGAGCTGGAAGGGAAGTTACGATTGAGTCCAACTTCTGGCCCTGCACAGAATACCCCAAGAGTCACACCATGTGCCTGAGAATGTTGTCCAAACACTTCTTGAACTCAGACAAGCTACCCAACATTACTCTTCATTTATGAAACCCACAAGGCTCGTGGGACTTTTTGTCATTATGTTCAGTCTTGTTTAGGGGAAATTACTTCATACAATTCCTTTCATAAACTGATGAAGCTCCATTTTTTGTTCCCCCTCTGCCTTTCCAGAAGTTGCCCAAGATAAATATGACTTCTGTGATTAAGAATTGTCCTATCCCAGTCACTTCAAAGGATTAATGGTGTCGCTTTCCACTGTGAAATAGAATTGCATGACTGGCTGGTAAATTCTTTTATATAGGGAAATATATGCATTACCAAATATGTTCTTTATTAAAAAATACACTTTGAAAGTTGAGAAACGTTTTAACTTTTCTTAAATTAAAAATTAAGAAAAAAAACCCAAAAGGATATATAAAAACTTGCCATACAGAAGTAGTCAACACAATTTAGAGAATAATGTTGGACACAGTAGACTTGAAAGCTTTGATTCTGACCTACCAATATGATCTTACTAAGTGTTTATCCTGACACTTTTGCCATTTTAAGAATGAAGAAAATACTATTTACGCTGCCTCTAGAAATCAAATGTTTTTTTTTTTTTCTGTTTATAACAATAAAATTCTATACAAACTGATACCTCTCATTAGGCACCCATAATGATGTTCCTGATAACAGGCTCTGAGCAACCTGATCTAGTGGAAGGTGTCCCTGGCAGGGGACTTGGGAGCTGGAGATGATCTTTAAGGTTCCTTCCAACCCAAGCCACTCAATGATTCTGTGATCTCTAGAAGCAAGATGTTTATTATAAGGATTTCTACTTTGTATCAGCACACATACAGAGATATTCAGTAAGGTGTTCCAAAGTGCTTAACAAGTCATGTTAAGAACACAGACAGGATTTCCAGACTTCGATGAAGTACAGACTTCTTCCTTTCAACCTCCCATATTCAACATGCAGCCAGAAAACTCCAAAGTTTACACAGCTATTAGGGAAGGAAGAGCACTGAAAGCTTGAAACATTAATTTGGTACTGACTTGATCCTAAGCATGAAATGGGTCCAGTCATATGGAGGTTGCCTGCATCCATGATTTTAAGGGGTGTTGTGCTGCTCAAGATCTGACCTGCACTCAAGCTGAATATCACAGATTGTGGCTGTTCCAGAGAACCTGAGGGTGTTGCTGTCTGACAGAAGAACAGTTTGGATGGTGGGGTGGTGGTGAGTGCTTTGTTTTCTTGCCCAGAGCATTTAGCCCAGGGAAAAGATATTCCATCTTCTTCCCAAAGAAAGGACTGGCTTTGCCTTGAACACAACCTGAGCACTAGTCATTCCTTACACAGCCCAACATTTCATCTGGCAGGACAGAGAAACCAATGCTAAACCTTCTGTTAACCTGCCAACAATGAGTCAACAACAATAACCTCTGCAGTCTGGGTCACAGCCAGCACTGTCGTGGGTAGCAGAGGACACGTGCTCCTCCACAGCCTGCTGGGACACAAGGGGTTAGTGAGTGGTGCTGCACTGAGAGGGGCCCTCGCTTGGAAGCTTTTGTTCCTACTCACAATGATTTGAAACCGAAGGTTTAAGATAAACTTCCCAAGATCTGTTGCTATCATGTCACAGGATAATAATGTAAAATTTCTGCAGGTTAAGAAGTTTATTAAAAGGAATGACTGCTACATACCACTACTAACCTTACTGGTTATGATCCAATACACAAGAGGAGCGACATTCTCCATGCTACTGTAATACTGGTATTTCTACAGCTACAGTTTACAGATATGTCTTTATTTTCCCTGGCTTTCCTTTTCTCAGTTCTCCATTTTTAGATGTAGTTAACAGCTCTTCAGAAAGCTACATGCAACAACAGAGGCAAGAGCTGACAGAGATTTCTTTTGGCTTTCCTTACTGATTCTGGTACCTTTAGAACAAAGAGAAAATAGGAAAGCCAGCAGAGAAGTCAGGAAGATAGACTGCGTAGCTCTATGCCAGCTTTCCAAGCTGTGAGCAAAAAACCATGGGCAATAGTACTTGAAGTCTCCAAGTTCAGGAGAACCACTTAAACCTCTTGTACTTTTCTAATCAGCATAGTTATCTCCAATCAGCTCTCCCTTGAAGAGGTACTAGCTTCTATGGCTGCTCATTGCCAACACTCTGAGAGAAGTCTTCCTTTTTGCCAGGGCCCACGGTATGCATCAGAACAAAAGTCATAAACATCTTCCAGTATAGACATATTCTCTTGCTAAGAACACTGCCAAACAGACAGAACATGTATTTATGTTAATATTCATTGGAAAGAACATCCCACAACAATTCAGGCGAGTCCTTACATTTGTTGCTGTTGTAAACTTAAAAACTTCTCTTAATTTCTATTCTGCATGAATTTACTACATTCCCTCTTGAAAGAAAGAACTTGTGGATCATTTATTGAGGTGCTGGTATTTGCTTGTCTTTCATCATTTCCATATCTTGAAGGGAAGCCAGAAAGCCCCAGCTGAAAAAGCAGGTTACATCTAGGAATCAATTAAACTAGATCTTCAAAGACCTTTCTGCCTCCCTCCCCTCCCACTTTCAGGGGAAAATGATCCCTCACTCACTGTCCTATTCCCATCATTCAGATGATAATCAGAAATCCCTAGAATCTAATGTTTATTTTGATTGGCAAATTATACTTTTATGAACACCTGTTTATATCTTAATTGTCCCCCAAGCTGGGTGAACACAATTTACAATGTAAATTAGACCATCATGTGGCAAAACTAATTTCAAAGAGGGGAAAAAAAGTCAGAGCAAGAACACAGCATCTGGGATCTTTGTTCCTCTATAAACCTTTCATTTTTTAAAATGTTGCTAAATGGGCAGACCCAGAAAATAAAACCCTTTCTGTATATAACAGATACCATGTCCTGAGAGTGACGGAGCAAGGACCAGCTTTGCTAACTCCCAAGTCCCACTCCACAATTGAAAGCAACACTGCAGTAAGGAAGGATGAATTACACTAGAATTATTTTACTGTGAAAGCATCATTTTACCAAACTCAATCTCTGCATACTGCCAGCAAGGTTCTTAAAAGTCTTAATAGGTTACTATTTGAATAGTCAAAAGAGTATCATAAAGAAAGCCTGAAATAGTTGACATATACATAGTACTGGTAAGTCAGAAACAAAGGAAAGTGTCAGGTCAGTTTAACAAATGCCTTGATCTGATCTTAATTCCAGTGGTCTTTGGGTCTTAGTTTATTCAACCCCTCATGAGAAAGTCTTGGGCCTAATATAACAAGATCAGTTCACAACGTAAATGGAAAAGGAGTCTAGATTTTCTGTTTCAGTTTCACATTTAATCCACTACTGTCTCTCCCATGAAAACAGTTATTTCTAATGATCTTAAAAAGTTTGCATTCACTTTTTAGTTTAGAAGAAATTGCATTTTATATTATTTATCTATATGAAGAAAAAAGTTTCTGTCCTGAAGAATTCAGGTAACAAGAAGTAATTTTTCAGCTCTGCCTAGAGCAATCATCACAGGCAGTCATTGCCCTTTGCTACGCAGAGCTGTTTCTAAGCATTCCTTGTAGTGGTATTTAGATGCTGGCCTCCTGTGCAAGACCCTATCAAACTAGACAGGTTTCTGTGCTTCCCAAACATGAAGATATCCTTTAAATGGGCTAAGAAGGATTTCACTCATATACTGGAGAGCCCACATGAGTGAAAAGGCCTTGCTGAAGCCGAACTCCCCAGAGGGCTTTCAGGTAATGTGATGAAGAACTGGACACACTGGTGGAGAACATCAGTCACCCATGGGTGCCGAGGTCACTTCCAGTGCAAACACCAGCACAAAATGCTGTGATGCAACCGAGGTCAAGGTTATGAAATGGCTTATGCTTTATGCATGCATTCTTCAAGCACATATAGAACTGCAAGTCCTAGAGAATTTGATATTGCACATTAGTCACACTGGTTTCTACTGAAATGCCTAACTTACTTAGCCAGAATACAATGCATTCAGAGCATATTATCTGGACATTAGCTAAACTAAGCACTGCCAAATGCTATGACACACAATCCTGCTATGAGAAATATTAATTGAATGGACCAAGAAGATTACTGATTTGTATTTCACCATACACCAAGAAGTCAAAAAATTAGTAAAAATTACATAAGGTATGGCAATAAAATTTAATTCAAATAAGCAAGGTGGCTTTTTTATTCTTGGTTTGCAATCCAAAAGAACGGGGAGATAAGAAACACTTTGTAAATATATATAGTAGCTGGCCACCAGATACTAATTGTGCTCTGAAAACAATATGTTATTTTGAAACTAACAAAGTAAAAAACTACCCTCTAAAGTAAATTATTCCTTTTTTATCCTTTTAAAAAAATGTTTCTCAGCTGTTTTTATAAACGCCTAATTTGCTGCATGTCTTTGTATTAACCATAAAGTTTGCCAGGAGTCTCATAAGGAAGAAAAACTGCACATTTTACAATGTACGGAGAAGCTGGATTTACAGTGTTCTGAAGGAGAATCAAAGACCAGTGCCAGCATTATTAGTATCCAAACCCTGGAACAAGGTTTTATATCAAAAATTATTAATTTTTAGAAAATTATACTTTCTGTAAAAAACATGGGTTTTTTTTCCCAGAAACAGACCTATTTTTCTTTTAAAAACAGCCTCGAGAAAAAAACAGTACCTTCAGTCTTCCAGAATATTTAGTAAACATCCAGCAACATAATGCTTATGACAGACACCTGCTATGTGACTAATGGTAAAGAATTATCTTTATTTCAGGCAACTTTGTGGTATTACTGGAAATAGTGAATCATAAGGTATCTAGAATTTATTTAGCACCATGCAGTAATTACTGATGTATCTAGAAATGGAAATTGACATATGGGATTGTTCCTCCAATGTGTTTTGGTTGATGCTTTAGGGTACTCATTGGACATCCTTAGAAAATTTGTAGGAATTCTGGAATTAGTATCTCCACTGAGGACAACAATTCACTTTTCAAATAAAAATGGTAATGGCAAAGATGAACAGAGGAGGAAAGAAAAAATACTCACAAGTTTGCATTCACGAATTTAACCTAGGAGAACAGAATCACAGAATCAATTAGGTTGGAAAAGACCTCTGGGATCACTGCCTCCAACCTATCACCCAACACAACCTTGTCAACCAGACCTTGGCACTGAGTGCCATGGCCAGGCTTTCCTTAAACACCTCCAGGGATCGTGACTCCATCACCTCTCTGGGCAGTCCACTCCAATTTTAACAACCCCTTCTGTGAAGAAACTCCTTCTGATGTCCAAACATGATCAAGTAAAACCTTACTGGTGGTGGGGAAAGTACGCAATATGATAATTTTCAAGTACCACAAAACCCTCAACCCAAAACATTAACAAAAAACCACCTCAACACACCAGTAAGAATGTGACCTGCATACCTACAGAACTACAAGAAAGGAACAAGCCCACCTGGACAAGCACAATACAGATGCCCTGTGGTTTCAGAAAGCGACATGTGAATAATGAGAGCTGCTATTCTTTCAAGGTTCACTCCAAATTTTAATCAGCCCTCCCCTCCAGAGACTGAAGAGAAAAGCTATTCTTAGCTGGGAGAGCAAAATAAGATGTAAGAAGTGCTGGAGACCTTGCAGTAACTTGTTGCTATGTCCAAATTTCTTCTGGTTGCTTGCTTGTTTTCTTAGCAGAAATGCAGTGTCTGGGATTGTAACGTGGCCAAGGACTGGTGTTCTCAGGAATTGCAGGAGGGCAGACCTACAGGCTGAAAGGTCTGGGTTAACACTGAGTCATTGGAGAGGCTTTTAAAAGCAAGAATGGTTCTCAGTGGAAATCAGCTTTGCTATTTGCTTTGGACTCTTGTTTCCAAGCTTCTTATGAAACTTATTTTGTAATACAGCAGCAATTCGTCTTTCTTAAAGACCTCCTGCTACCTGTACACATTTATCAACATTGCTATTCAGAGTAAAATGAATTTTTTAACCAATTTTTAAAATAAGAGTTTAAGAAGATTTTTACTAATTTTTTACATACATTTCAGGTATTTTTCTTTCTCCTCTAGAGCATGCTTTTCAGCTGTTTCTTAACTAGAATGGAATCAAGGTCAGGTTACTATCACTGAAATCTTAAAGAAGAAAACTCTAAAGAAACAATGAGAAGAGGCTCTGACATTCTATAGTTTTTCTTTATTAGAGAAAAGCTCCTCATGTAGTGTCTTGGCCTGCAAAGAACAGCAGGGAAATCTTTGTTAAACCACACTTTCAGTATCATTATTGATGTACATTTCTGAATCCTTATTGGCATTAAAGCAATTGGAAAAGTGCAATTACTAGAACAATTCTTTAGTGTAAATGCAGGATAAACTTGCTGTAATTGATGTGATTCTTACCCTCTCAAACAGCTATAAAACTGTTAATCTCTGTAGAGGAGGAGAACTACAAGGTCGCCATTTGAACTTTGGAGACTCTGAATTTCCATGGTTAAAGTGTGTTAATGTAAAAAAATTTACACTTTCTGTAAAAAAGAGGGTTTTTTCCAGAAACAGACCTATTTTTCTTAATAATCCTAGTAAATACTAGAGATACCTATGAGTTTTATTTATGAGAACTCATAGAATGTAACTCTACCCTGAAAAGTATTCTAAAGTACCACAAAAGACTTCAAATTTAAGTGTCTAAACCAACTACCTCATTTTGTCATCCTAGAAAAAAACCCTGATTTTCTTCGTTACCAGTTTTGCAAACTCAAACCAGTACAAGATGAAGATTCTGGTTTTACTCAGTCCCCTATAACTATACATCACAGGAAATATTTTGAGGGAGGTTAGTGATAAATTTAGTAAATATATTTAATTTAATATAACTAAAATTGTATAATGATATTTTTATTTCTAATTCCTGCCTTTATTCTTTTATTCCTAACTCCTATTATTTATTTCATTCAGCAACTGTCTGAAGACAGAGAAACAAAACATCTCAAATGTGGGCATCTATAATGAGAAATTATAAAATTGTGAATAAACAGAGATAAGATGCAACATGAAAACAAGACTACAAACCTAAATTAAAGCAGAAATAAGAAACCAGAAAATGTTCTAAAGCTGTATTAAAAATCATAAGACTTAATTTCCCACCATTAAGTAAAGTAATTATGCTCTTATCTTTCCTTCTATCCCAACCAATTTCACCACTGATGGGTTTGATAATTGAAGACCTGTATCAACACTTATGCCCCCTCAGAAGCAGGGCTTCTTTCCTTGCTGCCTCCTCGTTCCTCTCTGAAGGCCCCCGAGTTTTAGGGCAGCATCTTTACAGTGCAATCCCCTCTGAAACACAATTATTGTAATAAAAATTATCTTAGAAGAAAGACAGGCATGTAGGTTGAACAAGGAACAGTTTATCTAAATCCTCTGTTCCTTCAAAGTACTATGCAAGCTATTCATAGCAAAGATCTCAACATAATAAGCAACATGAACAATATTTAGTATATTGTGCTTCTGCCACTGCCAGGAAATGGCATTAACTAGGCCAGATTTTTTTTCCTTTTTTCGGTAGCATGTGTGCTGGAAGATAAAAAAGTTAATGAAAATTACTATAGTAAGTGAAATGCAAGCCAGGAGAACTGTAACTGAAAATGCACATAGCTCTAGACATCCAGCACTGCATTCTACAAACACAAATCAGAAGTTAAGGACAAGTCAATATATTTCAAAATGAACAGGCAAGTCTGATAAATGCTGATAAATGGACTTGTTTTGTAACTTCAGTATCATCCAGAAGCACAAAGCATTTACATTTATTTTGCTGCTACCTTCATTCATGATGTAATGCAAAATTCAGATAATTGACTTTAAACATAGCCAGAGAATACACTAAGACATTAATTTCAAACTTTAACAGCATAATTAAAACAAAAAATATTAAAATTAAAAACCAGTATTTAAATAATTTGTTTTAATTTAGCAGCTACATTTCGTCAATGTACTTAGTGACAAGTTGTGGTTTTCTTTACTGCTTCAAGCAAAAAAGTATCCTAAAGACTTTTGGGAGGTTGATCTCTTGAACAGCAGAAGCTTAGACTCACTGGGTCTCTGCATTCATGTCTCTCTATCTCTTGTTCCCAACCCCTGCTACTGTAGAAGCTCTAACAGGGTAACCTGCTATGGTAGGAAAAAGATGACAGCTTCTCTGAGATGGTAGATGCCCATGGAGCAGAACCTCTGAAATTAGAGCTAATACTGCATTCTCTCATTACTGTACTAAGTGTGTGACAATCCAAGGATTTGAATGCAAAAGAGAGCTGTCTGTTAAAAAAAATAAAAGAAACTTTGACAATTAAACAAAAAGAAAAACAGTAAGAAAATATTTAACAAACATAGTTGCACACAAATATAAAGCCAACAATTTTCCCAGCAAATTAGAGCAACTGGGGAAAGTATAGATCAGAAGGTTGTTTTGTTGTTGGTTTTGGGGTTTTTTTAAGAAAAGGAAATCTCTCCTTGAGTAACTGAGGGAGTCAGCAACATCAATGAAATATCTCCCTAGATTGTCAATATCAATGAGAGAAAAAAGACAGAAGGGTAACAATTTCTATCAGAGGAAAGGAAAAGAAAATTGTCTTAGATTTGGTTTTCAGAAAAGAAGATAAGTAGAGGGAACAGAAAAGAATTTCTAATCCGAACTCAGGTCAGTCTTCCTCCAGCAATAATTGGGAATTACATCCTCAGCCATGCTTTCAAGAGTTTTGTTAAGTAACTGAACCCCTGGATCTTAAAAGAATTCTTACACAGATGCATGAATAAAAATTGCTGTTCCAAATGCTATGTTCTGAGGTTTTTATCATGCTGCTTAAATTCCAAGCATGTGGCTAGACTAGCAATATGTCCTGTTTACAAAGTTAAAATATTTTAATGTCAAAAAAAAAGAAAAAATAATTAAGCAAGTATCTTCTCATACAACTTTCCAACTGCTCTCTCCATAGAGATTTGGGTCAGTAAGAGAAAGGAAGGATGGATATTTGACTTTAATTTCCTTCATAAACAGTCTGTAACTGTAACACTTGTCAACACCACCTTCAGTAAACAGGTTACCAGGAGCCAGAGTTTCTACAAACAGCAACGGGACTGAGTTGTCCTCAGCACCTACTGAGCAGGCTTTTCAGATTCAGGAATAAAACTCTTAGAGCAGCAAAAGACTAATTAATTAATTAATTAATTTAAAAGGAACTAATACTGGTCCACCTCTTTTAAATAAGGTGGCCGCTTTGATTCTCCCTTGTTCTCTATGGATGGAAAATAATTGGCTCACAATGAAAAGGAAGAAGGATACATTTTTTTTAAAGATACATCTGATTTTATTTAGCAGTACTGTTAATCACATTAGAACAGTAGAAACACATTCTTAAAATTTGTAGTATTGTGGATTCAAAGAAATGAAAATTGTAAAAAAATAACTTACATTTTCTTTTGTATTTTTCAAAAGTGCTTTAGAACAAAATTTGAATATGTTCTTCCTAGTGCACAGCCTCTCACAAGAAGGACAGGAGCTGTGAGGTTCCAGTTTGGCTTTTTTCAAGGTGAAAATTACAGCAGAAGTATATTGTAGCAGAAGGATCAAACAACACTGATGGAAAGTACAGAGAAACATATTCCTGTATTACCAATATTAGCATTCTGGGTTGAAATGGGACAATTTTCATGTCATGTGTTTTTTCATTAAAATGGACTGCCCACTGCCATTTGTGGTGAGTTTTATGTTTGGTTATTATTTTCCCTCTAAAAGTGGCAGTGCAACTAAGCTGAAGACAGCTTAGTTTTTCCCTTACTTGCTGTTCAGAACAATTGTTAACGAGCTGCCCTACGCTATGGTCTTTCACCCACCATTTTATGCTAATGCACCACATTGTAAATATCACTGCACCATATTCACACACAGTCTCATCAAGTAATGTATGATCTACATTGCATTTTAGATCAATTTTCATATTGAGAAAGCCCAGGAGGTTTGCTCTGTGAGGCAAGATGACTGATCAATTTGTTGACAGCAGCAAAGTGAACCAGCATTACTGGCTTTTAGTCTAACCACATGTATTTGGGCAAGAGACACAGGATAATCAGTAGTTTTATCTGGGATTAGCTAGTCAGGAGATCCCAAAATTAGAGAAAGACTAAAAAATGTGATGGGAACATCTAGGCACCTAGTTTGAGCATCTCTTGCTACAAATAACCAATCAATGTAACTGAATAAGCAAGCAATTAAATCAAACATACAGTGAGTCTCTGCCCAAACTAAATAGGGAATTATGCATAGTGTGCTTCTGCATACATGTGCCTTGATCACCATTTGGTGTGTATGTCTGAAAATCAGGCCAACTATACTATTTTATGAACTTTTTACATGTGGGTATATACTTTGCTATCTATAGACACTGAAACATGAAAATATACCATGCCTGTGTGTCATATTTCCCTACAGGGTGTAATTTTGTCTTCTGTTGCTCAAACCTCACAAATTGTGCAATCTGACTACAGCACTGACTCTGGACTCCACAGGCAGGGCTGTGGGAGAGAGGGCTGCTCCAACCCATTTGTTGTGTTTACATGTATTTGCTGGCCAGACAGAACATTCATGTCCCACCTTGGAAGACTGTAATGCTTCCTCAGCTGTTGTACTGAAATCTCAGCTGAAGTTACACAAAGGGTTTAACAGTATTTCACACTTACAAAGTTCTACAGAAAAGCATAAGACAGCACTGCATTATGTTTTTTAAAATGAACTGTTTCCTAAGTTCAGAGAGGAAGTTGGTGACAACCATGTCAATTCACATCTCTCAATTCCCATTCAAGTTCCATAGATCTACAAATATAATGCTTTCTTTTTAGTAAAAGACAATGGACATAGTATTAATGATGCAACTGTGATTACTAAGTATCTGAATAACCCCAGCTGTGTACCATGTTACGCAAACAAATCCAGCTATTCACCTTAGAATTGAGAAAAACTCTACAAGGTGATGATAGTCTTGCAAGACACCTTGGGTCTTACTGCTTGACCCTGGGTCAATAGCTTGCACAAATCACAGTTTATAAAATGTTGCTTGTGAGGCCACTGCAACTAATCCTTTGTAACATGAAAAACAGACTTTCTAATATATGTATATAATGTGTATATAAATATATATAATGAGCTATTGATATATTTATCAATATATTTATACCTATCTTTATACACAGTATATATATAAACCCTCCCCTTCCCCCTGAGTTGTCCCATTGTTGTCCAGTAAGGGCAGACAAAGGCTCACTGGTCTGTGTGTTCTGGAGACCTTCCTAGAATGAAAAGACCTCCTAAATATTTCAGTTTTAAATTATTTAAATTATCTAACAGATAGCAATATGAACATTATGATATAATGAAGCTTTACAAAGTAAATATGTTATTGCACAATAACATATAATAATAGTTGTAAAATATAATAGTTGTAATATGCAATATTTGATTTTTTTTTTAGCTGAATGGGCTATTTACCTTCATTCTCAGTAAGACCACAACCATGCCTTTCTTGTCATATGCCAGCTCTACTCATGCATGTTCCATATGTGGCTGCACATGGATTCCTCAATGAAGTCCATATTTATTTACCATACACACAAAGGATGAAGGAAGCTCAGAAAGGTGATGTCCATTGCAGCTGCCAAGGCTGAACACCAGTCATTCTTATTTAAAGGTAATGTTAAAACTTCACTTCTTACACCTTATGATCATGCATGATAGTTGATTAAACATAAGATCTTTCTTCTGATGGTATCAGCTTCTCTTTTCAGAGAAAAGTATCTGCTTGATGACTTGCTGCAGACAGTCTTATTCCAGTCCCTTCTAAGAGTGGATAATTTCATTAAGTGATTATTGCTTACATACATAATTAAGAAGAGAGAAAATATGGACCAAGAGGCTTTAGGTGTTTTATATATGAAAAAGACGATCTTAAAGTTAATATGACATATGACAAGCAATTAATCTAACCAGGCCATGACTGGAATTCTACGTTATAAGAACTCCTTACAAGAGCTTCTAAAAAAACCACAAAAAAACAAGCTAAGCAACAGCATTTTCGATAGATTCTGGATTTTGTCAAAAGAGAGCAAATTAATCACAAATAATGTGATCACAATAATTTTGAAATATAAACCACTTTCTCTAAATAAATGTGGGGATTTTAAACGGATGCAACAAATCTAGCCCAGAACACCCTTCTTGCGATTTTAAACATGGAACCCCTGAACCATAAACCAAGAGTCAGTAAGTGAACAGAAACATGATCAGTAATAACTCCTTTTCCAGTAACTTCTAAAAATAATCCAGATGGAAAAACTTAAGGAAAAATCAGCAAATGATAGGTCTGATAGAAGCAAGTAATTTTAATAGCAAAAAACCCAAACAAACACGATAACAGTAATATTATTCATGCCCTGGAATTATATCAGTTGATCTGCTCTACTGCTCTATAGTATATCCCAAAAGTATATCAACTTCAGAAATACCTGTTAATTTCACTAGAAGGGTAAAAAATTAAATTATTTTTCCACTGTTCTGTGGATTCTCAACTCTCATTATTGCTTCCTTGATATTTTATATCTCCTAGTATTTCTGTCTTTTGAGTCATACATCCCCTAACCAGATATCTAGGAAACTGTTATTTACCTCCATGTAGAATCCTTTACACAGCAGCTGTATAAAGGATGACTTCAATGAGTCAATGCCAATTCAGACATAAAAAAAAATTCTCCTCATTTATTTAGATACTTGCCTATAATGGTGCATACCTGCTTCTATATGCATGAGATCACAGATAATTTAAAATTTACTTCAGGAACTTCTGTCTGCTGTGTTCTCAGCTTTTAACAGCAAATTATGAAAAGAAAGGGCACAAGAATCATAGCAGAGCTATTACAATTCATAAAGAAAACTAAGTCCTAAGATGATAAGAATCACAGCAAGGTATATAATTAGAGTGGCTATAACAACAACATATAAATTAGATAATTATGGATTAAGCAATCCCTTGGGGGATTCTCTCTTGCCCTAGAAAACGTATAACAAGCTCCTTAGATAGAAGGCAATAACTATTAAGTATTTGAGGGAGAAGTAGGACCATAAGGAAAAATGAAATAAAAGACACAGCAAGATAAAAATCCTAATTTAAAATCTAAAGATGGCTTTCATTTTTGGTAGTTTATTTTAATACACTTAGTGGTCCAGTTTTCCCCCATTAAATCTGCTGACATCTGTTGGCTAAAGAGCGCATGTCAGATTATCCAGAACTGCAAGATCAAATAAACAGGAACTGCTTTTTAAGGTGACAGTAGGGAGATACAAAACACTGCAGCGATTACCAGAAATGGAATTATTTTTTGTTGTTGTTTCTTACATCAGTGTAATAATCCCAGGTGTCCTGGGCATCAGACATACAATAATCTTCATAAATCCTAATTCAAAGCCATACCATCTGTCAAAAATATTTTTTATGTCTCCTAACAGATACACTTCATAATTGCTCTCACAGTAGGGCAAAAATACATGGTTGCACTAATTTGCTCTTCCAATGGAATAGCTCATTATCAAAAATAACCCCACCACATTACTGGGGTTTCTAGCACACTTTATATATCAAAACAAACCTTTCCATTCTGATATCTTCTATAACCTCAAATTCCCAATGAAAGCAGATAAAGATTGAATTAGCTGGAAATTGTACAGTGATAATGGAAAAACCACAAGCATAAAAAAAATAAAACCATAGTGTCTCTTTCAATTATGATTGTGTTGCAGTTAAAATTAGCTTTGTGTTTCATGGTCACTAATTTACCAATTTAGTCACTAATAAGACTAATCTAAGTTCTCGGCCCTGCACAGCACTAACCATTTTGGACACAATCCAGAAAAGCACTTAGATGTGTGTGTGACTTTTAGCTCATGAGCCTGAAGCAACTTCAGAGGATCAGACATGCTTGATTAGGCCCAGAGCACTCATTACCCTGCTGGACAACAACTCATCCCCCTAGGACTGACCAGCAGTAGGAGATGACCCTCCCAACCCCCTGTCCATACTTGTGGAGATGTCCACTCCATATGGGAGTTTGTTCAAAGCAGGAGCAGAAGTCTGAAGCAGAAGACAAAATGTTTGGGCTGAAGTTGGCCTTTGAGAACACCCATCCTCCAAGGAGTGACAACGACCTGCAATTCCCCTAACACGTATGCAATATCCAAACAGCTGAAAAAAACCCTGACTGCATGGCAGGGGTTGCAAGAGGTTCTGTTACATTTTCCCAGTGGCAGCAAGACCATCTTGATGTAAACTTTTGTTTGTGCATTAGTTAAAATAATTTATACAAGATTATACAAATATACGAACTTTAAAATTCAGTGATTGTACAGCAAACAAATGCAAAGGAAATGGGAAATTCCAAAGATTATGGCCATTACCAAAAAACACCCCAGAAGATAATTTCTTCCAAAAATTAAACTCAACCTCATTTTCCCTTTGAAAATCCATGAACAAAGTATTACTTAATTCTTCTTTGAATCACATTTCCAAAAGCACTTTTCATGTTCCACAAAGTTTATATCTAATAAGTAGTGAAAAAGTTTATATTTAAAAATAAAAGCAGGCTTCCAGCAACTGAAATTATTAACTGGTTGATGAACTAAATGTTATTTTATTCAGTTCTGCATGATAAATATCAGATGCCACTTTGCAGTAACAATTATATTTTAGCATACCGTTCAATGTTTATCAAAACTAACAAGGTTATTATTTCAATTTATGTTCTATGTCTCTATGACATATTGAATATGTAATACAATGCTTTTCCAGTTTCTCTAAATTGGTGAAGTTCTCCCACGAATTTACAAAAATATACTCTCTACTGCAAGAAGGACCATTACTTTCCTAATGGCCAGAATTATCCATTTAATTTCCATGATTCACAATTATTCTACTTAATTTGAGAACTTAAGAATTCCTTTGAGTAAATGTGAAGTCCAAATACTGAAATATAGACTGGAATGAATTGCCTAAATAGTGCTGGATCTTTATTTAACTGATTCTGTCACAAGCCAGTTCATACTAGTATTTTTATGACATGTAAGTATTTTAATAGAAAGGTGAAAACATACCTTTGTTTCATTTTCACTGTAATATCTGCTATTTTATTTTGAAAATTTTGCTTCTTCTCTCTAACTCATAAAACTTAAAATCAATACAAGTTCCTCTTTTCCTGATATTCCACAGAACTGAACAAACCATTGAGGCTGCAGCAACTGGCAGTTCACCATCCCCAGCAAGAATATCACATTAAGGGAAACTACGTTTGTCCAGTAGGTAACTACAACATCAAATAATTATACTGCCCAGATCTGCAGGACTTCAGTTGCAAACACCCTGGCTCAGATGTGCATGGATCTAAAAGTCAGACGAAAACTTTGCAATTGGTTGGAACTAATTCATACTTTAACATTATCAGAAGGCAAACTACTCATTACTTGCAAAGAATTAAAGATTTCTGTATAGGACACAGTTTTAAATTTTAAATTAGAAAAAAAGACTACAGGCCATGCATACCCACAGACCACTCTTAAGAGATGGAAAAATAGTCATACACACCTTTACTATACCAAGGAACTTCACAATAGTAAATATTGAAGTGGCATTGAAAAGAGACAGACACTGTGAGTACCAAGTGAGATATAGGAAAAAGAGACAGGATAGGTTAAGCACAATAAATGAACCACTACAAAAGCACAAAAACTCCAAGCTAAACATCTTAAGTCACCTTGTAAAGGACTAAAACTATATGGCAATGGAAAACAGGCCCATACTTGGTACAAAAACATTTTCAGAGTATGTGGAGAAGATGTACATCATATGCAGAAATATTCTGAAAAGCCCTCGCCTGTAAACATGTATCAAATATCAGATAAACCAAAGAAAAAGAAGTTCAGATTTACAGCCACACAGCAGAGAAACAGAAAGGAAACACACAATAAAGACAGTCTATTACATGTTGCTCATAATGGTAGTTGTGGAAATCACTACTCACTACTACTGACTACACTAATGCTTCTGGGCAATTCATTTACATTCTAGCTACAGTTTCATGCTTGCACAATTCAAGTATAAAAATAGGATATCAAACAATACCATATAGCCAAGACTTGTATTATTTCCTTTTCAAATCCACAGCAGTGGGCTTCATATTATTGCCATCTAATTAACAACAGTGCTGCTTTTATGATAGATGACAAGGAAGGCTGAGAGTGACTCAGCCAATGGAAGATGTGAATGTGGTGAAACCATCTTCTGCAGGACATTCATGCTTCTTAAATGAGCTGCTATGGAAGTTTCATCATGTGTGCATAAGGAAAAAGACTCCTACCTGTGAAGGTTGACTGTACATTGGTCTGGTCTCTGGAAATGAAGTTTTATCCTTTGAGTCTCTACTTCGATCATCAGTGGTGTCACCTACAAAGAAAAAAAAAACACCAACTTTTAAATAACTGAAATACTTCATATTTTACATAGAGTAAGAAAACCTCTTCAGTCTTCCTAAAATCAAATTATATACCCCGAGAAAGGAGGACTTGTGTTGCCATATTTATATTTACAATTTTGAACATAAGAGAAAATGAGAGAACTGAGAAATTTTGAACATAAAGGCAAAAACATTGAGATCTGCAAAACCCAGGAACAAACCTGTATTAATTATTTAAAGGAAAAAATCTTGAGGAAAAAGGGGAGAAAAAAAAAGCAGGGCCACTATTTTTGCATACTTTAGGACCATTAGGTTCTAATAATTAGGAAAGGGTACACAGCAGTGTGGCTATGTAGTGGAAAGGAGATACCAGGTGTACATCCATCACATCCCAATCCAATGTCAGGGTAGTAGCCTCATTTCCACATGGTTGATATCTGTGCATGAGTGCAGAGAGAGAGACAAAGCATTCTGAGAAATGGCCTGGTTTTGACTGTATGGGGACAAAGACTGCTTGGCAGGCTGGGCACTAATCTCCTCCCATTGCATACACGGGGCTACCTCTGCCCAGGATTTTACCAGGAAGACACAACTCATTTTATCCCAAAAGGTGCAGCTGGTACTGATCTAAATATGGGGTAGATCACAGCGATAAACTAGAGACAGATTATTTTCACATTTATTTTTAAGACAGAAGGTACATTATCATTTTTATTTAAAAGGTAGAGGTAGTAAAAAAATAAAACAATACAAAACAACAAAACCAGAATTTGTTTCTCAGATGTTGCGAAACAAACATCCACCTACCCTATCTTCTCCAATTTTCTTTTTCAATGGAAAAGTGTACCAGAAGCTGTAAAGAATTTGCAGATTATCTCCTTCTGCTGTTCGTACTGGTCAGTAAATAGTTTGTAAGAGCAGACAGCTGAGAAAGATTGAAGATTTAGTTATTTTTATTTTTATTTTTATTTTAATTCATACTGCTTTCTGTAATGGTGTAGTTTGGAAATCTGTATCTTTAAAGAGTTCTACAGCAACAATTAAAAATAAAAGGGTTCAAGTTACTGTAGTTTAACTTCTTTGCTAAACCAGTGGTTCTGGCTCCCCTGTTCCGATTTTTCCAGAGGTGTACTCAGAGCCAATGCACCAGGCAAAAGCCTTTGGAGATAGCAGTCAGCTTCTGCCCATGCCCAGTTAGGCTGAAAAGAGAATGACACTCAGGTCCATGTATGTTTGTTCCATACTGCCATGGCCCCCCACGTCTGACTGGTCAGATCCCTCAAGTACAATGCAATATTAGGTAAAGTTTTTTATGAAAACAAGCACTAATATCTAATTTTTATGTCCAAGTATTATTCCTAACAGTGTATGCAGAGAATCATCATCATTGTCTTTGTCACAGGCCTTTGATGCCTATTAATTTCAATAATGTCTGCACTTTCCAAGACCTTTTCTGGAGTTGAAAGATGCTTCTTAGTAAACTAGTAATTCTCTACATAAAATGCTTATATTCACAAGAGCTATGAAAGAAAAAGGGTGTGGGAGAATGAAGGAGATGGGGATTCAGTTAATCTTCCATTCCACTTCCATTACTTTTAAAAATACAATTTATAAGCACCTATATGATAATGAAAAGAGTAATGAAAATAATGAATGTCAAACAATTAGTTTACATTTGTAATGAAGTAGAGGCCTGCAAACAAAAATTATTACAAGCTTTGTAAATGCGCCCTGCCTCAGGGAGGTGTAAAAGTGGTTAACAGATGCAGGAAGAGGGCAGTAAGGCATATTTTTGGTACACTTGCTTGCATGAGACTGCAAACAGATTTAAATTGTACCAAACTTAGGCTAGATCAGTTTCTCCAGGAGTAAGGCCACTTAAGCACTTTGATCAACCTAATAAAATGGTTTCTCTTAACCATGGTTAATCCCCAAATGGCTTCCAAGATGGGCTGAAGAAACATCTGTTGTGAATGGTTTCAATCATGCCAAGGCAAGGAAGATGAATGAATGACCTTTTTCTGTTTCGTTTAGCCCTACATTCCACGATCAATGCAGGAGGAATGACTCCACAGGATACCCCTTCCCAAGATCAGGGAGCTTAGCTGTGTGCTGAAGACTTGTGAAGGTGCAAGGAGACTCCAGTGAGATGGACAACGACTCACCAAGTGTGTAAGGGCAGAGCCGTGTGGGCACTCAGTATCACTGGGACATATTGGGTGAAGTTGGGTGTTTGCATAAACATACTGAAAACAGTTACAGCAAGGATTTAAGAATCACAGGAACCAACGTTCTACTCCTTGTCTTTACAAACCATACCTAAGAAAGCATTGCAAAGTTTTTATATGAAAAAAACATTAAGAAAACCCAATGCATACATATGTTTAATGCTATTCAGAATATACTTTTCCCATGATTAGTTTTCCTTACAATGAAAAGAGTCTTGGTTTGTAATCAAGATCAAAAGGTCATAAATGATCATAAGAAAGGAAGAATAACTCATTTAGAGAGAAATGAAATTTTTTACTTACAACTTCGTCATCCAGCTCCCAAAATTCACAAGCTCCTAAGGAAACCAAATATAGGAATACCTGTATTGTTTCACAATTCAAATTGCCTTTGTGAAACTGCACTTCAATGCAGAGTTCTTCTTTGTCAAATAAAAAACAAAGGAAAGGAAACTGCAATATCTTGCCAAATTCTCAGGCATATTGTCCTGCAAGGATAAGCCATGACTCTTTGTATAGACTTTTATTATTTGAGTTAATGGAGTTAAAACAGTGATAGGCAGCTGCCAAAGACACCAAGCTGTCTAAAACATCCACCAGGATGGAGTATTTTTACAGATAAATTGGTATTTTCAGTGTACTTTTTTCACTGGTTCCTATCTCAAATATTCAACCAATTAGTCATCCTTATTTCTACTAGCCCAAATAATTAATTAACTGTGACATACCTCCCCAGCTCTATCGATTCCCAACCCTATCTAGTTTGTCATAGCTGACTCATCATGTTTAGCCACCCACTTTTTTTTTTTTGTTTTGGTTTGTTTTTTTTTTGTTTTGTTTAGCTTGTCTTGATTTCCCATTGACTTACAGTCGAATCTCTTTCCTTAAGTGGAGGTCATAGTTTGTCTTTCCTCTTCAGGCTCAGCCTTTAAAATGCTTCCCTCTGGGTCTGGATTTTCCTCTTTCCCTCTGCAACCCTGCAATCTCCTCTTCCTACCCGCCTACCACTATGTGAGGAAGGGGGATGATGCCAAACAGCAAACAGAGAGACATCCCTGAGAGCACAGACCTTTGGGTGCAGGAACTATGTGGGTCCTTTTGAGCACTTCAAACATTCTGGTTGATAGCTTTTGACTGGGGAAAAAAAACCCCAAACAACCAAATCACCCCTCCCCTCCAAACACTGAGAGAAACCCCCCCAAACAAACCCAAACAAGTTCTCTTACACAATCTCGATGTAAATAGGTATACCACCATATTTTTGCCAAACTAAGCAACTGAAATCTGGCTCTGAAGAAAGATCACAAATACATGACCTTAGTGTAAAGGGCCCCCATAAAGTCTTTCATCAGAACTGAAATTCATCAGAACTGCAAATATGTTCAAAGATAAGGGCAGAAGGACCATGTAATCACCTAGCCTAAACTACTGTAAAAATATAGGCCATAAGATTTCTTGAATTAATTTATTTGAACTAGAGGAACTTTAAAGCTGTATTTTAATCAGGGGATAAAAGACAAAATTACTTATCTTAAAAACCACTTAGATTCTGGCTCATATATTCCTTGGTTTAAGCATTGTGTAAATTTCAGTCATAAAACTCCTCTAGAAAATAAATCTGAGTCATATATCAAAAAATGATGTATACTGTTTAAAGTCTATAAGAATTAGAAATGAGGGCACTTCATGAAATGTAATATGGTTTAAATATCAGCAGCATAATCTGTAATATGCAGTACATTACTGGGAAAATTTATCAGGAAAAAAACACTCACGTTCATTGCTGTAAAATATTCCCTTCCTTACCAATGGGAAAATATTTAAAGTTTGAAAAGAAAGTAGTAGGCGTGTTTATCCTACTGTCCAGATAAGCTTGTATTTCAAAGCCTCCATCTTGGGGGCTTTTTAAAATTTATATTAAGCCTTTTTCAGGCCCAAATAATCAGTGTTGCACTGAAAGGTGAGACATACGTTTCTCCTTTCACTAAGCTGATGCTAGATTTTCACCAACATTCTCCAAGTTCCACTGGTATCTTTTTCTAAGAACTGCAGCCAGGTGCTCCAGAGGAAAGAAATACCTAGTCCAGTCCTCAGTATATACTATGTATATCCTCCCTCAGAACTCAGAGTTTTTGGTGTCTTCAGTAATCTGCATTCAGCTCTCTGAACCTCAGCAAACTCTCATATAGAAAGGTTCACCCACAAGTTTGGCTTCTACTCAACAAGGAAGTGTTGTTTCTATTTATACTCTTTCCTCTTCCAGCATTTCGTTAACCTCAAGCTGTATAGTCTCTTGATCAACAGACAACATTTAAAAGCCTAGCCCACCCTCAGCTGAATAAATTAAAACCAATTGTAAATGTACTTTATAATGTAGACTGCCATTTGTCCCGGCCTGTGTAAAACTCCTGTGAGACACTGAAGCACGTACAACACAGCAAGGAGTAACTAGCTACCAAATACATGGATTTTCAAATGTCACCTTCAGCTTCAAAAGGAAGACAGCTATTTTCCATTATACTTAGTTGCTTAACTCTTTGTTGCCTGTCATTATCTTCTATGTCCTGCATACAGATGGCAAAAACAAAGAATATTCTGGTTTCTACTTGGCAGCAAAAAGACAAAAAGTTTTAAGAGAGGATTAGTAAGATCTGAAAACAGGAGAGACTGACTCTGTGGAAGCATCAAAGTTTTCCTACAGTTCCTTTTCCCTCTTGCTTACTCATAAATCTTTCCCTCTCTCCGTGAGATAAGGAAGAAAGGTCAGACACAGCAATTTTAAATTACCCTGATCCAGGATAAACTAGCAGAACTTCAGGCTTCAGTCCATCAATACTGACAGTGTTTCAGTCTCAGGAGGTATTTAAGAAGTACTGTAATTCCCTCTAAACATCTGTCTCTGATGAGTCCCTGCAATGGCACTTCCATGCAAAGGGAGTTGATAGCAAGTCCTGCTCTCCTCTCTGCCTCCAGGTCTTTCAGCAGTGATGAAACATGTTTCTGCTCAGTCTCTTCCAGCCCTGCTTGGCTCTCCAGCACTCACTTCCAGGGTCTCACATCTTCCTCTTACCAGCCAGTCTCTAGCCAGTGAGTGAGCTGGGGACTGCACTGGGGTGGTGCCAGGGAACCTTGAAGGCAGTAGCCCAAACACAGAATTGTGCTGATTTTATGCGATCAAGATAAGTAACAGAAGACAGGGAAGACAGAGGGAAGATCCTTAGAAATCTTTGCTAATAAGCATAGAAACACTGAATGGTTTGGGTTGGAAATGAACTTTAAAGATCATCTATTCCACCTGTCCTGAACGGATTGTACAAAATAAGCTGTAATTTAACAGTTTGCATTGGTGGTCAACAGATCATTCAGTGATCCATCTGAATCAAATAAGCACTGGCTAGTGCTGTCCTCTTCAATGGCACAGATGGGACATTGATGAATAGTTGGCTCCTATATAGTTTCTTGAAAGTGGGACTATCATGCTGTTTAGTATTAGTGCTAAAAATCTACATATTAATCATTATTATCATCCACGTGTACATGGCCAAGACATTATAGCCTTATAAGAATATATATCTAGTTGGCAAAACAATGAAGTCATCCTAGTTTCAGGTCACCTCATCCTGGTTTCATATTAAAGCTTTTCATACCAACAGCAGTTTCATTTCAACAAGCTAATAATATCCCCTAAAAAAACCCAATATATCAGCAGAAAGATTCCCCACAGCTGCAACTTCCAGCAAAACAAGAGTTTAAGAGTTTATGCTGCATGAGGGTGAGTGAGAAGGAAGTCTGGCTAAGTCCATGCTAAGGCAGAGGTCTGGTAAGTGGCAGCCTTACATTGCGTTTCAATAGTGTATTAAGAGGTCCTACAAATAAATCTTTGATTTGGAGTAGAAGTTAACCAGTATCTTCCCTAATTCTCCTGATGAACCACAAGAAAAATCTATATAAACCCTGCAATGAGAATCTTAAAGTGATTTCTTCAAACTTGTAAAAGGTAGGGGGGAAACTGTAACAAGCTGAACATCACCCTGAATGGTTTTGCATTTGCAGACATGAAGCAACAAGGTTCAGTCCTTTCCCAATGAAGAATAGCAAATCCAGCTACAGCACATGCCATTGGAGATTATGGGAGTGGCACCCCACATTGCCACCCAGTCTGATTTTGGTATCCCATCCTTCTGCAGGCATTCTTAACGTAGAGTCTCCTTTTTCCTAAACAATTCTGTCAGAGTTTTCTCAACCTGCTCCCACTTTTAAGATCACAGTGAAACCACAGATTAAAAACTTCTCTAAGAAAAATAGTTTGTTTCCCCAAACAAAAACATTTCAGAAGATAGCAATAGAAAAACAATATGAGAGGATTAGAGGCTCCTGTATTTTCCATATCCCAGACCTACATATTTTTAAGTTTGCAAAAAGTGTTTTATTTCTGTGCTTTTCTATATTTACAACTACTTAAAATTTTCACTTCTTTCAAAGGTTTTCTGAATCCTGAAAAAAAGGACCCTTAGAGTTTAGATCTAACTCCATCTCCAACTGCTTCACTGAGGCTAAATAATTCCAACTCCTCTGAACCCCATTGAAAAGGTTCTCTTTTAAGAGGTGCCCAGCTCCTTCACAAAGCTGATGAACCCAAAGCCAAAGCTTCATGGCAAAATTTTGGTTGGAAGGAATCCTAGAGGTCACACCAGTCCAATCTCCAGTTCAGTGTAGGGCTAACTTCAAAGTGAAAGAGACTATGTACCTCAGGTTGTTTGGCTGAATTTTAAGGCTCCAAAGAAGGAGCTTCCTCAGCATCTCTCATGTCTCAGTTATATCTATCCCTCTACTGTTTCTTACATCCAGGTTCACAGTTACATGCAAAACAAGCTGTAGAATTAATTAGTCCATGAGCCACAATCCCCATGATGAAATGTTATTTTCCTTTGGTTTTAGGTTATGAGATTTTAATGTCAAGAATAAAGAAATGCCAGGAATTAATCTCACTCTGATTCTCTGGTGTGAAGCATCCATACAAGTACTCTTCATCCTTTATATGTGCATGACAGCCTTCCTCAGTAGTCCACCAAAACACTGAACCCCCTCACCACAGCATATCTTTCCAGAGATCTCGTTTTTCCATTTTGCTATCTGGAAATTCTGTTCTAGACTTCACTACCTTAGATATTGCCACGCCCTTCTTATCAAGTTGTGCTATCAGAATTGGCAAGTGATGGGACTTAGCAGCTACTCAATACAACCTTAGGACTGAAGAAATCAACAATATAGATTCAAGTAAGGGCTTATAACATGTTTTTCCTTATAAAATGTTAATTTTATAAGGAAAAAGTTGAAATAAAAAGGAAGTTGAAAGAAAAAGCTAAACAAGAGAAATATACATCTTCTAAGTCATCTGACCCAAGATTTGTGCTTATCTGTGAGTGTGCACCACTGCCTCAGGGAAATCCAAAACTATTCACTGCTCTTCCGATGTTCAACTGATACTGTGTGGATATACCCCCAGCATATGTATTGTATATTTATAATTAATATTGGCCCTTAAAAAGAACCAGTATATCTGCCTAGAAGCAACAGATCAGATGCCATAGGCCAGTTCTGTTCATGCACTAAGTCAGAGTTCTTGACATTCCTAGAGAACCTCTATATCTTCCTGTCATTCACTTCATCTGTCAATTAAGCCAAAACAAATGTAACCTTCCAAGGCCAAGTGAATCACACTTTTCTGGGGAAGCAAACCATTTAAGCTACCTTTCTAAAAAGTTTTATAAACTGATTTGTTCTCTTTTTATTTTAGACATAATCACTCAGTGAAACCTGATTGTCATGGTCAGCTAGACCAGCTCAATCATCCCAGAGAACAAGTACATTGTTCTAAGACCAGAACTAAAAAAAAATGTTTAGACATTAAAAAATTATTAAATTTTTAAATTTAAATTATTACATTTTTTAAATCTCTTAAATTTTTAAATATTTAGAACAGTTTAATGTTAATTCATATAATCTCTTTCCCCTTCACTCTCAAATCTGTTTCTCGGTAGTGGAAGATGTCTACGCTTCACATAATCCAACTTTGCTGTATCGATAGGTTGGTATGCAACAACTGCAAAAGCCTCAATTTGCAAACTTAATTTTGTTCCAGGATTATAATCTCCCACTAGATCCTTTTTGCTTTTCCAAGGGACAGAGATAAAGACAACATTGTTTCCCTTTATTTGTTCTATTTCTCTTGCTTAACTTTCTCTTGTTTACCTTTGAGAGAATATGATAGTCACAATCTTCACAATCCTTCCTGCATTTTCTGTTTTTGCTTGTGAGGATGATAAAAAGTTTAATCTCAAAACAATAGAAGTCTTTACCTCTTCAGTTCCTGATGAATAGTAAAAGGCTTTGGGGAAACATCAGTAATAACAACAAACTCAAATGAAGACAATGGTACAGCTCACACAGAGTAGTGCTGGCGAGCAACCTCCCCTTTAACATGTTTTAGCAGCATCATTTCCTTGTCACTAGTTAATCCAACCTATAAAACCTATCTCGGATTGCAGGCTCAGTTGTTTTTCAAACGTACATATACTGTAATATTTCACTTTCCACTATGAAATTAACATTATTTCAATATCCTCACTTAACTATGACATTAGGACTCCCTTCCTCCTGTTTTATTCATGATGTAGTTCTAAAGGCAATCCTGTCCAGAAAGCAAACAGCACACACACTGAAGCCCACTGATGAGGACAAAGATTTTCCTAGCACTTAAAAACCTTCTGCGTGGTCTGCCTGTTCAGTGTCTTGGTTACACTGTGCAACTTGCATTTCAGTAGGTCCAACGTGCATTAAATGTATTTGCCTGTCAAAAACCGAGGTGCTGATAGCCTGATATTTGCATCTGAAGCTTGCTACATAAATGTAAATTATATTAGAAAACAAACAATGCAAATTTAAGCTGGTTTCCTATGGAATTAGATTTACATGACCAATCTTCTGTCCTTGATAACATAGGAAAACATTGTCCAATGTGGTCGAAACTGGCACAGAGGTAGAAGATTTGGAGATATTTAGAATTTACGGAATATAACCATCTGCAGCTGGGTAGTAAAAAGAGACTAGAAGTAATGCTTCAGCTGAAGGAAAAACCCATTGCTCTGTTATTCTTGGCCTGCTTGGTCAATTGGCAAATACTGCTGTGGTTGGTCACTGTGAATGAAGGGAAGGCAAGGGAGGCCACTGTAATAATGCAGGGAAATGCTCAGGGCTGTTCTAGCAGGGTAGAAGGACTAGGAAATCCTCAAGGAGATCCTTGATAAACTATTCCAGGGAACGCTGTGTTCTATTTTCTTGATAGTATTTCAGCTATTTGAAACAAGAAATACTCTTTTTATAAAGAGGAACAGAGGAAAAATCCCACCTAAATATTTGTAAATCTATCAGTTGATTCATATTAGGGCCACTTACATCTTTGTCCCACGATGCACTGAGACAAACTCATGATCACATACAGCTTCATCCCAATAACCAACCTTCAAGTGAGCAGCTGCCTACAACATTCACATTAGTTATTATTAACTTTTCTCATGTCTTCTAGAAATTCTAAAAGTACCAGAAAGCTGAGTTTATACTTTGTGGGAGAAAATTGGTAATAGGACAGAACACTCAGTTAAAGTTAACATATGTAGCATAGTTATGAGAAATTTCCAAAGTAATAATCATTTCATACCCAAGTGCTACTAACCTCTCAAAGGCATAGAAACCCCACTAATTTTGAAACAAAGTTAAGCAGAATAAATTTAAAACATAAAGACCATACACAAAGTTATACAGATATCCTGAAACATAATGTCTGCATGCCATACAGGCACAATACAACTGATGCAGAAAGTTAAATCATAATACCTAAGATTCTATTAGAAGGCTTACAAATACTGTGGTTCAAAAAATATCCCCTACCTACTTGGGTTTTTTTTGATTTTTGTTTTTTTTTTAATTTCTTTTTTTGTTTGTTTGTTTTTTTAAAGTTATTTTCTAGACAGCAGCCTGGAAATCTTATGTCACTGTGACTATATAATGGTACATTCACTGCTTTTGCATTTTGCGAAACATGCTTGCAGACTATTTTTGAACAGCATGGGGTTTTTTTTCTCAAAAAAGCATAAATTCTCTGCATTTTTTGTAGTGACAAACACAACTTTATAAACATACCTAAAATTGGTACAGAGAGGTTTTGTGTATTTTTTAAAAGGAAAACCAACATCCAAAAGCAATCTCAACAGATTATTCAATAAACCAAGTATCTCTACTTCCGTAACTCCTTGAAAAACTACTTTTGACTTACACTGTTAATTCTGTTGTATTAGTACTATCTTCTGATCTCAGACTTACAAAGGGATCTAAAACTAATCAACCAAGTCTCCTCACAAACTAAAACATAAATCCATTTAACATGTCCTCAGAAAGGACAAAAACCTGCATAGTAGCTGAATTGTGGATCATACCTCTGTCACAAATAACCAGCTCCACACTTACAATTAAAGGACTACCTAATTTTATTTATTTATTTAGAGCACATAGGTCAATAATGTGGCTTAACTAGGATTAAAGTGTTATTTTCTGATTATTTTTGTGCTTTAAGCTGGTTTAGTATTTCTAGGAACTTTATTCTAAATCCAGCTTTGTAGAAGAAACTATACCACAGAACTTCTGGACTACTCTTGACTAGTGTGTGAACAAAATGGAAATGTTCATTTCAACATATTACTGCTAGATTCCTTGGTTTTAAAGGCAATAACATAAACAGTATTAAATATTCACAGATTTTTAGTATGTCTGGCTTCATTACTTTAAAACCTAACTATTAAATTGCATTTTTGCATTACACAAACAGTAGTAGTACAGATCTGTTAGGAAAAAAAATTAATTATCAGCAGAAAAAAGAACTAGAATAATTCTTTATTTTGGGGAGGAGAAATAGAGATGAATAAAAATTCCTGAAAAATTCCTGAGGAATTTGCTTTACAAAGTCTAAAAAAGCCTCACCACATTAAAATATCCATTTACAAAGATAGAAGAGCAACAGATGTAAAAGTCCAGCTGATACATTTTTGGCTGTATCATTCAGTGAAATTCCCAAATGTTTGCATGTACACCAAAAAGTGACATTAACACTGCCCACAAAGCAAAAAGAAAAAAAAAACCATAATTGTGCAGTACTTGAATAATTCATTTTAAAGAAAAATCTGTCAGGACTTTGTACTATATTCTTTTTTATATGTGGAGAAAATGAAGAAAGGTCAGAGTAGCTGTTTTATTATCAGCTGTTCATGGTGTGAAACGGAGGGCTACAAATGCTTGTGTTAAGTTATGCCTACAGTGTAAATCAGTGTCTTCCCTAAACTCCACATTGAAATGGAATTTTCCAGCTGAATATTAAACATTTCAATTTGTAAGAAAAACAAAACCAAAACACCCACGTAGGATCATGCCAGCTTTAAAGAGCACAAAGGCAGATGGGCAGTTTTGAAAAAAAGAGCATTTCTTTTTTCCCTGAGATGACAACCACCCACACACGTCTGCAGAGGCCCTGGGGAGCTCAAGGGGTGAGCCAGGGATGGGGCTCACCCCTTGAGGGTGGATTTCAAACTCTGCAGCCATGGTTTCAATGGAACTCCAGGCTTATGGGCCTTAAGATCCATGGTGATGTGTAAACTATATTAGAGGGGCTACCAGATCTTCTGATAAAAACTTCACAATTTTCAAAGACGAGGGACCACACTCTGCCTCAAGCTTTCAAGCTGGCAACACTCAGTAGACTAGAAGTACAAGAGTTTCTGAGTCCCTCCAAATGCAACAGGCAAATTGTCCCAGAAACTGAAGTACAAAGTTTTCCAGGTTCTGTGGCTCTTTATCCACTTGCTCAACACCAAGTTCCCAGACAGGTCCGCCCTGTACATGTAATTTTTCTGCAGAACTTTTTCATGCAATAACACGATTAGAATAGAATAAGTATCTGTTTCAAAACACAGCACACTGAAAGCAGACAAGGCCACCCTACAAAAACAAACTGCATACAGCTGGTAACTCCCTTCTGGCTACTATTTGAAGAACTGTCAACCTGTAGTGTGAACATTATTACCTAAGGGTGAGCTTTCACAACATGGCTGAGTCAGGGTAACAGCTCAGTGCTGCCAAAAGGAGCAGTTCTACCTCTCCTCTCAGAATGGGTGCTCCTGCTCTTTCCTTTGTGGTGGCCCCCAAATTCTCCCAAGTGCCTGTGAGCCACCTGAGCTCACTGAACTGGCTACCAAAAAGATAAATACATGCTCCCTGTTTTGCTGGGTTAGTTTTCTGCTAGTTTCGTGAACTGAATCAGAGATGTCAAATGAGCTGGCAGAGCTGGCACATGGGTGATGGAAAGTAATCCTGCTTCCAGGAGCAAGAAGCAAGGTGACCCTTTCCTCAGAGAGTTAAGCTGCTCTGCAGAAGCATACCCTATCGTAGAATCAGTCTTGCTTTCCACCATCAAAAAGCAGGAGGCAATATTTCAGATCTAAATGTAGTCTTCACTCCAAACATAAGACAAATCAACATGTAAAGTTTCAAAAATGTGCTAGACCTCACATATCAAAAACATGAGGAAGTTCTTAAACATAGGAAAAAATCCCAAACAAGTTATTATATTAGGAAATGGTAGTTTTTATTGTTATCAGTAGGCCATAGGAAACTAAAGATTAATACATATTCCTAGTTTTCCTCCTTTTCTTCAAGGGTTCAACAGTGCAACTTTCTCTCTTTTGCTTTCTTCTCATGAGAAAGTTGCATTCATTTTCACTCCATCAGCCCCAGGGAATCAGACAAGTGAGCTCTTACTACACAAGGCTGCGTGGCTATGTTAAAGGAGCCCTCTGTGGATGTAAACAGTGTTAGTCTGAATGACAGCTCTTTAGCTACTTCCATAGACTGGCTTGAAAAAATGCCAGGGATAAAGCAATTTTATGAAAAATCTAACATCTGGCTTGGTCAATGCAAAGAATCCATCCCAGTATTTTAATTTCTTTCAGGTATTAAAAAAATAGGTGAGGTCATACAATTTTTGTAAATTCTGTTTAAAATGCAGTGACCTGAACCCTGAACACAAGGAATTTTGTGAAGATGAGACCTGAACCAGTCATATTGATATTCTTTCCCATTCCTAGCCATGCTCCTTATCACTGCCTGCTTGGACTCAGCACTCATAGAGAAAAGCACAGACCAATAATGTCACCCTGATGTCTCCCTACAAAACCAATGAACCAACCCATTCTGTGCACAAAGGGCTGTGTTACCACATACTGATTCAACTGGCTGCAAATTGGCAGATGAAATTCTAGGTCACAAAGACCTGTACTCCTGTATCTGATAGGCAGCTGCTATGGTACATTAACGATTTTTCACAAAACAAGAGAGGCTTAAGTTTCCATGATGCAGTTACTGCTTTATGTGTGCTCTACACAGGAACATGTCCTGTATTCAGATCACACTGCAATTTGCCCAAAATCAGCATGCAGGCTGATAGGTAGAAAAAGCTTGAAGGAAAAAAAAAAACAGGGCCATAAACAACATGGTACCCTTTTCTTCCCCAAAGACAAAGCTTCTGTCTGGAAGACAACTGATTTCATATAATCCTTTGTATCTCTTTCATACCTCCTTTAAGGTGAGGACAACAGATTTTGCACCTGGAGTTTTACACACGCAAACACTGCAACAGGGCAGAAAATGTATGTGGTTGCCAAATGCTGTCAAAATTTGTGACCTGTCTTTCCTCTCCACTCTGAGCTATTTGCTCCTCCTGTACCCCACATCCATTCTGAGGGTAGTCTGGCTCTTTAGGGTGTCCCATCCTTTCTCCAAACCACAAGACCTGTTCCTGCTGGCTGAATTTGCTTGCACCTTAGTCCTGGTTCCTGACCTGGATCCCTGTCAGATATCTGAGCAATGAGACACCCAGAGCCAACTGAGCAGCACCAACAACCAAGGATGCATTTCCATCCCTACCTCCCACTTCTGTCTTCCCTCTTGTCATACCTGCTCCATCACTCAAACCCTTTGAACCAATTCAAATTCAATCACTAGAACAGTGTAACACTAACCCAGAAGAAAGTTCACTAAAGTGCAGAAAAATTAAATAGCAGAAGAGTAGAGTCTGAAGCGGGACAAGGGGACTGGCTCTCCTTCAGGGAGACAAAAGATCAGCCCAGCTACATACAGAGCTAGCCTAAGACAGGGTGATTTTCTCAACAGAGCAACTATTTTTGCATGTAGTAAGATCAGTCATGTTTAATTCTTGCTTGAATAAAGGTGATGTTGTGTGAGACCATGAGAGCTCATCTAATCACTCATCACTACTAAGAAAGGGAATTTCTGTTCCCCTCACTCAAAGGCCTTTCCCTTGCACTGACTCTGACAAAAAAAAACGAACTTTCTGCTCATGAACTCATCTTTTACTGGGAATTGAGCCAATTGACTAAGTCCAGCAAACACCAGAGCTGGAGCAAAGCAAGATTCACTGAAATGGAGGAAAGTAGCACCTTTGCTTTTGGGTAGTGGTGAGCTGATAAAATCTAGATTATCCTCACTTGCAAAACCACTACTGGCCAAAAAGATCTTAAATGAGTAAGATCAGAAATAGGAGAAGACAACACATAGGATTTTGCCTTTGAGCTACCCCACACTACTTAACTTTAAAAATTTGTGTTTAGAAAAAACTACTTTGTGTTACTGTTCTGCCCCAAAGGGATTAAATAAAAACAAAGGCCTGAAAAACAACCAGTCTCAAACTTTCAAAGCAACTTGGAGGTTAAAAGACTGTGCCTGTTGTTTTTCAAAATGCAGATGTAGTGTATAAATGTGGAGAATGTTTTGGAGCTTACTGTGAAAGGGGTATAGCTGCAACATAGATCTCTAATTTAGGAGATCAGGCTCCCCACACAGGCATTGCTAACAGACTTTCCCAAAAAGTGCCCAGGAGGTACCTACGTTAAACATCTGCTCAGTATGCAGGGAAGCACCTTCCATCCAGCGAGTAAATTGAAAGAATTCCTCTCAGATGAAGACATTTGAAGTCAAACACTCCTAAAAACAACCTAATCCATGATTTCTACACCATCCTCCAACACAAAGGGTACACTAAAACTAGGCAGCTGTTCTGAAATGTGGCCATCAGAAGAAAAGCTCTGCTACAATACAAAGTTTCAGATATGGGATGTGAGCATGCCTCTAAGATCACCCCAGCAACTGCAGAGATTTGGGAGGCAAGAAAAGGCTCTGGCACCTGTTGAAAGAAGGTCTAAGAGAAGTATTCTGAGTTTGTCTTGTTGGAATTTGTTTCTAAATTAATAAAAAAATTGTAAAAAGTATCTGGACAACAAGTGGATCCTGAAGGATAATTTCCTTTTCCCTACCTGCTTCTACAATCAATTTACAGTTGCAGTTGTAATCAAAAGTAATGAAAATACAGTACATCTTTGAATTAGTGTATCTTTATTACTGTCCCAGAATCTCAAATTAAAAGCTCAGGACAGACTACAGAAACATTACCACTGTATAAATAGTCAATCAAACCTTTTCAAAACTTTGTCACAAGAGTGCTGGCATTTAAGAAAAGGGCTCTCAGTTGCACAGATGTTCCTGTAATTACTTTCTTTCACCATCTCACTTCTAATGCCTGGGTGTCAGGTGAGTATATCCAAAGCTCAAATCCCCAGCAGCACACCAGAGAATGGAGTTCAGAAAACAACCTGACCACCTTTTGATCTATCACGTGTGAGCTTAAAACATCCCTACCACTGCTCCCAGTGTTCTCAGGGGTCCAGTAGGAAAACAGGATTATTTCTGATCTCAGCCCACATGGCATGGATTTATCTACCTGTATTAACCTGAGACCAGGCTGTTCTCCTCCGAGGTCTGCATTACCTACAATCCTCATCGCTTGCTTCCCACAGAACGAAGTGTCATTTGTGCTAATCGGTGCTAAGTGAACCAGAAATGAGAGAATGGCAGGGATCCAGCTGACTCATTAATACCAGTGTAACGGATTAACCCTTTTACATTGTCTTCCCACCCCCCCCAATTAGTCAGCATCAAAGAGGTTTGAGACTGCACACACTGGAAACATAAAATAGGACAAAGTGTTTGAAAACAAAGGAGGACATCTAGGAGCAACATCATATTCTGCCACAAGGCCCCTTATTTTCATATTACTTGGGAATAGGGTTTTTTTTGAAAGTTAAGCTAAGCTTTATTTTAAAAGCAGCAAGGAAATTAAATAGCCTGTCTGAAGAAAGTGAAACATTCTGATAAGTATAATAAATCAATAACAAACTTGCCATGTAAATGGAAAGTGCATAGTTCAGCATGAAACACACAACTACCCACTCCAAGTTCAAAATAGTTATTAACTGTGACTATAAAATTACTACAAAACATTAAAACTTTTTTTTTACATATGGGCAGCACTTTTTGATTTGTGATGCGAAACAAGATATTTTTGACTTAGTCAAACTGCTATTTAGAAAAATCCCTTCTAAAACAAACTGTCAGTCTGAGGTTTTACATTATACAAGATGGAGCACTTATTTTCACAATACTTACCTGCTTGAACAAGTTTTTCTAAATGTGTAACTGCCACCAAAGATTAATGACTCCTCTCTGTGCCTCCAGTGGCCTCCTATTCCATTTGATAAAATGCAAGCATCTTTATTTCTTACAATAAGCATCTGTATGAATGTGTGACATGCATACCTGCATTCTGACAAACAACATGTCCCAGACAAATTTAAGAAAGAGACCTCAACTACATTTGCAATGATGTTTTCGGAATATTGTGGCATTTCTCATTATGCAGTTAAATATACACTTCACCAAAACTTGGATTACTGTACTGTATAACTTGAATGCTAATGCTGAAGATTTAAACCCTGGTTTATGCAATATATGCAAGAACATCACTATACACAAAATGTTCCATCATGTAGTAAATTCTTGCCTGTGTAAAAGCTTCTCATCCTTTTAAAAATTCAGTAACAGTTTAGTGAATATGCTGCTTTTAAGACATCCATCCAGCATTTATATTTGCTTCACATAGTCTGTCTCAATTATACTACAGCTGTCTCTCAGGGCAGAGCTGGCCATCTCCATCATGAACAACCATCACAGAATCTGAAGTTCTTGATTAAAAAGCAAATGGTTTTGTGAGCCAAGCTAAAACTACCGCAGCTGCTCCATTTCACAAACCAGGCGCCATTCAGCTGGGAAGAATGGCACCGACTCTGAATTGTTCTTCCTGAGAGTTTCCACAATAAAAACAAACCACACTACTTCCAAATTTTAAAAGACTGGGGAAAGAAAAAAAAAAAAAAGTCTTCACTATTCTGGAAACAAGTGTTTTCTTTTTACTTAGAGCTTTTGATTTCTACATCAATGTTCTTCTATGAATAAAAAACCAAAACTAAAGCCAACCCCTCCCCCAGGCATGCACGCACCACACGGCTTCCTGGAGATGCTTTTAATGACCATCCACAGCAAGTCCGCATATGTATTAAATAGAAATTGCAACGCTTAACTTTAAAAAAACCCCAACAACCCAAGTTACTGCTCACTTACTGATCAATACTGATGCTGTTAAATATCATATTTAGTGATTGTCACTAAATATGATATTCAGGATAAGGAATGGAAATAAAAATAATAATAACAAAAACAACAGCAATTATTATTTTTATATACATTAACACAATTATAAAAAACTATAATTTCTTTCATCAAGACAAAATATCAATCAGCTCCTGATTACTTCCTGTCCAAGAATATATACTTCTCTATAAAATGTGAGATAAAACAATCTTATTCCAGTGAAGGTGCAGCAAATGAAGTCGCAATATGTATTTTGAACAAAAGCTTTGCACAACCTCTGTATGTGTCATCTCATTTTTTCGGTAACCACAGCAAAATGTGTTGATAACAAAAAAACCCAGTAAGGCACCCAAAACATAGAAATGCTGAAATAGAACTTTTTCTTTTGTACTGAAACCACTCTAATGAAAATATCACAACCAAAACCATTACAGAGATTTCCTACAGTATCCTAATAACACTTCTTGGTGGTCAGGCCAGGAAACACTTTGTATCTCAGTAAAATTTTATACTTCAGGGATAGTAAATGTTTAATCAGATTTCTGGGGTTTAGTTATTTTTCCACATTAAATTTATTTGATGTCCTGTCCAGAAATAAAATGGATGTAGCTAAAAACAGCTCCCATTTTATTAAAATGAAAATATTTGGTAGTTTTCCTCAAGCTAATGTTGACTGACTGATGTAAAAATGAGAACCAACCCTTTCAAGTTGTTTAAATTCACTCGTTTCCCAGTAATGGAAAAAAATCTGAGTTGCTATAAGGATTTTTCTTTAAAATATTGTCTGTTGCTTTTGTATGACTATTTCATTAATTTTGTCTTTATCCACATTGTATTTGAGTCAGATTAGAAACAACAAGCTAAGGACAGACCAGACATTACACAAAACTTCACTATATTATAATTTTTAGCTTATAAAAAGACTAAAACCCCAAAACCTAGTCTACCTATTAATTCTATTTTTGGAAACTGGCAAATATTTGATTTTGTGTTGCAAACTAATGACGGCTTTAAGGTTAATGAGTGTTTTAGGCTACACATACCACTGCAACATTTTCAGAATGATTACAAGCAAATTTTACACATTTGTTGGATTTTTTTAATGACGTCTGAAAGGAATAACTCAAGAGTAACAATCTAACAAGACAGAACAACTTTGGAGTATATCTTTAAAAATAACAGTATTTTAAGAACTTGATAGATTTGACTTTACAAATCAAGACACTCTATATGAAATGGTTAACAGATTTGTAAATTATTTTTTAGGATCTTTTAAAGTTGGTTCTGTAAACAGGAAAAAGGCACCCATAAAGGTGAGACCAAGTAAATGTTTATCTGCAAAATATAGCTGATTTCAATAGGAACACTACTTTCACTTTCAAAATCTTATATTTTACAGTACAGAACTGATTTGCTTGGGGCTTTTTTTTGATTGTGGTTTTGTTTGTTTTGTTTATTTGTTTTTGTTTTGTTTTTCTTTAGACAAGTCCTGGTTCCTGTCACAAAGTTGTTTTGTTGCTTCCAAGCTGTTTGGCTTTTGGGTTTGTTTTTTTTCTTTTTTTTCAAGTCTTTAAGGCAAGTTGAAGTCAGCACAGCTCTCCAGCTTCCTGAAGCAAAACTATGTGCTTCATTTTCTAGGTTACTCCTTAGTACCTGACCAGCTTATGTTCACTGTGTTAAGATTGCATATAAGATAGCATAAGTATTGAAAATTCATAGTTCTAGAAGCAAAAGTTAACAGCTTGAATCTACATTTGATTTTTGCTGTCCTTCCAGCTTTCAATTTTTCTATCTGAGAACAGAGAAATCAGAGGCTTTCTGGAAGACCCACAAAATGGCAAGAAAAAATCTGCAATTTGTTACTGCACCCATCAAATCCAGGTCATTGGATCTGATGGACCAATGTTCCCCAGCCCCTCCTCCAACATGAAAATGTTTCTGGAATTCAGGTGTTCGTAGAGTTAGATGCACTTCTTTAAACACTAGCCCAGTTAAGAGATAACTTCCCCCAGTTTCCTGCAATTTTCAGGCCAGATTAAGAATGAGAAAATTGAACCAAACCAGGTTCAACACACAACAGTCCCTCTTTCAAGCTGGTCTAAGTAGAGCAACCAACATATTTCAACCAAATGACACAAGGATAGAAGTCTCAAATATTATTATGTCATGAACAAGGCAATGGTGCAGACAAGAATTAATGTTCTGACTAAAGAAAAACTTTCAGCCAGATTTTGCAATAAATCATAAGAAAAATCCCTAGAAGTCAGGGCTACAATAATTCCAGCCCTCTCAGAAACAGCTGTGTAGCTCCTACTCTCAGTAAGTTTTTTTTCCTTCATTTTTCAGAATAACTAACATACAAGGAGCAGGCAGAGAAGAAGGAAGGACTATATTGAGCACATATTCACTTTTTTTTTAAGTTTCTTAATAATTTCTTATTGCACTAGATCTCTTAATAATTCTCTACTTGGAAAAGTTTTAGGATCCTTGCCTCCTCCAAAGCCCTCCAGTAATTTTACAGGCAAAGTTACTTATTTGCTGGCTGTTCCCCTGTTTCGAATCCCCTTTTTCAATCATGGAAGGGACTAGACTTTGTATGGGCATGAAAAAAGGTTCACATGACTTCATCAGGGAGGAGGGTGTGGGGGAGAAAACCATTATAAAATTTAAATTAAAAAGTCTTTAGATGGGAGACGTGCTACTCCAGCAATGTTAGTAAGAGAAATCAGGTGACATTCTTTAAGAACTCAAAAGAAAGCTACTAAGGAGCTAGTAAACTAAAGTCAAAAAGCTGAGTGAAACCTCAAAACTGTTTTGAAGCAACATTTTCAAATATATATTCTTCATAATATTTGCTCGTACAGAAGCATAGACATTTAGATGTGCAAAATAAAAACTAATCCCAGTCAATATACTCTCAGAAATATCAAAATGCATTTGGCATATACAGCAGTCATTGTTAGGCTTTTAGCAGGGTCTGAAAGGTTATACTGGGCATCACAAGGACATAAAATACCTGCTCTGAAATCTCAACTATTTAAGATTGACAGGGATTTTGTGACAAAGTGCAAGGCACAATCTGCAAAGTCTAAATCAAAAATAAGATCAGAATCAGAAATAAGCAATCCTAGCAGTATTTCAAGAGGCAAACAATGTTTGGATCCAATTCCCACTTTGATAAAATATCCTGGTATTAACAGAATCAACTAGATACCGTCATAACCTTTGTTAAGAAGTAAAGCTAGATAAACATTTTTTAAAAGTTGGATACATTATCATTTACTATGAAAAGCAGTAAAATTCCAAGCATTTCCTCCCACTTGGTATTACTATATTTTAAGGTCAAGTTCTGACTGAATAATTCAGGATTAAAACCAGTGAAATCACATGAGCCCTTTGTTCTCAGTCATCTACTTCCATTAATTTGAAAGCGGCAGTGCTGATACTGATATTTGAAAGAGTATAATACCACCAGATTCAAAGACTACAACATGGTTTTCCATTACAAACTTCTTACAAAAAAGTCCTTTTCAGTGTGGACAACTGAAAGAAAGGTAATTTCAAGAGGCCATAGATAAGCTTCAGTGGTACAACACTAATATTATCGATAAGTGGACATACACAACAAAGAATCACCAGTTTTTTCTTAGTGCAATGGAACATTTTCCACATTGCTTAATGGTAAGGTGAAAGAGTTGGATGTTTTTTTTCCACACAGCATTTACACGCATTTGTTCGAATAGGTGACTAAGGCTAGAAATATGCCCTGCGAGTGGCAAGTTAAAGAGCTGGAAGACAACATCAAGAGGCTGAACTTACTGACATACCAGGGAAGCAGAGAAAAGCAAAAGCAGAGTGCCTTTGGAAGACAGCTTGCATGTGAAGACTTTGTGTTATGTGAGTCACCATCCTGGAAATTTCACAGACAAATTTCACAGACACTCATCACCTAGTTTGCACAGTGGCCTCCCTTCTCCAGCATTGAATTGGTGGCCAAGTGGCTTCTGCACACTTTCATGTATATTTCTCACTAAATCTGCAGCATTTCACAGAATTGGCAAGGGCTGGGCTTACCACACATACGTTTTAGAGACCAGAGAAGTGAAGTAACTAGTACATAGAATCAGCAAAGTACTGCCTGTAGGCTCCTATTTACCTAATAAAACGTTTGTTCTGTAATCAGCTTATGTTTTAAGTCTCCTCAGTTTGATGAGGCAATGCAAATATAAGGCTGCCACGTATGAAAGAGCTAAGTGCTTTTAAAAAATACTTCTATATTTATAGTACAGCAAAAGAATGTACAACATTTCTGCTTGGTTCCATGCAAAAGTTAAGGCCAATGGAAACCAACATTTGGGAATACCGTGTTCCTTTGGACTATGAGACACAGCTTAAATAGGCTTTTCTTGATGGTAATATTTGTCTTTGATGGTTATGGTAATAATGACAAAATAAGCCACCCTTTCATTCAATGCCTTTTGTCTTCTTTTGCTCTCAATGGATCTTTTCTACACATTTTTATCTTCCAGTTATGCCACTTCCTTTTCACACTCTCATTAGTACTTGCCATCTTTGCTAAAGTACTTGTTCAACAGCAGTAGAAAATCTTTTTGTTTTTACTGCAACTCAACACACAAGACTTCTGAATGGTATCTCCAGCTGAAGTCATTTACCTGAAGTCATATAATTCAGTTTCTTATAAATTATGTACCACGCAGTCATTCCTGGCCTGTAGTTTTACGACAGCTATGCTACAGTAACATTTCACTAAGGGATCTGGTCCTTCAGACTGCCTGTGCTGTTCATCTGAAACTTCAGTGAGACAGTTCAGATCATTAAGCAGGCAGGAAACCCCAAAGCACGTGTGTGGGTGTGGGTGGGTGACTTGTTTTTCACCAGCTTAGTGAAATGAATCAAATCACCAAGGAATCATACAAATGGCTAGACTGAGTCAGGTGCAGGAGAGAAGCAGCCAGCCCCTTGCAGTGGCAGTGATATGTTAAATGAACTTGTCAGTCCTATCTGCACCTTAAGTGGAAGCCTCTTGGGCAAAGCCCCATGAGATTATTCTCCCATTAAACATAAATTATCTCCTGTTTTTTTAAACAGAAGGATGTTATAAGAATGGCCCTTCAGCTAGTCCTAGATCGTGCCTCAGACCGGGCATGTGTGAACACTGATGGACATTTATTGCAGATCAGCTGAAAATCAGCAATTCACTGAGCTCTAAAATTTCATCACTTATCACACAGAATGAAGTACTGTTTATTGCATTTGGTTTTAATATGTAAACATAGGATCAAGAAGCACCATGTCTTTGGCAGTTGAAGTCAGCTATTTTATATTAAATATTCTGATGGGTATCTCCAGGGGCATATATGAAGGTTTGTTTTAAAATTTTTCCTTTGATTCTGAAATTATCCACAGGTGAATGTTTCTTTAAAATTCTCTGCAGTAGAAGCTTTTGGCATTTCAAAGCTGCCATGGCAGGGTAAAAAGAAAAAAAACCAAAAAAACGAACTATTAGAGCTCGGCCCAAAATGAAGCAGAGGAATTAAAAAAAAAATCCAAACACTTTATTCATGTCCAATAGAATCCAAATTACTTTTTTTCAAATTGCAGTCTGGGATTTAGTACAAAATGTCACATACCCTAAATTTCATTTGCCTTTGACTCTATAGTGTCTCAAGACACCAGTACTTTTTCAGCCTTTTATTACCAAGTTTTTTGGGGCATTTACAATTTCCAAGACATTGCCACTGCTTCTCTTTATTACATTTAAAGTACTTCTACAGTGGACAAATGTCTTAAAACACTGCAGAAGAAAAAACACACTTGGAAACAGGCAAACCAAAGGAAAACGAGTGAAGTTAAACATTAACTGTTGGATAACATCTGCATGCACGTATTGGGCTGCAGCAGCACCACATTAAGCACATTACACTCCCTGTATGACTGTTGGACTGCATTGCTGTGTCTAATGAACACGGTGCTGTTGCATTGGCCCAGAAGCAAATATAAAAAGCATTGAAAAAAACATCTACTCAGACAGATTTATCTTACTTTTTTTGTGCTCTGAGTAGGATCACTTTATTTATTTTCCAACAAGTCCATATTCCTGTTAGCAACATTCCTCCGTGGGTAAAAGAGGCAAAGCAGAGTCAAGTTGTGTTCCCCCTCTCCCTGTTCCCTCCTTATCCACTGTTTCTGGAATTGATTTACATTACCCTTCTTCTTTCTGTTTTAAATAAGGCTAAATATTTTCCTTCCTTCCCTCCACCCCCCCCCACCCCCCCCCTTTTCTTTTTTTAAACTTTTTGGGTGGGGAGAGCGAAGAGGGAAGGAATTGAGAGCTTTTTTCCAAATAACCAGGGGAGTAACACCAGGTTAAATATGCTTTGTAATCAGGCATTCAAAATACTAAGTAAACAAGAGTAAATGCAGCACAATCAAAACCCACGGTATCACTAGCCAACTTAGCACAGCTATTAAAAATCTACTGGATATCTATTTGGCATCAGCCTTTCTCAAAATAACCCCAATTCAAAAAATTGCTAAGCAGATCCCTGCATGCTCTGGGGAACTAAATGGAAAATTGTACCTTTCTGAACTGCCCTGACACGTGATGTTTGGAAAAGCTTCAGAGAAGTAAGCCAGAAATTCCAGATAACAGAACATTTCCAGATAATGTTATTTCTTCCCTTAATTGTGTTACCCTTGAAATATCCTTGTATCCTCTCACAGGGCTTGATTCTGGTCCTAAGGAAAGTAACTACCTTACGTATGCAAGATCATACTATAGCAGGAGAAAGCTTCTACTGTTTATATACTGAAAATCAAATTTTTACAGACATCCACATGATGCAATACAAGAAATTCAATGAAAGTACCTGAATTGGAGCCTGGTGATTTATATGGTCGCCAAAGGTTTCTGGGGGCAATTCAAAGTACTTAAGTAGAAATGCTAAATTATTCAGTATAAGTTTCAAATTTATTACAAGAGTTTGAGCTCTTGATTTACTTATAACTACTTTCTCTTTGCATCTAACACAATGCTGCTGTGCCCCTCTGTTTATCCATCTTAGATCATTTCCATTATTCTGGTACTGAGGAAAAGGAAGGGAAGAAACATTAATCATATCCTTACTAGCTAACTTTGAACTGATAATCCGAGGTTTTTTCTACAGATAGTTTGAGTAATGATGGCTATGCCTCAGTTGTCAAGCCTACAATTACATCCTACATATTATTTACCACAACATATATTCCCAGCCATGCTTTGTATATGTGCTTGTTTTGTATAAAATACCATAATTCAAATATTATATTAAAAATTAAGTCTATTAATTATTGTACTATACAGAGATAGATTTCTTTGCAAAGAAATATAATGTCAGTCCCCTCTGGTTTTGTAACTCATGACTTCTGATCTATTAATTGCCTCAGTTTTGTGATTCTTTGAATAGACTTTATGCTGCAGAGAGAGATGATGTTTCTTTGTTAAATGCTTTGCTGTTTCCTGTTGTGAGAACTTAATTGACTGTTACTATTCAAGTCCTAACAAAACAGCATTTCTACTGTCCTTTGCTAATTATGCCTTGCCTGAATTTTCCCTAGCATTTCACACTACATTTGTTTTTCTACTTTATGTTTTAGGGCAGCTTATTTGTAAGAATGTGCATTTGTGTTCATATTATCTTGACCTAACAGACCAGATCTGATTGCTTTTTAAACGTATGCGAATAATTGGCTCGGAAGCCACACAGAACTACAAGTGCTGCATTTAGTGTGAGTGCAAGAAAAGTTAAATTGAGCTGGCACTTTAAATAAGCTCAACTTGCCAGTGTAAGAGTATGGTTTTTTGAGGGGGGCAGTAATACAACGGATCTATCTTTGGGATAATAACAATTATGTCTATTTATCTCACAAAAATAAGGAGCCTAACCTGCTGGAGAACTCAAATTGTAGATTGTGTTAAATATAAAATGGTGGTTAAGAAAGAGTAAAGAGGGAAATATTCAAGGTGCCTTCTTGATATTCCCACATATAGTGTGGAACAGCTACCAGAATAGTCTAGTTTGTCTAATGGTACTCATGTTTAGTAGAAAATATTATATCTGTCTATAAAAGTTGTCTGCCTAAAAGCATTTTACCAAACAAGCATACAAAGTACATAAAGCAAAACATATATGAATAAAAAACCAAAAAGACAAACTCTATACCAGTTACTGAGATCAAGTTACCTCTTGTAACAACTGTTCAACATTTCCTTTGAGAAGCAGAGATGGAATACAGAGGCTTTCAATATAACATGTAAGTATGTTCTCATAGACTGTTTAGCAAGAGAAATCTGAACTAAAAATTCAAAGACTAATCTGCTTTTGAAACACAAGGCAAATTCAATTAAATTTCTGCAATATTAAGTTCAAAGACATTAGAGCAAAGAATCCATAGCATAAGGCAAAGATAATTTTCAAGCACAGAAAACAATCACAATCACAGTACAGTCACATCTCATACATTCCTATTTTAAAAAAGGGCTGTTGTCATTAATTACAGCTGTTAATATGATGTGTGCGGATAAACAGTTAACACAGTGTAATCAAGCCTTAACTTCTGTATTTCCTGAGGTTGCTTCTTGGTTCCATAACTGACACCATCTGGTCAAAACCTCAAGTAGAGTATTGCACACTATTGCAATAAGGGTATGTGACACCAGCAGCCCCCTTCCCCACTGCTGCTGGTCACCAACCCTAAGGAAGAGCCAACAGGAGAGACCCTACTGATATTCTTCTTCTTTTTTCAAAGCACAATGTTAGGCCTATTTGCACTAGAAAATACCGTGACTACGACTTGCAGGAATTAGCAATAATTACTTATGGGTAGGAAAAATTACCAAAAAACCCTTAAGAGTTTTCAAGACAATTCCCATAATTCTGCTCTCTGGAACATGTACACCAGGTTGCCACTTATCAATAACCACACAAATTTTATTTTTAGTAAAGAAAAAAACCCCTCTGAAATCTTCCATATTATTCTTGATTTGTGCAATTCTTAACCTGTCAGATGACAAATTTTGTCACAGGGACACTTTCTATAATAACTGCATCGTAAAGTTGGCTACCTGACAAAACAAAGTTATTACTAAACAGCAATTACTACAATGCAATGATATTGTTTAAATCAGAGGTGAAATTTTATTACGAAGACTAAAGGGATGTGATGAAAACGAAGAATAAGTAACTGTAGCTGAAATTTTCTGAAGGCCACGTACAACATCTTTTATTTAATTCCTAAAGTGAAAAATGTCTTGCTTTGGCCTTCAACATGCTCATGTCTAAAGGAGGATTTAAGTCAGTTTATTACCTTGTATTTCCCTGTAATGGAATGTTTCTTTTCAAGCTTTAGTCCCTGCACAAAGCCTCATCCCCCTCCCACCCAAAAAAAAAGCATTTTGATTCAGCAGGGACTTCCAAAATAGATGCACAGAAAACAATCCAATGTCCCTTCCTCTGATGACTAGCCAGGAGTGTTCAGAAACAGTATAATCACTCCTCCGCTATACCAAACAATATTGCATTAAACTGTAATTTAGTTGATCTACTTGTGGGAGTCATTTATTACATTCCAAGTCCTGTGGATAGTGATAGGGACATAAATAGAGCTATAAAAAACAAACTCTTATCAGCTGGACATCTATTTCTACTACATGAAAGTTTGGTAAATACAAAGATTTATTACTTGAGCAATGCTCTATGAGAATATTGTTTATTCAGTAAAGTGGAAGTGATTTTTCTTTCATTCTGCAGTTTCCTTCATTTGCTACTCACACGCTGCTTGAAAGTGGAACTGGTTACAGACTTCTCATGTACATGTATTTCTCAAAGTGAGATTTCATTCTTGACAAACTGATACAGTTTTTTAAGGCATGTCTGCACAAGATTAAAACTAGTGTCTGTATCTGCATGGCTTCTTTAGATTGGTGAGCAGTGCCAAGTGAGAAATGTTATCTGCCACGCACCTAGTCCCCTGGTCTCTAATCAGGGCTTTGTGAATGCTGACATTTCATATGTCAGCATATATAAGGCTAGATCAAAGCCCAAATCTTTACATTGTTCAATTAAAACTCGATATTCTATATGTGTCAAATAGCTAGGAAAAAAAAATCTGCTTTTCCAGTTTTAAGGAGTAATTATTTTTGTTGTGTTTAAAAGAACTTTTTGGTAAAAACAGCAATCTGTCATGTAGCAGGAAGCTGCAATCAACTAACTAGACAAATGAGACAGTATTTTTCAGTTTAAAAAAATCCCCAAATATTTATTTTACATTCTTCAAAACATCCCTACTGTCACTGTAAACAAAAGTATACTACCATGCATATAAAAAATGTACTAATACATACATCTTCACTGACATTTAAGAATCTGCTCCATTTTTGTAAAACTAAACAAAGCTGCAAAGTACAAATATATAATTAAGATCTGATTTCAATAAATGTGCACAAAACTGATTTCATGCAGTAAATTTTATATGTAGAAAATTTGAAAAGCAATTTAATCATGCCACTAGTACCAGAGAGCAGCAGCTCTTATAGCTGAGATGGGGATGACCCTCCTTCATGCAGACATGGGAATATACATAAATCCTATACCTGAACTACTTTTGGTTACCTTGATATATGCTGTACACCACTGAAGCATGGGGCAAGGAAGCAGGTAGTTTTAATTTGGGTTTTCCTACATATAACTCCCTAATTTTGCAAGACTTACTATGAAGCAGTATTGGCCCGGTTTTAAACTGTTTACTGTAACTGCTTGAAATTTTTACAGTTAACCAATATAGGAAGAAAAACAATAAAATCCCCCCAAAATGAAAACAAACCAAAATAAAAACAACAACAACACCACTAAAACAAACAAACACCTACAGAAAAACACCACACAAAACTATCAAGAAAACATATTGGAGGAAAAACACCATTACTTAAGCATCCATAAATTCCATAAATTAATGACTCTGGACATTTTCAGTTGGTATGATTTTTTTGCAGAATAAAAACTTCTGGTTTCCCACCAAGAATTTTGCAGCTGCTTAAAATATGTTCCTTAGTAAGAAACCAGAATTATATTTGCCTTAACCCATGCCAAGACAGAATTTTGAACCTATTGAAAATCCTGAGATCCCTACCTGCTCGCTGGTTCAACTTGACAGATATAGCTGGGTAATACCAAAACAAAGCAATTCAGTAAGAGCACGAGGCCATGGAACAGAGCGAAGTACTGATAAACTATATTACTGGAATCAATACAGTCATGATACACTAACTTAAACTGATTTTTCATTTATTTTAAGTATGTTGTCTACTTAATTCTACAATATGTCGCTAATTACTTTTTAAAATGTTTTTTAAAAGTGATCAGTTTACAGAAAAAGGACTACTACTGAAAACAACTCTCCCTCACATTGTTGCCCTCACAAATTTTCTGATTCACACTTCTGAGAAAGAGCAACTTGTACTGTGAAAATTCACACAACTCTAATAATTATTTTATAAGAAGCACTGTATTTTCTTCATTGCATGTTTGTTTAGAAAAATATAGTAAGGACACACATGGTCTATAGGCTTACCTTGAGGGCTGGTTTCACAATCAATTTAACCAATATAAAGTGGAAGCTGCAGCTGAAATCACCTCTGCATCTCATCCCAACCAGGCTGTATCATCACCTTCAGGCCAGACACTCAGTGTGTACCTGATTAGTTGATCAGTTCCCAGATCCAGCTTGTGTGCAGCCACACCAGCAATGTTGGCACATGAAATGCATGTGGCTGCCACTTTCTGGAGGATGTACATATAGACATCCATGTAACTATGGACTGAAAAAAACTGTCCGCCAGCTTACCCCGAAACAGCATGCAAGACAGCAAATGTCATAGAAAATATCAAATGCTACATATAAATTTATGTAAATTGTCATATATGCTATTTGGAAAATACTGTATTGATTTTCTTTATATAACCTCTCTATCAGCTCTACAAGCCTTTTACAGAAAGTTTGACATTGCATGCACAAAAATCTACTAAAAAACCCCACACATCTTATGACAAGTGTCTAATTTGCTTCATTTGAAGTTAATTAGCTGAAGTCTAGATTCTAGATGTCCTATTCTCATAATGTACCAAAGTGTCCCTTATTGTCACACAAATTCCTGATTAGTCTATTCCAGAGTCTGCATTGGGTCACTTAAGCTATCTGTGTTATTGCTAATATAAGTGTTGAACTTCTACTGCAATAAAAATGCACTGTAGCTGACTACTGATATCTTCAGACAACAGACAGATACTGAGATTAGTATTTTACAGAGATTTGAACATCATTAAATTGCTATGATAGAAATCAGAATTTTCAACATTCAATTACTTGTTTTTAAGAGTATACCACATGGATATATGATTAAAAGCCAAAATAGATCTTAATCATATAGCAACACACTACAATGACTCATTGAATATAAATGTCAACAAATTACCTCAGTAAAGCTAGTTTATTTTTAGTATGTTATTCAGGAGCAGCTGAACACAAAAGTGAAAGAGAAAGATCAAGGATGAGGATCTTTGCTAGCTAAATGTACTTATCACAGGACATAAAAACTAACATGGTTTACCATATAAATTTATAATTAAAGAAACCCACAAACATAAAACTCAGTAACTGGGATGTAAGTCTAAGAGAGAAACAAAAGGTGGTGAGAGCCTGGATTCCCCCACACCTTCCAAACTAATAAACATGGTCCTTGATATCAAATAAATAGTAAAGAATCAAGATATTTAGCAAACCCAAATTTTGCAATTACAGATAAACTAAAGCAGATCCATGCTATTTGTTAAAGATGGCCTATGGAAAAACTGAGAAAAAAAAAAATTTCAAACCCCAAATAAGTCTTTCAAAATGTTCCACATCTGCAATTTTAGTGCTTCTCCTAAAGTCAACAGCTGACCAGAAATGCCATGGCAAAAATCAAACGTAAGTACTCCTGATGACTACTTACATGTTGTATGCAACTTAATATTTTACCTATAAAGCTGATATCTACAGGATTTTCAAGTTAATGGAAAACTTCTCATAAGTCGTCTTCATCAAGCCCTGCCAACCTGGCTAATTTTGCTGTGCTATGTTAAACACAATCACGTTAAACATGATATTTTTTCCTGTTAGATATTAATATGAAATACTTTTACACCAAGATAAAATGGAAGTTGCTTAGTCTTAATGTTAACAGTGTTTAAATAAATTTTAAAGAATATGACAGCATCTGTGGCAAAATACTCCTATTTTGAACACCATGGTCACATCTGTCTAAACTGAGCATAGTTGTATCCCACTATCAGAATCATACAGCACGAGAAGCCCAGTCTTTTTCCGTTCTCTCAATCAAGGCAGTTTCCATATCCAGTATATTCAGCTACAAAACCTGAGATTTTTTTTTTTTTAAGGAAATGCCGAACGTATCTTCAAAGGAACATCAAAAGTTTATTTCACTGGCAAGTCCGTACATCATCAGATGTTAATTTCTGTTCTATTCTGGACAATCTGATTAGTTGATTATTGACATTGTTAATATAAGACCAGAAGATTCCAAGTAAACAGATAAGAACTAGGAAAGACACACAGATACTCTACTGTTCAAGACACTGTGGTGTGCCTGGATAATGTGCAGGATCTGCCTCTAAAGTAGATATCTATAATGAGTTGGAGTCTACATCTTAGTAGTTTTTTCCCATTTCTTCTGTTTCCTAATGCACAGGAAAAAATGGCAAACACTAAAAATCAAATTCTGTGTTCTAATTACTTGATTAATTATAAGATGCAATAAAATAATTTAAAAACCACTCAAAAAATTACAACTCTGCTTTCAGATTCTAAAGATGGAACACATAACTGAAGAAAGGAAGTTTGTCATGACATGTGCCACTTAAAAAACATGAACTCTTAACATTGTTTGAATTAAATCCTAAACTTTAAGGAAAACTCCCAATTTCAATTAAAAGGATTGACTAAAAATCTTAGTTTGTGAGAAAATTATACCAGTTGATGAGAGATTTAAGAAAACTTACTAAGCTAACAGGTTTGGAACAAGACCGATGCCCCAAAAAGGCATTTAATAGGACTTCCTTTTAATTCACTTGCTCAAAATACTTAAGATATATGATCTTAGTTGAAATACAGCCTCTCTGTGTTACACTTTACTGGACTGACACTGTAAAGAAAGTTACAGTATAATATCTGTAGCAGACACTAGTCAAAAATAATTTTTTTTCACTTCTACTTGGCTCTTGAACCTAAAGAACCACCTCATCTCCAGAGTCTTTTAAATCAATCAGTTTCCAGACTGGAATGAGTAACACACTCGCCCTTGAGACTGAGGATGTGCCGATATAGCTCCATGCTGACAAACAAACTCCTCTGCCAACCCTTCTGCGCTGGCAGGAGTCGCGGCAGCTCCAGCCCAGACAATGGAGATCCATTTACCGTGTCACTCACGTCAAGGCAACCAGACCTTTCCTCCCAGCCGGCTCAGCAGCTCAGGCACAGCTCAACGCTATTGCATTAAAAAGTACAGAAGTCCCATGTCCAGACAGCCTACCAAACTCAGGCAAAATGACCCGGGAATCTGCCTGGACTCATACATACAGACCAGACACACTGAGGATATTCCTAAAGTTAAATCAACTGCAAAATCCAAAACCAGCCAGGCAGAAAGGTTTAAGAAAACCCATAGGAATATCACTACCATTCTCTTTCCTACAAGGTTTTACTAAGGCAATGGTGTAGCAACAAAAAGTTCAAAATACAGTGATGGCCTTGATCTCCACTCAGCAGTACAAGAAACCACCCACCCCTCCACTCGTGATTCTGGCACACAAAGGTGTCAACCTGGGATTGTACTCTCAGGTGCAAAATACTGGCCCAGGCAAACCTCTGCTGGCACAAATCGCTCCTCTTCCTGCCAACTCTGGTGTTCATCTCCCTCTGGTGGACTGTGTACACAGAGAGGAAACTGCTCCACCTAGAACAGCCCCACCTAGAACTTCACCCTCGAGGATACCAACACAACTCCGTTTGTCTTCCACTTATTAGGAAATCCTCACCTGAGGTCCACCAGCAGGTACAACCAGCATGACCACTCCGAGTGGGCTCCGAGATACCAGTGTGGCCAGCATGTGGCCAACTAGGCAAGTCCAGCTCTCTTGCTCTGCAACTCACTGAACAATTAAAACTCCAATTATTTTAATTTATATACACAGATGTCTTCTACTTACCTGCTGTGCAATAGAAAAGAGAATGAGAGTTCATTTTGTAATCAGACAGGATGAAATACAACAAGGAATGAAAGACTATCTGTAATTATTAGAGACCTATCACGTGCAATCTGGATCAGTAACACATGAGAGTGTGGAGACCCAGCATGCCTAAGAAACTTCTTCACATTCTTGAAAGATGCCAAACACCATACTCTCACCTTAGCCCAAATGTTAGTATCAACTGAAGTGCAAAACCAAAGGGAAAGACTAGTCAATCAATCTTTTCTCGGCTGACACTAAAATTAAGCTTCAGTCAGCAGTGCCAACAGAAGCTCTCAACGCCGGACCTCCACTCAACCTTCTAGACCTACTCAACACAATCCATTTCATGAGTTATTGCAGCTCCCTCATTTTTATACTGAGCATTTCCTTGAATTGCTTAGCCTCCAAATTCTGTACAAAGATTTCAGGAAATGGGCAATTGTTTGGAATCTGCTCTTCCCTTACTCAGCTATTCTATTCTATTATTTTCTAGGTCCCCCAAATTTAGCACAGTTTACACAAAAACAAATACAGCAATATAGACAAAATACATGGATGAACTGTTTCGATATCAAACCAGTTCTACCAACTGCACTGCTTCATTCTCGCAAGTCACTGTTATGAAAAGAAACTGAAAGGAAGGTCTTCTCCCCAGTCAGTTGGTACAAGCTAAAATGTGCTGCTGTAAACATCCAGGGTGACAACTGCTTTGTTCACTGCTTGGGAATTCTTAAATACTTACATTTTATTAAAAATAAATTTGAAGGTACTGTCTATAGGAAATATTAACCACTTTATCTCAACATGTCAAGTATACGCAATTGTTACACATTCTAAAAATCAATCATATTGAGACTTTGCAATTCTTAGTGAAAGCTATCTTGTTCAACAGGGATGAAGGAGAAAAAAGATGAGACTGCACATGGTGTAGAAATACAGATGATGAGACTAACAGGGGTTTTTTTCAGACTTACAAAGTGTTCTAACTTCACCTAAATCTGCTGATAATCAGACATTTTTCATGCTAGCATTGGAGTATGCTCTCCGACCTGAATTCACTGTTGGACAAAGTACTAAATAAATTGTGGGAAAATGCATCTGTATATTTAAAAGTATTCTGTCAGTATTTTCTCCAGCAATAGCCTTCGACTAAAGGATCTACTTTCTTTAGATGACAATTGGCTTTAAAATTAGATGGCTCTGAAGCTATCAAGCAATACCTCTGCAGACCTGACTTCTTTATTCTATGTATTACACTTTATCCATCTATTCTCAATCACCTTCACTACAATCCTAAGTGGGAACTTCTGTTCTTGGGAAAAATGCAGTGGCATCCTGCTCATAGCTTACAGGATTTTTAAAAACCATGTTTTTTGTTTTGGGGTTTTTTTAAAGGTTTCTTTTGTATACTTGTCTTTCCTCCTGTTTAAAGGACTGCATTTAAGCTATCAAACCATTCAGGTATCTAGCTAGTGTAAATATTTACAAAAGCAAACAACTCCATTTTTCCCCCCCTGTGTTTTGGATTTTTTTGTTTGGTTGGGGGTTTTTATTTTTGTTTTGGGTTTTTGTTGGTTTTGTTTGGATGGTTGGTTGGGTTTTTTTTATGGAAAGATACATGTATGAAACAACATTGGTTCATCGTACACTTAGGTTAGCTTTTGGCATATGGCTGCTCTCACACAGGTTTACTATAGTTGTTTCTACTATAGAAGTGGGCTCGCTAGTCACAGGCTTTGAACTCACCTAATAACATGATTTTAGGGGCAGCAAAGTTCCCATCTTTATTTCATCAGAAAGTCAACCTGATGAATCTATATTCCAGCATATTTATTTCAGTGCCTACTCTCTTGTTCCATTGTTCTCAATGTCTTGCAGGCGTTCTCATCTACTTTGAATTTCAGGATTGCAGCATGTTTCATAACAGGAAGGCACATCCCTTAACATCCAGCTTTCACGTGGCTAGATGCCTTGTCATCTTCCCCTGGCACAGGCACAAATGATGGAAAACTTACATGCCATGTAGCACACTGAAAATCAAGTCCCTGGGAACAAGTAGTGCTAATGTTTTCCACAAAATTGTTGCTAATATTTTCCACAAAAGTAACTTTTTTGCAGCTCTCCTGAAAGTTACTTTCTTAGTAAAGCAGAGACAAATACAGACTTCTCTACTCTTTATAAAACCAAGCAGTACATAACTAAAACTTTTTTTTGTTTTTAAGAGGCTTTTTAATTGGATGGCCTATATGTTTGTTTTTGTTATTCATTAATAACTTTTGGGATCATTGGCCTGTGTCAATTAAGCTTCAACCAAGCTCCTAAACTAGAGCTGCTAAGCCAGATGAGCTCAACCAAGGGTTAGAGGGCTGTGAGCAGCCTCTGGAGTCAGCTGCTACCCATCAGAGCCAGAGCCAAGGGCTGCATTAGGTTTATCTGGGGTGGCACTGTCCTTTGTGTTGGACCAGCAAGCCAGCCAGCCCTGGAAATGCCATTCCTTGCCAAACCATGAAAGGAGAGATTTGTGGGAGAACAGATGGGACTGAAGGAGGGTAAGGGAGCAGGGTTAAGGCTAGTGAGCAGTAAAGCCATGGGAGAGCAGGCTCTATGGGGCTTGCTTGTAATGGAATGAGTACTTTTGGAAGGTGTTTTTCCTTTCAGACATCTTATGCACGGTGTGTTATTGTGGCCTATACTTCTCTGATTAATAAAATGCATAATTTCCATACCTAGTTAGAAGCCAGCAAATCACACCAGCTTAGCAGATGATGATACAAAGAAAGCATAACAACCTTAAAGTTTCCACTTTCAACTAAAAAGGAATATTAAGTTAGAACTACTGTAAAATAATTTTTATCTAATTTGCTTCCACTAGAAGGACAAAACCGAAGACTGAAATATTTAATTTTTCCTATTAATGCAGAAATGTACTGCTTAGTTCCCAAAATAACTTTTTATGGTTTTAGCACAAAAATTTATTGCATTCTTGCTTTCATCACTATTATCTCCAATTATTAAATTCCTTCTCTCCCTAAAAAAAAGGAGCAAAACACGCCCAGAATGTTTTCATAAGGTGGGCTCTATTTTACAGTTCTGTTTCTCAAATACAGATATTGCTCTGCGTTTTAACGTTGCATTTTTAAAATAAAAATATAACACTCCACTTCTGGTTACATTACATGTTACAGTCAGTAAGGCATATGACAAAAATAAATGTGGAGAGGAAATGAAGGTATTTTCTAGCACTATTTATAGTAATCCAGTCATGCTGAACTGATTGTATTTCCTCCTATATTGAAAATGCAGAGACAGCTGCACATAAAATACATGTCATCAACTTTCAGCTTTCATTCAATGAAAAAAGTAACAGGTAAACATACTCCTAAATGTGTAGCATTGCTTTCAGTTTACACACAGCAAAAAAATTTTACTGTGGTCAAATCTTGAAACCAAGAATTTGAACAGATAATCATATATCTCTGTGAAATGCATTCACATGAAAGAACCCTTAAAGATTAGGCTCACTTTCTTAAAAAATAAATTTTCATATTGGTACAATATTTGTTTTCATGAAAACACTTAGTCAGAAGTAAATTGTGGTCAACATGAAGTTGTTTCTATTTTTTTATTAAAATAAGATGTAAAGCATAATTATGACCAAAATTTTGCCCCACGTGTCTGGAAACTGGCCAAAAGCTATTGGTTTCCATGAGATGTTATTCTATTCTTATGAACAACAGAAGCTGAATTTTGAACAGGGATAGCTAATACTTTTTACCATGTCCTAGTAAGATATACTTTTTCTCTGTGTCAAAGTCTTTTTCAAATTTTAAAATTTGTTACCTTTGGGGCCAAAAGGGCACTCTAATTTACATGGACAAACATACTAGACTGGGCACCTGAAATCAGTTAGCTCAAAGGTAAATCAAAGACATATTTGGTGCCCCTCCCATTTCCTCACATGTTCTAAGCCATTAACAGCAGATTTAGTTGAAATGGTTCCATCATACACAATGTTTACCATCCTGAAATTCCCCTTTGTCAAGAGGGCATCATCCTGGAAGATGCTGACATACCTGACTCTATCCGGGTATTTTCTCACTGAAGAAGAATAGCAGGATACAAGAGTTAAATGGTGTTATGAGACCAAACCAGTTATTCAGGCTTTTTCTCACCATTTTCCTGTTATTTGACTGCTTGAGAATCCTCCCCTTACAAGATGTCACAGGAGATGGTGAAGAACTGTGGAGCTCTGCTTCATTTATTAACTCCACATTTATCTTTGGATCTTTTCCCCTTTAATATTGCACCAAATTTATTTCCCTTGCACACACTTATTTCAATTGAAGCTATTCTTTCAGTTCACTCTTCAGAAAGCAATTAAATGCAAATAGAAAAGAATATACATATGGATTGCTAGAAATATTTTGTTCAGAAGCAGGTGGTGTACATGCAGTAAAGGTTTACTAGTGCTCTGTAAGAAAGAATCAATAGCACTGTCTAAAGTGTATGCTCCATTGTGGAAGCAGGGGTGACTCTCACATGCTAAAATACAGATGGAATGTATAGGGGGGAAATGGTAACCAGACATTCAGTTTACAATAAGGTAAAATATAACAAAGCCTCCCCATCTGCAATGCTCTTCCTTCAAACTGTATTTATTTGATCTATCTACAAAATTTACATCCAAAATATCCAAACACTTCCACCCTGACTGTAGCATGAATTATGCTCACTAGCAAGTAAACCTCAGGTTTACGAACAAAAATTATTGTACATAAATCCACCTTGAAAAAGTAGGAAGGCCACAGACATAGCCCCAAGTAAACTCATCCTAAAGGTTTAAAGGGAATCTACAAACTGTTCCTGAGCTGCTTCACCACATCTCTTAGAAAGACTCCACCACAGTTATCTTCAGGGTGTGTAGTAATGTGTACAAATAAGGTGTTTTTATTTAAGAACTAAAATAACTTTTTACTAGAATATGGGGAGTGTAAGGATATAGAAAGCTCTTGATACCTCTTTGTCCATCAAGTGTACAAGCTGAAACTCTTCTATCTTTTGATAATAAATATCTCAGAAGCAAGGAATATCTAAAGGTAGGCAAGATTTTAACAAACAGCCAAAGTAAATACACTTCAGGGTATTTCTGCTTCTGCTTGACTAGCATTTCAGCATGTTTCTAAAGCAAGTGAGGTCACATTACTTATCCTGTTTACCTGCACATTGTACTTCATAACTAGGTTTCATACACATCATTCAATTTATAATTCAGAATATGAGTTCTAGTTGGAAGCAGTTGTTTTGAAGGGAAGAAAAAAGGATGAGGACCCTGTAGCATTTTGTTCTGATTTTCAGATGATTTCTGGAGGCAGTTTATATAGCATGTATCTATTTAGTTATCTTAAATAATGCACTTAAAATCCTGACTTCAGAAACTGCCAGCTTTTTTCAACATGGGTTCTGTTCCTTTGGGTGGTTTCATGGTAATAAAAAGCCTACCAGACATAAAGTAAAAGCAAAAGCAAAAGTCAAAGAATAACCCCACAGTACATCAGGTATCACCATCTGCTTGCAGCATGTCAGTGTAGTACATGGTTCAGCCCTCTCAAAAGGGCAAAACAGACTGGACTCCTGAAACACTGCATCAATCAGCTGTCCTTAACACTGCACGTATCACATCAGAGCACTTGGGCCACTTAAAGTCACACACACAGATAACAAGATTAAATGTTGGTCACTCTCCAGTTGGCAAAGAGGGTCTACATGAGGAAAGTCATCAGCAGTAGAATGGAAATGGCAGAAGTTGAATGGAAGGTTTAAAACAAGAGCCTCTTAGAGTTTGTTCATTTGTACCTCGTGTTAAGCTGGATCTCCAGAGTCAAGATCAAAAGTGCCTAGACATGTTCTCACCAGAAATGTCTTAACTTCATAATTCATTCCCTGCACAAGAAGTTCATTGACTTTAGCTACAGAATGTAAGCAAACAGATGGCTTATGCTGCCAGGAATGTGCTGAAGACTTAAAGAAATACAAACCCAGAGGATTCAGAAGTTCACTGGACCCAAGGGAAAGGGCAGGAAAACGAGAGAAAGGAAGTAGTAGACAAGACCACTTACAGATATGACACCTTCTGAAATAATAACACGAAAGAATAACACAGACATTCTTCAATTTACATCTGATTCATCAAATAGAAAACATTTTTTGCTCAAGAGTATCTGTTACAAAGGTCAGTATGCAAGATGTGCAGCTGAAAGATACCTGCTGACAATAAGCAGGTATGAACCTGTACTGTTCAACCAGTAGATATAATGAGAAATTGAGGGGGAAGGGAGTCTTAAAAAAAAAAAAAAAAAAAAAAGCAAAAAAAAAAAAGCATTGCCTTTTTGTGTTAAAACAGAAGACTGCAAAAAAACCCAAATATTGCAAGACAAATTAGCTCAGGAGTATAAGGATAAAGACAAGACAAACACTATTGGACTATGCCCCTGAACAAATTTAAACCAACTTCCACAGCAGCAGTGAGTGCTACAGGTTTAAAAAAAAGGCAATATACAAGTAAGTAAAATGTTAAGAGCATTTAATCTGAAGTTCTTAATGACTTCTTTTAATCAAACTTGAAATCACAATGTGCTGGGCAGCTTTTACTGTACTATAAAGTTTTATTTTTTTAACTATAAAGTTTTACTTTACCTAGTTGATCAAGGGAAGCCAGTTGATGTAATCTTTTTGGATTTCAGAAGAGCTTTCAATACTGTCTCTCACAGGATCCTTCTGGAGAAAATGTCCAGCACTAAGCTGGATAAACACATCATGCAATGTGTGAGCAGCTGGCTCAGGGGTCAGGCGCAAAGGGTTACAGTGAACAGGGTGGCATCAGACTGGTGACCTGTCACTAGTGGCATTCTGCAGGCTTCATCCTTGGTCCTGTGCTCTTCAATGTCTTTATTGAAGACTTGGGCACAAGACCTGAAAGGATACTAAGCAAGTTCACAGATGGTGCAAAATTGGGAATAGCTGTTGACCCCTCAAAGGCAGGGAGGCCTGCAGAGAGACCTCAACAAATTACAGAACAGGGCCATCACCAGCTGTATGAGATTTAACAAGGGAAAGTGCCAGATTCTGCACCTGGGATGGGCCAACCCCGGATATGAGGACAGACTGAGGAATGAGAGGCTGGAGAACTGTGTCACAGAAAGGGATCTGGGAGTCTTGGTTGATAGAAAGTTAAATATGACTCAGCAGTGCCTTGGCAGCCAGGAGGGCCACCCGTGTCCTGGAGGGCATCAGGCACAGCATCACCAGCCAGGCAAGGGAGGGGATTGTCCCACTCTGCTCTGAGCTGGGGCGGCCTCACCTTGAATGATGTGTGCAGCTTTGGGTGTCACAGTATAAAAAAGACACTAAGCTGTTAGAGAGTGTCCAAAGGAGGGCAGCAAAGATGGTGAAGGGCCTTGAGGGGAAGCCATATGAGCAGTGGCTGAGGTCACTTGGTCTTTCAGCCTAGAAAAGAAGAGACTGAGGGGAGACCTCATTGCAGTTAAACTTCCTGATGAGAGGAAAAGAACAGACAGATACTGATCTCTTCTCTGGGTGACCAGTGACAGAACCGGAGGGAATGGCCTGAACATGTGTCAGAGGTGGTTTAGGTTGGATATTAGACAAAGGTTCTTCACCCAGAGGGTGGCTGGGCTCTGGAACAGGCTCCCCAGGGAAGTGTTCACACACCATGGCTTATAGAGTTCAAGAAGCATTTGGACAATGCTCTCAGACAAATGGTGCAACTCTGTGCAGGATAAGGAGTTGGACTTCATCTTTGTGGCTCTCTTCCAACTCAGCATATCCTGTGATACTATTATTTTACACAGAACAAGATCCCATTTCTTTTATCAGCCAGCACTGTCAGCCCCCCTGGAGGGCTGAAGCCCCTGCCCACTGGATCACAAAGCCAGCAGAAGGAATACGCACAAACAAAATGCACCCTCTTCCGCCAAACAGCTGTGCCTGCAATGCACTGTCCAGCAACAAAGTAGGGCTTTTTAAAATCAAATTTTGACAGCTAATGAATGCATTCATGGCTGTGACAAGTTGAATATCACCCACAAGTATGATGCTCAATTATTTTGCTCCCTTCTTTGTTTTAAAAGTTTCTTAATACTCCTAAAAAGATAGTTTAGTGCAATAGCAAGGACTTGCGAGTATAGAATTTGACTGCTGTTTATGCTACTTTAAATGAAAAGCATATTATAACAAAGCACAACTCATTATCTTCACACCGTATGCATATTTTGCTATCAACAAGATTAGAAGTGGTAGGAGGCCTACAAAGGAATACTTGAAACAATAACCTAAGAAAGCAGCTGTCGTACATGCCACAAAATGCATTAGGAACCTAAATTCATTAGCTGTCACTTCTGCACCAGTGTCCTGGATCTGACTGCGAAGCAGCTTAACTCATGTCTCCCCTCACATTTCCCACTGCAAGTTTCAGGCATAATGGGCACATTCCCCTTGTTTTAACCTCCAGGGAAAAGGAGAGCAGATATTGCTTTTACCCTCACCCTCTAAACCAGCCTACTCAAGAAACAATGGATCTGAAATCTGGTCCTTGTAGTCTGATGACATTCAGACTCCTGGCTGCCACAGGGAGCTCTCTTTGTTAGCTACACTTTGTCTTGGGAACCTTTCTCCCCTTTCTTTGGAAGCTGGACCTGGTCCACCCAAAAAGGAAAGGTTGCCTGGGACAGAAGCAAAACAAATCAGAACAAGTCTGAGCCTGATGCCTAGAAGTTGGCAACACATTCTGTCTCTTTGTGCTGAAAATTTTTTTCAAAAGCTTTAGTAATTTCATTTTAATAAATAAAAAGCACAAATCCACCACACACTTGGGCCAAGGAGCAGAGATCAATATTCCCATTTTCTTACTCACAGGCCACTGAAGTTCAATGACTCATGCAGTATCAGAGAATCTCCTATGTCTTTCATCATTGAAGTAGAACCACTGTGCAGCCAGTATAAGCACTGGGAATCCCTTCCATGGACTTTTAGAATTTGACGCTGGAAGATGTGCATCTGACAGCACTAAGCCTATGCAGAACTTGAGCTGAGGTCTCCCACTTCTCAGATGAATGCTTGAATAAGCACCAAAACACACCAAACATATTTCAAGAAGAACATGCTGTAACTTCTGCTTTTGGTCCTGAGTCAAGTGGACAGATGTGCTTGAGGTATGGTGCCTTGATTCAGGCACTTCAACTCCAGAGCATACCAAGAATTCAAGCTTATTGCTGGTCTCTGCTTTTTCCAGTAGGTCATTTTAGGCAAACATGTTCTAAACAGATTTTGTAAACTAAATTTCAGAGAGTATTAATTCTATTTCTTGGTTCACTCTTTCCTACTTTTTAAAAACACAATACATGAATTGAAAACTACTACTTGTTCTTCACTGGGTCTCACCTTTGGGTTGCTCAGTGGTAAAGTAGAAGTAAATTTTTGTAAGAGCTGGTATATGCAACTGAAGTTTATATTCAGCTGGAGTCAGTATTTAGACCTAATGAAAGCTCTTTGTGCATCTTTTTATAAGTGTGTTAACATAACTTGTGGGTTAGTAAAAGAAAACAGTTCCAATCAAAAAATATTGTCTCCACAAGTTTGCCTCCTAATGAAGGGTGCATTAGTATGTGTATTTAATATGCATCTTTTAAAGAAAATATTGAATGCTTTCTGCTACAATAGCTTGTCTAATGTTTCTGTAGATCAAATTTTCTGTAGTCCTGCCCTTCTGCAAGACCTATGGATGAAATAATTCAGAAGTAATCAGGTAAGCAAGTTCCCATTGAAAAATAATATGGCAAAGAAATAGCCATAAAGTTCCATTCCATCCCTCTCAAAAAAAGCCTGGAGTTTCATACTAGCTGAAATAAGGACAAAATTAGTCTCATAGGTTTTAAATTGTTGCTCTCCCTTATTCACCCTGGAGTACGAAAACTATGAGCTTAAATCCTGAACAACTGCAGCTGATCCAGACAGATCTCAGCAAAAAGAGATTTTAAATGACACAGTCTACCAGCAAGACTCTTTTCTGGTTTGCTTTGCTTTGTTCCAGGAAAAATCTGTGACTTTGGATCATTTTAAGGAAGTTTGCCCAATTTACCTGAAAAAAAATATATATTGCACCTGGCAGCTACATGCTCAAAACTTCATCTTTAATCTCACAGTAGCTGAAAAACAAACAAAAACTACAAAAAACCCACAACAAACCAAAGCACCAAAACAAATGAGCCTCACCACTGACAGTGAGCCTCACCATTGGCAACTCGGTACTTCCAATTGTGAGATTTCCCTACAGTTTGTACTTGTATTCTTTTAGACAAAATATCAAATCCATATCCACCTAATCAATGTTCCCCTAAGTTCACCTAGACATGCTGTCAAAATCAAGAAGGAAATGAAGAGACTCTATTCATCTGCTTAATGAAGTCCCACATTTATCTTGAGAGAAACACACTGTACCAATAGTCTGAGTTAAATCAAGTTAATATTTTGAAGTATTTTCTGTCTATTATAATTTTTGCCCTATACACAAAATAATTTTTGCCCTATTTTTTTAGCAAATAACCATGTGTAAATTGAGGAAACAATATAAAGAATTAACCTCCAAAGACGTTTTATGGCAAAAACTGATGAAATAGCACTGAAATAAGTCCCCCATATTCTTTAATTTATTTTTTCCTGATTAAAATGTACCAAATTACTAGTATACCAAGAAGGAGCAGCTAAAAAAACCTGCATCTTTATGGACAAGTGACAAGCCTCCTTTCATTTTTAAGGAAAAGCCTTACACTTATGTTACTATTTCACATTGAGGCCTATGACATGATTGATTTGAAACACTTGTAAAACACAGAACAAAACCTTTCTGAGTTTCTTTATAATATCTAATTAAAAATAAACAAGACAATATATCTTCAGAAAAGTAATTTTTCTCCTTCCACTGAAAAAAAGAAGTACAAAAACATTTATTTGACAGGGATAGAAAGGGGTTTAAAATCATAAAAATTAACACTGATTAACATCTGTAGAAGTATGAATGGCTCCAACCAGACAGGCAGTGATTGCATGAGCCAATGACTAGGGCCCTCTTTGCAAGGAATGATCATCTAACTATGCTGTAAATTGCTGAAAGAGGGACTTCAACCTGAATTTATCACTTGCCAGAACATCAGCTTGTGCTCCTGCAACACATTTTTCACCTCCTGTTTTTCAGTTAGCTGTAGCTGTGAGTCCATTGTAGATAGGCAAGTCAGACTTGGCCTAAAAATATGTTCTCATACACTGAACTATTTTCTTTGCATCATAAAGCACAGAAACTTTTAATTCTGAAAGTGATTTAATGACCAGCATGTTCTGGGAAACAAAGTTTACAACCAGCATTTGAAAATCCATACTTTTATACTATATTTTACTGGTTTTACTCTGTTTTACAATAGGCAATAGGTATTTTCCTTTTGTATATTTCAACTTCAAATTTCTTTAGGAATGCCATATAGGCCAATAGACTATGGCACTGCTACTAGAGAGTTAACTTCTACACATGGGAGTAAAACTGTCAGAAGCCAGGTGTCAAAAGTGATCACCCTACTATAAGAAAGGTTAAAGAACAATCTCAGCTATGTAAACACATCATTGTAGACCAGTCATGTCCAAAAACATCTTCATCTTTTCTAAGAAAAAATTTCTAGCCAAAAAAGAATTTTCTTACTTAAGCATATTCTGCTCCCATCAGTATTTGCAAAAATTAAAATCAGTAGGACCAAACCTCTGAGGAGCACTTTGCAGACCTGGATTTTAGAAAGTGACTATTATACATCAAGTCTGAAGGCAGTTAATATGAAAAACAGGAATGCAACCCCAACCAATATTTTCTTAGAGGACTGGCAGCAAACTGCCAGATGCATGTGTGACCTCAAAACAACCTTTTGCCAGATGCCTCTTTAACCTCTTACAATTACATCAACTTCTAAAAAGACAGCTACATTTTACCATTTTCTTCCTTTGGTTATGCAAATTAAGAAGATGTGCTTAATAGACAGAATTGGAAGTGTTTGGTTCTGTGCATTTTTGTCTCTTAAAGCCCCAAAATAAAGCTGTTTGATACAGCAGCACATAATTCTTTCCTGCCAGCATTAAAACAAGTTAAACAAGAAGTCTTCATCTTCTTTCTTTTCTCTTCCCTTGAGTCTATGGTCAAAACCAGGTAACTTTTTAAGATAATTGTGAGTTAAGGGGCCAAAACAATATTCAGCCAAAGCAAACCATAAATCATTTTTGATACTATTTACCATTTTTATGTAAATAACCTTTTTTTTTCATAAAAAGTACGCTACATTTTATGTTATGCTCAACAGAAGCCAACACAACCAACCACAATATTCAGAGTCAAAACTGACCTGTATGTAAATATTTTGAGAAGGGCATTTTCTGCAAATTTAATAATAATAAATCATAGCATGAAAGCATCATAAGTATATTCCAGGGGCTCAAGCCCTAGAAAGCAAAAGGAAGAGAAATTATGTGGAATGAAAAGTAAGTAGGTCATGTATACTGAAGTGCTAAATATACTAACATCTGATTTGTGGCTGAGAGAACCGTTTTTAAAATCTAGAGGTGTACCAGTAAATGAAGAAATGCACAGTCATTTGTCAACAAAAATATTATTTGATGATACATTAAAGACTGCTTCTGCTGTATAGAATCCAAGAGGGAAAAAAGGCATTTCATTTAAGAAATATACCTCCTTATACAGCAAAACAATGAATTTCAGTTGTTCTGTAACCCAGATCCTTTAATCTGCATAAGAGATGCTGACTGAGTTCACTCAACCAAATCACTACTGGCTTTCAGAATACAATCAACACATGCTTTTCAACAGTATTAATATAGCATGAAGCTTGTGCTCCTAATTATTCATGTTTTTGCATTCTGTTTTTTCCCCCTGCTGTAAAATATGCAAATTTACTTCTTTGTGTTATTTAGGTCCCACATGGGCCTCAACAGATCTGCTTGGAACGAATTACAAGCCAACATCTAGATACATGCTGTCAACATTTCAAGCTTCATTGTTTTTATTAGGTTGGAATGTCATTATAGATTTGATATTAGGCTTTAAAAGCTTTTTATAAATCTCTTGAAAACCTACAGTCTAATCAAATAGTGCACTGATAATTACTACTACTGCACTTTTGTGTGTGAAAGGGGGAGAGCAAAGCCCATCGAGCCCTGAATCCGAGGGAAATCCCCATCTAGTGGCACCACTGAAAACCGCAGGTTGTTTTTGTGCAAAATTAGTCTCAAAGAGGATTAGTTTGACTTCATCACTGAATGAAGCGGAGACGTTACCTCCTTATGCAACTAAGGATCGGTAATAGGAGAGGACTGTTTCTTCTGAATTCCTCCTCCTCCCTTTTCAATCAACTCTGGCTGCAAAATCCAATGCTTAGATTGAATTGCAAAACTCAGAACTACCATGGTTTTTAAGTATAAAAAACCCCATAAAGCAGCACTTCAGATAAGAGGTCGCTTTAAATACTGTAACTTCTTAGTGTGTATCAAAAGTGTTCACTTATACTGGCACAGGCTGATACGTATAAAATATTCTTTAGATAAAAGTATTAACAGTTATCCCCAAATCTCAGATTGCTATAAAGTTAGTGTTAAATATTTTAACCTCAAAACCCATAAAAAACAGTAGCTTGGTTATTCGAAAACTATAAGGCTCGAAATAACTCCACGAGCACTTCTTATTATATAAAAAGTAGTTCATGTAAGTCCATTGATGCAGAAAATGAAAGGACATTGAGACACTGCTTTTTTCCAATTGACACAATGCCTTGTACATTTTCTTAATGTAACAGTATATTTTAAAACACTGCAGCAGCCCAACCTTCCTTACGAACACCACTCAAAAGCTCCTTAAATATTAATGAAAAACCAAGTAGATATTTACAGGGACTTACTACACATTACTACTAACTCCTAGAAAACAAACAGCATCAATAACACTAAGATTTTACAAATTTCTTGATGCATTTAATCTTTGAGGTGTGTATGCAGAGGGAAGAAAGCATAAAAAGTATTTGATTTGCAGTAATGAACTAGTATGGGGGTACTCCTTTGTTTCAGGAATATCAATATATTAAATTTCCCTTTCATAACAGATTCACTCCAGAAAATTTATACATATATATATATTTCTCTCAGATGCAAACATTTAAGGAGTTCTTTAAAAATATATGTCAAGATCTCTATTATTAAGATCAATGGAAACTGTAAGGATCCTATTGTAAGGCCTTTTTCCATGTTGGGCAACACTGGGGGTGTCCCTTAATTCAAATATGCACTTTATCCAAAGTACCCCAAAAAAACTACCTGCATGCAGAGTAAATTCATGGCAACACAGAAACTGAAATTTGGAGAGGAACAAGTATACATAAAATTGTTCTGTGGAAAAACAGTCCAGATTTCCAGACCTAAAAGCTGACTTGGGTTGATTACTTTACTTTTTGGTATCTTCAGTACAGAAGATTTCCCATTTGTTAAGGATGTTCTTCTGCGATATAACTGCAGTTGACAAAGGGAAGCTTTCATCTGGATATAAATCATACATTTCACAGACAAGTGAGGATACTCCTGGCTACAGATGAGGATGATCCTGTAAGGAGTTATAATACTGATTTAACTCAACAATACAGATACTCAACAATACTGAATACATCAGAGGAAGGTTCAAGTACCTAATTTGAAATAAGTTCAAATGCCTTGTTGAGATTAATTTAAAAGAGTAAGTCATACCTGACCACCAAAATTTTAAGGTAACCTGTTATCATCCACCATAATTTATCAGACTCCCTGTGTATTCTTTTTGCAGCCCATTACGTTCCTGACTTTGTCACAGCAGGTTGTAATAATGAAATCAACAACATCCCACTTCTCACAAAAAGTTCCCAAATTTTCTACTTGTCAACTGGTGTTAGTACCAGTTCTTTTCTGTATTGTAAATAAGGAAGAAATAATTGTCTTATACTGTATTTCATCTCACGAATGACAAACAGTAGTTCCCACCTCCTTTTCTGTGACATTTTAGATGCTGGTGCAAGCCTGAACACATTTGCTCTGTAGAGTTTTTTCTCTTCAGACATCATCATTGAAAAAGAAGGGACACTGGTTAATTGAAATCCAAGACTTATTTAAATACCACAGATCCCTCTATTTATTTCAAAGAGATAGCAAAACCCTTAATTTTTTATGTCTGTCACTACTTTCTATTAAGAGGAGACCTGATAGGCAAAAATCATGCTTACTCCAATAGTGATAAATATTAACAAATAAGCGTCAAACCAAAATTTGCTCATAAATTCTATGTGGCCATCCTAGATGGATCTAGAAAAGCCCAGAAGGATGAAGGGAGGTTCACAGTGCAGAAGTGTATATTTAGTACAAAATTCCTGCCAAACTTTCTTATCATGGACATAGCCTCCCTGTGTCTGTGATGGTCACTCTACTCTGATGAGAATCCTGTGCCTGTTCACTTTTCCTTAGGTACTTCCTCATGGAAAAATTTTATTATAAAATTGCTGAATCTCAGAAAACCATTAGTGCTCCCTATAGGTACCAATACTCCCTACCACTTGTTAAGAGCTCTGCTCCTGAAGCTGAGAGCAGAGCTCTGAAATGACAGCCCATGTTAATTTACATGTTAGAAATTGAAAGTGAAATTTGTCCTAGGTTTAAGAAAGAAACAGAAGTTAAATATATTTAAAAATCAGGTTTGTTAGCACCTGTAAATGAGCTGCTTCTCCAAACCATTTACTCCACTCCAATACCCAACATAAAAAGATCCCTGAGAGAAAACGAAACAAAAACCAACAACTCTTTAAATCCATGGAACAGACTTCCCTTTAAATTACAAATCAAAAGTAAACAAAACCTTGAACTCAGGCATGGTCAAAGGATCAGATCAAGAGTTCCTCAGAGAGCTGTGCTGCCTCCAGACACAGTGAGAGACAGCACAGCCCTCCTGGTTGTCCAGCCCTGAGCACACCACTGGGCTTGGCAGCCCCTTTGCAGTGCCAGGGCTTTGGCTCTCTGTGCCCAAGGCCAGCACAGACATGATGCAGCCTGAGCACAACCACGAGGACCAGGCAGAGAGCTGTGGGAGAAGCCACACTCCTTGGTCCTTGCCAAAAGCACCCTGTAGGGATGCTTGGGAATCTGGGTGACCACAACTCTCTGACCTGACTTCCTGGCCTGGCCTCAGATGTGCCTGATCCCTGCAGAAGTGTCTGGCAGCAAGGTCTCGGCTGGCCCTGATCACTGTCCCCAGAGCTGTGGTGTCCTTGCTCAGGGAGCGTGGGACTGCCCTGCTCCTCAGTGAGGTCTCTGCCCGAGCCCCTGCACCCTTGGCACCCTCACTGGGCTGCAGGCTCACCTGCCTGCTGGAGCCACCAGCAATTGCTGCTCCCTCACTCTGGCTCACTGCGATCTTGTCTGGAAAAGTAAACAAGACCCTGCACATCAGGCTCTTAAACTAAACCTGAAAACAAAATTAACTTCTCTCGGTCCTTCTGAAAGAGGACATACAGAACAATATTCTAATTGATTTTAATTATTTATATGATTTTTTAATGATGAGGGTAATGAGACACTGGATAAGGTTGCCCAGAAAAAAAAAGTGTTCAAAGTCAGGCTGCACAGAGCTTTGAACAACAAGGTTTATTGAAAGATGTTCATGCCCATGGAGGCAGGTTGGACTAAATGATCTTTAAAAGTGCCTTCCAACCCAAATCATTCTATGATTCTGTGATCCTTCAGTTGCTTCAGCAAAAACCACCCACCCCAGCTGCACCATCAGCACCATGGGGATTTTGCAGAGTTTCTGACTGTCTTGCCAAACACACATGGGAAGCAGCATTGCTGTTTCAGTTTTTCAATTCCTGATCTTAGACTGCGGTTAGGACTACAAGACATTTGGATCTTTGAGGCTGATGGGACATTTTTAGCTGTGTTCCAAACCAAAATGCTAGCATTAAACCTGTATTTTTCTCTATGGCTAGCAACACTAGGCTTGAATGGTAGGTTGGAATTTATTTTATATAATGAAAACCACAAAACGTGAGGAATTCCTAAAGAACTACTATTCTCCAGGGTTCTCAAGCTAACTGAAAATTACTTGTTCTTAATTCTGGCTTTCAGAATGTTAAGATTAAAAAAATTTGTGATGATCAGGAAAGTCTCTGAAACATTTTTCCATACTTCTGCATTTAATTCACTCATCAAGCTGCATGTGTTATGCCTATTTTATAAGCCTCTTTTCCCTTTTCAGAGTCACAGTTCTGCTGTTATAGAAAAACCACCATTTTTACAGCTTCGTGAAAAGATGAGATGACCACTACCCAGAAAATAAGTGAACTGGTAGTTAAACATAAAAATGGTTTAGTCTCTGGTAGGAAATTACATTTTATATTTATTTTGTAGAGACAGAAGTACAAATTATTTTTGCTTGACTCCCACACATGCAATATTTACCCCAAAAGCTAAAATAGAGAATTTCTTTCAGCTGCTAGGCTGCACAGTTGGTTTTGTTGATTCTGCTGTTTTTATGAGTCACCTTTCTAGTCAGACATTAAATTCCCAAATGCATAGATACTTTACAAGGAAAAAGTAGATTTCAAATATAGAAATTTATAACAGGACTTGGAGAAGTAATCAAAAGAAAAAATCATTCTAAAGATTTGATAAGGCAATAGCTGTGATGGAGCTTTCTCAGTAAAGCATTGAATTTTCTTCTCACTTTTTCAAATACCAACCAATTCAGAAAGATTCCTCCCATGTCCACAGGATATTGGTGAACCAGTCTTTTTGTTCTTATATGCTCTGAATGCAAGACTGAGTTTAAGAACCAACTAAAAATGTAAGAAATTAAATTCTCACCCCCTCCAAGAGCATTCACTGCCTACAGCAGGATTACACTAATGGTCCTAGAAATCTGCTACTGAAATGTGTTAAAGATATTTACTATTGGATTTCCAGAATATTTGACACCAGTTTAGAAAAGCTTCAGAACATTCCATCTAAGTAACAAAATTGTAACTAACAGAATGGCTAAGTGTTGTGGTTTGGGCTTCTTTTTTTCCCTTACACTATTTCTAGACAAGAACACCCCTTCCAGATAAATATCTACTTAAGTCCTGACCCATAAGTCTGCAACTACATTTGTCCTGCCAGACAATTATATGCTTCACTGATAAGGTTGATGACAGCTCTTCTGCCCAGTTCAGTCCATTTCATTGTAGACAGCTAAATTAACTTCTGTCTGAGCAAAAAAAATAATAATTAAAAAAGAAAAGATTCAAATAACATTGATCATTCTTATGTTTATATTTAACAGATTAATTTTATGTGAATTTATGTGAACAAAGTTAAAATAATCACTGACAGCATTTCAGGGAAAAGGAATGAAGCTAAATTGAATGCAGAATCAGGACCAGCAACTGTGGGACATAGCAACATTTGGGTGCAGAATTCTGCCTTTACAGAAACTGAAATGCTAAATGGTCTCCAGACCTTTTGGGGATGATGATGAGTCTCCTTTGACTCTTTCACAATGCAAATGTTGGATGTAGCCACCAAAACTGCTGCAGGTGAACAAAATCTAGTGGAAGGCAGCCATTAAGCATGACAACACAGTCACAGATGTGAAACAGATTTGTTTTAATGGAGAACTTTTGCCAAAAATCTAAGTTCTCAGAAAGGGTTCCAATAGCCTTTTGTACTGTTAGACTTCGATAGTCTAGGGCTTCTGTGACTTGAAAAAAGGAGTAACACTTAAACAGAGAAACACTGTAAGATTCCTGGTAAGAATCAGTCAGTAAATCAGAGCAGCAGAAGCTGAATATTGATGATGACAGATTCACAAGGAGGAAAACAAATTGCCAAAAGATAAAAAAGAAAAGGATCAGTTTCAGCATAACAGCAATAATTTTTTCTCTTCTGCACACTTAAACTGACTTGCAAAACTGTGTAAGAGCTTGATCAAAGCTCCAAATTTAGCCAAACTATAGGTGTGTATACTTCAGATTAGTTTCTGAACAAGAAGAAGACTTTGAAAACCCTAAACTGTTTAATTCTTATCAAACAGAAGAGTCAGGTCCTGAGACAGAGCATCTACATTCACCATGACCAGAAATGCATAAGCACTTCTTGGCTTATAATATAAAAAGTCTGGGGGTAAAATGAAAAGGAAGGAACCTGAATAAAGCCAGTCCTTTAACAACTGTAGTAAAATATTCCCTTCCCATAACTCTAATCACAAAGCTAGAAGCCTAAACTTTGACCTTTACTGTTTTGTAAGAATGTAACTTCTTGCCACTCAGCATGAAAGGAAAACAAGAAAGTTCATTTTCAGCGCTCCTGAATATGAGTTCAGACGTGTGTAAATAAAACTTCAGCTATTTAGTCCAAATGAGCAGACTAGGAAAATTAACTTTGTCAGGAAAAGTAAGAATACAGAACATTTTTTATCATGACTTCTCTTAACATTTCATTTAGTCTACACATCTCAAAGAAACTTAAAGATCAAAATTTCAAAGATGAAAGAATCACTTTATACAGAAGCACAACTTACCCACAATAACAAATCCATCTGCTTCTCTCTCTGGTACTGTGACCTTCTTTGAATCTTGACCCTTTCGGAAGAAGCTGAACATAGTCTCTTTGGGTTCTTTTTGTCTTCTAAGGTGTTACCTAAAATGAAGACAAAAACATGTTAAATAAACATGTGATAACAGAACTTACAATAAGTTCACATAACAGACCATATGTATGTAAGTAAGGCCACATACCTAATCTTTATTGCCCAATTTGAAATATCAGGCATTTTTGTGTAAGACAGATTACCTTGTTGATGTAGCAACTTACTTCAACAGGCAAGAGTAGAGTGAAGCACAAAAGGCTTTTATACAAAGTTATGAATGGAGTGAAATCATAAAAAAAAACTAACAAAACTTCAACTTTTCTCAATGAAAATTAAAGATGGAAACTCCTTTCAGCATTTATCCAGCATGTCTTCATTTTTTTCTGCTACTTTGTATTGTGATTAGGCAAGCTTTCTCTTCAAAGAGGGCAGTAACTATTTTCAGTTTCCCACTTCGCAATCTAAAAGCAGCCTAACAGTCGAGTATGCTTGATTAACAGCTACCAATGAATTCCTTAAAAGAAAAAGCAGCAAAATCATTTGTAGCAAATTTTTTGCAACATAAGTAATTAAAAGAATCTTCCAAGGCAGCTAAGAACTCCACTGCTAGAACAAAACAAGGAAACAATTGGGATAAAAATGGACTGCAACAGAAAATGGTCAGTATACCCTCTCTCTCAGGACTGGAAAATTACATAGAAGCAATTCTGAGTAGCTTAAATAGGACAAAGTCATACTAAAAACCCATGAAGGAACCCATGAGGGTCTCTCAAAGGCTGAACTTGGACCCCTGGACAACATCAACCCATGAAGCAGCCTGTGGTCTGGCTGAAACACAGTATGTGCTGAACACAAAGAGGAAGGCTTAAATAAAGGCATGCAAAGATCTTCTCCACTAAAGCACCCATATAAAATTGGGAAAGTGGAATAATATAATTTCAACTTGGAAGCAGAGTTTGAGGAGCAGAATCCTGGTTTATTTTGCAGACATCAACATGTTACCAAGAATGGACTGACAAACCAATAGCAACATCTAATAAACACCTCCAACCGAGGAAAGGACTCCAGGGTAAAGAATTAAAAAGGAATACAGGGTCAATTTCAGTAATACTATTTCACACTAAATTTAACAAAGAAGAATCTTTAGAATGTGGGAAAAAGTGAAGACTGCTACTGTAAAATGTGCAGATTAAAAAAAAAATAAAAAAGGAAAGATAAAAATCCTGGATTAACTACTTGCTGGAATTCTCCATTCCCCACCCAAATATTCATGATACCATAAACAAGACTTTTTTTGCCCTGGCTGGGGACCTGTAGCAACTCACTACTGATTATTCACATGAAATGCCCAAAATTCTGCTGTTACAAGTGATCATACACTCCAGAAAGTCATGAAATGTAAACACTGGCTTGGAACAGTGTATAAATAGATCATGGCAAAAGCAGCAACTATTCAAACTGTGGCCTGATACCTGAGACTTGAAGACTGAATACCCCTCAGTCTGGCCTGCTTGCTTATGCTGACACAGTGCAACTTCTGGCCACCAAATAAACTACATTAATGTGCACAAGAACAGAACAAACCATTTTGTGATCCAATCCCAGGAATAAAGTTATTTTTTAAAAATGTTATTTATCGGAACTTTATTCCTTTTTGCTTGTTTTCCTGCCTTAGCAAGAGAAATACTGATATTTCCAGTTCCATGGAGATTACACAGTAGAAACTCCTAATTATCTCATTTATTCCTTACCTCCCCCCACACCCAGGCTCAACACATGGCGCCAGCAGCATATTCCTTTTTCAGCCCTCAGGGAATAAGTCTTCTCCTGCTACCAATTAGGGTTGTCAGTCCCATAGCTCAAGTGGTAAAAACCTGTGCTGTAATGCTCAAGAGTCAGGTTTCTGCTCCAATGATGTATGAAGGAGAGGCAGTTGTGGAACAGTTTAAAATGCAATTTTACCTTCATCCTAAGTGTGCAACAACAAGAAGCAAAATCAACTTGATGTGCAAAATCTTACAGATAGCTTTGGTAAAGGCTCGGATTCCAGTCAGTCACTTGAGGTGCCAGAGCTACAGTTGCTCCAATCACATTTTTTTCTCTTTTGAGATCGGCATTATTGTACAGTTTTCAGCTCTATCACTTAAGGTCCCCCTTCCCTTCTTTCTAGCACAAAGAAAAGCATCTTAATCAGTATATACACGGCACAAAAGACTTGTATAGGGAACAGGGCACTTTTAGTCTTTTAAATCCTCCATACTTAACATACCTAAACGTCACTTCTTAAAAGAAAATAGACATTTAAACTCAGAGTAAATTAGCGATCAAGACAATTTGATCTAGCCAAAGTAAGGTTAAAAGCACTTTCACATATTAGATTTTTTACTTTGTTGACACTATTCTATTTTTTTCTAAAACCCACAGAATTCATCTTATCTACATATGTGTTGATCTTTACTTTGGAATTTTCTGTTTCTGAAGTAGCTTAATTCCACTGCCAGCAGTACTTTTCTAACAGAAAACGAAACAAAAAACCAAAACCAAACCTAATTAAAATCAAAACCCACATATAGGTTTCTTGAAGCAGAAAAACAAACAAAATTAACAAAAGTACCTCCTAAGCTCAGGCCTCAAGTCCTTATGCTGTTAAAATCACCAGCCCAGCACTAAGAAAACAGTACCTGCTATATTTTGTAACTGTGAATGTGGGGAGGCGGTATAAAATCCACATATTAAGAAGACTAACATGTTTAGTGTTTACTTCTCTAGGAGCCTCTTAGAAACAAAAGTTGTGCTTGTAGATCTCGGGTCTTTGAAAGGTACATGGAAGGAAGAGTTCACCCACTACTACTTTCAGCATTTCGGTAGCTTTGTTGAACACACCATAATGTATGAACTAAAAAACAAAGAATGACTGAAAAAACAGAGTGGGGGCACAGAAACAAAAAACAGAGCTACATACAGTCCAGCATGGGTAAAGGAAAGCCTGTAGACTGGCAATGCATTTGTGATGCTCTTTTAAGAATCTTATCAACTGTGCTACTTCAATAGTAAACATAAATCTCCCCAGCAACGGGAAATGCAACCACTAAATTTCTTGAATCACATGTTAAAAACAGAACAAAGCCCCTACCCAACAAAGAAACACAGAGCTGAATGGAAACACTCGTGCTCTTGAAGATAAGGACACAGTTTAAGCACTTGCAGAATCAGGCTGCAGTTTTACTACTTGTAGATAAGATGATGTTTCAGGTAATGAAATCTCAAAACAACCAGTTTCATACAAGTTTCATTTGAGAGTAAAAATTAAAATTGAAGTTTGGGGATCTGGATACATGGTCACACAGACTTGAGAAAAAAAGCACTTAGTTGTGAGTTTTTAAAAAAAAGCTGTCAGCACATAATCACAGAAAATACACCCACCGTTCAGAGATAGTACCACATTCCTGCAGTCATTTTTCCTATATAGCACAGCACTTTTCCCTTCCAGATGGGATTAATTTTATTTCTATAGGAGACCTGAAATTGAATTCACTGCCTAAAGATAAAAATCTCCCTTGGTAGGAATATGCAATTCCCTTCCTCCTCATGTTTCTCTCTCACAAAAAAAAAGTGAACACAATCGCTGATAGTTAAGAATAATGCTTTTGGCAGAGCTTCAGTCATTAGCAAATAATAAGCTCTGAGCAACAGCAATTCTGTGAGGCTGCAAAAAATATTTTGTCTTTCTGTGAGGCTCTGAGAACATACGTGGCACTGGACAAAGATGAGTTACAGAGCTGCACAAAGGGGTTAATTTATTCCTCCTGCATTTTGTCAGTCTCCTTTAACAAGAACTATAGGCGACCTTTGAGCCAAACCAATATGTTAAATCCAATAAAATTTTTCTATACAACAAAGATCTAAGTATATTTACGATTACTTATCAGCCTTTTCTGAATGTTCACAGTACCAGAGGAGAATCATAATTTAATGTTAAAAACACCAAAGATGCAGACTAAGATGAAGAGACAATGCCCAGTAATACAGCAAAGCAGAATTGCAGTGGCACTGCCAGTAATTACATAAATGATGAAATGAGGACAGAAGAAAACACAAAACTGACTTTAAAGAAAGAACCAGAATAATTTCACATCTAGCAGCTTAAGAGAGACAATCTATGGAAAAAGAAAACAGAGCATCAGAGCAATTCTCACTTCCATACTACCATCTGCTGTGATTCACCAATAAAGCAGCAATCAGAAAAAGAGCAAGATGTTTACAGCCCTGTACAATCCTTCTTATCATGAAAACAACCAATTTAAGAGTCAAGAATATGCACGTTGAAAATATTTCTCCATGACACCAAAAGAACAGTTAAAAAGCTTTTGACCCAGTGTAAGTTACTAAATGAAGAAGGAAGAAAAGCCATATAATTTCTTTTCTCTGGCATTAACATTAGTCACAGTTCTTTAGTTTGTATTTCTTGAAAACAGAAGAACAGAAAGTATCACAAGAAACACAAATTTAAAAAAAAAGAGATATATGTATAATGAAACATTAACAAAGATTTTTTTTCTGTATTACATAAACTGCTAGTATTTATTTTAAATGTTTTTATAAAATTTAGGGAAAGCAGAAATACAAGAATTATTTAAACCAAATTACCATAATATAAAAACACTTGAAGAGGCTGAATCATAAAAAAATCAGCCACAACCAAGTGAGACAATAAAAGCAAAGGTGAAAAAAACAAAGCCAGGAGTGAAATAAAAACACTTAATCTGATGTAAACATTCAAAACCCTGAAGACAGGAAATTCAAACAGAGAAAGCTAGGGACAGGCTGAAGCCTACTGTTTTCCCTTCAAATAATTTTCTTCTGATTGCAAAGATTCAACAGCTGCTGTGGTACAGACACACATTTGTAAGAACTTGTACAATATGTTTTTATAGACGTTGACCCTTCAAACTCCTCAGCCCTAGAAGGGCCACTGTGCAGCAGCCTGCTGCACCTCGCTCCAACAGCTACAATGATGAGACCTCTCCTTTCAAATCTCTGAAGATACGTCACGGAGATGAGGATATTCTGTTGCAAATGAAATACTGAACAGGTGAATGTCACGGTGACTCTGAGGGGATGGCAAGCAGCTAAATCTCATATAAGATTTAAGTCCAGAGCACTCCCTGGTCACATGCTGGCTCTGCACAGCTTCTGGCAGTAGCTTGTTTCCTTGGCAAGCTGACACAAGCTACTGCCATAATAACACTACCCCAGCCAACTAACAGAAACCACTTGGTGCTGGTTAGCAAGCTGGACTGGCCCGTGGCACAGTCGGCACACAGGCGGTTTTGTGATTGCCCTTTTAAGCCAGATCAGAGTTAGATTTTCTCAGGTATTTCCTGAAACACCAGTCCTGGAAAAGAAAAGGAAATCACAGCCACAGAATTGCTGCAATTGGAAGGGACCTTCAGAGGACACCTTGTCCAACCCCCTACTTAAGAAGAACCATCTTAGACCTGGCTGTTCAGGACTATATCCAGGTGGCTTTTGACTACCTCCAAGGATGGAAACCCCACAACCTCTCTGGGCAACCTGTACCAGTGCTTGGTCATTCTCATGGTGACAAGTGTTCCCTGATGTTCCCTGAGAAACCTCCTGTGTTTCAGTACTGGGCACGACTGAATAGAGCCTGACTGTCCTCCTTGCACCCTTCCTTCAGGTATTTATATTCATTAATAAGAGCCCTCTGAGCCTTCTCCTCTCTAGCCTAAACAGTTGCAGCTCTCTCAGTCTTTCCTCATATATAAGATAGTCCAGTCCCTTAATCATTGTTGTGACCCTTCTTTGGCCTCTCACCAGTATGTCCACTCGTGCTGTCACACCCAGCACTCCAGGTGCCCCATGAGTGCATAGCAGAGGTAATCAGCAGCTCCCTCCACCTGTTGGCAACACCACTTCAAATGCAGATTGGGAGTCACCTTTGCCACAAGAGCAATTGGGAGGAACCTCTCCACACCAGGGATCAATCGGGAAAATACATGGAAAAAGAGAAGATGCATGCCAGTGCCATGTCCAGATGCTATATCTGCCTTACATCCGTCAGTTTTTCTCAACTCGGGGATTGAGCACCAGCTCAATTTCAGTGATGAAATAAAATGAAATTAATAGAATAGCTCACTTGGAAAGAATCTACAATGATCATCTGGTCCAACGCCTGGCCTCTTCAGGGAGGATGAGAAGCTAAAGCTAGTTATTAAGGGCATTGTCCAAATGCCTCTTAAACGCTGACAAGCTTGGGGCATGGACCACCTTTCTAGAAAGCCTGCTCCAGTGTTGACTACCCTTTCAGAAAAGAAATGCATCCTAATTTTCAATCTAAACCTCTTCCGATGTAGCTTTGAATCACTGCCATGTACCCTGGGATATCCACTGGATACCAGGCAGAAGAGATCAGCATCCTGTCTCTGCTTCCCCTCCTCAGGAAACCTTAGAGTGATGAGGACAACCCTCAGCCTTTTCTCCAAACGGGCAAACCCAAAGTCCTTAGCTCTTTCTCACGGACATTGCCTTCACCAGCTTTGATTCCCTCCTCTGGATGTAGCTGCAGAGCCCACAGCCACACAATATTCCAGGTGAGGCCACACCAGTGCTGACTACAGCGGGATAATCACCTCTGTTTGCACTGTGCTCGATGCACCCCAGGACGACTCTTGGCTGCCAGGGCGCGCTGCCAAAGTACACCGAAGCGGAACCAGGATCTGAGGGAGGGAAAACGCCGGGGAGGGGAAATACGGGGCGATTTCAAAGGATTAAATGACAGGACAGGGCTGGAAGCTGACGGCCAGCTCCCCCGGCCTCCCCGGGGCTCGGCCCCGCCGCCCTCCCCGCCGCGGCACCACCGACAGCCGCCGCTCCATCACCCACCCTCCGCCGCCGCTCTCACCGGCCTCCGCTTCCGGGTCGCCTCGGGCGGAGGGGAAGTCCCGCCCCGACCGCCGCGCCCGCGGGGCCGCCATCCCTCCCTCGGCGGAAGGCGGGAAGCGGCTCCAGCCATGGGTGACGTCCACGAGGCGCCGCGGCCGCGCATCGGCACGGGGCAGCTGGCGCAGCACATCGGGCAGCCTGTCTGCTTCGTGGGCCGCGTCGAGAAGGTCCGCGGGGCGCTGGGCGGCTCTGCGGGTGGGGACGCGGCTGCCGCGGAGCTCTGCGTGCGGAGCTCTGCGCGCGGAGCTCTGCGTGCGGAGCCTGGCGCCGTCCCTGCGGCAGCTCCGGGCGGCCTGGGAGCAGGGCGGGAGGCGCACGGGGCTTGCGGGAAGAACTGGCTGAGGCGGCCAAAGCTGCGCCGCTTCTGGGAGCCTTTGGAGCGCACAGGCCTTTTCTAGACTTAGATGTCCTTTTGTAGATTCATCCTAGCGGGAAACTTGTCGTGCTTGCGGATGGACTCGGAAAGCATACGACTGTGGAACTGAGCGAGCCCGTAAGTTAAGGAATGCTTTGGAAATACTTGATGCCGCCTCTTGTGGAGTCCGGAGGTTTTGTCTCCTCTGAGTTATTCCACCTGTATTTCATTGCCTCTCTTTCTTGCATCTTACAGCTAACTTGTAGTCTTCTTACCCATGAGCTGTCCTGGTCTTGATCAATTTTCAGCTGGTGTTAAGAGACAACTCATTCTTTGTCAAACACTTCCCTGTCTGGCTATTTTGTCTTACTCTATTAATTGTTCACAGTGTAACGTATTCCACTGCGTTTATTACCTTTCTTTTAATTTCAGTCTTTCTTCCTATTTTCTTATTGCTTCTATAATCAAAAAGAACATAGTGTTTCCAAGAGTTTTTTGAGTTAACATTGCTGCATCCTCTTAGAACACTTGTCATAGCGTTTCAGTACTCTATAGTTAGCTTGAAGCATTCTTTCTTAAAAAAAATCCCAAGCAATGAATGCAAAGGGTATAAGATATAATTAGAACTACTGAACAAAAATACTGCCTCTTTTGTTAGCACCTACCACTGAAGTAATAATATTTCTGCAAACTCTTCTAAGTATGTTTTGTCCACCAAGAAATGTTGTAATTAAAGAATTATTCTCTGAATGAGTTGTTAAATGCTGAGAAACCTTGCCATTTCCATGGGCAATAATTGCATATGGTACTCTGAGAGTGTTTTAAGACAAGAGTCTGTCCTTGTTGGTGAAAACTGCAGTTTAATCTGGCAGAGTTTTGTCTTATAAATACGAAGATTGCTGACATCAAACTGCAACAAAAAGTCTCTTACCGTTTTCTTGAGTTTGTGAAAACATTTCCTGCCTTGGGTTGTTAAAAATTCAGATGTTAACATCTGACCAAGGATTCTATAATATTTTTTCTAACAGTGTAAGTGGTTGAAGTCCATAAATGCAAAGCTGTAGTGCTGGGCTCTTCAGTCTGTGTTCCATTGCCTTGGGAGAAACTGGTGTGTGCAAAAAAACGAGGCCAAGTTAATCTCTCCAGTTCACCCAGTGTCAGTGGGGAATAGATTTGCTAATCAAACTTTTCTCTCTTTCAATGTATTTCACTCTTTGTGCATGTCTAGTTCCCTCTTTCAACAGAGGACCCCAAAATTATGGGGAGGGAATTTTTTCCAGAAGACTTACTAGAAAGTAAAAAATAAGCCTTAGATATTGGAAGAGCATTACCAAAACAGTACTCCACTGTTAAAATTTGTATCTTAAAAAACAAAGAAAACATTCAAGCTGTATTAATTTGGTGTAAGAGATCATTTTTAACCTTTTTTTTTCTTTGTTCAACCAAAGACTTTCTAGTGACACTATCTTTGTATTCTGAACACATACTTAAGAAATTATTTCCAGATACACCTTCTGAATGTGGAACACTGGAACTGCTCTCTGGAATGTGGGATACCTCCTTAACTCTTCCAGTGTTCTATAATTGACAGGTCTGAATGAAGTGCATTAAAATCAGGATTGTTCTCTCTCTGTGTCCTAGATTAGCCTCTGTTCAACGATTATATGACACAGTTTTATATACTTAGGAACCAGTATCTTTCCTTGGATGCATCTTCTTTTTTTTCTTTTTTTTCTTTTTTTTTTTCTTTTTCCTTTTTTTTTTTTTTTGTTAGTATTGAATTGGCTATTACAAAACCTGTAAATCCCTAAGTGGATCAAGGTTTTTGTGGGTTTTCTGGGGGAGGGTGACTGGGCTGTTCAGTAGTACTGTATTGTTTGATGTGGAACAGAATCTGTCATGAACAAACCATCAGTTGTGGAGAGTTCCTAGCTGTGCAGTAAAGACAGCAGCTATTTAGTGTTCCTAATTTCATCTGTGGTGTGTTTTCTAGCTGGATGAGGAGATTTCAGGAGTTATTGAAGTGGTGGGAAGAGTAACAAACCAGGCAACCATCATGTGTGCATCATATGTCCAGTTCAGAGAAGATAAAAGTTCATTTGGTAAGTAAGAATATACATTATGGCAAATTCATTTTGAGTTCTGAACTTGTCTTCAGTAAATAAGGGAAAGCCTAGTTACTTTTTTTTATAGACAAGGTCTTTCTTCAAGCTGCCAGATAAGGAACAGGGTGTAGAAAAGAAAACTGTAATGAAAGAAGTTCTGTGCTAAATATTGTGATTTACAGTTAAACTGTAGGGAGTGACTCAATGCTGGAACCAGTCTAGAAGTCTGGAGCTAGTCTGGAGCCAGCCATTGCTGTGGCCTGATTGCTCTCCTACTCCTGACCATGTGGGTCTTACCTTGCCCTGGACCTTGTGTGGTTGTGCAGCTGACAGGCCTGAAAGCAACCCTCCAGAAAACAAGCAATGAGTGTTCCTGCCATGGGAAATCAGGAGCTTGAGGGAGACTGGGATCACTCAGCAGTGCTGCTTTAAAATGAGCAGTACTTGGATGTTCACTGACTTGTGGGGAATTGAGCTTATGCATTATAACCATTTTCTTTGCCCTATTTCAGATCTGGAACTCTACAATGAAGCACTAAAAATTATTCATGAATTCCCTGAATACTTCCCGTTTGGTACTGGGAGGAACACTTGATTTTTATAAGCATATCTTTAGAGCTTCAGAGAGTACAACAATACTGTGGCTTCTTGCCCAACAGCATGGTAATACATTTATTTTCAACAAATATACTGAAAAGACACTGTTACATGTGCTAAGTGTTGCCTGTGAAGAATATTTTCTTTGAAAATGTATTTATTTAGCAAGGAGAACAAATGTGAATGTCTCACATTTGTGAGAACATATATATTTTTGACCCTTTTGCATCTAAGAGGAGTGTTCTCTTGCAAGATGAGACTTTTCAGAAAATTAAATTTTGTAAACATCCTTTTCTAGCTGGTAGAGGTTCTAGGATACGTTACAACAAACTTGTATGGAAAAAATTTGATGGGGTTTCAATACAAATATTTTTGATTTAATTTGCTTTGATATAAATTTATTGTATGGAAGGGGTATTTTGCATCTTGAAAATGGTATCTTCACCAATAAAGAAGATTCACTGCATTTAGCCATTTGTGTCAGCATTAAATAATAGAGTGCTATTTTCAGTGATATGTGGTGACTCCTCTTCTGTTTGACCTGACACAGTTAAATTTAACAAAGTGGAGTATAAGGTTCTTGCTTTTGCATGATGCTAAACACTTGGAAGATGTCAAATTAGGTTTGGGGATTCCAAACACAGCTGAAGTCCCATCACAGCCTTCACTCTTGGTTGGAGTCTAAGCAGCAGTACCAGGATTCAGCCAGCTTGTCATGGTGACCAACCATAGGAACTTCCAACAGTCCCCAGTTTTGTTCCTATCCAAGCTACTTACAACACTTAGCAAAATTTTTGCATCACTTGAGGTAACCCATTTAAAGTAAAATTGAACTTTGGAAATATTCTCTGCAAATTAAAAAAGTATTTCAAAATATTTTAAGTAAACTGTAGCCATGTTCTTTGAACTTTTGTACAAACAGGTTTCAGGTTTAGTAGTTAGGTTTAGTGCCTTAATAAGACTGATAGGTTTATGCTTATTTAGAACCAACTCTTTTTCCAGTCAAGGAATATATTTCAAAAACTTACCCTTTGAACTCACTACAAACTGGAGGGATGATCAAGTTAACAGAGGATCTATTTTTTTCTCCCTCCCCACCTAGAAGACAGATACTCTGTTATAGATACACAGTTACTCTGTGTGGGAAGGAGGTCTTCTGAAGTAGGAAGGTGTCTCCTACACACACAGAACACAAGGTACATGTGGCACAATACCACACCCTGTCTATCACCACTGTATAAAGTGCTCAGGAGAATCAAATGTCATTCTTAATAACTGCATGCATGTTTCCTAGCATTTAAAACTATTTTGTTCTATTCTGCTTTAGAAAATTGGTATTTTGTGTGAGTACATGTACTCTGTAAAATGTTATGTAGTTACCCAGACCACCCCTGCCCAGTGGAGCAGCCTGCCACTAGATGGCTTTAGCACTTCAGACACCAGTCTGGGGTATGAGGGCTTGTGAGAGAGTTTGAGCACACCAAGTGGGAAATGCTGGTTTCCCTTTGTCAGTCTAGACTCTTCTCATTCACGCAGTCCTGCAGCATGAAAGGTGCCTGGGCAAGCTGTACACAACTGAAAGCTTTCCTTACACGCTTTTCATTTGTCTGCTTCTCTACCAACCATCAGTCGCCTACCCTGGCTACATGGCTGTGCAGATCACACAGCAATGCAAGGAACTGTAAACATTCTTGGTATTAGAGTAGTGCTCAGGTCATATAAGCATTTATCAGCATAATTTCCTACATTACCATGTTGAAAACTGCCAGCTGTTTTAAATACCAAGAGAAAGACACAGCCATGTCAGCTAGGCCTGATGGTTAGCAGGGCCCCAGGCACCACACACACAGTGAAAGGTGAGAAACTGCCAGCCCTCACAGATAATAAAATGGGAAGTAGGGGCTTCCTGGGACACTGACCAAAGGGGAGGCACCAGGGCAACTGAATCACAAACACAAGAGAGGGATGTCACCAAAGCCAGTAATGGACCAGTAATGGAAGGCATGAAGAGGAGCTGGTGGCTTCTTTATGAGGACTTCCTTGGGAGGTTCCTACTATGCACCAGGAGGCTGGTGCGTGGTGGAAACCTGGCAGAGGAGAAGAGGCATAGGAAGTGAATGCTGTAACTGGAGCAGAATTCCAGAAGTTCATGCTGTTTGGAACAGGACTACTCCCACTACATTCAGGACTGACTTAGACTTGGTACCTTTTTGCTGGGCTCTTGGCTGACCCTGCTTGCCTGCTCTGCTGTCCTGGCTTGGGCATAGACGTGGACATGTGCACAACTTGTGCTCAAGAGCAAGGAGCCTGCGCGTGTGATGAAAAAGTGCTTGTGCTTAATCAAGGAAGGGCTGCAAGGCTGGAGCATCTAACAAAATTACAACAATGGAATGTAAAGAGCATGAGCCATAGGATCACAACATTTTAGCATGCAAGGACACCTTCAGCAGAGCTGAGCTGAGATTTACCAGGCCACAGTAAACAAAAATACAACTGCAGCCAATAAAATGGGTGTAGCTGTATTTTTGTTAGAAAACAAGAAATCACCCCAAAAGTGACAGATGTATTAATTTAAAAACGAGACAAGGAAAAAAAAAATCTGGTAATTAAAGACATAGAGCTTTTGCTTTGTAAATTTTGCAAATAGTGTAACTACTGACCTGAAAGCTTGATTACTAGTTGCAACAAGCAAAACCCATAGTGCCAAAATATACATATTCATAATCCAAAACACTGCAAAGCTATGAGTATTAAAGTGAGCATATAATTTAACTCAGTGATAGAATTTTACACACACAGTTATAATTGAGATGAAAATATTATAGATGAATTTTCTTTACATGAGAAAATGAGACACTGTATGTTGGTAGTTGCATTCACCTCAATATGGAAATTATCGGGGAAATTTACAAAATGTTACTTTACAAGAATAAAAAACAAATACTTGACACTTACCAATCCTCATTTACATAGACCAAAACCTTTATTGCCTGTATTTATATAAATAGGGTATCATACAGTAAGCCCCAGTTTACATTTATAAATGGAGAACATTTTGAAGAGCTCTTCAACAGCAATGTAAAGTGTGCAAAAATACTGGAATGAGAAATAAATATTCTATCAAGAAAAAAAAAACTGCTCTCCCATGCCTAGAAATATCAAGTACCTCTGAATTTTTAACTTAAAAAATTATCTCTGCCAATTTTAGATCAAAATAAATGCAGCAGATGTATTACAACATTAAAACTAACTCAGAAAATATACGCCAAAGTCCTGAATGTAATATTGTACATCCACAGTACATGTACATCTTGTACATTTCCACATTTTAATTTCTTGAAACTACACTAGAGCACATAGAACTAGTGGTATATTACAATATATTCTCTTTGAAACACCAATTTTCACAGTCCTGGCAAACAGTACCAGTTTATTGCTAGCATTTCATTTAGTATTTCATAGCACACAAGTGTTGAGTAACTCGTATACTGTAAATAAACACACACCAAATAAACTGATGTTATTATCACATACCTTAAAACAGGTTTGGGTTTTTTTCCCTAATTTGTGTGAATGTTGCCTAGAGTCAAGGACAACAATACCAATTAGCTCCTAGCACAGTATTAGCAAAATATCACTGATGTTCTCTCAAGTTAATAAATAATCTTAATTCCAGCTGGTAACATATCTAGAAGTACTCTGATCAATGACTCAAAACTGGGAGCAGATGGGTGTCCACTAGTGACCAGAAGCAGGGTTTATACAGGTTGATTCCACACTTCCCAATACATTTCTGAAGTACAGGGAAATACTAATTATCTCAAAGTCTTCAAATATTTTTGTAGTCAAAACTCCGCACGTAGTTTAAAACTTACGTATTTACAAGTCTCCAGTCCTTGAGATTTCAGATCTTCACAGTACTAAGTTAAAATTTATCAGATACAACCTCCTATAGTTTACTTGCACTCTGCACAGAAATTGTCACATGACTTCTCAGGGAACTCTTCTCTAGGATACAGTCATCACTAAGAGAGAAAAGCCGCAAACTCTTCATCACTAAAATCTGCATCAGCTAGATATATAGCCTAGTTAAGTAACAACTTGAATTGTAAAGACATTGCTTTACTATCAACAAAACCTGGGAACAGAAAGAAAAGGATCTTTCCTTAAAATAAAAATGTTTAGAAGGTACTTAGCAGTGGTACTTTGAATAAACTTACAAGGAAACAAATGAACATTTGCATACAAGACAGTGATCAAACAATGAACAGAGTAATCCACAGCATAACTTTGCCATCTTCTTTTCAAGTGTTTATTTTGAAGGTCTGCTTTCACAGCATATAAACTCAGCTTTGGGACCAATCAGCATTTTTCTGAAAACTTTTTAAATAAAAGCCTTCTTTACATTTTAGCAAATTCAAAGAGTCCACAATTCCAGGAGTGCTTTTCTTCAGTCCTCTGAATAAGGGCCATGCACTGTACCTATAGGCTCACTTCAGGAATTCCTGTTTCTACCAAGCACAGTCATACACACATCATTTTACTACTTTGATAGCAATTTATTTTTTTCACAGTAAGTTACAAATTACCTTTGTCTAAAATGTCTGCTTGGACTATGATGGACATCCATTAGAGAGCCACACATTTTCTAACAGTATTTATGCCTGCACAGTCTCTGCTGGAACGAGATTCCCTGTTGTATCCAGCTGCATACACTTACAAGAGCAGGCAGAAACTGGGCACTCGGTATGGTCCCTAAATAGCAACAGCCAAAAAAAGAAAAAACAGGTAAAATAATTTTGCAATTATACATTTAACTATGTGCAGAGGTATAGTATCTCAGAAAAACCCAGTATCATAGTTCAGTTTTATTATTTAAACTTTATAGGGATAGATGTAGGGGAGAAGACATGCTGTATTCGGTGCAGAACATGTATGTGAATTAACAAAATTTTAACATCAACTTACCTGAACCAGCTCAGCATATGTCCAGCATGTCCACCATGCCTACAGTTGTGACACCAAGTAAACCAGTTGTTGAACTGGGCTAACTTCTTGTCTTTGCTAAGATCCACTTTTTCATCTGATTTGGATCCTCCTGTCCAGAGGCAAACCCACCCCCACAAATATGGCTGAAAATCATTACACTTAATTTACATTTCAGTCCAATACACCATTAAAATTATTATGAAATAAGGAACATTATGTGAAAAAGCATCACGATTTTAAAATAGAAGTCAGTAAAAATATTAAGAGCTGTAAGAATGCCAAAAAATAATTAGACTGCTAAATGGTTGCTTCACATCTTATTGATATGCTAAACTTGCCTATTAAACAAGTTTCACAGACAGAATCTCCTTCAATGGTGATTTATGCCTTACTGATTGATTTATAGTGATTGAAATAGTGATTTATGGGCCTGCTCTGCTGTACATGAAATCATCTGCTTTAGAAAAAAAAATCAACAAAATCTAAGTTGGATTGGAACAAGTACAATATAGAAGTCACAACAAAGATCACTGAAAGAATGAGAAGAGGTAAAACATGACAACAGTACAGCTGCTCATGGCTCTGTAATAAGACTGACTTAAAAATATGGTTGAAATCCTTTTCACGTAGACATTATATAATGCTGAGCCAAAGGCACTTACAACCAAACAATTCCAGCCGTAATACCTCTTAGCTGTGACAGCATGACCCATGCTTTCTTTCATGCTTAGTAACAAAAAGTACACCATGCTTCTCTTCCTCTTCCAGCAAAAAATTAATTAATTCACATTCAATGATTTGTGTAGCATGACTACAATTCATCTCAAGAAAACACACTCCCCATTTCTTTCAGATGTAAAGCTCACAATACTGATCCTCACAATACTTGGATCTTTACATCTGTTTAACTATGGAATTTTACTGACAATCTCATAGAAAATTTTAAGAACCAAGTAATTATGCATACTGTCTGACCATTAAGAATTGAAACAAAAGTTTCATCCCAAAATTAGATGGGATGTAAACAAGTTCTCAATTATGGTCTTTCTGCCTTCAAAATGATAAGTATGAATATTTACAGTATAAGCACAAATAGAAAATAAAAGTGCAACAGAAGATCTTTCAATAGGAACTGCTAATTTGGCCTCCAACTAGTACTGTAGCTGAATAACTAAAACCCACTGTGTCATACCTGGACAGCTGGAAACTGGTGTTCCCATATTTATCAAGCAAAGTGCACAGCGGGGAAGGGGCTTACGGCAACCAGGACAGCTCGTAACTTTTGACTTGGTTGGTGAACCGCTGACTCCATATTGGCTAAAACCTCGCCCCTGATGAGGAATAGCTGAACAGCTGTAAGAGATTGATTTTCCACAGAAATTGCAACTCACAAACACCTAAAGAGAACAGATGCCCGTTAATTTCTTGGTTTGGTTCCACTTTTACTACACCTGTGAGTGAATCCATTCAAGCTAATTAACATTTATTTACCACACTTTCTAGAGAGTGCCCTGGAAAGCCACGGCTACTTGTGGAGGAGCTCTTAACATCTTGATTTATAGATGAGGCACACAGACCTGAGAAGTAGTCCTTAATGATGCTCACTAACTTCAAAAGCACATAAAAACATGCACAGTTGCTAAAACTTTGAAGGATATTATTTAAGACAATAAAAGCTGTATCTTCAGTAATGGAAGAAATTAAGTTTATTCTACTAACTACATAAAGTCTAGTCTCTCCCTCCTTATAGTCAGATGACTCACACTACAATCCCCAACATAAGGATTTATCCTAATATTTATCTACATCCCTCATGTCACAAGTTACTACTTGATACCAAGGAGCACGTATTTCAAATTCTTTAGGGCTATTTATGTTAACAACATAAGGAAGGACCAGTAAACTCAGATCCCTCCCACTTGGAACAACTCTGCTTAAACAGCTGTGACTGATAAAAGAATTCAAAACCAGCTTTCCTCAGAAACTCTCAGGCCCTAAAGCTTGTAATGAACATACTTAGCAGACATGAGAGAGTAAAAGTGCCATGGTAAGACCTTGTTGGCTGAAACTGCCACCAGACGTTAAGACAGCATTTGGGCAGGGCATTAGTTTTTAGGTCAGTGTATGTTCAGAATTGGTAATGAAATTTGCTGCTGTTCACTTTAGTTTCAGGTTCAAGGGTTCAAAACAGCTTTGAAGTTTTTTTTCAATTAAAACAACAGCAATCTGAACTAGTTCCATGGTTTCAGCATCATCAGTCTCACTCTGACACTGAATTCAGCTGTGTGATACATCTCTGATTTCATTTTACAGCATGTGAGAGAAAAAAAATCAAATGAGTTTCCTGTTTCCCCAGAAGAAAAGTGTTGATACTTTACAGTTGCTGAAAGACCTGTTATTTGAAAAAAAAAGTGACACCTCCTTTTTTGTAGGGCAGGCTAAGTTGAAATCTTTCTTTTGCACATAAATCCTCATGAAAACCAAGATATGGCTAGCAAGGGTTTTTTTACAGAAGTACCATGTCACATTCCTTTCTGGACTGGTCATATTTCATATAAGATTTATATTTACCTGGGCTAAAGGCTTTGAGCTGGGATCCAGCTTACTCCTATGAATATCAAATTCTGCACGTTTATGCCAAAACCTCCAGGCATCTAAAAGATTCCTGTAGTTCTCAATCCAGTACTGAACCCTTTCATCCTTAAGTACGTCTGATGGAGAACCCTAAAGTAGGCAGGAAAAAATGTCAGACATACATTAAAGACACACAATACATATTGCTCATTTTTTCAAAAGCTTGACAAGTTGTACTACAAGGCATAAGAAATAATAGAGTGTCATTTATCAGGAAGAAGATGAATTTTGTGTTAAATTGTAATGTGAGTTTGATAAATGTTTTCTTCAGTTTCTCTCTGGTTGAAAATACTTGTGCTTCCACGTCCTCCTAAGAACTCATGCCTGTGAGATGAAGGATTTGAAAGTTCTGTCATGTATCACAATCTATATCACTCTCATGACTGCATATGCACTTAAATACACCGCTGGCAATAGCTGCTACTGTGTAAGGGCCAAGGCAAGTCCATTATTAAAAAAAACAAACCCAAAGCCTAAAAAAACCCAAAAACCCTCACATTTTTTCTCTACCAAAATCCTGAAAGCAAAAAAAAAAAAAAATAATGACAATGTCAGGAAACACATCAGCAATAAACAGATAAATGGGTATTCCCAGTTCAGCTATGATTTTCTTTTGCCTTTTTCCTTTACTATCCCCTCAAGCTACCTCTTCACACTGATAAGTGTGAAGACACACTTATCAGTTAACACTGAGTTTCAGATTACTCCACACACAAAAAAAACCTCCCAAAAACAACCAATTGTCCCAACTTAATACAGAAAATACCTTTCAGTTCACAAGATAAAGAAACTACGTTTAGTTTTCCCCCATAAAATTTATTTTTGAGTGAAACACTGACCTGTAGCATGCAATAGCTTGCTGTCTGGACATCTCCAGTTCTGTCAACATAACTTTCCATCAAGTCAACTCCATCTTTTGTCAGCCCTGTTAACAGTATTCCCTCCAAATTCCCAGCCTCTTTCATTTCATTTGTCAGCTTTTCAATAAACCTGTTGAGCTAGAAGAATATTTATGAAGAAATATATAAATACACATAAAAACAGCATCTGCAGCTAACAGAATGCATTTCTTGCTGGATGTTACGCAGAAAAAGTTAAATTCCTAGATCATATGAAACTGCATGAAATCAAGTGTTTATAAATAAACTTTAAGCTTCCTGATAGAAAATGCAAGGAGAGTGGTTATGTATTCTTAGAATACTTTGGTGAATTTAAAATAGAACATTTTTGCTGCAAAACCAAACCATAATTGAAGAGAATATTAACACCTGGAAATAAATACCGAAGAAACAGAAATACTCTCCATTAAAGCAGGTGCACTGTTAATGCAACTGCATTTGAACTACCATGTAATGAATACTCACAAAAACCTCCAAAACCACAAAACCAATAAAGCCCCCAAATCAACCAACCAAAAATGGAATCAAAAATTAAGCTGGAAGTACAAACTAAAAACTAGATTATACTATACCTTATATACTACTGTGGTAAGAAAAAAAAATCATGTATGTCTCATTATTTCCACTGTTCACCCCTCTACCCCAGAGTTTCTTCTGCCTCTGAATAAAGCCCAGTTTAAAAGTTTTTTAAATGTGCAGTCACAAACTTACCTGAGCATCATTGAGGAACTTGCAAGCAAATGCCACTCTGTCTCGTACAGCTACGTTATTTTCATACTTTAGAGAAAAAAATGGGAATTACTAACATCAGATATGTATTCATTTTTCCAATACATTGTAAATATCAGAACACTTGCAGTACTGTCTAACTAATACAATGAAATTGATTGTGTACAAAGAAAATGTAGCCATCTGGAGAAGGCTAACCCTAAATATCAGCTTACTTGTCTGTACTCAGACACAGGTATCAGAGGAAGACTGTGGATATGGGAACAATCTACCAGGAAAGCCTGGTACAACACATCCTACACGGTTTATGAAACTCTACAAAAATAAACTTTGCAAGTCCTGTAGAGGACTTAGTGCTTCCAGCATGTATAGCCAGGTGTCTCACCAAGTCATAGGCAGAAGAAAAACAAACCAAGCTCAGTTTACTGTATTTACATAATAAGTAGCCTAACCACTCCATTCCTTCCTTAAATTGCAAACAAAAGTTAACAAAGCAAACAAAACACCCCAAGCAAACAAAAACTAAACATCCAGAACGAATTTCTCAGAAGTATATTAACAGTTGAGGTTCAGCAGTGTATCAGTATTTACTTTCTGCTTTTTAACCATTTTACTAGATGTGACACTGAAGAAAAAAAATACTTTCTCTATATCAATTCTCACACTTAGCTATGCCCATACTTTTCCCTCTGATATTTTCAGATTAGAAATTGTGACTGTTTTTCATTGCCAAAACAAGATGTGCTTGGCAAAATCTTTCATGCAAACTTCAACAGGTCTCACTGAAGGAAAAATTAAAATGAAACCAAAACAAATAGCACCTTTTCATGTGTGAATTGCCTGTTCATCAATAAAAAAATCTATAAAAGTACTACCAAACATCCAGAGAATAACAATACTCTCTCCCAGAGACGGGGGGGGGGGGGGGAGGGGGGAGGGGAGGGGAAGGTGGGGGGAATTTCAGGTTTCTCTCCTCTGGGATTCTAACCATTTTTATTTTTCATTACCCTAAGAGCATCAAATTATGACAACTTCACTTTCAACAGCTTTGGGCAAATTACTCTGCTGCATTACAGGAGTCCTCTCCTAGGCTAAATAATTCATACTGAATCAAGTATTTTACTCTTCTCTAACCAGGAATCAAGTACATTAACTCCTCCAAAGGCTCAAAGTATGTCATGATTAAAGATTTAGTTTGCCCTTTAAATGGCATTTCTGTATCACTTTCAGAAGGCCTGGAACTACTCTATTTACTGTTTCAACAAATGAAATTATTTTAACAAGTAAGTAAGGGAAAATAAAGTACAATTCAATGCAAAGGTAGCTTGATGAAAGTTATGCAAACTCCCCTGCATTTAGTCTGCTTTTTGCAATTCCATTATTAATTTCTCTTCTGTTTCTTCCCACTGCTTACATTATTTTGATAATGTATTTCTGGAGGTTTAATAACTCCATGCTAAAAATAAAATTCCTCTAAAAAACATGTTAACTATTATCTCTATTTTGGCCGTTCATGCATAACTTACTAACACAACATTCACTAATATGAGATATCTCTTCTGCAGAAAGATATGCTATTTGCCAGCACCAGGATAAAAGAATAGGTATTAATTTGATTAATTCTTGGAGTATACAGGACTCCCTCTACATAAGAGCATGTATCTATAAGCTCCTATTGCATAAAGAAATTTTAACCCATCACAGAAATTACTCACCAAAACACCATCATATGAACCAGACTCACTCGTCAGGAAAGCAAACATAGCACACAAGTAGGGATTGTTCAACTGCAGCCTTAGAGTACTGCACATTTCTCTCCAAAGTGAGTTCTTCTCATCTGTGTAGCCTGACAGAGCCATTGCTACTACATTAAGGTTCAGATCACCTGATTTATGAAAAGCAATCAGTGAAACAATATTATTCAAATAAAGGACTTAAAAAAACATCCAGTTAAAATTGTAAATGAAAGCATCCATTTGAAACACAATGTTTTGTTAGGATGCAACATAAAATGCAGTAGAATTAACACTACCTAGGTCATGTGCAGACACTACTACGTATAGTAGCTTTAAATGCCTTTGTTCATGTAAGTTAGCATCTACATGCATGACAACCTCTTTAAACAACATCACACTACTTGTGGTATTTTGAAATAGCTATCACATAAGATTGTCATTATCCTAATTCATATCCACAAAAAGTGAAAAGAAAGGCTTGTATATCCAGCTGCTGTTCAACAGACCTGGCTGGAGGATGACAATTTTATACAAAAATTTCAAGCTAAGAAGTTGTCTAAAAATGCGAAAACTATTTAATGTAAATATTAATTCTGTCAGAAAGTTCAATTTTATTCTTTAATTTCAAAAAAGCATGTCTCCAGTCTGAACCCTCCTTGTGGAAAGCACAGACACTCTTTCCCCCAGCAGCTCCATTAAAGTAAAAAGAATCCCACTAGTTCTGAACATAAGCCTTTCTGGGGCTTTTATCAGGAAGGAAATTCTGAAACATATGCTCTATTTTACATAGACAGTATGGCATATGGTAGTCTGATGAGTGAAATATCAGGATTTGTCAAGCTCCAATACAAGTGTTTCAAGTAACAATTTTGCAACAGAGCAAGCACCTCTTCATACTTTTTCCATACTATCTTCCATAACTCTGTTAACGGAAAAAATCTACTAACACCGTGCCAAAATAAAAAACAAAACACAATACACACCTTTTCCTGAGGAAGCCCCTTTATTCAGAATTTGTATTGCTCGACGTATGTCCAAGTTGAAAAGTGCTACAGCAGCAGCTCGCTCCCAGTCTCCCTCCTGCTCCAATGAATTTAGGAAAGGTTCCACATCTAAGTCTGTTCCCTTCTTTATCCACCCACAGAGCTGCAAAGCCAAAGATCTCTCCTCACTCAGATATTGAATAATATCTGCCTGTCTATCAGATCCACTCCTGCTGTGCCTGAGGCTCTCTGTTGTTCCTAGAAATGGGAAATAAATTAAATTATGGTTAAATCACAGTTTCAGTTGCAATCACAACACAAAGCTTTGAATACAATCATAAAGCAGGGTGCAAAAGCTGAGTGTCTCATTTTAGTACTTTAACATTGCTTACAACTCCATGGGAAGGAGCAGCATGCACAAAATTATTTTGATCTACTAAAAATTATGCACCTAAGCTTGACACATATTTCTCAGTCTTTTTTCTCTTAACCACTTGTTACATTTGACAGTTCTCAGTATGTTCAAATTGAAAATACATAATACACTGTCAAGCACCTGCTCTACCAGCTCTCAGTCTGCATAAATGTGTGAAAAGCTTTCCCACCACTGAAGACATATATTGAAGAGAGAAAGTATTCAAAAAATAAATTATATTAAGAAAGATTTCAGCAAGCATGAGAGGCAGAATGTGATGAACCAGGGTTGATCACCACTTCAGAACAGGTCAACTTATTATTAAAATTTTTTATTAAATTTATTAAAATTAAAGATTAAATTTATTAAAATACTTAATAGCAGTGACAACAGCAATCATGTGGAGCTTTGAAAAATACAATATTCTGCAGGGAATATAATATTATGAAAAAAAGTATAATATTACTCAGGGAGCAAGAATTCTTAGTGCCATAGTCAAAACTCAAATGTTTGAAACAGTTCAAAGATTTACTTCTAAGGATACTATGCTTCTATAATTACTGACTTTCCAAGTACACTGTAAACTCTGGAAGTTACGTTAACTTACATTATTAAAACACAAACAGAAATACGTTGTTTTTATTTTTTTGAATAGTCTCTTTTGAACAATTGCCAAAGACAAACTCATGAGTGCATCATTCTGCAAACATACTACAACAATACTTAGCAAAGTTGGAACATTCTTACCCAAAGATGACTTCACAATTGATTTAATGCCAGTGTAAACTAAGGGACCTTTGTTTCCTGTAAGTTTTTGATCCATATCTTCAGTATACTGCTTCATAAGTATTTTCATGTATAGGAAACTTAATTTTTCCCAAAAATGTTTTTAAAAATTTAAAGTCACATCCTGTTAACATATACAAAGTATTAACAGGATGTTGCATTGTATTTAAAGATTTTAATGCATTTTATGTAAGTAGTTTACATATAAATATATCTTACTTCCTTAGGACAAAAACTACAATAACATAAAGGATATAATGCAGAGTGTACCAAAGTGATTTCAGCTGAGGATCTTCATTTCCAGCTAGGAGGTGATTTCTCCAAACTTGTTCAGTATCAAGACCATACCTTGACAGAGCTCTGAGGCGCATTTTGGTTGCTATGTCTTTTTCCAAGGAACTAGCCTTTCCTTCTTCTGTACACTCATACAAATGTCTTCCACAAGCCCACATTAAGGATGTCACTGGGCTCCATGCAAGAGAAATTCTTTCAAAAACTGTGAAGTCGGACATAGTCCTGTTGGGAGTCACTACTACCATTCGATTTTGACTTGTGGGATGCCAGGCAAATGAAGCAATGTAATTTTCACATGGCTGGACACTTCGCTCAATTATTGTCGGCTCAGTTTCATCTCCAATAGGGGTGGGAGTATGCTGCATGTCATACAGTCTAATGATGTTACTATCCCTCGTTAAAGTAGCTAACAGTCCAGTCCTTGTTGGACACCATGCAACTTTTGTTAAGGGTTTTGGTTGCTCTGTCAGGGTCAAAACAGGCTTTTCAAACTTTCTTAAATCCCATATGGCAACCTGACCTTCATAGAAGGAAGCAACACGATCGTGGAAATAGGGATCAACAGTCACGCCTTGGACAGCCTTGGTGTTTACAAATATTTTTTGGCTTGTGTTCCGAAGATCAAAGATAGCCAGATTTCGATGCATTCCAGCTAGTAGCAGTTTCTGATCCCGTGGAAGCCAACAGAGAGAGAGACAAGCATCATTCTGTCCTAATTCATATAGTGGTTTTGTAACTACCAGGCCTGCTTCCACATCTCCTGCTGAAAGCCTCACTTTCTCTGTAGCAACTGCAGTCTCTGGGGCATATTTGCTGCTGATATCCCAGATCAGTACGGAAAAGTCAGCCCGATGTTTATCTAACCCAGCAGCAAGCCAGTTGCTATCCAGTGGGTTCCAGGCCAGGGTATTGCATTGCCGAGCATGTTTGGGAACAAACTCTTTGCCTATCAAATCTTTACATTTTGAGTTGTGGTCTTGCCCAAGGCTGGTAAGTACCACTCGTCCATTGGCCTGTCCAACAGCAAGGAGACATTCAGGATCATACTTGGGATACCAAGCCACACATTTCATGTACGGTGTATCCGAATTTATTGACAGTAGTGTGGCTGTAGTTTCCTCCGACAGCCGCAAGGACCCTGCCTTGAGCTCTGAACTTACAGCAGAGTCAATGTGATAAAGGCTCAGCTCTGAATCGCACACAACAAATCTGTCAACATGGTGTGGGGCCCACAGGATATCAGGTTTGGAGCCACTCATGGCTAGGGTAAGTTGACACACAATTTAAACTCTGCTAAGAAGATTCAGGTGATATCCATGCATATGGAAACTGTTGAGAAAATAATTAGTAGGAACGTTATCAAAACCCAAGTTCTTTATCTGAAATCATCATTAAACAAAATTAAATTATTTTTAGCCTGAGAGTTTATCTCCTAACACATTTCATGCCAAATCATTACGCATTCTCCTCACAACACCTGCTGTTTCTGCTGGTATGTATGTACTGAGACAGAACCAACACAGCCACCTACAAACTGATGACAACAGGATTCGCTGTGTTTACAAACTCCACACCAGTATTAAGCAAGAAGACATTACCCGAGATGCGCTGTGGCAGGATATGTGGGTGTGCCAGGTATGGCATGCTCTGGGAAAGACCCACTCCCTCAAACATCTAAAGAGAATTTCCCTGCCTAATTAAAAAGCATTAAGTGACAAAAATTAGAGTCTGTCAGTTTTGTCTGAAACCCACTCCACATGCTAGAAAGGCTTCCTCTCTTGGAAGATTTCAACAGAAATTAAAATTGTCATCTAATTGTACAGCTCCCAGTCCCACCACCTGCCCCAGTGCTACCCTGTCTCCATTCATAGCTGGTCCAGCAGCATTCCAATAGGCACATTACTGTCAAAACTCCCTGTACACGTTCGGTAGCTGCATGCCCAGAATCACTACACGTGCCTACATGCAAACAGACCGCACAGGTCCTGCACACGTCTGCTATCATTGTGGAGAAGGACAGGCAAGATCGGGAAGTATGAAAAACCCGCATTATTTACTACACTTGGGCCCCTCTGTGTGCCTGCAGGTCACTCCCCCCGGCCGCCTCCGAGGGGGCGCAGGGCCCCGGCCGCGGCCCGCTCCCGGCAGGAGACGCGGAGCGCGGAGGCGGCCGCAAGAGTGGACCGGAGCCGGGAGACCGCCACCCTGCCACCCTCCCTCCGTCCGTTCCCGGGCCGGCAGCCGCTCACCCAGCCCGCATGAAGCTCCGGCCCGGCCGCCCCAGCGGCGCCGCCGCCCGCGCAGGGGAAAAGGAAACGCGCGGAGCTTCCGGCGTGCCGGGGAAGCGGAAGCGCCGCGTGTGCTCCTCCCTCCGCGGCCCGAGCGGAGCGGGGCGGGGCGGGCCGGGAGCGGGGCAGCTCCGGGCCGGAGAGAGACGGAAGCGGGGACAGCTCCGAGCCGGGAGCGGGGCAGCTCCGGGCCGGAGAGAGCCGGGTGCCCTCGGGACGCACTTTTGGCAGTGGGGTCCAGGGTGGCCCTGCTGGAGCAGGGGGATTGGACCGCCGCCCCCTCCAGCCTGAAGCGTTCTGTGACCACAAAGAACATCTGAGTCTCATCGCTTTTGCGACTACCTTAAACAGAGGGCAGACAAAAATAAGAGAATAAAAAGCAGTTATATTTGTTGAAGGGCCTCCAGGTGCATTAGAGCAGACGGAGCTCCCTCAGGAGCTACGCCCAAAAATGGACCACGCGTCACAAGTTTTCATACTTTGATACGTTTGATCCCTTTGCATATTGGGGTTTAATCTTCCAGTTACAGCTTCAGGTAATGAAGTCATTACCTAAGTTTGCTCCCCTCAACCTCACTTTTGTTTACGTTTCTTATAGCTCACACTCTATATGGAGTTTAAAGTTATACACTAAAGCATTGCAGGATTACAAATATATGAAATATATAAAAGCTGACATTCTAAGATATCAATTCCAATGCCCCTGCCAAGGACACCTCCCCGTGTGCCGCGTTGCCCAGAGCCCTGTCCAGCCTGGCCTTGGAACACTTCCTGGGACGGGACATCCCAGCTTCTCTGGGCCACCTGTGCCGCTGCCTCACCACCCTCACAGCAAAGAGTCCCTCCCTCATAGCCAGTCTAACTCTACCCCCTCTCGCTAGGGACATACAAGCAGCCAAAGCACAGGGGCTGGCAACTACTTACCATCTCTAGGCAACTTTTCCCATTATTTGATGACACAATTATAACGTTTTCTTACATATAAATTACTTGGGGGGGGGGGGGGGGAATCGTATTTCCTCACTTCTAGGATTTTGCAACCTGTTTTTCTGCAAGCCATGGAGATGTGAACTGTTACCTTTTTCATTTTCTTTTCAATGCTCTTTAAAATTTGCTGTAGTAAAAGTTACAAACTAAAGTATTAATTCAACAGTTTCCTATTCTCTCAGAATAACTCCCTTCATAAAGAAACAGTGGTATTTGGCCTGGAAATAGTTAAACATCACATTTTTAAAGTTTTCTTCAGCACTGTTAGATTCAGGACATTAGCTCCTTGCTTTAGCTGCTTTTCATTCTTCATTTTTTATAAAAGAAATGCATATACTTTGGCTTCCTTATTAAATATTTTCCTACTTTCATTTTTAATTATAGCATATAATTTTTAATGGCCTCTCCAATGTTTTTATAACTTAGCAAAACACCTTTAAGAAAATGTATGATAAATCGTTGTTCATTCATTTTTTTCAATAATCTGCATGTATTCAGTGCCTTTAGTTTAAAAATGTGTATGGAGTGGCTTTGAACATCATTTATGTTTATGTCTGTTGTCTCTTTTCTTGTCTCTAAGCATAGTGGAGAATTTATTACAAACTACATTTTATGTGTTATATTTTCATAGGGCTCATTAATTTAAGCCACAAATGTCATTTAGTGCTGCAACAACTAGTTATTTTAGATTTCGTTGTACTATTCCTTCAATTTAAAAAGCACTTTTTTTCCATAAAACCAGCTGGTTTTTTGGGGTTTTTTTTCCCTTAATAACAGAAATCTTTAAGAGCTCAGCAGTTGTTTTGATAAATAAAATATACCAAAGCATGTGGAAAAATACAAAAGTAGTTAAGATTAAGTATTCTATCATATATTGAAGGCAAAATTGGCAGGCTGGATTTTCATGCTTGTATATTTCATCATTCCATTTTCTCTGCTGCTGTTGAAGTGGAACATAGTGACTTTTTCACCTTTGTTTCCAAGAGTCACCAAGATTTCCCAGAATCTTGTCTGAATGTGGTTCTTTTTATAACAAAGATGAAGTTCAGTTTGTATATTCCTTACATTTTTCCATGGGGAAGTATGGGAGTTTGGTTTATAAATGTAGGTAATACTTGCAATAATCACAAAATCCGACTATGATTCTAAGGATAAGTTTTTCAGGTACTAGGGAATCAGCAGCTGAACTATCTGACATCCTGCTCATTTCTTGAGTCCTAATGATGGCCCAAAAAAGCTACTACCAAATGCACAAGCTGCAGAAGAGCTGTTGCCTGTGTCTTTTGCACAAGAGTGATTCAGAGAGATTGAAAATGAGAGATGGTATTTTGAAGCAATAGTTGCTGTTACACAATGACAGATACTAAGTTAAGAGAAACATAAGAGCTATTTGGTGTTTCAGAATGCAAAAGAATGTTACTACCCCAAGGACCACTGTGTCACAGTTACTAGATTTGTTACATGAACTGCTGGGACATAGATTATTTGTATTTGATCATTCTACCGCATGCAGAAATTATGTTTCCTACGTTGATCTCAAAATAAATGGTGCACCAGTATTTCATTAGTGAGGTTGTGAATTCCTCTAATGTTTCTGAACTCATTTAAACTCTTGGATCTTTGCTTCTGTTTTCCATGCCCTGATTTGCCATTTTAGTTTGCATCTAGTTGTCTCCACGTTTGCATCTTTGGTTCAATAGAACCATCTTTATTTGTAAATGATACAGAATATTTGTTTAGGTGTTGTACCTAGGTGATTATTAATCTCTTCATCACCATTGCATAACAAGTATTTTTTATAGTTAATTGTTTCTTGTAATTCATATAGTTAAATAAACTTGCACATTTAAACCCCCAAATCATTAAGGATCTAATTCAGCTTGACTTTCATCAAGTCTCATTTTAATCCTACATTTTTTGGCCTCTCAGATGTTGCCTGGACTTGTGATCAGTCCCTGTTATATTCCTTGTAAGATCTGCTTATTTCTAATGTGAATTTATATGTAACAATTACTTTCATGCCATTGTATCTCAAACTGTTTTCAGCAATTCCTCTTCATAGATGATATATTTTTTTTTCTTTGCTCTGACTGCAAGTTTGCTCTATGTAAAAATCTCTGAGTTCTTTAAAATTTTTTAATCATGTGGAGACTTTGTACAGTGAAAGTTCTGTTTTGAACTTATCTTTTTCTTTAAAGATACATTAAAATTTATAAGAGATCAAGGTATACCCGGATTAGTTAATTTTTTTTTATATTAACTGGAAGCTGTTTTTTTTTCTGAAAACTTTGTTATGCTTTTTCATATTTGATTCCTGGAAGGCTAGCTTTTTTGCTTAGTTTATGTTAATCTTTGAGATTTTTTTGTTTGTGTCATGTCTGGCCAACATAGCTAAATTGTTTCAGGAATACAGAAACATGTAAATACTGCTGGAGTTTTGTATATTGCAATGCAGTGTTAACACTGGGTTTAAAGACGTGTCAATTATTACTTTAGTTATCTAAGTCTACTGCTGCTCTTCCCTTTACAGAAAAAGTATATATTCTGTCATTGCTATTTTTAACATTACTACTGGTTTGGGTTATGATTACTTAAACTTGCAGAATCTTGATGGAGCCTAGCAGATTATTTCAGATATAGTGTTGTATTTCTGCATGCCATGATGCATAGCTGGTAGGATTGCTTTATCTGATTTTTGGTAAGAGAAGAAAGTATTGATTACATTGGGAGTTCGAAGTTGGAGTTCAGACCTCTCAGTCTATGTGAAATGTATGTCTCTATAAAGATCCAAATTAGATTCACAGATTCAGCAGCGTGATGCCGAATTGATAGGCACAATTTGCAAGACTGTTTCCTCCAGGCTTTAGTATTCTACTGAAAATTCTTTTGTTTGCACAGATCATACTTTTGTTCTTTGTATGTTGGAATTATCACTTAATTTTATATAATTTCATGTTAAAAACATAATGCAAGTTGCTGTATTCAAATGCCATATATTTTCAGTGCGAAAAAGGTTCAGAGGATCCAATAGGTCCAGTTGGGCCACCAAGTCCTTCACCTTTGTCATTCATTACTTGAGGCATTCAAAACAGAAAGCCTTTTAAGTAAGGAAGGTGGCTCTTCTTTTGATGGCAGAATGGCCTTTGTAAGCTGTGCAGGCTTGGATAAGAGGGGAAAAATCTCTCAGCTTCACTTGAGTAAGTGAAGCCGAGAGTTTTTCCCTCTTATCCAAGCCTGTGTCAGATTCATTAATGGATGTAGAAATCCATTAATGTTACTGGCGGTTGCTGTACTTGTTATTCAGTGGGATGCATAGAAATGTGAGCAAGGGGAATTGAGATAAATACAGCAAGAATTTCACAGGTACATTTGTTTTCTTTTGAAGATAACTACTGCATTTTATTAATTGAAAAACTGGTCTGTGGAAGTTTAGAAATTAATGTCTTATCTAATCTTTTTAGGGTATCCAGGCTCCTGAAAGAATACCTAGACCAAAAGGATTGCAAAGTTTGAGTGTTCAAAGTCCAAAGGTAACATGAGATATAAATCCTGATTTTAGAAGGATAGAGCAGGGGATATTTGTGACAGAGGACAAGGTTTTTCATATATTAGAGCTCGTATTCTTCTAGGAAAACTCATGAAATAAAAGGTAACTCTTCAGTTTTGATCACTGTAGGCTGTTAGAGAGAGAATTTCACTTGAGCTCTATCACATATTATGATAAGCAGAGACAGAGAGGATTTACAAAGCGTTGCTTAAAGAATTTGAAATTTAAATAAGCTTGGTTTTAACAATATTCCATGTTGGTTAGCCTGACCAAAGCCTTTATTCAAATTTGCAAGTTTTTGTAGCCACGAAATGGCTACACAATGGATGCTGCAATGACTACACTTTTGGCCATCTTTACTTTAAGCTGTAAGTAAAGTAAAACATTTAAACAAATAATTCTAAATTGGAATTTTGGATGGTTTTGTTTGGTGTTGTGGTTTTTGTGGGTTTTGCTATTTTTGGTTAGGGGTTTGGTTTTTGTGGGTTTTTTTTCATTTTTGGCACTGAGGGGTATGTGTTTGTCTTTTTTTTAAGGAAAACAAAGTGAGCCTGGTCCAAATGGAAACTGGAATTTCAGAAACTGTGGAATTTTAGGGACTGCCAGGAAGTAAAGTGAATCTGTTGTAAACTGTTACCATTTTTGATCCATGCTCTGTTTCCTTTACAAATATGAGTAATAATTTACCTTATTACTGGTGTAAAACACTTCTCAGGCCAGTGCTACAGAAGTGACACAACAAGACTGTAATTTCCCTTCTCTGACAACCTAGAACCATACTTACTTCAGCAATTCATACCGCTTTGCCATTCACTTTTAGCTTTCATTAACTTTGCAGTACTCAGAAGATCCATGTGATGTACTGGTGCTCTTAATCTAGATATCTAAAAGAGACGAACGTGTGAAATGGGTATTTAGAATCTCAGGATCAGGGAGGAACTAAGGATAAAACCAGTTCTTCAGGACATATCCTCCCTCCTCAAAATATTGTTTCTTAGTCTTTTAATATCTTGGTCTTTAGCTTCCACCTTCTATTACAAGGGCACAAATGTTTTGCCCAGACAGTAGCCTCCTTCATTAGGTGTGTATAAATGATTAAATGCTGAAGGAGGCACCCAGTATGAAGTACTATCATTACTATCATTACTATCTTTATGCATTATCATGTAGCTACACCAGAGGGCAGGATTTATATAGCATAAATATCTTCATAGCTTAACTATTCAGCAACTAAGTGATCAATTTGACACATTGCAATCTGGTTTAAGAAGGCAAGTAATCACAACTTTGCTTATGCAGTGTATGAATAACAACAACACTGAGTCAATATATAGGATCAGTGATTTTTAAAAACTGTTTAAAATATTTATTTCAAATTGCACCTACTAGTGATGTCTCCTAGCCAGAGAAAAAAAATATCTACTATAGTAGATATTTTCTTATAGTAATTGTTGTCATTCTTATTAAGTGAAGAGCACACTAGGGCAAAAAATATAAATTTAAGGCACTGAGTTTTGATTGATAGCATCAAACAAATTGACTCATAGTATAAGTCCTCTGACATTTTATATTCATATATTCTAGAATACTCACCTTCTTTCATACTTGTATAGATTGTATCATATTGGCATTAAGTTGTGGCTTTCCAAGCAACAAAATCATAATTTACTATGTCTATCTTCATACAAAAGCACTCTCTTATCTTTGTCAGATCTCTCTTTTTATTTCTTCTTTACCATAATTTGGGTTTCAGTAATGAGAATAGCAAGAAGTATTCAAGGAGTGCAGGTATGTACAGGAACAAAAGCTATACATTATTTTTTCCAGTAGAAGAGATGAGTTAGCATGTATGCAGGTACTGAACGATTTTTAACTTGAAATTCAGTAGCAACATGAAATGAGCTGTACAGATAAAATTTTGTATTGCAGACTAGAGTTTAGTATGGTCATGTAATGAGTGCATTTTGACAGATTCAGTAGTCCTGGCAGCTGAATATGCTGAGGACCTGGCTCAGAGCATGTGGTTCAGGGCAGCAATTGGAACACTGCTGTACTGAAAAGCTTTGCAGGAAGTATTAATGTTAAAACAGTGCTGTAATTCTGGAGGCATTACTTTCATCAAATTTGAATTCTAAGTGAATACAAAGCTATGAAAATATTTCCTAAAAACACTAGTAAAAAAAAAAAAAAAAAAGCTGTGAATTGTAAATCAACAATCCTGTTGTGGAACTGTCAAGATTCTTACTGTACTTCCAAAACACAGTAAGAAGTGAAAAAGAGCTTAGACTGTTCCCAGAGACCAGTTACAGACCAACATGTAACAGATTTACGGATGTTCTAGACACAGAAATGCAACCAAACTTGACCCCATTACTGTCCAAATATAACATGTGCATCAGTGCTACCAGAGTACATGTATATTTGACTAGGCAAATTGTTGTGTCTAAAAATCATGTGTTAATATTTTCTGATCTCTGCCAGATCAAAGTCATGTTTGCAGATTCCCCAAAAAAGTGAGAAATCTTTGAACACATCTGGAAATCCATTCATTCAATTCTATTTTAACACAGTGTAGACAAAACTTGCCAACTGCTGGAAAAAGAATTTTTTTCCCTATCTGTTGATGTGATAGGCTGTTTGCAGTCTTCATCTAAGCGTGCATAAGGGTAAGAATAAGTATGTAAACAGTATGAGTGATCTGTGTGACTAATTTGTTGCTAATGAAATGTTTGATCATCACCAATGTCTCTAATACAACAGATGCTGGGTGCTAACAATAATTATCATTTGTAGCACTAACAGCTATTTAGTGTAAAATATTGAAAATTCTTTGTTTTCCATGTGTGTAATGAAGACAACATTTACTTAATGACGACAATTAGCCTCAATAAAGATGACACATATTTGACAGGAGACAAAGTAGAGGTTTATAGGAAGGAAGCCCTTTAGGATGAGGCTGCAGCTGCTAGGCCAACAAATTCTTCCTCACTTGAACTGGGTGAAGAGGGTGAGCAGTGGTGGCAGGTAGGATTTTTTTCTGTTAGCAGCATGTTCCTTCAGTACATTCCATGTTAACAGAGGATGAACAAACTGACAAAGCTGTGTAGGAATGGTACTATGTACAATCATAGGGCAAAGGTACAGCTCTCATGCAACCTGTCGTGGCTTAATCCTATCCAGCAACTAAGCACTGCACAGCCTCTTGCTTACTCTCCACCCTCATCAGGATGGGAGGAATGCAACTGGAAGGGTAAAAATAAGAAAACACATGGGTTGAGAAAAGAACAGTTTATTCATTTTTTCCAACTAATTAACCTATTAATTTTTTTTAAACCAATAACAATAATAACATTGTAATGAAAAGGAAAATAGCAAAGAGAAAGGAAACCACAAAAGTGCAATGAAAACAATTGCTCACCACCAGCTGGCACATGCCCAGGCAGTCACTGAGCCTTGGCTCCCCAGACAACCTTCCTCCAGCTTTATATCCTGATCATGATAGCATATGGTCTGGGATATCCCTTGGGTCAGCTGGGGTCAGCTGCCCTGGCTGTGCCCACTGCCAACTCCTAGTGCATCCACAGCTCACTGTCTGTTGGGGTGAGATGAGGAGAGAAGGCCTTGACCCTGCGTAAAAGCACTACTCAGCAAAAGCTGAAATGCCCCTGAATTTTCAGCGCTGTTTCCAGCATGAGTCCAAAACAGTCCTATACCACCTACTGAGGAGAAAATCAACTCTGTCCCAGCCAAAACCAGCAACCAAAACAGATTAATGTTATCTCCATCTTTGCTAAAATCTCTTTGAGTTCCTTCATATTTGTCTCACCCTTTAATTTAGTTAAAGTTACATATGGTATCATACTAATGGCTCACAGAACACATGAATTGATAACGGTGTTGGCAAAGGTGTATTTCTAGCTTAATGTCTCTGTAAAGGGATCTAGCCTTGGAGAAGCAGAAAGTGAGTGCTTAAGGAAGTGTTTAGTCTATCAATAGAGAGACCATGCACCAGGCTACATGAAGGATGTTTACTGACCTTAATGAAGACAGATACTTTATGTTCATTGGTCAGTTGTGCCTTATTCTTTTCATCCCTATTCTTGCCCTTTCATGCACATTTTTTTAAATCAACAGGAAATATTCTCTGCTTACATAAAAGCTCAATGTACTTACTGACTCCTAGTCAATGTATCCCAGCCAGCCCTGAACTAATGTGGTATTTACTGCTGCAGCTGGATTCTGCTAAGTGTATAGGGACTGATGGGTTTCATTCCAGGGTAGTCAAAGGTATTATGTCCTTTTGAGACCTCACTCAATGATTTTTCAATGGTCTTGGGAATCTGTAGAGGTTTCAGTTTTCTGGAAGCTGGCAAATGTTGGCCAAATTTTCAAGACGATCTAGATGATGACTCTGGTAACTACAGGTCTGTCAGTCTCACATCAGTGCCTGGTAAAATTACGGATAAGATTACTCTGGGAAGTAGTGAAAAACTACTGAAGGATAATACAGTCATCATCGGTCACATCATCGGCCAGCATGCCTTCATGGGGGAAATGTCCTGCTTGTCGAAGTTAATTTACTTTTATGATAAGGTAACCCACCTAGTTGATCAAAGGAAGCCAGTTGATACCATATTTTTAGACTTCAGTAAAGTTTTTTACACTGTCTTTCACAAGGTGCTTTTGGACAAAATATCAATCACACAGCTGGATAAACACATCATGTGATGTGTGAGCAACTGACTCAGGGGTCAGGCACAGGGTTACAGTTAATGGGGTGACTTCAAACTGGTGACCTGCCACTAGTGGGATTCTTCAGGCTCTGTCTTTGGCCCTGTGCTCTTCAACATTTTTATAAATGATTGGGACACAGGTCTATAAGGTATACTAAGTAAATTTGCTGATGATACTAAATTGGGAGGAGCTATTGACTCCATCAGAGAGGCTCTGCAGAGAAACCTTGACAAATTAGAGGGATCAGCAATCACCATTTGTATAAAGTTTAACATAAAGTCCCAGATTCAGCACCTGGGACAGGATAATCTTGCATTCTGTAAGGACAGAGTGGGGCACAAGAGGCTGGAAAGGGCTCTAGAGGTCCTGGTTGATTGTAAGGTGAACATGAGTTGACAGTGTGTCCTGGCAGCCAGGAACAGGCACTGGAACAGGCTCCCCAGGAAAGTGGTCACACTCCAAGCCTGGAAGAGTTCAAGAAACATTTGGACAACTTCTTCAGCACATGGTGTGATTTTTGATGTTAGCCTGTGCAGGGCTAGAAGTTGGACTACATTCTTGTGGGTCCCTTACAACTCAGGATATTCTGTGATTCTGCCCTGTGACCAGGTGCTGAGGGATGTCTTGCCTGGTAGGCAGCACCTGTCTAGAGGATGCCTGCTACCTTCTGCTGGGCATTTGCACTTAACTCCCTTGGGGCATGTTATGATTCCTTGAGACTTACCACTGGCATGCTTTATCTCACACCATTTTTTTAGTCAACCCTGTGATAACACAATTTTACTCTGAAGTCTGCCAGTAGATAGAATAAATATAATTTCCATGAAACATTCTGAAAGCTGCTTGCATTACCCCTTCTAGATATCATGTCTGTATCTGATTCCTCAGTGGATTTAAAAAGCAGGAAGAATTTCTGAGGAAACCAGCTCAAGAAGATTTTTTTTTTTTCTTTTTTTTTTTTTTCAAGTTGTCTTTTATTTTTGTAACTGCTACTTCAGTTACCACCTTTGAGTTCTGCAGTCCTGGCAGACTCTCAAACCAGGTCAGACTTCAGTTCTAGCCTGCAAGTGATGTACTGCTCTCACATTTCTGATCTAGCCAGTGCTGTAAAAATCCCTGAGTCATCTACTCTAATGGACCTGGAACAGGCAAAGAAACACTCTGAATTTTAAAGGTTTTTGACATACTCTGCAGCTGCCGTGTTTACATTTGCAAGTTTCTCTTCTGGGTGCTGTGCAAGAAACTGTCTACATTTCTGCACAAGAAGATCTTTAAAATCAATCTCAGTATGTAAAGATGAGCTGTGGATCTTCTAATAATAAAATTACAGATGTGATTATCTAATGATATAAACGAGATAGAGTTTTTAGGGAAGAAGGGACATTATTTTTATTAGATCAGTTGTCATAGGCAGAGTTCCAGGTATTCTGAATACATTTAATTCAAATAGAAGCAACAGACTTCAAGATAATACAGCTTGATTACTGCTACTCTGCTACTCTGCTACTCTGTGTTTAATTTTAATATGTTAATCGGATAGCATGGACTATTGCAATTTAGTTCTTGGGAATACCTTTTCTGTAGGGTGAATAAGGCCAGGTAGGACCACAGGGCCCACCAGGACCACCAGGATCAGGCCATCAAGGAGCACAGGTAAGTCCATATTTTGGACATGTAATGAGCATTTGCATAATGTTTTCATTTTATATTTTATCAGAGCTATAATTTTACTGTAAAGACATAAAAAATTTATAATGATTTTTTGTTTTTAAATGTATCAAACTAATTTGTCAGCAAAGCTTGTAAATGCAACTGGTTTTGACTGATTTGAATCATCTTAGAATCAAGCAAATGTAAATTTGTTCTAATCTGCATAATAATTTGCATAGTAGGTAAATCACATAGCATTGCTTTGATGGTGATTTATTATACATAAGAATTTTAAAAGGCTAAGGTACCTACCAATTCTGAATGTCAAGCCCTTTGAGACTTGAACACATCCTTTAGCAGTTGGATAAACTGAAACATTCAAAAAAATGTTCTGGGTTCTGTTAATTTTGGAAGGAAGATTTCTTATAAAGGTAAGATTACATTGTTATTAACTGAAAGATTAATGCACATGGTACTTTTCAGATGTGGAAGAGTGTAATGCACTAAAACTCACTTATTTTGCTTTATAGGGTATACAGGGTCCACCAGGAGTCCCTGGGCCAAAAGGCTCTCAAGGTTCTGGTTGGCCAGGACCAAAGGTAATGGTTCAAACATTGTTTTTTAAAAGCAGCACTGTCACAAAACAGTAAGTATCTTTTCCAGGCTTTTCAAAAGTGCATTTGATGAGAAGAAAATATAACTTCATTGGAGGTAATAATTCCTTTTGAATCTTAGAGAGAAAGCCATCCATGTTATCAAGATCTTCCCCAAATGGAACATATTGCTTCTGTTTGCTTAGGATCAGCCCTTAACCTTTGTGAATATGAACTTCTGGTTCTAAAGGAACACATATTTTTAAGCAGAGGATCTTTCAGACATCTTTGTGTCCACTGAGTTTGGTGCCACATATATGCTGTGTTCAAGTAAATCATTTTACCAACAGTTTAGCTTTAGTTCAGTGATGGTTTTGAGACTTCAGGCTAATCCCAGCACACCTTCAGCCTGGTCTTCAGCCTTCGATGGTCACCGTGAGAAAGAACCATCCAAAGACAGAAAGAGTAGGACAGGAAAAAGAGCTGAAGTGTACTTAGCTGACCCTGCACTGCAGAAGGAGGGAAAGTAGGAAGAGAACACAAAAGTGAGGAAAATTGCTGCTGTCAAACCCCAGGCCGCTAGTGGTACCATGTCAGGTGAGGAAAGTGGAATTTCTTAAATATGACAAGACCAAGTGGAATAAACTGATGAACTGCAAATCAGAAGTGTGCTTAGTAATCACCTTGATTTATGAAAGGAAGATATTAGACACTGTAGAAAAACCATGAGAAAACAGTAATTTTCTTCTAGGTATAATTTTGGCATGTAAGCAACAGTTAAAGCAGCAATATTTAATATTAATGTAGAGAAAAATAGGTACCTGTGAAACATGTTATGTCGTAGGCTAATTCTCTTCAGGCAATAAAGCAAAATTGAAACATGGAATTGCTATCTCTTTAACTGTTTTAGAATTACAGGAAGAAAGAATTATGAGGCTAAAACTTTCTCTTAATTAGGATGTCTGATTTTTCTTTATTTGGACTCACTTTTTCATTCAGGAACCAAAGAGTTTTTGATATAGTCCTGTAAAGTAAAAAATAAAATGCATTGAAGCATGGAAAGAAAGTTGGAGTGATTCACTTCGACTTTCTGCCCACTGCAGGGTTAGATAAAATAGATGCAGTCCTACAAGTTACAGGGGATTTTCAAGAACATCATTTCCCAGTTGAAAACGTGACCACTTAGGATCACAGAATTGCAGAATGTCACCACATTCACCTCTATTCTATCTAATTAAATTGTGCAAGAAGTGAATGAAGCTAAATTGTGTTTCTCTATTAAACTAAAGACTTTTTGTTGCTAGGGTGAACCAGGTAGATCTGGACAAAAAGGAGAACCAGGACTTCCAGGAATTAACTCATCAGGACATAAAGTGAGCTTGCTTTTATTTTTAATTGTTCTTTACATGGTCTTTTAATTCTTCCGCTAATTGTTGATAACCAAGTAGAAGACTTTTTGGTACAAATTAACTGTGGTTGAAATAAGAAGGAATTTCAGTGAGGGTTGTAAAAGCATTGCCACTACCATAACTGGAACAAAGTTTTCCCCTAATCTTTCCTAAACTAGTGAAATCTTTCCAGGGCCTGTTAGAAAGGTTGCTAACTCTGTACACCCAGTTTTGCTGATGGGGAAAAAAAACCAAACCAGTCTGTGTTACAACGGTGGTCATACTGTCTATGTGTTGGAAGAGATGTAAAAAACTTAAACCTTTGGCTTCAGATGCCATTTTGAAGACTGTTAGCCATATCTTTAATGACTTAAGTAGGGCTTCCAAAATCAGGTAAGGTGGCACAGATATCTTGTTTTTAATTTTTTTTTTTTTTTTTTTTTTCTGATCATGAAAGAAATGCTTGGCAGGACTGCTTCCTATGAATTCATTCAACTCTTTCTGGTAAATGTTAAAAGTAATGCTTTAGTCAGTTTGTACAAATGATGAGGGGTTAGTGTCCAGTCAATTATTGGACATTTTTGGTTGACCATCCTTGAAGTCCCAGGTGTTTGACTTAGCAAGTAAATTACATTAATATAATATTGTTCTTGTGCACAGAATAACAAACAGCATTCTGTTGTGATTTTATTCACTGAATAAATATAAATTTATTTAATAAAACTCCAAGATTTAGGAAGTAGGTGGAGAACTTGGAGAGAAATTTCAAATACTTACTTTATGGGTATTAAAAATTAATATCTATAGAGTATTTAACTTACTGGAAATAACAACCTTTATTTGAGGAAAAATATTGTTTATCTTTAATTAATATTTTCACAAACATTTGGATCCATTTTACTGAATAAATTATTTTTTTGAATAGGCTGATGTAACAAATCTTTTGTTCTTTAAGGGAGATACAGGTCTACCAGGACCCCCAGGAGAGCCGGGGGTGAAGGGTGAGAAAGGGCTGACAGGGAAAAAGGTAAGGGAGAGAAAAAGGCTGACATGTAAAAGGTGAACAAAAAGGGTGATGAAGGAAGAACAGATTATTTGCAGGTTTGCAGTGGAGTTCACCCTTGAGGAAAGCATATGCCAACACTTTTGCCAGAGATAAGGGACTGGGTGAGATGTGTCCAACAAACTCCTCTAACAGTGGTTACTACCTGAATGAGCAACTGAGCTGCAGGCAAGCAGCCCTGCCTTTTGTGGGCAATTGACTACTGTTACATTTCACAATCCTCTTGGAGAGCAGCTAGCTCATGTCTTTAGCCTGTTCCTCGTGGCCTGTTCAGATCTTTCCTGACACCAAGAAGTAATGCTGCATCAGTGGCATTAGGGCATCTCACAGGTGAGCTGTGGCTGACATCTGACAGCTGAACCCAGGGCTCTTTGTTCTCAAGGGAAACTCTGAGGATCTAGGAAAAACTCCTCCACATTTGGAAAAAGAAGCATAAATTCAAAATGGTCGACAGTAATTTAGAGGGGTGCAAAGCAGAATGGCCAAAATAGTAAATTTAGAGCAAATTAAAAGTTTCAATTGTAAATGAATGAATGAATGAGCTGCTGAGTAAGCAAAAGTCAGTGCTTTGCATGATTTTCAAGTGCTGCTGAGAATCCAGGTGCCTCCAGATGGCTACTGTGCAGCTCTTATAAGAGGTTTGCAGCTGGCTGACATGTAGAATTGATAAACTGCACATAAGTTGGAGTAAGCAAATCAGTATTTTTGACTGCAGGCTTTAAATCAGAAAATATTTGAATAGAAATACATATCTATTGAGAATGCAACTTCATATTTTTGTCACCTAAAAGTTCAAATATCAGTCAGACAAGCTCCAGCCTGAAGCAGTAAGCCTTCCACTATGAGAAAATATGTAGCATTTCTGTTGCTACTTAATTATATTTTTAAAATTTAAATCAAGCCCTACTCAAAAAGTAATATTCCAGTGTATCAGAAGTGCATCAGCATTAAGAGTAAATGTTGGGTTAAAGTTACAGATGGTCATGCTGGGTTTTTGGGTTTTTTTCTTGTATATTGCCTTTACTCTGATGATTAATTCTGTGCTGTCACCTTCCCTGTTGTAAGCCATTGAAGGTAAAAATACTGAGCAGCTACCCTGGGTATTCAGGGCAGTGCAAAGAACAGCTGGATGCCTGCAGTGAGTAGCATGGTGATATTACAGCAGTTATTTGCAGCTGTGACAATGTCTCACCAAAGTGGGATCCAGACTGATGCCGATCAACAACAGGCTCTGTAATATCACTTTCATCAACAGTTCAAATCAGAAATGGATTTTAGCCTCATTTTAATCTACCTTTTACTCTCTAAATTACCTACATGTATCCTGATATACTAATCTGGCTTGTATTATGCATAAATATTTTGTAGATAATGTTCCTTAATAGAATGTTTTGTGTGGGCTATTTTTGAGTTATTTAATGTAATGTTCCTGGCAAATATTTTCAGCCTGGATTGGCCATTGGCTATAGACTTGTCTAAAATTACTTCTCAGAATTGGCCTATCAAGACATTTTCTGTTAAATTTGCAAGAATTTCTCTTCCTTTTATAAGTATATGCATGGAATCCTTCCTAAAAAGGACTGATACAGTTGCAAATAGCACTATTACAAATGCCTGTGAAAATAAGGACTATGAACATAGGAGATTGCAAGGGTTTTAAAAGACAGAATACTTTATTCTTTGTAGGAAAAAAGATTAACCAGATATTTACTGACATGAAAGTATTTATGCAAGCATTGTTTTTCATAACTCTATCAGTAAAATGAACTACATGAAAAATAATTAATCATTTAATCTCTGTTAGAGGGAAAAGGGAGATGAAGGTCCAAGAGGCCCAGAGGGACTCCCTGGCAAAGGATTTGTAGGTCAAAAGGTATGATTTGATGTGCATACTGGGGAAATGCTACAGGCTTTTGTAAGAGATTGGATTCTGACCTATTTTTTCTTTCATTATATGGTAAGAATCAACTCTATTTTAGCTAATGATTTAAAAGGATTAAAGAGAGAGAGCAATGTGTTCTGTAGCCTGAAAAAGTGCAGCAAAATCAGACTCCAAACACAGAGCCTAAAGTTAATAGAGCAGTAGAGATTTCCTAAAAAATCCGTATTTTTATTCATATAAAAATTCATTCATAAAAATTCAGAATTTTCATTGAAATTCAGACATGACAGATTAGCTTGGTGTGTTGATAGACAAAGAGAAGCTAAGAGAAATTAAGAGAATAGTTAGATATCTTAATATGAAATTAAAAGCCTGGAAAGATGTATTAGTAGAGAGACAAATTTTATCTCCCATTTCATATAATTTAGGACATTCTAGAAATGAGCAGGATTTCAGTTGGAGGGGAGCATCTAAACGTCTCTCTGATTATGGGTTAATAATTATTGTTGTGGTTTGGGCTATTCGTGTAGCTGCAGCTGTGAATGAATCTTTGCTGTGATTGAAAAAAATAAATTTATTTTCTTCAGGGTGACCCTGGAGAAAAAGGATCCAAAGGAATGATTGGTCTTACAGGACCAAAAGGCCAAGCTGGAGCAAAAGTAATCTTGTTCTTCCATGGTAACCCTTCTCTTTGCATTCTATTAAAAAATCTATGAAGCTTATGCAGCATATGCAGTGTAAAAATTTCTCAATCATCTGATACTTGGAGACTTAACAGAACAAAGGGAAAGTAGAAATATTTCTATCATCTATCCTAAATGACACAAAAAGATATAATTAGGTATAGTTTTGCATGAGCACTGATAAGCTAAACTAAAGTTGTCCAAATGATTCTAACCATGAGTATTTAGGAAATTTTTACTTTGAATCATTAAATTTCTGTTATAATATTTTGTAAGTGTGGCTCTGAATGAATTATAAGGAAATTGAAATAATATAAGTGTTCTGGTTTTTCCATTGGATTGTAAGCCAGAGGAAAAAAAATTAATTAACACAAAAAAAGTCAAATACACAGTTCAACCAATAGTTATTTAAAACATTAAACTTAGACCAGCTTTCATATGAACAATATGTTGATTTAAGTAATTTTTATAGTATTGCTTGTTTTGCAGGTAGATCTATATTGTAGATATTTTTAGTTCAGAAAGTCAAACTGTCTGTTTAAGTCTAAATTATTCCATTTTGCAACAGAGTGATCGTGGAGCCACAGGACTCCCTGGTGCACCTGGATCATCTGTTTGGGGACCTCCTGGACCAAAGGTGACTATCTGATACATATTTCCTAGAGACCAGAGATTGGAAATTTCTAGTGTACATTTCTGTCAAAATTAAAATAATCTGTTTTTAAAAACTTAAAATTCCTTGCCGCAGGAACAAAAATACTGAATTTCAGAAATAAGAACTAAAAAGTATTAAAAATTAACAGAGAGTGTTGGAGCCCAGGCCCTTTAATAGCATGCTGAACTTGGTACATAGTTATTTCATCCTGAAGCCATTTGTTTAAAAAACACTCAAAACCTTATTAGATTTATGTTTTGGTTTGGTCCCTCCTGTGAAATTAATCCATTTGAAGTTGGTTTTTTTTTTTCCAAATTTGCTATGCTTTTTACTTCTTAAAATATGGCGTTAAACCCCTGCAAGGATATGTTTATGTATAGTTCTTGGGTGTTATATGCTGGGTTTTTTTGTGATTAGTGTTTTTATGCCACTTCCAAATGAACAGCTGGCCTGTATGTACTACTTGAAATGAAATGTCATATATAACATAGATGGCTACATCCATCTCATTTTCTCTAATACTTGAAATAAGTGGGATTTGTCCTGCTGAGTAAAATAGGTGGATTCTTCAAACAAAAAAAGCTAACTTTGAAGGTTTTAAAAATATTTTGAAAATTAAGTGATATTTAAATAATAAAGTAACTTTGTTACTTAAATTATTCTTGTTATGTCTGGTGACTTCAACTTTAGTTGATGCTTTTCCCTTCGGTGTTAGTTTTTAGAGTGAGGGAATCACTAATACGTATCGTATCATTCTGAAGCTATTTCATCCTCATTTTTCTTCTTCCTTAAAAATATATATACCCTGCCCCACAAGTACAGGAGGGTATGGCTTATACAATATATATGACATATACATTCTGGCAATAGGACATCACAGAGGGATATGATATGTTTTGGATTTGCTTGTGCATGGAGGAGAAAGAAAGACAAAAATGCAAGATGTTCAGGGTATACCTGCAGTAAAATTATTACCACATAGAAAAAAAAAAAAAAGAAGATTGTAAGATGCTCATATCTCTTATATTGGTTTCAAACCATAATAATGTGACAAACTTTATGCAAGGAACATACAACTGAGGTGCTAAAAGACACAACTTGTATGAAGACAAGGTTCATTAAATCAGTCTCCCTTCTTTGTGTTTTTCCAGTTACTGTGACATTTTTAGATAGACAAGTAAGGGAGTCAAGATTGTTCATTAAAAAATTCATGCTGAAAATAACTTTATAGAGTTCCTTGCCTCTTTCCCTATGATTTTATCCTGTTCAGTACAATTCATACGACTTTCATAGCAGACGGATCATTGTCCAAAATCCAATGAAGTCTGTAGGAATCTTTTGAAATTCTTTACTAAGTTTTAGAGCAGGGCTTATATGGGCAGTAGCTGGTGGAAAAACACGAAATATTTGGGTAATTATAAAATGCAAGTTGATTTTTAGAAAATATACAAAACTTTGTTTCTTCAATTCCATCATAACTTCTTTGATTTAAACAAATATCTGCTATGTTTTGGACAGTTGATCAATAATGTAACAGGCTACACAGGTCTGTTTTATCTTTCAGCTGTGGAAAGTACAATGATAACTACTATTTTATTCCTAAAACATCCTGGTGTCTGCAATTGAGAAGACAGACATGATAAATTTCTAATGCAGAGAATATTTCTCAAAGCTTGGAGTTACTTCGGGGAGTCTGAGGTCTTTTTGGGACATCTCTAAGTATCTGAGATGGTGATTAGTGATTGCTAGAGGTCTTACCTCCTGGGCAGCCATGGTTATGTCCATGAGGAGTTTAAGTTAGGCCCTTGTTTGAGGATTGGAGTTTTATTTCCCTTAACAGTAATCATGCTGTTACTAATATGGGGACAGTGACATTAGAAAGCTGTTTTTTGTAATTCTTTGTCATGGTTACAGTTGCTCAGTAGTTTTGATAGAGCATTTAATTGCATTCCTTAGTGAATGTTTCCTGAAATACTGCATGTTCTTCTTACTGAGAAATTGCAAATGTTTCATTGCAAATTTAGATTTTCTTAGTAAGTTCCTTAATGTAAAGTGAAACATCTGTTGCCAAAGTTTAAACACTAGAAGGAGCCAAATTTTGCTCCGTGAAGGGTTAACATAAGGAACATGAATTCTAAGCCTGATTGCTTTCCCGGAAAGCCACTGCCAGAGCTGTTACCAAAGAATTGTGCTGTGTAATATTCATGGAAAACTCAAGTTTCTCCCTGAGACTTCAGAATACGGAACTTGCAATTTTGAAATGCTGTGCCATTGCATCTATAGGCTTTCTAAACATACTCTGTCTCAGCACTTCTCTTTGAATTTCCTTGCTGTTCTCTATGTGCTCTGACAGAAACAAGGTTATGCAGCCTGCTCGTGGGCAAAAGTAGGCAGGAGCCACAGGTGCATCTGGCCTCTCAAAGGGAATTACGACTTTCAACTTTCATCTGAAAACTAAAGACATCAAGTTATTTGTCAAGGTAGATCAAACTCTTTTACACAGCTGGGGAGAAGCAGAAGTGTAAGAGAGGTCAGAACCAAGGGAGTGAAACTTTCCTGTAGAAATACTGGTTTCATGTTACCTAGCTCAAAAATTGTCACTGTAAGGAAGAACCAAATACTTGTTCTTTTCTGTAAAATTTTTGAAGTTAAAACTGAGTATAATTAATATAGTTCTGAATTTGTTTCTTTTTGGATAGGGAGATCCAGGACACAAGGGACCACCGGGAGATGATGGACGTCCTGGAAATTCAATAATGGGACCAACTGTAGGAGTTTTTAGACAAAAGATAGAAAGTAAATAAGTGTGAGACATGTGCAAAACTCCTGTGAAAATACAGACACCACTTGAATCTTTTAAGTAAAGGAATTCACTAATTCTTCAACTTCTCCATCATTCCAGGTTATGTCTATTTCCAAAATAAACTGATTATCTTTACAAAGAAGAATCAAAATTGTATAAATAACTAGTCCAGTGTATCTCACCCTGCAAACTTCACATAGGAAGTCTTCATTAGGAAGGCAGTTCTTCAAATTCACCTCTTCCCCTCTAACACACTTTATATCATATTGTACTTCTGTCACTTGTGATCTGGGTTTGCAACTTTCTTTAAGACTTCTGCCACTTCTGATAAGGGAGTATTTCAGGGAAAGGTACCATTCTTATTATCTCTTTTCCAGACTGAAACTGGCAACCTTCTTCAGAAACATCTTTTTATTCCTTTCCACTTTAGCATGTCTGCGTATAAAATATCCCACTCAATTCCATCACTTCACTCTGTGGAAATATAGACAATAGACTCAAATTCAGAAATCAATTAATTTATGTCTACCTAACACAATGTAGCTCAAAATAAAGCCACTTAATTCAATATCTTTTGCATGATAATATTTTAGGAATACCAGTAGTGGTATTTACTCCTGGCTTGACACAGTTCTACCTGTACCTCTACCAGAGGATGCTGAATAGCATATCGAACCATTCAGTAACTTTTATTTCTGATTTTTGAAAACTCTAAATATCCTTTGTCTTTAATATAGAAATTGCTTCACTCTATTATTCTTATAAAAAGGAGGGATGAACAAGACTTAATTGTGCAGTGGTATCCTTAATTAGGTTTTAATTATAATATCTGTTTTATTTTCTTTTAATCACCATGGATGCAAGATTTATGTTTATATAATACATATACAACAAATACAACAATTTATATGATACAAATACAACAAAAACAACAATTTTTTGTTATTTTGAAAGGATGTAGAAGCAACAATCTTGTATTATTACTTTGGAAAACTGCTTTGGTGGGGAGGCCTTTGAGCCTATTAGGGAAACTTCTAGGATAGTGCCCCAGAAGAATTTACCAATGGCTTTGAGAATGCCTAACTCCTTAGGGTGAGTCAAAAGGGGCTTCTCCCATGATGTTCTGCAGTATTATTTTAATCTGCCCTTTCCCCATAGGTCATTGCCTTTTGCCCTGCCCCTTCTACTACCCCTGTACCCCCAAATGACTGGCTCCTGGCCCAATACTTAACCCAGGACCCTGCCCTGTCTGTTTGCCTTTTGTCCCTGGAATCCTTTGGCGTGACTCTATGATGAGCCTCGCTGGAACTCTTTACAGAGACCCTTTCCATCTTTCTTCACTAACCTGTCTGTGCTGTGAGGGTGGATTGAGTGCTTGGACTTGCTCGAGTGGCTTTTTCAGAAGATGCTTTCAGGAAGGTAGCAGCAAACACCATCCATTTTACCACACTGCTACACTTTAGAACCTGCCCTGGAAAGGCTGGAAAAGCAGATTAATTCATTTAGCAGACTATCTGTGGCATCATGGGCATTTGCTCCCTTACCAGTGCACTGACTTAGAGTGAGTCACTGTGATTTTCTCTTCCAGACACTATAAAACTGTGGGAAGCAGTAATCCCAGAGCGCTTAGGCCATCTCTTCTGTTTAAAAAGCCCCAACAAAATAATCTGGACTGGACAACTGTTTCTTATATAAGATTTGGCCATAGATTTGACCTAAGAAGATTTATAGCATTTATGGTTATGCTACTAATAGCAAGCCCAGACACATGACAAAATCCCAATTCTCACAGAAGAGAATGTGTTAATATGTATCTGGTATTTACAGTGGCCTGCTGGGATTAAATGAAAAAGTCATCTGTTTGGCTGCTTTTTACTGTCGTGAGATTAGAAGTAAAAACAGATATGAACACATGATTTATGTTTTTTTATATTTCTGAAATATTAATCATTTTATCCACAGTATAATATCTATGGATATTAAGAATCAGGAAGAGATGGAATTGACTTTCCTTCCATTATAAAGCTATTTATGATTTAGAAGTACACTGGTTGTTTACATTTTTACAGAGGTGGATCAGAATTCCATCATTTGAAAATTAGGAGACATGAAGAGACATCTTTGAGAGCTGACACAGTTTGAATCTGGTGGTCAGGGTCTGTTTAAAGACTCTCAGTGAAACTGTCCTATTGTATTCAAGAATGGATGTGATTCATGCAGGGATGACCTATTATATAAAATTTATTTAGGCATAAGGCATGCTTACATCACTATCCACATTTCATCTAAAGTAATTTTCGTGTTTCATCTTACCCAGAACTTTGAGTCTACCGTGTCTTTCTTCATTTACCTACCTGCTAGCCTAAACCTATGATATATAGGCATCATGAAGCATTTATTCCATTTTTCTGATAGGACTAAGTTGAGTAATAAGAATAGATTATTTGTGTCTATGGTAGAGACATTCATGGGGTAGGAGATTTTCGCCAAAAGTTTGTTTTAGTTGTATATCCAACTAGGATACAAGCTGATTTGATGTCCAGACATGGATATTGTATTCAGACAGACCAGGTACTGAGGTATGAGCTGCTACCTGAACTCTCTTCTTGATTTCTTGAAGTATTATACTATTGTAGACATTTACAGGCACAATGCACAATGAAACAACCGTTTTCTGTCCCTTGTAGTTTCATTTTCCTTGTTATTTCCTTTTACTGGAGTAGACAAGGAAATATTTATGCATAATTATTCTCCAGGATATGTTATACCTATGTACATTAACAACACTCATGAAGTTGCTGACAGCAGTCTACAACACTCTTTCATAGAGTGCATTAACATTTCTTGGTTCGGTGGGACAGAGTGAAGGGCGTGCAGTTCTCTCTGTACAGCCACAACATCCATACCGTGTTGGGAGGGAGGTGCATGTGCACACACACATCCGTGAGGATTTCCCATTGCCAGAGCTGTCATGTGAGCATCTACAGTACAGATGTAGTATACCCTCAGAGCAGCATACCCTCAGAGATGCTTCAAAACAACATTTTTTCTTTCTGGGTTCTGTGAACAGTCTATTTCAAGCTCAGCTAATTTTCTCATTAAATGTCAGGAAAACTCTCACTGGAGTGAGTAAAGAGGGAAAGTTTGCTATTTGCTTCTTGTCTGGCCATGAAAGGAAGCATTTTGAGATTTTGCAGATGTACAAACCTTTAGTGGGAGTCAGTGGAAGGATCAATAGAAGTAATAATTGTCTCTTGATAAGAGAACATTTTAGGCTGCTCTTTTTCTTATAACTGTTGTATTTCTTTCTTTTCCTACTTTCCCTTGTAGAATGAAGTTTTGCTTTACTGTATGAGAGAACCAATGTGATTACTTGGAAGCTCAAAATGTGCACATATAACTTAAGGCTGGCATGTCATGTTTCAGTATTCTTAATTCAGTTCTCATTGCTCAAACTTACCCCCAAACTGATAAAAGTTTGGTTTTGAAAATAAATTTAACTTTATTTGTGCTGAATACAAAGTCAGTGCTCTGGAAATTTCTTTCTGCAACGACAAATCCAGAAATTAACAATTTCCTAATAAGAATTCTTATTCTTCTAAAATCTTAATTAATTCAATTGAAACCACAATAAAAAAAGCATAGAAATTTCTGAACTTGGTGAACAAATTTTAAGAGCTGGTAACTGCTATTCTATATTTTCAAAAAGATTTTAAATAGCTTCCTTACATATTTGTTAATATTCTTTACACTGTGGTAGTCCAGGTAGTGGCAAGATTTCTGACTTCCTATTTTGTATTTAGGGGCGCATAGGACCACCTGGACCACCTGGACCCCAAGGAGCAAAAGCTGACAAAGGTGACAAAGGTGAAGCTGTAAGTAGAGTTTTAATTTTGTACTTTGTGTTCAGAAAAACCAAACCAACCATCCATACATGGATATGTGTACACACATATAAAATAAAAAGACCCCAACAAAATTACTGTGTGATAACACAATATTTAATTTCTTAGATTTAGTTACTTAACTAAGTGCAGTTAATCATTCTTTAGCTAATTTAAATGTTTAGTGGATATTTTGAAGCCCTTTACTAGATACAGCACCACTTGTACAAGCAGCTGGAACTAAATTTGGATATAAATGGTTCTCATTTCATTGTCATGAGAGGGATACCATTTAATTCCATAAAAATCTTTATGTCTGCTCATACATGTTTAAATATAATCACTGGTTTGAAATTTTTTTTCTGCCTCCCTTTTCTTTACACTTTTCTGGTCAAGATTTCTAATACTGTCTGCTTGACCAAATTTTGCAGTTCCAGTTCCTTGAATTTTCAGCTGTTTTTCATGCTGGGAAGTTAAATCCTCTAATTTGAAGATTTTTCACCTCTTGCTTTTCTGATGGTTGGCTTCAGAGGGAATTAATACCTGAGTGTTCCAGCTGGCACATTCCATTACAAGGACATATCATCCTAAATTTCAGTCACCCAAAACCACATAGACATGTTTGACCAGCTTCTCTCTTTTCCACTAGAAAGTGGAAATAATGTTGCCATCCTTCAATCACCACATGTCAAACTTCCACTAGCACTATTTTCTTTATGTGTCTAATCCAGCTTTATTTCAAACTACAACCTTCCCAAACACTCCCAAAATGCACTGAGGTAGGACCTGAGTGCTTCCAAATTCCTACTCAGCTCCAGTTTCCTATCATTCAAACTGACACTGAGAAGGTCCTTTGGGATCAGAAATATTGCATAATGCATTCACACAGCACTCCTGGTGTAATGCTATGTACCTGACACATTTCCTGCTGTGTAATGTGAAAAGGTTCTGTTGTGGTGTCTCATGGTAACATTTTTCCCCTGCCATTTTGTGCCCCATGAGCTGGAAAGACACTGTCAGACATGGACAAGATATATATGGCTAAGTAGGTAGCAGGATGGGTCAAAGCCATCTGCCCTATGCATGCTGGAAGGGAGCCTGGGAATGCCTCCAGCAGTATGAAAGGCAGCTGAAGGGGCAGATGAATTGAGCAGGGAGTTCAGGAGAACAGACTACCAAATACAAGTACACACAAGTATGTTAAGGTTACCTAACCCCTAAATTTAGATGGGATAGCTCTGGTAATTCATTGTCTAATGCTTTCAGCATATGAATCAGCTTTCTCACTGTTTTCTCTGAGCTGAGAACAATGTTCTTAAGTCAAGAAGTCTTTTTTCCACCAATCTGAGTATTTTTAGGTTTCTGCCTGGGACTGAGGATGGCTGTTACTCACTACACATCAGAAATGTGAAGAAATTCTCTTCTTTGTTGAAGGACACAAGTACCTTAATACAACTACTGACATGCTTTATTGCTCTGCTGTACCAGGGACCCCCAGGACCAGCAGGCCATGAAGGACCAAAAGGAGCAAAAGGCGAGGGAGATGCTGGACCAAAGGTATTTATCTGATGGTAGACCAATGCATCTGACTTGCAAACAAGGTAGACATCTTCTAAAAATGCATTGCCTAAGAACAGCAACTATTTGACAAAATGCTGCATTCTCATCTCCCACTTTTCATTTCTGTTAGAAGAAAAGCTTGTGAAATACTTCTCTGGTATGACAGAAACTAATTATTGCTTTATCCTCAGACTGGATACAGATCTGAAGGTTTCCCATACATCCAAAGCCCCAGATGCTTCTATATGCTGGTAGAAATCAGGACCAAACACTAGTACAGCATTGTCTAATAACTATGCCCTTCCTTTCTCTGGCAGAAATATGGAGGATGAGGCCAAAAAATGAGTTAAGGGTTACATGGAACTACTGAGATATCTTTTAAGTTGGATTCCTAAAAGAAGAGTATAAACCTTTATCTAAAATTATTTATTTGTTTAGAGGCAAAACTCACAAAAAAAACCCAAACAAACAAAAAAAATAATAAAGGAATTTGAAGTACAACACTGAAACACTTCCAAAGTTTTCCACATGACACAGAATAGCTAAAGTCTTATGAAACTATAAGCAGTGTTACTCACCTAAAACATCACAGTAATTGTTATGTTATAAAAAGCTGGAAAAAGAGACTTAAGACTAGAATCATGCAACAAATTGCTTTACAATATCCGAGAGTGGTTTTATTAATGATTTCCTCATTGTGTATGTGAAATAAGAAACAGGCAGCCTTTTGCTGAAGGAAGCAAAAGAACTATTGCCCAAACAAGTATTTTCCCAAACAGAAGGAACGTACAACTTCAGTTCTCTGAACAGGAGAATTTGCATTTAAAATAAACTACAATAACCTCTCAAAAACATCCACAATAAAGGAAAAATTGAAGGACATTCATTCTTAGAATGACTTGACTTTAGAATTACCACAGGATAGTCCCAATGGCATTGGGATCTGGGAAACCTGGTTTTATGCTTCTCTTTTTAATTAATGCCTATCAATACAAGGAATTTCACATCAAGTAATGCAAAGAACTAAAAGTGATTTCAATTATGTTATTCAATATAAATTTACAAAAAATGCATATGGCTAAACTAATTAGATTTTTCTGTATGAGACTGTATCTTTCCAAATAGAAATATCAGGCTTGCTATAATGTAGTCTTATAAGACCTGTTTCTTGATATTACAGAAGAATTAAAATCCTAGAATCTTGTATAAAATTATCAAGGCAGATATTGATAAAGATTTAACTTATGACTTCAGGATTTATTACTTAGGGGTATTGTTACATCTGCATTGTTCCTTGCTTCTTAAATGCAATTTTGGAAAGTGTTTCCTAATGAAAAGGCATTAGAAAGTCACATTATCAAAAGAGATGATCTCCCAGTATGATGCCATGGTTGAAGGATTATGAAGTCCAGAAGTATATATCACAACATCAGTAGGAATAGAGAGGAGTAATAGAAATAAATTTCAGTTAAATCCAAAACAGAAATAAATAATTTCCTTTTTTTTTAATGAAAGGAAAGCACTAAAATAGTTGCAGTGAAATTTCTCACAACTGGAAGTTTTAAAATCAGTGTTTGTGGCTGTGTTTCTGAAAAATATCACAACTATACAGCTAAGCAGAAACATACTTAGAAAAATTATGGTGCCTGTTTTATATCAGAGATTCAAAAGTGGGTCACAAGTCCATTCTGTTCTTACAACCATGAATTCAGGTAAATGCTGGGACAAGAAACTCTTCAGCTGCATAATTATCAGAAAAGTTCCAACACACATCATGAATGATGGAAGTACAATATGGGATCATGAAATGCATTGAGGATGAAGGGGTAAAAGGTGTAAAGTAAAAGTAAATATGCCCACTTTTTGCAGTGGTGAACATGGCATCTACTTTTTTTATCACATTTATTCTTAAATCACTCTAAGTCTTGTGATAAAATAGCATATATATTTAATTAAATCATAGGTTAGCTGTTATATGGCCTGAAGCTGAGACAGGGAGATTCAGATTAGATATTACAAAAACGTTTTTCACTGGTAGGGTGGTGAAGCACTGGAATAGTTTGCCCAGGGAGGTGATGGAGTCACCATTCCTAGAGATGTTTAAGAGGTGTCTGGATCTCGCTGGTGTTGTTCACAACATCTGGGTGATGTTGTTCAGTGGTTTAGTGGTTACTGTGGTACTTCCAGGTTGACATTCAAACTTGATGAACTTGATTCTAAGTAATGTTAATCATTGCCAGTTTAAGAGAGTTGTTCTTATTCCTTTATAAAGACATCAAATCCTTATTTGTTGGTCCCTTCTCCAGCCGTGAACAGCATAAAAAGTATCGCCATTCCTCAAGATGTGTGGAGTGAATTCTATTCATGGTGCTAGTAAAGGCAGTTTATTCGTAGCATCTTTTTGTGAGGGAATATGATCTGTGTTGTGTTAGTGGAAATTACAAATTAATAATAAATTTGGCAAAAGGCCTGTGGTACTGTAACTCAGATTTGACTAAGCCAAGGTGAAATAGCTGTGACCAGGATGTGAGATTCTAATAATTTCATTATATGTAATATTACTAATAGTACAATTGAATGTCTAGTAATAGATTTATTTATCCTTATCTTAGGAGAACCAAACTGATAAAAAGTTCTTACTATTCTTGTGTTTCCTGACAATTCTAGATCAGATCAGGGTTGCCATATAAATTAAAAGTATCTTATTTCCATCAAGTCATCTCTGTTGTCACAAAAATTGTCAGAATTTAGGTAGCAATTGTCAGAATTGGTAGAATTTAGGTCCAAGTTATTGAAAAACAGAACCCTGCAGAGTAGCTGTCTTTGCAAGTAACACAATACAATTAGGGCAAGTCATGCTTACATCAAATTTTGTATGAAAATTTTTCATGGATCTACATGTTTTATTTGTGTAACAGTATGATACTGCCCACCAAACCTGCCTGCTCAGAGTAATGCTTATCTGTCAGGATAATAAAAAAACCAAGAGATAAAAACATCGGGTAAAAAATTTAATTTGTATTTTTTACTTTAAAATAGTTAGGCTTCTTTTTGATGATGCCCTTGGATTAGTCATGTTGAATGAAATGTTTGTTGTTCTATGCAGAGTGAGCAGCTGTAGCTTTTGCAGTGTATGAGTGGTGCACCAAAGCAAGCATTATCCAAAAAGATATAACATGTCTGATTTGCTTCTCTTTATCCACAACAGACATAGTAAAGAGTGCACTGGAAGAAAAGCTAAATACATAGACATCTCATTCCCTGATTTTTTGCCCATATTACATTCTGATTTTTTAATCTTTGCATAACATCTTGGTAGCAAAGGGGCCACAAGGAAAAAGAATTCACTTGAATTTCAACAATTCTCCTAGAACTTAGTTCATAAAATAGGAAATATTCTGGTTTTTCCAAATGAAACATAAATGCATTGGCTACCTGCTATACAACCCACAAAAAAAGAAAAAAAAAAAGAAAATAAAAAAGGTAAGACCAGCAACAATCTCTGCATATAAAAAAATGAACATTTATTTGATAAAAGAGGCTCATAAATTTACACACTAGTTAATTTGAAATTCCTTTGAGGATCATTATATAGGAATGTTCCACTCATCTGAATCAAAGCACTGTTCTCTCTGCTTTCAGAAATGGCTCACATATGTGCACACTGCTTGACAGGAATTTTATGTATCAGAGGTCAAATTCACATGAAAACAAAACTGGAACATGTGGGATGCATTCAGTCTTGGCAGAACCCTATGTTCTGCAGCATTAAAACAGAAGCACATAACATCAGAATATAATAAAAATTTGATTTAAAAGCACTGTTGCCAACTAGGAGGTGAGTTACAGACATTGACGAGCAAGAGCCCAGCACTATGAATAAAGCAAGTAAGTGAATAGCAGAAAGATTGTCAAAATCCTTAGCAAAGTCCCTTGTGCACGAACATTTGGGGTGGATCCAATTGCAATATAAACAACTTTTGTAGCTTGGGGCTTGTGTATTTGAACTAAAATGTGGAAACTAGAGATGTAATACCTTTTTTAAATAATATGTTGTTCTTACAAATACTGTTATATCAATTAACTCTCACTAAAGAGAGTATTGCAGTGTCTGCTGTATGTTTCAGTATCAAATACACATCCTTCACAGAAAATGAGATATATATATTGGGAAATGCAAGATTTACTTTTCAGTTGACCGTTAGCCTATTTAATAGTTTTTTTTTTCTTTAATAAAAGATACAGAATAGACATTGGAACCCTACATTTTACAGTGTCTTGACTCAGCTCTTTATTTCTTGCTTCAGTGCAAGAAATAAAGAGCTGAGTCAATAAGTTGCTTATTTCTTAGTTCACTGTTTTACTGATGGTGTCAAGCTTGTCTACAAGCACACTACAGGAAATAAATTAGACCTCATCAAAGGACAGTATTAAGTTTTTGAAGTTAATTCCCTGAAGGGCAGTTTAGTATGACACCTTAGGAAAAAGAACTGCTCCGCTTCACAACTCATAAAGCAAAATAAAAGCCTTTTTCTTTAAATCAAGAAATACAGAAACTGTGAGGATTACTATAAAGCTCTACAAAAGAGCTTTTCAATGAGACATCTGGTATTAACTAAGCATGTGAGGCTAAAATTCAATCCTTCACCTGCAACGACCCCGTGGAAGACTGTGTTACCCATGGGAGGAAGAGGCAGATGACTTCAGGTCACCCTTAGGCTGTTTCTGGTCAGGGCTGGTCTAAGAGCAGGTTTTAGGTGTACTGGGTACTGGACCATAAGGAATCGTTTATGTTTGGTAACCTCCCATTCAATTTCCACTACAACAACTCACAGGCTGTATCACAGGCCACAGTATGCCAGGGTCTCCTAAAAAAGTACCTTTTAATGCAATATCTGTATCTGTTAGCTCTGACATCTCTGGCAGATTTCAGAGGGAGTCTAGGACAGGGAAAGCTTAGGCTGCTCTGCACAACTTCTGCTCAGGAAGAGTTGGCCTACAAACTAAAATTGTATTGGGATTATGGGGACACTGAAGACAAATAAATATTCCTGTGATAATAGAAGGTACTAGATATGGAGGTAGATAGATACATTGCCAATGTCTTGGCTCTTTGCATTGGCAAGGAAGGTCTGATAAAAAAGCCTTAGGTTATCTAAGGGAAAAAATTTCTCCCAACAGAACATGGGTAACTTAGAACATGGTAAAACTTAGTTTTACCCAGTCATCCTGACACAGCAATTAAAAGCTAAGAGCATCTATATACTGTGACTATGTCCTGACTCAAACTGGCCAGTTTCTAGGGCTTTGGATGAAACAGGAAAGAAATTAAAAAACTAGATGTTACAGCAGGAAGGAGAGCATTATAAACTTAGTCTGATCCTTAGCCTTTGTGATCAGAGTTCCCACCTCTCAAAATCCCTCATACCTGAGCATAGTTTGGACCCTAGTATATTTGTATAACTAGAGACTGAACCTTGGGAATTGCACTTAAAAGCAGTCACTATAATGACTGCACACATTCTTCCCAGAATGTAAAGAAAATCAGCAGAAGATTCTGTTTGTATTTTCCTTTTTAAACTCTTTGATATGTTGTTTCCTTTCACCTACCACAACTCAAGTGACATCTGTGATTTGTGATTTATACTTGCACCTCTGTCCTAGATCGAATGCTCCCTCTGCAGGCACAACTCTTTCTACAGCTTTTCCAAGTGCAAAAACAAGTACAATTAAGAGTTTGCGTAATGATTGCTTTTTAATTCTGTCAAGAAATACAATTTCTTCTGCTTTGTTTTTAATAGATTGCATGATCAACAGCTTCTCAGTGCATTTGCGCTTGCCTGCAGAGGAATAGGTTTAGGGAATATCAAGCTAAACACAAATCAGAATACTCTACATCTCTAACTCATTAGTTATAGATAATTTTTTTCTTTTCAAGGAATGGATGGGACTTTTCTAGTAATCATGTGTTGAATATGTGCCTCCCTCACTTGTACAGTTATGGTCTGAGGAAAACAAAACTGCCTCGTCTGTCCCTATCACTGATGTCACGACTCCTCATCTCCTTAGCTGGGTTTGACTGCAGCACGGGGGGCAGCACCAGGCTCTCTGTTACCCTCATTTCCCCCTCACCAGATGGCTGCTGCCTTTTCTCTGCCTGATGGTTGAGGGATGGATTTTCTTTGTTCTTCAGTAAAAGTATAAATTGACAATGTCAAAAAGTTGTCTCCATTATGCAACCTCCATGTATCACCAAAACTGTTGAAAATATGGCCAAGGAATGTACATTTCTGATTATTTTGTTTGAAATCAACTGATGAGTTCAAAATATACTGGAAGAAAAAAAAGAAGAGAATAACACAGACAAGAAGAACCACAGGCAGAGTATATCACTTAAGCCTTATTTCCTTCAGAAATCAAGCTAAATGTGTGTACATTAGGGCTTTTTTTTAAAAAAAAACAGGGTGCTGTTCTTTTTATTCATCTATATTGATACTATTAAAATTCATTTTGTTTACATAAATGCCTAAATTTGACAGTTCTGGAAATTAAATGTGTCTAGTGTCAGAACAAGCACAGTATCAGTTAAGAGCACCATGATCATGGTTCCACTAGTAAGCTCCCTGTCCATCCATCCTTCTGTCCTGGTAAGACCTTGCAAAATGTGATAGGAAAATGGTGATGTTTCCAAATGGGTTTGCTTTTTTTTTTTTTTTTTTTTTTTTGGCGGGGGGAGCGGGGGGTTAGTTTGTTTGTTTGTTGGGGCTTTTTGTAGCTGATAAGCCTGCAAAGGAGACTCCTAACTCTGTTGGTGATTTTGATCATACGGATGTTTGCTAGGGAAATAATATTCTTCACTTAGAGTTTAAATGATGTGGGTGCCTGTATTTTGGACTTTTTTAAAAAATACCTATGTATAAAGCAGCTGCTTATTTATGTAGCATTTGTTTGGCTTGTTTTTTAAACTCAGTAGTTTGACTGCTTTGCAAATAGAGGGAAGGTGTTACATTTACTAGGTGATGACTGACATTTCTGTGACTGTTTTCAGGGAGACCGTGGAATTAAAGGCGATGCTGGGCCACCGGGGCCTCCAGGATGGGAACACATGGGTCCCAAGGTTGGTATGATGCAGTGTTGAAGTTTTTTGTGCTCTTCTATGATGCTGGCAGCCAGACCCTGATCCCTGACGCCAAACAATCTCCATCAGTTATTGATTTACATTGGTGCAGCTTCAGGAGAAATCAAGCATGTAAACATGGTCACTAACCATACACTTCACCAACTGAATGGAATGAAAGTTGGATTTGCAGCTAAACTTTATGAGATTACATCTGGAGATTGAACAGAGCTGTCAGGGTGGTAAATTAGCTAAATGATGCATTTTTTCTGCTCGCATCTATCCTGTTTCCAAGATATTATTTTGTGCTGGAAAATGTATTAAATGGGAATTTTATGTTTGCAACTTTTGCTCAATCAAATTAAATCCAGTGGATTTTGTTATTAAAACCATTAGGAAAGGAATATTAGAACAAAAAGTTAATTCTATAAGCAACCAGCATGCAACATCTGGGCAATTTTTTCTCCCTTCACTAAAGTGATTTATAATTTTAAAAAGACATACTGATAAGAAAAGAAATTCAGTACTTGCCTGGATTTCTTTTTTACAGGTTTATCCATCAATTATTTTTACAAAGGCAATGAGGAGAAACATTGTGTGTATTTCTCCACTTTGTGTTAAAGATAGATACACCTTTGTAACTCTTTGCATAATAGCAGAGTAACAGAACCCTCCAGTGCCATTTTGTATAAACTAGTATCTGAAGGAAGAAACATTGCTATTGCCAACTCCAGATATACAATAAACGACAGGGCATGAATACTTTTTCAGGATAGGTCTGATTTTACCTTACTTTCTGAAAGCCGCAACGATTTCAGTACTTTGGTAAATCATACTGACACAGCCTATTTGAAAAGTTTAAGTTTGGGCTGAGTGTCGAAATCCTGCAACTGTGTGACACTTATGTGCTTTTTCCACAAAGCCTTTGAGATGGAAAAATGTGTTCTGTGTGGGGAAACGATATTTTGTTTTCAAGAGTGAGGACGTGCATGTAGTCCCTCTCCTATGAGGAAAGGCTGAGAGGACTGGGATTGTTCAGCCGGGGAAAAAGAAGGCTTTGTGGTTGAGATGATCCACCTTCTATATATATATTTGTATGTATATGTATATGTATATGTATATGTATATGTATATGTATATGTATGTGTGTGTATGTATGTGTATATGTATATATATATATATATATGAAGAGTATTTTTTACAAGAGATTTTTGTGAAAACTTGTGACAAACCTTTTGTCTAAGAGATTATAATAATGACTTTTCAAACATCACTAACCTCTAGAACTTAAATATTTATAACTATAAATTTATATTTTCCTGTACGTCTGCCTAAATATTCAACATATACAAATTCTGGGTAATATGCATACCATTGAATGATTTCCACTTACTGTCCTGAAGCACAGTGATTATTTATTATAAGACAATAATCAAAATTCCAACCTGAGTTTGACAGAAACTTTTATGAAGCTTGATCAAATTTAGAAAACTTTTTCAATTAAAAATAAAATTTAAAAAAAGAAAAATCAATAATTTCATTTTGATGTAATCAGAAAGATATACTTCACTTGGTCACTTTGAAATGTTAGATTAGCCTGCCTGCAAACACAAGGGTTTACCTTACTTGGACTGAATTGATACAAATCAGCACATGCTGCTTTGGTTTTTCTCTCATCCCTACCCACTTAGGATTTTCTGAATGACTGGTGCTCCTAGAGACTGTGCCATCTCAGGGGCTTGGCATACGCCCATAGTGCCAAAGAGCTAGCTAAAATACCTGGCAGATTTACTTACACTAGGTTTTATAGCTCTGGTCCTTTGTGCCTCTGCTCTTGTGCCTCTCTTTTGTGATTGCATGAAGCTGTTCTAAAAACATGGTTTCTGTTGTCTTCTAAATGAGGAAAATATTACTCTGTACAATGAGTAAATTTTATTCTTTGATTATTTTCAAATTAATTGTTCCTTTTTTTTCCTGACAACTTGCCAAGGATAATTACTAAGACCCACAGTGAGAACCCATAAACCTAGAATCTTTGACCTGGTTTTACTTTTTTTGCTTGCAGTGACTTTGTGATGATTTCCTTAGTGTTACCAGGAGTTTACCTCTTAATAATTCTTTTTTTGCTTTACTGACTCTTATAGGGTCTTATTGGACGTAAAGTCTTGCCTGGTCTACCTGGTCCCCCTGGCACCAGCATACAAGGAGACAAGGTAATCTAGGTTTATGTGATATCTGTTCAGTTTGTTCTCAAATTGTTTCTTAAAGAGATTCATTGTCTTCTTTTTGTCTTTGCCACCAAATCAGTGAACTACAAATATTAATTTTACACTTAATTTTTGTATTCATAAGAAATGCAATATTTACTTTGTTTGCTAGATCTTCAGTATTGTTTGCATCCAATTCCTCTCCTATTGTTCTTGTAATTAAAAATATAATTAACCTGGAGACAAAAGGCTTATCTCTGCCACATCTTATTGATTTACTTAGATCCATAGTTTTCTCTGGGTTGCACTTGTAAAGGGCAGTAACAGAGACCTACAGTGGCAAAGTAAGTTAAACTAAACACATGTAGGAATATAAATGAAATTTATAAATTAAATAATATTATAATATAAATGAAATTAGATTAACATACTCTTAATTGGGTTTTTACTCACTCAGTTACAGCCACGAGTTCTCTCCTTAAAAGGAGAAACACAAACTTGACAACATATTCTGAGCATTCAGTTGTCGAATTGCATTGTCATATAGGCATGGAAAAATTTATTAAAACTGGAGGCTCCAGTGGAGAACAACCCACGTTTCTTCTATTTTCCTTAAATAAGTGTGCTTAAAATTGAATGTATGATTGAATATTTCCCTGGAACAAGAATATTGTGCTCAGGTCTCCAACTCTAAGTGGTCAACCACCAGTGACTGAGTAAAAGGGGCAATGTTCTAGTTTGGTTGGAAAAGGTGCCTCTTCATACTGTGATTTTGGCTGTAGATACTAAAAACATCAGAGAATTCACTGGCCTTCATTGGAGAACAGTGACATTCTGAAACAAATAAACAAATTTATGAAAATGTATGTTATTTGAAAAATGATTCAGAGGATAATCTTTCTTTGGTCCATTGTGGAATTATTTCATACAAGCCTTACCAGAAAAGCATAGATTCCTTCATTGTCTTCTATTTTTATAATTGTGTTCCACCATTTCTGGTTTTATTCTGCAGAGAGCGCTTTTAGCTTTTTTTTTTTTTTTTTTTTTTTTAATACTGAGGTATTCCATAGCATAAAAATGTTCTATGTTCTTTCTTTTCCCTTATTATATAACTCTAACTTATCCTGTTTCCAGACTTTCTGAAACAGTGATGTCTACATGGTTAAGAGTCATGACTATCTAGACCTTTGTTTCTGATATGTTTGAAATTTGGCTCTGTGTAAATTGTTATCAGTAATCACAAAGCTAATACATATTATAAGGTGAGGACATAAGAAACTCCTTATTTTCTTTTCTCTTCTTCCTGTTTGCTGAATCTCCATGGTATAGAAAAACTCTTTCCTGTCTGCTTTTAATAACAATTTCTGCTGTGATTCCAGAACCCAGTACTTGGGATATATCTTTGTTAATTCTACAGGTATGTGAGGTTAATTATAAAAGCACAATTGCCATTGTGGACAAAAGTATTTCAGCAATCAAGTGCCTCTCATGATACATTAAAAAATATGCAGATTACACAATAATTTTGTGTTCCCGTGAGAAGATAAGGGTATATATTCAGATATATTCATTGTGCCCATTGACACCTCTCTCTCCCTCTCCCTCCCCCCATCCTTCTCCCTCTCTCTCTCTCTACCCCTGTCTCTGTCTCTGTATGTGTCTTTAGATACACACAGATGTATGTCTGAATGTTGGCATTGCTATGAATAAATATCTAAAGCATATTTTACTAGAGTAGAGAACTCAGTTTCATTATGGAAGCTTTCCAGTGGAAGAACACAGTTCACTGACACACATCAAACTAAGGCATGTTTCTAATGCAAGGCTGTGGAATTTAGGGATGTTGAAAAGTATGTGTCCTGGTTATGAAATGTCCTTAGTTTTGAAAACAAAACTGTAATGATATGGTGGATCAAACTCAGCTGCTGTTGTTGTTGTAGTATTCCATGGCTTGTGTAGGTACGATCGGTCTTGCCATTTCTATTTTCTTCCCTTAACAATTGCTTTTAAAAATGATAATTATTTTAATATAATTCTTAGGAACAGCTTATTTCTGAGCAACTTTTGAAACTGTCTTACCCTGGTAGTGCCAGTTTCCTCCACACACTAATGCTTGTTGACTTTTGTCTGTCTATTTTGTACTTCTATTTCTTCACACATAATACGTCATTCTTTTTCGCTACTCTTCATCAGATTAAAGTTACTCTACTCCTGCATTTTAGCTACCAAAGTAGCTAAAATCACTCCAAGTATTTATTTATATAAAGAGAGAGATCTTGGTCTGCATATGGTAAGAATGGAATGCCAAAAATGAGTAAGTTTTCAAGTTACTTTATGTTGATAGCTATATTCACAGATTTTTTTTTATGCTTGGTTCCCTTTCAAAACCACAGTCTAGACATTCTCAGATCTGCACTCTGTTAGTTTTGGTAATACTGGTGGTCAGGTTTGAATTTATAATGTACATGAATTAAACTGTCAAAGCCATAAATATTTTTAAATGAATACAGCACACTTCTTGGGGTTTACTAAGTGTACTGTTATGGAATCAACAATAAACCCTTCTAATGTTGATTGATACTTGTTGCACAAGTAGAGGAAGGAGAATTTGGTTCTGCAGTTGGTGTTTTAAAGGATGAAACTCATGTGTGCTTGTGAGAAATGTCAGCTCTATGGGTATGAGTTTACTTAGAACAGTAGGTCCCATTCAGTTTTTATTGCCGAAATACCATCATAACAATGTTGGACAGTAACAAATGGCAGCAAGAAATCTGCTGTTTTGTTGGGTCTAAATGTCATTAGAATACACAGCACATCCTGATTTCGGTTCATATGTATGTGCTCTGCAGACCTGCAGAAATATTACCAGGAAGCTGTGTGATGACCCAAGTGAGGAGGGAGGAGTGACCATCCCAGTGCTGACCAGCAAGCCTTGAAACAAATTGGCACAATGTTTCATTGTGTTTAAAAGCCCTTTGCATTAATACCTAAATGAAGGCCCTGAGAAGCAAAATCCTGCTAAAAACTGACTTAAAGGAAATTAGATTAAATAGGCACTGTGAGTCACTATAACAGGCAAAATAAATTGCATTGTGCATCCCATCACCTTAGGAGTATTTCCTATTTACAGGAAATCCCCCTAGTGGATCAGCTATGGAATTTGATACATCCACTGCTTTTCAGTCTGAATACTGAATCTAATACTGTTTGAATTGCTGCTGCTGTAAGAAACTGAGGAGAGAGGAAGATCTGCTTTCAGAGGCAAGAGGCTACTGGTTAGCAGGTCAGGGAAAGGTAGCCCTGGTGGCAAGCAGAGCATTTCATTCCCCAAGTTGGGGCTAGTGGACCAAGGAGTACTCAAGGCTGTGAAAAAGGCTGTGAAAGCAGTGCTCCAGTGGAGATGTGAATGGTGGAGTGCCTTGGATACCTTTCCCTAGCATGGGGCAAGACCACCATATACCCATGTGCAAGCAGAAGCTGTCATCTCAACAGGATTTCAGTCAGATCTGGAATCTGGACAGGGAAAACCATCCGTGGACATGACTTGTCATACACTGTGTCTTCAAGGAGCTGTATCTCATTACCTAACTCCTGGTGAATTCCCAACTCATGGGAGCCAGGAGCCCTCAAGGAAGAGAAGGCTGGCTTAGGTATGCAGTGTGTGACTGTTTCTTTGACTGCAGAAATCCACCAACCCCTATCCAGCACAGCAGGAATAGTCAGTGATCAGTCCTGCTGTACTGGTGCACCTTAGGTGAAGGTTGGATAAAATTGGTAATACTTTTGTATTTCTCTGTCCATTATGAGCAATATGACCCCTTTAGAGCCATTTGTGAGCACCAATACAAGTATTAAAAAAAGATGCTTTAGAGGGACAGTGGGAGCTCTTGACTGAAAAATAGAACTGACTAACCCTGTACTTGTACCTCATTGTTAGGTTTGATACATGTGGTAGCTGCTCCTGATCTCATTGACATTCTCTAGAACTGGTTTTGGTATCTGCATTGGGCACAGCTGTTATGTGAATTATGTATGCAATGTGAATTTTGGTGAAGCATTTATGTATCAGGAAATATATTTGCTTCTAGCTGTGTTTAAAATACATACAGCAGTTGATCTGTAAAAAAAAATTGTGTTACCCTATTAAATAAAGGAAAAAAGTATCTGGAAGCCAGAAGCTATGAAGAATTTTCTGTGTATGTATAACAGCTGTGTTTTATAACGTTATGGGCCCACATGGATGTGCTTTTTAAATCTAAGTACATGCAGCAGGGTGTGTGTAGCAATCCTTATAAATAATTTTGAGCTTTGTAACTGGACTGATGCTGTCTTTTGAATTAATCAGCAGAAAAGTGTTCTTCTTTCCACACTGTGAAGAGTAGAGATGTCTTTTCATTTACTTAAGATCAGAAATAGAGTCTGCCCTGGAGAGGTCATGAATGTGTATTTCTAGAGAAATTTTGGTTTAGACCTCCTTTTACTGCTTCTAGACAGGATTAATAACCATATGAGCCTCTGAAAAGTTACTTTTGTCTTTCATCTCTTTCCACTGGAATGACAAATTTTCATTTAATTAATCAGGAATAAATTCCTCATTATATACTTTATAAGGTTCTCATGTATGTTCTGAATCGTAGCCAGTTGCTTATTTCTCCAACCTTAGACCACTTTTGTCTTGAAAATTGTGTGCTTCATCACATAGTACAAATATCTGGCTTTTTCTATAATGCAGAGGGTAAAAGTGAATAGAAACAGCATAGATTTTACATTAATTTTTAATTAAATAAAAGTTGTTCCTACTATACAGTACTAGGGACCTTGCAAATCTTCTTGAATATACTGAAATATTAGGCAAATCTTTAGGTAATAGATGCAATTTGAAGAGCAGGGTTGACTGCTTAACATATCTATCAAGGTAAATTCTAAAATTATAATGATTAGCAACTGCTTGTTAACCAGAAACAGGACAGATTGAAGATGTCAGATCATGCCCAATGAGTGTACTAGATATTAAGCAGCAGTGACTTACCCAAATATTCCTCCCATTTTTTGTTCTATTTCTATTGCAGATTAAGTAGTGACTGGAATTTAGCTTAAATTGAATGAATTCAACTTAGTAGCTAAATCAGAGGCATTACTTTGCCTTTTCATTATGCTGTCATGGTCAGAAAATTATGGCTCCACAGTAAATAATCACATTAATGAATCTGCTTTTAATAGTGTTTTTTCACACATTGCTTATCAAAAGTTTCCTGCATAATTCTATCTTTTTTTTTTTTTTTTGTCATAGCATCTATGCCCAGACAGAATTTTAAAATTTTGACTCTTGTGCAGCATAGTCTATCACAATCCAGATACATTGAGCCTCTGCCATCTGCTCAGGACCACAATGTGACCACCTCTGCTCACAGAGAATCAATACTTCCCCCAGTTTATAACATGTCTGAAATCAGACCCCTGAGTCCTGTTGTCAATCCTTTCATTGGTGGAACTGCTACTGAAGATCACCAGCCAGCTGCGTGGCAGAGGTAGCAAGAACCCAAAAAAGTGAGTAATAAATACTGTCTGCAGGTTCCAGGTAACAAGTCTGTACAAAAAAAAAAAAACAAAACAAAAAAAAAAAAAACCAAAAAACCAAAACAAACAAACAAACAAACAAAAAAACCCACCAAAAAAACCCGAAAAAAACCCAGCAAACCCCACTCCCTCTTCCAATATAATTTAGATTTTATTCCTTTTTGTATTTCTGGGTGCTCTGTCTACAGATATCACACACAGTCAGAGATAGATTTTTGGACTCAGATTTTTATTTAAATACCTAAGCATGTGGTTGGTGCCCTTGTGTACCAACCACATGCTTAGGTATTTAAATAGAAGCTTGATTCTTTCATCAGGATTTAGGCAGTCTTGCTTCCAACTAATCCTGTGGTTTTTTAGGCCTGTTCAGGTAAGTCATTAATGGAAGTGGAAATTGGCCAGGCACTACAAGAAAGAAAACAAAAGGGGTGCTTTTCTTAGTGAAGGAGGCACTTCTAAAATAATATAACTTAAGCTAACTTTTACTGATGCACTTTCAGATCCAAGGTGCTTGGAACCTATGAAACAAGGGGATTGTTGGAACTACGTGGTGAAGTGGTATTATGACAAGGATGCCAATTCTTGTGGCCAGTTCTGGTATGGAGGCTGTAATGGTACCAACAATAGATTTGAAACTGAAAAAGAATGTCGAGAAACCTGTGCTGACTGATGAATAAGTAAGTTGTCTCCTTTCAGTCCTCCCTCAATCACCTCTTTTCAAGCTTATGTTTTATTTTACATTAATCAGTTTTCCTTTCCAATTCGTAGCCTATGCAGTCAATATCACAAGGTCCTTCTGCAATTTCTTGCAGTCATTCCTTTTCTTTACTACTTTACTAATGGTACTTAACTACTTTAGAAGAACACAATATTGTCACCAACTCCAACTTTGTGACCTCCCTATTTACTCCCTTCTCTAGATCACTTATCTTGAGTATGCCACAGACTGTGGCATCCATCTTTCAGCGACATCTCTCCACTGACTCTTTATCCCATTATTTTGTTTTATTCTTTTCACAACTTACAAGGTTGTCCCTCTAAAATCTATGACTTTCCTTTGGGGAGGGACCTTACATTTTGGAAATCCAGTCAGACTATACTGGCTATCTTTGATCCATATGTTTACTGAGCAAGGTATAGCCTTCAGAGGAGTTTCTTATCAGTAGTGCATAACTGCCTTTACAAAAGCCATATAACTCATCCCAAATAACTTGCATTAAATACTCTATTTCAACTTACAGTTGAAATAGTAGAAAAATATTCATATATTATATTATACTATTATATTATTTACAGTTGAAATAGTAGAAAAATATTATTGAGCTGCAGAGCATGTTTTTCAAAACTTTTCAGGAAAATGAACAATTTCTTATTTTTTCTAGAAATTACTTCTGTTGGGAACTTTTGAAGCTGGAAGTTCATGTGTACTGAGGAAGAACTGACTGAGAAGAATTCAAAATAATGTGTTAGCTTGAAATCATTACTGCTGTGCTTGCTTTCCCCACTACTGTGTGCACATTAACCAGATTCCTGCATAATGTATTTTAACTGCAACACCATAGCAATAATTTGAAGTCACACATACACACACACAGGGAGATACCTTTTGCCTCTGAATTTACAATAACTTGATACTACTGCACATGGGAATAATGAGATTCTATTTTTGGGATTAAAATGTCAGAAGTGTTCACACTTGGTATTTAATGACCAAGGTCTCTTAGTCTCACGGAAAAATAAAATATGCTCTAGATTTAAAAAATAGTAAGTAGTTCACGAAATTAGCACTCTTAATACAGCATTTAGAGACATAAATAAAGATTCCCATTGATTAGAGTTCTTTGGAACGTAAGTAACACAGCTATGGGTTAGAAAAAACACAGAGAGAGGCTTTTTTTTCCATTATTAAAGCACACTTGGATTAACATCAATATAATCGTTTCAATTATAAAGGTTGGACTTTCATTTGAATTATATTAAAAACTGGGTTCTTCATGTCCTTTAGGGTAGTCAGTACATATCAATTTCTCAGGGCCTCTGGGTTAAAAAAAAAGAGAACGATTTCACTCTAATACTCTAATATGTGCTACTAAACTAAAAAAGGGAAAAGCACTGAAAGATGTATATTAATGTATACTTATATCCTTTCTAGTTTTAGCCATAACACTATATGAGCACATTGTTAAAACTGAAAAAGACAAATGTGATTAAATTGGGAAGTAATACCTGATAAAGAGTCAAGAATCATTATTTCTTTGTAAATGAAAGAATAGAATCTACACAGGCAGTATGGACAGCTCTTGACGTGTTCAAACACTTACTTGCACAATTTGTAAATAAATTATGGGATTTACTTTGCAAAATGAACTTGTTTTGCAGCAAATAGGATGCAAACCTGATCCTGTGGAATGCTGTGCTTGAAGCAGAGTTTAAAGTTCTTAATTTTTTTCCCAAAAATATGGCCTTTTAAATAAGTTTCAAGTTAGAAATTCAAAAAACTGAGTGCAGCCCCAGAAAATGTTCTATTCTTATACTCAGAACTAAAATGATTATAATATACTCATAATAACATGATGATCATTAAAAAAACCTCCAAGGGCAAATTAATTTCTGGGTGACATGGAACAGTAAAACTGAAAGATATTACCTTGTGCTATGCTTACTATGAAGATACCCTTAATCCCACCAGGAACATTTCACGTTTAGCTGCACCTGGAAACTCACAGCAGCAAAGCCCACTGGAATTGCAAGAGAGACCAGGAATCTGCAGGATATTTCAAAACTGTTCTAATCTTGCATGCTGGGGCAGTTGTTTCAAGGATGGGATCAGCTGTGTGTTGAGCTCCAGATCTCCAGACAGAGATATACATCTGTCTAAGAAATACTGGGGATAATGAGTTTGGGAATAAATATGATAATGTAGGTTATGGGTTTGCAATGTCTTCTATAATGTTTAGTGAAAACTTTTCTGGTAAAGCTGAAAAGCTCTAGTAAGTACAAATAGTGACAGTACATTTGTTACTTACCAAGGATATAAAACAGTTACTCTTTAACATGCATACAAAGACTTGTTTTAATGCAATTAAACCAATGTTCTACAAAAGACCACTGCTGTATTTTCCACTTTCCTGTAGAGTTGACTAAACCTTTTGTAGCTAAGAGGGAAAAGTGAAGGCTTAGAGGCTGTTTTGAAAGTTGCATGCTGTTCAGAATATCTTGAAATTAATATCCTTTTCTGTTCAGGTCTTTCTGTGTATCTCCAGACAGCAAACTCTGAATATATGCTCTGATATTTAGCAAACTATGGAAAAGCACATAAGCCCCTCCTGAAAGGACTTTTCTCTAAATCTGTATCAGCAGTGACTGACAGCACTGCCTCCCGTGTCTTCTCACCGAGTTCTGCCTTCCCAAGGGTGCCATGGGGCAATAAACCAGGAGAGGGCCCCGCTTGCCAAACAGCCACGGTTTTATTCCCGACTAGTGCAAAGTCATGCAAGATCATTGCTGAGAGAATTACATTTTTCACAGGCAAACAAACCCCGTATTTTTGTCACAGGCAAATTGTAAAACTAGAATAGTTTAATCCTTAAATCCTTAAATCTTCTTCTAGACCAGGCCAAATGCTATAAGCCATAAAATCTAAGAGCAGTGAATAACAGACTTTTCTATAGAACTGATCATTATAAGATAAATTCTTTTTCTGACATCCTTGATTCAGATAAATAGTTGAGTCATCCTTGAGTTCAGATAAAGACTCAGAAAACTAACATGAAAATAGTGTTTAATTTTCTCAGCATAGAACAGCAGCAGCTTTTCACTTTAAAAAGCTCTACCACTCTCTTGCTCACAACTATTGAACAGAATTAATCGTTTGCCTTAGCCCAGTTCACTCACTGTCTGTCCCTAGGACTCTCTCAGACATAAATAACACTGCCTGTACATTGACCATCCTGCTGTCGGCTGTCCGAAACTCCTGTTTCTTTTACATCTTCAAATTTCCTCTCTGTTACCCTAAATTGATTGAAGATATGCAACATTTCCTGCACAGCAGTTTTGAACATCCTTGGCAAACTGATTGACATGTTTCCTCATTTGGAAGTTGCCATCAAAGACATTCCCTGGAGGGAAAATTGGAAAAAAAAAGAAAATAAAGAAGAAGAAAAAGATGAATTAAAAATTATGCTATTGATAGCATGCCTGAGACCAAAATACACATTTGTGAAGAAACATTTTATGGACAGTATAAATTTGATGCCACATTCCCACACTTATTTTCTTTGGTTGCTTCCTGAACTCCTTTGATACCATGTGTACATGCAGAACATCCTTCCCAAAGCTTGCAAGGGCATCGCGGCAGAGTTACAAACACATTCTCATAGGTAACTTGATGGTTCTTTTTTATTAACAAAACAAATAACTCCTCCTCTTCCTCCACCCCTCAGTGTAAGGGCCAAAACACTCATGGGACACCCCAGCTCTACCAGCAAGTAGAGCAATATTTTTGCTGGCACTTGAGAAACAATAGGTTCAGCACTTAGACATTACTGTTATTTCTCCTGCAGCTCCTTATCAATCATTCTTTAGAATAATTATTGTCTCCCTAAGCTGACATTTTACCTTCCTAGTTGTAGAACTCTTCCATGTGCTGCTGAAGCCAATCTGCAGCAGATCAAGGCTTTGAAATTCCACAGGCAAACATAAGCAGACATCTCAGCTACCATACTTGGTAGGTAGACAACAAAAGTTGAATTATAAATTATATTTAGTTACTAGTTTATTTTTTGCTTCAGACTGTCTTAAATATAAGGGTCTTTATTTTCAAGAGTATTATTATATCTTTTCATGAGACAAAAGCAGTTCTAGGCTTCAGGGATAAGTGAAGCTCAAATTTTGAGCCAAATGCTACTGAACTGTGAGGTTTTTTCCTAACCAGGAATATGTAGAATTCAGCCAAATGTGTAAGGCTCTAAAACATAATCCATAAAGATTTTCTATTTTGGCATTCTAATGTGTGTAAGACCTATTTTAGAGCAATTTGTACGACAAAAGAAGGAGAGCCCATTGTCCCACAGTCCCTGCTTTTAGCAGCTGTAACCTCCCTACACGTGGACAGGGGGGGAGAAGGGAGAATTTTTGCATTTCATTGGTTTGGCAAAAGGGATCACCAACATCTGGCGTGGTTAACCCTGAGACACAAAGAAACCATTTCTTATTATAGAAAGAGTGGTCAATAAGTGCTTTGACAAGAATAAATCTGGCAAGCACAAGCTCAACATGTGAGTAAAACCCCCAAAGAGTTTAGGATTAGTTTAAAAAAACCCAGCTAATCCCAAATGCTGCTGGAATTGTTTTGACTGGTGCTCCTGTCTCAGCAGCTTAAAGCTTTCAGGACACTTACAAAAACCTACCAGAGCAGTAAAAAATGATCAACAAATCAGATAGGCCCCCCAGGATGTGCCTTCAGAAACAGAGGTTGGGAAGAGGGGCTGCAGGGGAGAGAGACGCTCAGCACTGCAGAGCACGAAGGATTTCAGGGGTTTTGTGGCCTGGTTGCTGCCTGCTGCCCCTGGGGTGCCTTGGGCTGGCTGAGCACACAGGCATGGGTGGGGGGGTTGAGACTGGGGACAGATTTTTCCATGGAAAGCAAATAGCTAGTAATTCTTCTGAATTACATTCATGACATAATTGGCAATTTCATCTACTTCTTACTTCATTCAGGGCAACTCCCTAGTGCATCATGTATTCTCAAAGGATAATTTCTTTCAGTCTTAACTACTTTGTAAATTAATAGGTAAGATATATTTCTGCTGACCAGAGAGGCAGTATTTTCAAATTAATTAACACATAATGAGATTCACATATAAAATCTGGGTTTGAAGATTAATATTTTTGTTTCAAGCTCCCTCAAAGAACTGTGACTGGGTGTTTTCAGTCTGCACATCACGTAACTGAACAGATCATAAGTAACTTGAGGCAAAGGCTGCCAAAATACACAGTATCTGTAATAACTAGAAAGTAAACTGATGAAGGCAGTGCTGGAGGCAGCACCATGTTCTGCCTGAAGGGAACAGTCATGTTTCCAAGTAGAAATCTTCCATTCTTTTTCCATGAACCTTACAATATAGTCAATCAAAAGTACTTGCTGGGCATACTAGAGGATACAAGTCTGAGTGAAAACCATCCTTTGAGCAGAGTTGTTGAGAATTTAGCAGTCATATGTCAGGCTTTTTTGAGATTTTTATACAGTCTCAGTGGTGTGTCTGATTTGTTTACAGTTCACAAGCTGGTTGAAGCCCTTTCCTTTTTAAGAGGAGAAAATCATCCAACATAGGTCCCACCAAATAAGTTATAGGTTATCACGGAGTAAAAGTGTTGCACTGGTCCTCAAGTAAAGCAGAACTTGTTGTGTCAACAAGAAGATATCCCAGCATCTTAAATGATGCAGCTGCAGTACAGGGCCCCAAGGACCACAGTGTTATCCTGCAGTGCCACCAGGAGGAAAACAACAAAATGCTTCTGTAAAACCAACAGTGAGACCTCAACAGGTTCTTAGAAGGAATATCAATGTAACATCTTCCAAAACTCAGCTCAGCAGCAGAAGCTGCTTAAATTGTCTCTTAATTAATCTCACAACTTACATTTTCTACAGGCCACTGTAGCTGCCCCTTGCTCTCTTTGGCGAATTCGTAAATTGTCTTAAAACTGGCTTAACCTGAACACTGTGTAAACGGGATGTTCCACAAACCAGATTCTGAGCATTGCAGGGGCAAGGTGTTTACACAAAGCAGGAACACAGCTGTAAAAAGGGCTTGTATGCACTCTACTGTAGCATGAAAGCCAAAGAGAAACACACCCCATAATCACATCGTGAAGCCCCTTGCAGAACCCTCCTCCATCTACAACCATTGCAATACTGCTGAATCTGGCAAATCAAGAAAATAGTTCTTACAATCAGTCAATAAATAAAAAATGAAGGGCTCCAGAGCTCATGAGCTGGTATCCAAGGTGATGCAGGAGGTTTGAAACAGGAGTAAAGATTTCAGATTCTACTTTTGAGTTGTGCCTTGATACACCCAGCATGACCTCTCCTGATACAACCTGGGACACAGGCTGAAATCTGCCCCTCCAGTCAGCTCAAACTAGCCATGGCCCAGCACATCCATTCTCTGCAAAGTTTCTGATGTTACAGCCCCAAGAACAAGGCTTCATTCAGAACATCGTTTCACTAAACTCCTCTCTTTTTTTTTTTTTTTTTTTAAATTGGTATATTTTGCATTGGGAAATATTTTTTCTTTTATTTATCTTAGACTTCTTTCTGTAGCATCTTGTTCTGTAATGGGAGCCCACTCCAGCACTACCTCTTAATCACACAGCTACAATGGGAGAGGGCAGCATTATTATCAGATCTGGAAATAATTAGTGATATAAGATTCATTCAGTCACATGAGGTCATTCTTACCCTCAGGTGTATGTTGACTTTTCACACTCATTACATACTAGTAGCACTCCTTGGTCTCCAACTTCTTCATGAGGTGCAAAGAAGGGTGACACTGATCTTCTTTGTGGTGACCAGTGACAGCACCCAAGGAAGTGGCCTGAAGTTGTGTCAGGAGAGGTTTAGGTTGGATATTAGGAAAAGACTCTTCACCCAGAGGATGGTTGGGACTTTGTTGGAGTTGGACTTTGATCCTTGTGGATCCCTGCCAACTCAGGCTATTCTGTTAACCCGTGATCTCCACCTCCTCTCGGGCAGTCTACTTGCCAGCTGGTTACCACAGGGTAGCAAGCATTTATTTGGACATTTCCTCCTGTGAGTCTCAACATACAGTTTTTGTATGCTGCCTGAGTTTAACTGAGCTTTCTTTAACCAGCTTGTTTCCTGCTCTAATACAGAGCAGATGTATTTCTGAAACAGCAGTAAAATGCTAAATATTAGCATAATGCTGAACAGAAAATCAAGAGAAAGTGTTTCCTGCCTTGTTGCATTTGTTTCCTGGTCTTTATGCATGCACTTTTTAAGAATTGCAAATATTTTGTAAGCACTGAGCTTAAGTTATACACAGGTGCTACAAGCAGCACCAGCCCCACTTTATTACTTAAAAAAACCTATTATGGATCCTGTTTTCACATTGCCCATAATCATAATTTTTAACAGCAGCTACCTCCTGGCTGTCAGACATTAGAAGCTTTTGTAACAAAAAAAGGAACTGTGCCAGTACCAGGGTTACCCAAGGAAATGCAAGATCATCATTCAGCAAACAATAGGCATGGTGATTGTACAGGGACAGAGAAAAGGACTTTTAGACCCATAAACCCCAGTGTGCATTAACCAGGACACAACACTGGAAGGAGGGCAAAGTCATCCTGTAGTTAGTAATGCAATCTAACCAAACAAATCCTTTCCCACATGATGGAAATGGCACAGACACAGAAGATAGTTTAACCACCCTTCTGTAATATGGGACTTTAAAGAGATGCTTAGTGTAGTGCTACTCAGAATAATAAACAGAATTTCCACAATACCACTGTTGCTCTGGAAGGAGCGGGAGATCATGAAGACTCAAAGGGTGATATGGGCACGATCCAGCACTGCTGATGGACAGGCAGGGGCTCTGTGGGCTGCAGAAGGGAGCTGAATACAAAGCAGCAGCAGGGACTAACAAGAAAAGACACGGAGGAGCTGAAGGTAAAACATGGAGGCACAAAACGTGCAAAGCTGACAAGACATTTTTAGGATTGTAGGATAATTCAGGTAGGAAAAGACCACAGAAATCATCCGTTCAGGATTCCCTCTCAAAGGAGAGTAAACTACAAGGTCAGGTTGCATTACTCAAACTTCTATACTCCTGCACACAGGCAAATATCCAAGGGAAGTGAGTTTCATCCTCAAACCTGACCCTGTTGAATAGTCCAAAGCTCCGAGAGCAGTCAGGGGGAGGGGTCAGGCAGGTATTAAATACAGAATGTGCTGACTGGCAGCAGGAAGCAAGAAGCTGTGCAGAAAACACACTGTGAAGGTGTTCCCTTGATGAGGTGCTCCTGCTGAAACATTTTGGAGTTCAGCCATTCAAGCATATTACAAAAGAGTAAAATCAAAAGGGATTGTCCTCTCTTCAGTCATTTTAGAGTCACTCCACTACTGACTGATAACTATCATGGGACATGCACATTCCTCATACCAGCATTTTCTTAGCTTATGCTCATCTTAGAAACAATACTCCTGCATACACACAATTATATATTTAAAAGTCAAAGGACTAGGTGGTCCAGCTGAACACGTGTAATTAACCTTTGCTTAACTGCAAAAGCCATAGGAAACCTCCTAATGTTTGTGGTTCATTTATATGCTGCAACAGCTTTCTCAGTCTCTCCTGGGCCCAGATATCTAGCCCACAAATATGTGTGGCTAATAGGACACAGCAAATTTTTTCCAACCATTCTTTCATACTGTTAAACATTTGTAATAGTTTCCTCATTTTGCCCTGATGTGAGAAATAAAATTCCTAGATGCTACATGTAAGAGAAACCCATACTCCCTCCTCTTATTTGAGCCTCACAAGGACTGAGACTTCATGGTGGCAGCTCACCACCAGTACCTATGGATCTTTTAGAAAGTTTTTGCTTTTAAAATATGGGTAAAATCTACAACTCTGACTCACAAAATGAAACAAACAAAAATAATTCAGCAACACCGAAACTGTTTGCTGCAAAGACCAGATCAAACCAGAGAGCCACCACACATCTGTAAGGCTCTGGTTCTCAGTTGGTATTGCTGACACTTCTTGAATAAGTGCTGGCCAACACATGGACTGGCACAACTGGGAATTTTGTGCAATTACAATAGGTTTTTATTAAATAATCAAGGCTCTGTGAATCTAACTTATTCTCCTGAATAAAGTACTAGTAGTTGTACAATTACTAATGAGACTCAAACGTTACTTTTGTATATATAGCAAGAAGATAGAGCTGATGCATTAGACTTCTCCCACTGGGAACAGTACCAATTTGTGCATATTCAGACCTACATTTGATAAGACAACTTCTATGTTTGATAAGACAGTTTCTGTATTTAGACATCATGAAGCTTACCCAAAAAGAAGACATGTCCAGTGTCTTTGGGAAATATTTCCTTGAATGAGTCTGAACAAGATATATGAAATGCAGCTTTGGAAGCTGGCAAAGAAAAGGTGCATAGAGCCCAAGCTGGTCGACAGGGAAATAGTTTAAAAGCAGGATGCTGTTGATTAGACTGACAAATGATGTTTTAACCTGGGTAAACAGACACCGCCTATTCTCTGAAAAAAAAAAAAACAAAAAACCTGAGTAACATTGGTCAGGAATAGGAACAAAGGCTTCATTGTCCCCAGGGAAACATTGCCAGCTTCTGAATACCAGTTTGCTTTTCTAAATGATGTTTGAAAATTTGTTTTAGACTTGATTACCCTACCTGTCCTTGAAACATTTACCATATTTCAGCTATGATTTCAACAGATCCTACAGTGGAATATGTGAAACCTGCTGTTTTCAATGCTAAATGGTCAAATGCTGGTGAAGCACTCTCCTGTGCCAGGAAAAATTTCAGACCCTCGGGTGTGATTTTCAGTTGATTTGGGATTAATCCCTGAAGACTGCTCATCTGGATTACAAATCTAGGAAGAATATAGGCTCGTTTACAGCCACATCCTCCACTTGAGAAATAGTTGGAGACAGTACTCCCACATTTAGAGTAACTAGATTGAAAGAAACATGCATTAAAAAAAATTAATTAGAGACACATCTATTTGTTTTGATTTCTGCCAAATACTCACTTGGCCCTAAGTTAACATTTTTGTTAAATCTTATGCTTGCCATCTCCAGGGGCAGGAAGCAGGAAGCCAGCACTTAACAGTACAACATTTGAGTGATTCCCAGTTAGAACTCATGTGGGACAGTGAAAGAAAAAAAACAACAAAAATCATAGTCCAAGGTTTTAAAGGTGCATGGTACTAATGCACATTAATTCCTAAGTCTTTTTTAGCATTTCTTTGACAGAGGAGGAAGAGTCAAAACCTTGACTCCCTGAGACCATGCGGGAACCAGCTCTGTTGGGGAACACCAAAAGCACGGGGTGGAACTGGGAAGTAGCAGCACGAGAAGGCTGATATGGCTCTTTAGGTGACTGAAGCTATTGAAAAAGCTCCTTTCCTTGCAGTCACTTAGAATTTTATCCTAGGAGGGGAATGAGAAGGTGCCAAGGAGTTGCTGGAAGCCACATTAGAAAGCCCAAGAAGCAAAACAGCCTTTTTGACTTCAAGATGCCAAAGTGGTGGGTTCACAGACATCACAGTTTGGTGCTGTACAACTGAAGAACAGTACTGCACACTTACACACCTCCTCAAGTAAAGCAAAGTTTACATGAAATAAGTAAGCTGCTCACATCAACTTTCGATGTAACAAACACCCCTGTGAAACGTCCATCTCTATTCAGATGTGAATTTGAAACCTACTATTGCCATGTAGTCATCTTTCTAAGACTCTTCACCTCTGTGCAAAAGTGAAAAATAAGATAGCAACTTCAGCAACGCTTGGAAGATAGTTGGAAAGCATGTGTTCCTTTCCAGATAACATTGCCACAAATAATTCCCTCTTCCCAAGGAAAAGATTTTTCATGCTTCTTTAGCGCAACTGGCTGCTGGAATCCCCAGCCAGTCCACCTGTCCATCCTACCAAACCGAGAAGTATTTTAAGCACTAAGTGATAAAACCTGGTTCCAACTCTTGCTTTGGAAGCGATTTGCTTTAGGCTGACTTTAAAACCTGCTGTAAGTCAGTAAGTTTACTGCAGACAGGTCTGTCTTGTGGGATCATACAAGGCCTTCAGCTCCCACTAGTGCCATGTACTCCTCAAACAGCACTTGGCAGATCAAATGGTGCAACCATTGACAGAAAAAGGAAGCTAAAAAGGGTAAAAGATGGGAATGTTTAAAAGACAAATCACACTTCCAAAGAAGGGAACACCTAAGCTATGGCAAAAGAATTGACACTTTCTTATCCTCACAGGTGCGTAACACAGAACTGGATGATGCTTTGGTCAGTACAGTGCAGACTCCAGAACTTGAGGCTTCAACCTTCCTAAATAAAGGAAAGCATGCAGAAGAGCATCTTTGGGGAAGGAAGGAAAAAAGGGACTATACTTGTCCTGTATTATTGCAACAAAGCAGGAGCATTATCCAGAATAGAACAGAGGGCTGAAGAAGTCTGAAAAGAAGCATTAAAAGGAGAGTGTGTGCGGCACAGCTCAAAACCACACTGGGTCCAAATTCCAGTGTTAATAAAAACAAACACAGAATTAGCCTCCCTCCAACATTCTTTTTACTAACCAGTGACAAAAACATCTTTATTGTTTAATTTTATTGGCATTTTAAGAAGTCTTGAAGGACTATGTATTAGAAAGCTGAAAAAAACTAAGACCTCAGGCTACATTTCTGAATTAAATAGACACTTTTGCTTTAAAAATACCAAACATCACCCTAATCTAGAAGTGAGATCCGACAATCCATCTGTTTTCCCAAGTCTGTCTTAAATGTATATATACATGTGTAACAATGAAAATGTTCACTGCAGAGCTCCGATTTTCTCACTTACTCCTCATGTAAGTCAGACAAAGCTCCTCACCACCAAATTTCAGGAACCCATAGAAGGGCTTCATTAAGGTGAAACATTGTCAGAAAGAAGGAATACTGCTAAACATTCAGGAGCAAGTGTTGGAATGAGCAATACCAAGGCTCATCTTTCCTGCAGCTTAGAAGAAACTTAGCAGTTCCTGGGTGTAAAATGTTTAACTTACTTATTTAGTTGGCACTAGTGGACAGGGAAGAGCTCTAGGAAAATTCCCTTGAGCAAGGGAAGCTTACTGTGGGCTGGCTACGAGAGCTTACATCATTTATGGACATTTCACTGTGCCTACAACTTCTGGTAAACAAATGGGTGAGTCTGTTATATAGTAATTTTTTTTAAAAGTCCAAAAAGCAAGCAAAGCAAACCCACACTTATGAAACAGTTTTTATCCAGTGTAGCAGATGTAGCTTTTGCTTTGGTCCAGCATTTTCATTATCCTGCAATGTGCTGGATGCAGCCTGATCCTGACAATTTGTAAATTACAGCAGCGCCATCACATAAAAGCATAACCTTCGTCTGAAACTTGACAGAAGCTTTTATGGTCTGTTCAATTGGCTCTTGTTCCCTTAAATATCCCAGCTTTTGAGCTCAGTTAAACTGGGTATCACCCGTTTCCTGCACTTTCAAATGGAACAGTTAATTAATCCAGGTAATAGTATTAGCAGGGTCTATTACAGTACTTAAGGTAATGACACACAGCTGTACTGTGCTTCTGCCAACACCTCGTCCAACAGCCAGAGCTCCAGATGTAAAGACACCTCCCAGCAGTCCATGTGCCAGCACTTCCACCTCTGAATGCTGTTCTGCACATTTAGGTTAGAAAGCACAACTTTTAAATTTTAACAGGTCTTTTTTTCAGAAAGAAGAGGTTCCCTGAAAGAATAAATCCTTTTTTTTTTTAACAAGGTGGTTAATTTTAGACAGTTTTGCTTTATTTCCGAGGTATCAGTTGTAGTCAGTTCACTAAGAATCTGTAATAACATGGAGACACTGAAGAATCAGGACAATGCAGCAACAGCTGCCTGCTTATATGAATCTGGTACTAGCACTTAAACATTTCACACTTTAAAAATCTATTATCTTTGTTTTCTGGGTAGCTTACTGTTTTGTTAATAACATAAATATAGAATCATAGAATCATAACAAGTGAGAAAAGCTTTTTGAATTTCCTGTACTCACCCTAGAGAAAAAGTAAGAATATTTTTATTAGACTAAACTGCTGCTATGCAACACCACTAGCATGCAGAAGGTGTAAATGAAGACAGACATGAACTGTGTATGAGATAACTTATTTTATTTATTCAATTCTCAACTTAATTTTGATGCTAAAAATTGGTCAAAGGCACTTCAAAGAAGGTATTTAAGAAACAAATCCTTATGGTGACCATTCCAGACAAATCACCAACTTTTATCTGTCATTAGGAACACAACTACCTATAATTGCAAAGTGAAACATTCACAGGTTTTAAGTGGAGCATACTGTCCAGCAGCAATATTCAGTTCTTTTACACTATTAATAACATTTGTGGAGTATTTTAAATACAATATGGTAAAACAAAGCAAATTACACTTTTGGAGTTCCACAGAAGATTTCTGGACAGAAAAAGGACAAAAACTGCCTTTCCCAGTGGTCCTGTATTGAGGGCTCTATTTTATCTGTGCGTGCACTATCAGCATCAGTAATAGGTACAGCAGAGAAATAACCCACACTTTTCTGTCATACAAAGACAAAACACCCTGCTCAGATAACAAAGCATTTATAAGAGGTCTATCTGCTACTCAAATACTGACATTTATACTTCTGCAAGCAGAACAGATCAAATGGTAATAGCTGAAGAAAAAGTGATTTTTAATATACATCCCTACCAAAGCAAAACAAAGTGTCCTTAAAGGCAAAAGTACTGTGAAAAGAGCTTCCACAAAATGATGGACAGCGTGTAACATCTTAAATAACACAAATACAGACTGCAAAAATTATTTGGGAGTGGAAGAAGATTAAAGCTGGTATTTTTCTGCAAACAAAGATTAATTCTCTTCTCTGATTAAGACTAGTGATCAGAAAGTAACTTCTTGCCATTGTCAATCTTTCTGAAGTGAAACCACATGAACAACTTTCTGAAGTGAAATCACATTTAACCACAAGTTTAAAATGTCACTGTCACACATGGGGATACTCCCACATCCACTGACTAGTAATTTCAAGAAAATAGTTCAAAATTTTTAGATGGGTAATTTAAATCACTATGGTGCCAATGAAAGCGTTTAGGTTTTCTAAAATTAAGAAACCTCTTTTAGAAACCAAACCACAGAGAAATAATCTACACAGCCTAAATAAGCCCATGCTGCTGTGCCTCAGGAAGTCTCTCCATCTCCTTGGGCTGCAAAAATTCTCAAACTCAATAAATACTTTCTCAAAGCACAAAGACCAGAGAGTGAAATAGCAGACTTACTAATATTAGTGTAATATTGTATGTGAAAATTATACTGTTCACATTCCAACCTTGTCCATTGAGGCTTCTGAAGGCAGTGAGATAGAAACCAATTATTTCAGAGGTATCAGCTCATGGTTATGGCAATACAATTCAACAGAGAACAATAGCTCTCTGTTATAATCACAGAATATAAAACCTGATACTTTTCTAGCTTGTCTGGAAAGAAAAATAATTCTTTGCAGTGCTGTTATGAAGGCAAAAGAAATAGATTCAGAGGCCTATGCACAAGGACACTTTAAAACAAAGAACTGACATTTGAAGAAAAGGCGACTTACTTCTCCAGGCAGGCCACCAATTTATCACAAGGTAGTATGTCCTTAGCCTTATCCCCTTCAGAAAGAGAACTTGCTCCTTTATTTTTCCAGTCTCTCTGCGGTCCTGCACATTTTGTGGAAGGGGATATTCCCACTCTGCTCTGCTAAACCCACAAGCCTCAGCTGGGCAGCCAAAAAGAACTAGAACTGCTGCTGAGAAAAGGCCTCACCCTCAGCAGTGACCTGGTTTACCTTGTTATCCCAGCAAACAACCTGTGTGAAGCTCAAATACCTTGCTTCCTCCTGTCCACCTGAGACTTATGCTGGATGAAACTGGAAAGCCAGAGACAGGATAGTCAGGACAGTAAGGAACATGACAAGGAAATGCTTCACAGGACAGCACAGGGCAAACATACAACACAAATCTGCAGAAAATATGCAGGATTAGTTCTGCCTGTTGTGGTAGAAAATCTTTAAATCCCCATGGATGAACTGAAGAAGAAAGCAGAAATACAGGAACTGTACAGCAGCTCAACAGATCTTTTACATGGGCTGAATTTACAAGGAGATTAGGTTGGGATCTCAATTTCATTTTGTAACTTCCTTAAGTATTCCTGAATATTTTAACTGTTTGTTTGAACAATGCCATTGGACTTATCAATTCCATATGGATTTCACAATACAATTGGTTTGTGCTGCATGTGGGATAAACACTTAGCTCACAGAAGGAAGCACCTTTCAGCATATTAACATCCATTGTCCTCTGGACAAGCATCCCTCTGACTACAGCAAACTGGAGACTTTCCTTTCTTAAACCAATGCCGTTATAATGTTCTACTTAAGCCAATTAACATAAAATAAAGTTTGTGTCCCTAACAGCACTTCAGAACAGTGCTGCTCATAAAGACCAACAGATTTAACCCTGCAGGAACTATTTAACCAATACTTGATAGATGAACTCAGCCTATGTTCAGGCAGAGAGGATGTATGCAGTATTTCAACACCATGTGCTGTTTCAGTAATAACCACTGTGCTGCAGAGCAATGATTAGAAAGAAAGTAATAGCTTTACTATTGGACAACAGAAAGAACTCCAATCTGTACTAGAACTACCTTTGGAAAAAAAAAATTCCAGTACCTTATGGTAATATCATCTTCCAGGAACATCCTGAAGGACCAGCAGTAGTAAATAAAGCTGTCTGCTACCACTATGTGCCCTTTTCAAAACCAAGACTGGAGGTAATTAGGTTATGTCCAAATTCATCAATATGATGAAGGTGACAAATAACAAAAAGATGAAGAAACTTCTGTTCAAGTGTGGAATAAAACACTACATGTCACACTTAATCCCATTCCCCATACTGCTATTCACTCAATTTGAAAAGGAGAAAACCGGAAAGTTTTAAATTAACTCTATAAAACATATATTCGACCTCTGAAAAAAATCAGTAATTAAAACACCTATTTTGTCCCACACCTAGAAAGTGTTTCCAGTTAAAAGGCAGAGATACTTACGAAGTAGTGGAGAAAATTAATGCACTTTGAGAGATTCCTGCATTCAGGCTTGCTCACCTGAATAACTACACAGTTCAAAAATAGTGAAAAAAGGATCATTTAACATTTTGTGCTGAAAAGGGTAACAAGAAGCAGATACAGAAAAAAAATTTAAAGTGGAAGAAAAAAAATGTTCAGAAAAGTGAAATTAAGTACTTCAACCAAATAAACTGGCTTTGGTGCAGTTTAAAATAGGACATTTCTGTATCTGAAAATTTTAACCTCTAGAGAAAATTAAAATGGAAACAAACTAATTATAATAGTGGCTGAAACCAAGTTGTTACAATGCAACTTCACTAAGATAATAGTGTTCCTGGTTTATGTGGCAGGTGGGAAAAGTTAATAAAAGAAAAAAAAAAAAAAAAAAAAAGAAAAAAAAAAGCCACAGGCAAATATGTAAGCAGCTTGTATGAACCCAGCAATATAAGCAGCAACTATTTCTGGTTACTCTCCAAAAATGGTTACTCTCCAAAAGAGTATTCCTCCCCAAAACTTCATATTGTTTTGCACAACAGAATTTAAAACTTTATAAGTAATTCATAGTAGTGAATTTTGTTTCTGAAACAATTCAGATTAATCTTGTGGGTGAAATTCTGCCACTCTGTTGTTAAGGCAAAGCAGATTGGAGAATCTAATTCCGTGTCCCTGCCTTACTTTTAGGGCAAGGTACACAACATAACTTCAAAATGTTGAGAATACTTCAGAAAGCCATTGTGGTCAGTTTGACTGGGCAGCATCCAATTTCTAATATTAGAACTGACTTAATGGAAAGGAAATAGAGGAGAACAGAAAACGGAACAGAAATAGAGTACGATCATCTGTGAACGTGTCCACTTATGGTTTTCATACAAATTCTCCCAAATATTATTGTACCAGAGCAACCTCCAATTTCACAGCTTTAGGGCCCCAAATCTTCATGGGCAGGGCTGCAAGGTCACACTATCCCAAGCAGTCAGAGCCAACACCAGACTCTTGTACACACAGTGACAACTTGATTTTTGAAATAAAAATTGCCAGGAGTAATTTCAGTCCACAAGCTTCATGCACACGTTTGAGGAGACTCTTACTCATTGTACTGGCTTCTTTTTGGTTTTTTCCAAGTCCAATTAGCTCTCAGAAGTTTTTTGCTTTAGCTTTTGATTATTCTCCAGTGCTTCATTTTTGCTCTGCTCTTCTGAATTCTTTGATGAATCAGGATTATACCTATACAAATACCCATATGGACGAAGATGATAAATCAAATATTCCAAATGATACATAGTCACAGAGTCAACATAGTGGAATGAAACTGCTAGATCGGAGCAGCATCCAGGACCCTGAAACACAAAACAAAGCAAAACAATCAGCAAGAATTGCAAAGCATGCCCTGGATTAAAGATCTGGGGAGAATTCAAATAAATACTTCATTTAATGGTAAGAAATTCACTACTGTAAGTCATATGTATACTTCAAAAGTTAATGTTAGGCAAGCAAAATGTACCAGACATATCTGCCAAGGCATCTTTCCAAAATGAAGCTGACAAAATCTCTTGCTTCTGTGATCAAGCCAGTGAAAAAACTAGCTGCCCTCATTAACGTCAGAGGTTTTCTGCTTTTCTATACTTAATTTTTGATGCTTGTCTTTAAACAGCACCAAGAAGCAGCAAGCAGGTGTAAATGAGTAACATTTATATATGAAACAATAAATGCCTGTTACTTATGTCAGCATACAGACGGAATGTATAAGCAAAATGTGACTGTACCTGCACCTGTTTGTGTTGACATATTATACAGTTTGGAGTATTGTCAGAATCTAACTTCCTACTGATAGAAAGTTGTTACAAGTAATTGCAGAATTTTGTTTTAAATGTCTTCATTTCATTGACATTATTAAGAGCTACAGGATCATTGTTAACACGTTTGTCACAACTTATATTTTGTAGCTCAAATTTGAGAACACTTTCCTGGAGCACAGTTTTGGGGTTTCTTTTTTCAGCAGCTTTGATCACAGAATTGCTAATATTTCAAATCCAACTGGAACTAAGATGAAATATTTAAAGACACTAAAGAGAACAATTGCTATTACCTGTCATTCTTTCAATACTTATGAAGTTTGATCAATATAGCTTGACTTTGTTACCAGATGAAGTAGTCTCTATCCAAGCACAGGCAACTTCCATTCTGAATCAGTTACAGATGGAACTGTCCACAGCTCAGCTGCCCATGCACTGCAGCCTTAGCTAGAGCTGCTGCCTCCTGACACACTAAATACAGTATCATACAGCTGGTTTAAGCTACAGAAATGCTTTAGCTGCTGAATACAAGTATAAAAATAGATTGCTGCTTTACAATGAAAAAAAAAACTACTGAAGAACCAGACTCTTTTTCAGCTTTAATATGTAAAAAAATCCAAATTCTGTTTTTGAATTCTGTCACCTAATTCTAATTCACACATCACACGCTCGCACACATCATAAGATGCACTTGACAAAATGGATACCAGGTTCCTCAGGACTTACCTCTACAGCAGGATAGTAATTGTAATTCCAGTACCAGAATGTTTTTGGTAGGTATCCTCTGATTAAGTGATGTTCTGGAACAAATGGATGAAAGGTTTCTCTACCACTTGTATCCCTAGAATCCCCTGCTTCCACATTGATGATCTCCATGCATTTTCCTAGTGCCAGATCTTCAACAGAGGAACTGTGAGTGCATTTGTTCGTTTTAAATGCAGCAACAAATCTCTTCAGAGCTTCTTTGCTCAGAACATATCCTGCTCCTCCACTCATGTAGCCCTGCTTCACATAAGGCTTAAACCTTCTTCCAAAGTAGATTGGTTGTTCAGGACTGTATTTTGAAAGAAGCCATCTCAAATTGTCCAGTATAACATATGTATCATCATCTGCTTTCATAAACCAATCAGCATCATCAAAATAATGGTCATATACATATTGAAAAGCTTTAATAGTCTTCCAGTAGAGTTGGTCCCTGCCTTCTTTGGTTTCTAGGCCCACAGCTGGGAAGTCTTTATTTTCCTCAGAGCTCATAAAAAGTACTTTATTACAGCGTTGGGCCCAAGTGGCCTTAACATGCTTGGCTTTCTTTTCTAGATTTTGAGGTCCAGTCATTACCCAACACAGTATTTTCACCTTGTGATACAGTCCTTCTGCAATATTTTTATCCTCATCTAAAAAAAGAGGAAAGTTGTAAAACCATATTAGACATGATTGCCAAACAAACTAACAGCAACCTCCCCCCTCCTCAGATACTATTTCTAGATAGAAAAGACATGCAGACAGAAAAGAGGCTTTTGCTTCCAAATGTAACAGTTGATGAAGACCATGATAGATTCTGGAAGGAAATAAGCAAGACTCACTCTCAAAGATTAAAATTCTTAAAGCTGTTTCAATTTCACAAGATAAAGGAGAGTGTATGAGTCATATCAAAATGGGTGTCTGTTAATGAAAGTGTGGCTTTAGCAAACCTTGATTTCTACATAAAAACTGCTTAGAGGCAACATCTTTATGGTCTTGGAAGACTAATGAAAATTTTAAAACAGAGTAATTTTGCCATTCACAATGAATACAACTTAATTATTACAACACAGAAAGGTCAAAAAGCTAATAAGCTCTTTTATTCATGTTAACAAAGCCTAATGAATATTTCTAAACAAGCAAAATATGTTTTAAGAATAAAGCAAATGGTAAACCAGAAATAATGTATCAGATTACATAATTTAGGATACTATGAAACTACTGTTACTGTTGATAACATGTTTTTATTTGCACCAATCCAGCAGAATAAAGACAGTTATCAGAGGTGTGAAACAATGTTTTTCAAAGCATTACTTGCTCTCAAAGAAACATTTTCACTTGATACATACAGAAATATTTTAACTCATGTAAAAGAATATTTCATGGCCAGTGAAATCTGCATAACTGATACTAAAATATTCCTGCTTACACTTTATGCAACTATAGATCAGATTTCTCTCTAACAAAGTTCTACAACTAGATGTGAAACACTCACACACTCATTTTACAACGTTTGGAGTTTAAATATGTCTAAATAACAAGCTACTTACTAACATCTTCAGCAAATGCATTGCAGTGCAATTTTTCTCATCCAAGCTGTGCCTACTCAAACAATTCTCTGTATTTAGTATTTAGAATGAACTCATTTAATGAAATATATAAAATGAAAAAGCATTTCTGAAGTATTGGATGGGTCTGCCTTCTCTGGAAAAATAACCAGAGTGCAAGAGAATTTCTCTGGTTTTGACTACAAACAGCAATCTGTGCCTGGACTGCTGTGTAATCAGCTTAGCAAATCATGCCCACAGTGACTCCCTTTGCACCCCTGCTTCAATTCTGTGTTTTACTAATCATACCAAGAAGCAATTAAAAAAAAAAAAAATTTTAGCTTTATCTTAGAGGCTAGATCAAAAGTTAGAAGCGGTCAAAAATTAGCTTGTTAAGATAAAAAGCAACCCAGCCACATCTACAATGCTAGCAAAGATATCTGCTTAGCAAAACTACCATTTGGTGTCAATAGCTCATTTGAGAAGTTAATGCTCCAGACATGTCTGGATACAGAAGCTGGACAAACAGTTGGACTCTAAGGAAAAAAAAAAAATACTACTGTAATAAAAATGTAAACAAAGAAAACCACCATTCAGTAGACCTCAGGAGAAAAAAGTTATTTAGATGTAACCTGAACATGAGGAAACTTCGCAGTGAAGAAGCAATGTTTTGCAATGCATGAAAGGGGAGGACATTTGCTAATCAGCCAGGTGTAACAAAATACCTTTATGCTGTCCAACATCTGCATTGAAATCCATTTGTCCTTGCAGCTGATTGTTGTCAGTATCTGCAGAGTGTTGCCCATGTGGATCATTGTGAAGAACATGAGGCTGGATCTGAACCTGTTCTTCTAGGATAATGTTAAACAGAAGATAGCAGACAAAAAATCCTATTGCTGAGCCAAAAGTGAAGGTTAGAAAGTTCACCAAAGATTTAGAAGAGGCCATCTCCTGAAGGTGAGACACTGTCAAAACCAAATGAAAAATACATTAGACTTAACATAGAAATAAAATCTAAAACTATAGGAAGAAATTGAGGACTAAATCTCTGAAAGCAAAGAACTCAGTCCTAGCTCAGTTTCAGCTCCCTCGGGCTTGCACAGAAATTTAAGTGCAAGAGCAATGCAAATATCAGTATGAAATTGTATATTCATTGATAGTGGCTGCACAGAAAATACCTACTAATCACATTTATACAACATTTAAACAAGAATGTATACACTGAAGTGCAGTAGCTTTATAAAACTTTTTTATCCTCTTCAGCCTACAAAACTGAACTTTAAAATGTAATACCTAAATCTTTTATGAAGCTAAAAGATGACCATCAATGGCAATCTACAGGTCAAGATACAATATGGTCACAAGATATTCTTAAAACTCCGGCCAAACGTATATTACAAAAATTCTTAACATATGTCAATCACAAGCAGATTTCGAAGAGTTATAAAAGCATATCTACTCCCAAAATAGGGCAGTTGTCCTTATACTTTTAGGAATTATTACTGACTTTGAGAAAAAAGAGTAAGACAACATCTGAATTTTCATATAGAAACACTAATTTTTCAAAGGAAGAGAAGAAGAAAGTACATCAGCCTTGAAGCCTCTTCTACACTTCTAAAACTGTATTGCAGTAATAAAAAAACCACTTTGTATCAGCCACACCCTTGCTCCTCAAAAACTACAGGACCTGGCTGATCATTTTTATTAAACCAAATCAGCAGCTATGCCTGCATAAAGGGAGTTCTATGCATCAAAAATGAGTGTAAATTTCAACATATTAAACACTTGAAAACCAGTTTCAAGTTTTTGAGCGTTTTTGATCTTTGGAAAGAGTTGAGCTATTTTCTAATAACTCATGACTAAACTACAAAAACATTGACTGTTAAATACACACTGAATTCAAGCCAAAGCCTTACAAACAAGTCAATGATGTTCCCTCCATTAGGATCATTATTAATGACTGTGAGCAGAACCCAATTTAGTTCATGAGAGAGCCCAAAAAAGAAAACTATGGACTGCAGAGAGCATCGATGAAAATCATTGATCAGAGAAGAGCTGCAGCAGCACAACAACTCATTTAGCCTGCACTCCGTCCTCTCCCGGCCTGGGCAGTGTATTGGAAACAGCGTGTCCCAAACAAGCTGTATGAATCACTGTGCAGCAACACACACTCCAAATTCTAACTTTCTGTCTGTTCCTCTGCTCTCCTGAAGGGAGAGCAAAGGATGGAACATGTGTGTGCATGCTGTTAGATTGGCACTTTCAGAAATCCATCAGATTTACTGTATGCATGCAGATCGAGAACATTTGGGAGTGAAGCAGCTCTCACGTGTGGTACTGCTTTTCTTTCCACACTGCTAGAAAAAGGAAAGAAAATTGAAAACACAAATCAAAGCACAAAATAAAAATCAAGAAATGTACAGGATGCATATAAGGGTGTATATACATATATACATATATTCAAAAATTATTATAACTGTGGTTGATGAGGAGCTGTAGTTCTTTAATATGAACAAGCACATTAAGCAATTTTTTAAATTGCACATTGACTTCCCTAAATTCAGTACTACATCTTGGTAGAGACAAGTGATTGCCTTTAGAAATTACGTCACAAAATAAAAAACTGACTGTATAATCATTTGTGACCCAGGCCTTGAAAAAATTACTTGGTTTACAGGTTTATTTCTATTGTCTTGTACATCACTAAATTGAGAAGAAAATGTGAGTATTTTGATCAGATACCCCAAAAAAAAGCAAAACTCCCAAAACCTTTACCAAAAAGCCATGCATACAAGCAGCCTATGACAATACAAAGGATCTGCTGTACTAAGATTATTTTTTTGTTTTTGCTTTCCTCACTTATCACCACAAAGTCCCCTCAAAATTTGCAATACACACAAGGAGATGGTCAAAATAAAACAATGCCTCCTTTTGTTATACTCAAAGTGGGGAAATATACAAACCCATGCATGCCCACAGGGTACCTACACCACCTTCTAGAAAAAAAGGTTTTCACTGTTCTACTTTTCAATAATAGGTATCTCTCTGCCATAGAATTTCAGTTATCTGCTCCAACAGCTGTTAAAATTACTCCTGCTAGGAGAGAAAAAAATGAAAATAACTTGAAAATAATTGCTGCTCATTTAAGTATGAAATTATGTACAACTGAATTCTATAAAAAAAATTGTATGTGCAGAAAAATGAAAAAAGTGCACCCATCACATTGGAAATCAGAAGCTGATCTGGCAGTACTTCACACACAAAGAGGATTTCTCAGGGCAGGTAGTAGCTGTACTTCATATTTGATACAAAATGCCCTCTAGTTACAGTTTTCAATCTAAAAGAATCTGCTTATCATTCTATCAATTTTATACCAACAGAATGGGTTACTATAAACATGTGTGGGTGTATATGCACATGTTTATAAACTCCAATAGTAAACAGGAGAAAAATTTTTAATTTTTATGGTATCTTGATATTTCACATAAATTGAGTCTTTTAACTTGACAGCAAAAATAACTAAACACTACAGCATTACAGTAGAAGAATCAGAAAATGCCTAAAAGGAAGGTCAGTTGTCAGATGATAAACATCCCCACTCCTTGCAGACATTCTCTTCTACACACAGATTTCGTCAGGGGGAAGACACGCAAAACAATTAAGGCCAGGTTGGATGAGGCTTTGAGCAACCTGATCTAATGAGAGATGTCCCTGCTCATGGCAGGGGGTTGCACTTTAAAAGGGGTTGGAGGATTCCCCTTCTCCCAACTCAAACCATTTTGTGATCCTTCGAGTCTATGACATTCAGAGAAGGAAACATCTATTTTTACTTCTTGAGTTAAAAAATACACTATGTTAAAAAACACCTACAATAAAAGGCTAGGTTCGAATTTAATTTATGCTCCACTGCTCTATCATGGAAGCTTAAATAAATACAGATACTTAAGATATTCATGCAGGTAGCCCTGTTCACATCAATCAAAACAACAAATATTTTCAAACTCTATCACAATGTAACAGTCATTTAAGATTTGGTTTCATGAGTCAACAATTTCTACATTCTCAAGCTTATAGAAAAACTATTTTTCCTGTGTTAGGGGCTGCTGAACCTGGCAGCACACTGACAACAAGGCTGCTGAAACTCCATGTGCCCAGATCCAGCCAGGCTGAGGCTGTATTCCCATAGCTGTGCATGCAAAGATGCATATGCACATGGCTGACCACAGAGATCAGCACAGATAAAAGCAAGTGTTCATGGAGACACAAACATGGCCTGGCCTTATGCTGCTCCTCCCCATAGTGGCCCAGGACAAAGGCCTGCTACTGGGGCATACACACATACACACAACCTACCCAGCAACCCAGCCTGAATCCTCAGACTCCCCAGAGCCCTGCTCCTTGTCAAGCTGCCGACCCTCTCATCTCACTAGTACCTGTCCCACACTTACAGCTGCCTCAAAGCCCGGCTCCCAAGCCTCTTAATCCTACTCACTGGCTAGCCCGGTGTGATACTCACGAGCAATCACACGCTGGCATCCTTGCCAAGACTGCACCCACGCACTCCACTCTCCCCAGTGACGGGCACTGCGGACACACCAGCCCCTGGCTCACAGGTCCCGCTCCGGCTGCTGGGCATTTAGGACTCACTCCAGTCCCTCCAGCTGCTGGCACACCAGACACAGAGGTCCCTAGAACTTACTGTGCTTCTCCAGTTGCTGGCACTTAGAGCTCAGTATGCACACGAGTGAGTCCTGTCACCCAGCAAAATAGCTAGAAAGGCACCTTAATGAGGAAAGAGGACAGAATCTGGCAATCTGGCCTAGGACACAGTCAAACAGACTGACCAGCCACTCGTTTCTAACTGAGCAGGCTCTTGTTTTCCCATACTTCCTCCTCAAACCACCTTCCTTTAGTCCCTCCCAGGAGCAACCCATAATTTTGTGCAGTCACAAGATGCTTTTCTCTTGCGTCCCATGTGACCCATATTATCTAGGCAGTTATCCCCCCCGATCTTGTGGGCTGTTCCAGCCAGCCCTGGGAGCTTCTCTTGCTGCACGTCACACCCGGGCAATGGGGCTGGTGGCTCCCCAGTGACAGAACCAGGGGCTGACTCCTCTGGTGAGACTGTGCCTCTGTTCATCCTGCTAGTGAGCCTTCAAACATGTTAATCTAAATTACTGCTCTCACCCTGCTGTTCCACAAGCCAATGGAAATTTAAGGATAAACCATGCAATATGAAAACATGAATAAATGGCAAGAGCTTGGCCCCACCACCAAAAGAAAACAACCCAACCACTTCTAAAATTAATACTTTCACACAAACTCAGACGAACATGTACAGAAACACATTAACCAAAATACCAAACAAAGAAGCAGAAATACCCCAACCCGAAAACAACATAACAACAAAAAACCCAAAAAAAACCCACCTCTGTAACCATCAAATCTGGGATTTTGAAATTTACAGAATGCAGAACATAAGTCTAATTTTAAACATGTTTATCCCACTACCATTCCATAATCCCTTTAAGATTCGATTAAGTTAAACCTATATACAAGGCTGATTCTTTCTTGTATCCCTTACTTAGGAATCAAGGGGGAATCTCTGAGGCCCCATGATGAAACAACTTAAACGTCCTTTGAGAGCTGCATAATTAGTAATGAAATTGATCTCTACCACCACATCCTTACCAGTCAAGCAACACATCAGAATAATTCGACCAAAATGTAGAAAAAAACATCGTTAGCTGTGCAAACACGCTTTCTGCTCCTTAAATCACATATACTGCTAGCTACTCTGTATATTCACATGCTTATGAAATGCTGCTAAATGCACAAGTTGTGCATTTGCTAATGTCTGCATCGAGGATTTCTGTGATGCTCTGCAGTTTCCTATCGACTAAGCACAGATCGTATCTTTCCACTTAAAATATCTAATGCTATAAGCATTTCTTCCAAAATAATTCCTGTTTGTTCTACCAGAAAATACAAACCATCAGAGTAAGCTACTTCGGCATAGGAGGCCAACAACTGCACTGAAACGAGACGTGTAACAATCCACAGTACCGGTGAGCTGGAAGAAGATTTGGCTTCTCCTTCCTCATTCCAAAAGCTGACGCCGTCCTTCGGCAACAAGTGCCGAGGCCGAAGCGCGGCTCCGCAGGGCTCTCCCGGCGCAGCTCGCTACCGAGCGTCCGCCCAGGAAGTCCCGCTGCGGGGCGGGAGCAGCGGGGGCACCTTGCTCCCTCCGCTGGGCTCCCAGGGACTCGCGCTTTTCCAAGGATGCCCCGGCTCCGGCGCCGCTCCTTCCCGGGCGCGCAGCCGCGGGCGCCCTTCTCGCCGCCGGGGTGACGCGGAGCGCCCCGGCCGCCTCTTCCCGCCCGGTTCCCGCGGAGAGGAGGCACCCTCGGCGCCTTCTTCCGCGTCGCCCCCGCGGTTGGGACGCTGCCCCCCGAGGCCCGACCTCGACCCCGCCGCCCCCGGCCCCCCCTCACCTCTCGGGCCGGCGGGGCCCCGGCGCGCGCTCAGCCGCGCGACAGCGCGCGGGCACCCGCTGGCCGCGCGCAGGGCAGGCCCCGGCCCCCGCCGCCCCGCGCCGCCGCCGGCCCCATCGCGCGGCCGCCCCGCGCCGCGCCGCGCGCCGCCCCGGGGCGGGAGCGGGGGCGGAAGCGGCGCCGCCCCGCCGCGCGCTCATTGGCCGGCGAGCGGGCCGGGGGCGGGGCTCTCGCGGCACGCGCCGCTTTAACCCCGCTCCCGCCGCAGCGGAGGCTCCGCCGCGTGGCAGCGCGCGCCCGCTCGCCGCGCTCCTGGTGCGGGAGCGGCGCGGCCCCGGGAACCCGCCCCTCCCTCCCAACCCACCCGCGGGGAGCCGGGCCGGGCCGGGCCGCCGGCAGCCCGCGCCGCCCGGCGGTGGGCGAGGGCCGCCGCCCCAGGCCGAAGCCGTCCGCAGCACGCGGTGGCTCGTCCCGGACATGGAGGGTGCGGGGAAAAAATGTCCCGGGGGGAAGGGGAGGGCGCGGCAGGGACTGAGGAGCGCGAAGCGGCCGCTCCCCGGAGCTCCCCGCAGTGGTAAGCGGCGCGGCGCCCCGGCAGTGGCTGCGCGGGCACGGCAGCGGGGAAATGCCCGCGCAGCGCTGTCCGCCCGCCCGGACCCGCGTTACCTCGCTCTCGCCTGCCTGGTCCTGCCGGGAAGCGGCAGTGCCGGGCGCTCAGGCCCGGCTGCGGAGCTCCGCTGCGCTCCAGCCCCCCATTTCCCTCACTTCGCCTGCCTGGAGCCGCTGCTCTTCCAAAATACCATTAGGCAACTGCAAGGGAGGTTGCTAGGATACCGAGCCCTCTGCAATCGCTTCTTACCTCCCTGTGCTAACGCTGGCTACCTTTCCGACAGCTCTTGACGTTTATCTGTCGGTGTTTTTCTTAGGGAAAAAGCATTAAATAGCAGGAATTTTAGATTTGGAAGGTGTTTTTCATTATAGTGTAACTGAAAAAAATAGCATTTTGCAAGCACTGGGTAGATAATGGCACTCTGCAGTAAATAGATAGAAGGTTTGTGTTGTGGGTTTTTTTTGGGGGGGGTTGTGTGTGTGTGTTGTTTTTTTTAAATACTGGGTGCAGGTATGTGCAGAGAAGGACTGACCCATGCTGAGGGCCATTAGTGTTTCTGTAAATGGAAGCCATTGCACACACTGTTCTTGGTTTTCCTGTTCCATCTTTCCACCAGCCTGTCCATAAGTTCAGTCCAAACCATAGGTTTCCCTCATCATAGCTGTAGATCTGTGTATTTTTCCTTCTGTCTTCTCAAAACAATTATCACCTCAGGGGTGTGCCCTTTCATCTCCATTTTCATGTCTATTTTTACTACTTTTTCTCTGGACAATGGGTCACACAGAACCACAGAACCATGTAGGCTGGAAAAGACCTCCAAGATCACGGAGTCTGACCAAACACCATCTTGCCAACTAGACTGCGGCACTAAGTGCCACATCCAGTTATTTCTTGAATGCCTCCAGGGACAGTGACTCCATACGTCCCTGGGCAGTCCATTCCAATGTTTAACAACCTTTTCAATGAAGAAATTCTTCATGAAGCCCAATCTGAACCTCCCCATTCAGGCAGCTTTGGGGGTGATAAGGTCTCCCCCTACCCCTTATTTTTCTCCAGGCTAAACACCCCCAGCTTCCTCTGCTGCTCCTCATATGATTTATTCTCCAGACTGTTCAGCAGCTCCATTGCTCTTTTCTGGACATGCTCCAGTATCTCAGTGTCTTTCCTGAAATGAGGGACCCACAGCTGGACCCAGCACTTGAAGTGTGGCCTTGAGTCATTTAGGAGATGCTGAATGTACCAAATTTAGGAAGCTCCCACATTACTCTGAGTCATAGTTTCTCGTTCCTGCCCCATCCCACTCTGCTACCCCCTTTAAATAAAAATTACAAGCAACTTGGTGAATAGTATCTTCTTGATCTAGTTTCATGAGAAGAAAGGGAAGGCTTCTTGTAGGGCAGAATTTGATTTGCTTTAAGAAAATCAACAATAAACAATAACAAAGACAATGGCAATTGCGAAGGCTGTAAAACAAACAAGTATGTGTCTATCTTCTTGTTTCCCTTTTTTTCCACCCCTACCAAATTTGGATAGAATTACTGTTCATCCCATGTTCAATGCATGCTTTAAATTCCCAAAATAGATTAAGCAAAGTTTTCAAACTGTTTTATATTCCAGATAATTCAGCATGTCTGAGTCGAATACAAGACTTCTATTTTGCCTGGTGAACTTTAAACCCTGGTCTTGCATCACAAGAGTTGTTCTGTCAAGGACTATCAAGGACTGTGGCCCATAAATTTATGCAAAAGGGCTACACTTTTTTCATACTGACATGTTCATTGAGCTGTTTCACTCTGTTAGGCTAGTTTGAAAAGGAAATTTCAGAGAGAGGGTAGAATGTGCTGTAACTTAACAAAAGCCACATCTTGCCCATTAATAGTGGTACATATTAAATATTTTTGTTTTAACAAATGTGACAGTTTTGGCCATGTTGTAATGGCTGTTTATTACTTTATGGAGATATTTACATACCACATACATAAGCAGGTTTTCTTGGTTGATTTTTTTCACTCAGGGAGAGATGAGCAGTCTCTCTCACAGCTCTCTAGTGGGAATCTCTTTCAGTTCGGGGTAAGGAAACAGGCCCCTCCAAGGGACTGCCTTGCATGTGTAATGGTAGCAAACACTTCCACAACTTCTCTGCAGCACTGCTTTTCTCAACACACTGCCTCTGGGTGGATGGTCAAGGGAAAAGCTGTTCTCTTGTTCCGAGGCAGAAGGGAGAGCAGCCTGGTGTTCTGCCTTGCTTCCATGACACGCACATCTACGTGACCACAGTCCCTTTCTATACAAATGTACCACTGCTATGGGAGAGTCTCCTCAGCTGCTGAGAAAGCCCAGCAGTGTTGGGAGACACAGTCCTATCACAGTAATATGGCAAGGAGATTCACACCACTTACCTTCTGGCACATGTGGCTAGGAGCAAATGAAAGGAAAATTAAATTTCTAGTATTTAAATTTTAAAACTAATCAATCCCTTTGGTCTTCACATCAGTAAACACAAAGAATGAGACCTTCTCCTACCTAGGAGGGCCAGCCATATTCAACATAAAGACTGTTTTGACCAGGGCAAAAGCAGAGTAGCAGGCCCTTAGTCCCTCTGCACATCACTAGGGAGGTCTCTGTGACATAATTGGGCATTTCGGTGTTTACACCCTCTGGAAGGCACTCTGGAGTACAAACCTTCTATAAAAGCCCACTCAAAGATCAGCTACTGCGTTCAACTACCCCCATTTCTGTGCAGGGGAGTCTGGAAACAGGTTTTTAGATAGGAAAGCTCACACAAAAATAAGGCAGAAGGCAAAATGCAACAGCTGCTGTGAGGCTCTGCAGTTTGGCGAGTCACTGACTACAGACATATCATTTAAATATGTCTCGAGTTTATCTGGATGTGTATTCAATTACCATCTATTAAAAGTAGGGTAGTTATCCTCTGTTAATTGGGCAGTTAACTTTATCTCTTCCACAACCAATCCTCCTTCTGGGGAGATACCTTCTATTAATGGGTCATTGAGTGTCACTGCATGCCTGATAAAAATCACATCATCCAATCTGCCTAGAGAGAAGAACCAAGTATTCCTACCTAGATATAATCTGAGAATTACAACAACAGAAACAGCCTTTTCTACTGGATTCCTAGAGGAACAGTCTTTCCCGACTAAATTCCAAGAAGAGCAGCTGTCTTCTCCACTGAATTCCCAGAGGAAGACCAGGCCCATCTACAGCACCACTCGGCCTTCAGGAGAAAACTACACCCTTCTACAGGATCACTGCTTCAACAGAACCACATCTGCCACTCCAGGAGGACTGCAGCCACCATTCAACTGGACTGCTGCCAACACCCTGACCCACAGGGTGTCAAATCGTATTCTGACTCTGTCAGTGGTTTTGTTTGTACTGTTGCATTTGTATTTTTAAATTTTCCTAGTAAAGAACTGTTATTCCTATTCCCATATCTCTATCTAAGAACCTCTTAATTTCAAAAATTATAATAATTCAAAGGGAGGGGGTTTATATTTTCCATTTCAAGGAAGGCTCCTACCTTCCTTAGCAAACACTTGTCTTTTCAAACCAAAACAATATGTAATTGGTATCTAATAAATCTGTGATGAAACTGATTGCCTTCTGTAGAAAGCTTTCTACAAGCCAGTGGTTGTTAAGGAATAATGTTTTCTTAACATTTTGTTTAATTTTAAATAGTCTTATATTGAGACCATTTATTGTTTTTACAGGTCACTAGCAAGACCATGAAAATATGTATTTTATAAGTAACTTCCATGTATTTTGACTGAAAGCTACTTTTGTGTTTTCTTTTCACTCTTATTTGATCAGACAGCCAGATTAAATTTAATGCCTTACTTGTTTAATATTATTTATAAAAGATCTCACTAACTTGACTATTCAGATTTAGTAAGGCATTATTCTCTAAGAAATCTATTATCCATTCTGTGCCCACTTATGAACCCACACATTGTAGTTGCAGGCACACTGGACCAGATCAAGTTTGAGAATTACACATACCAACCCTAATTTCTTGAACAGAAGAAAGGCCTTTAGAAAAGTGAATGGAGTTTCAATTTACCACCACACCTTTACCCACCTGACTTGGGGCATGCTTTTCCCAGAAATTTTCACCTGACAGGATTCCAGCAATTTTCCACCAGTTCCAGAAAAGGCAATAATATGCTAAAGAAGATGCCCTTCCAAAGCTCAAGAGACTGTATAAAAATGGACCCCTTAGAACTGAGCCTCGGAGACCCACGGGGACTTTGGTGTGATAGCAGCCAAGTCCTGACACTGATCGCCTGGCTCAGAGTCAAATCGCTTGTGGCCTTCCTTTTTACAAATGCATACTTTGATCATTTAATAAATTTCTTTAATTATTAAATTGGAGCATTCATTTATAGCAGGGCAGGACACACCAACTTGGTGGGGTGTCCTGGAACAGTCAGAACCATATACAGAGCTGTAAAACTAAATTATTTCCTCTAGTAAGATTACTGTGTGAGCTAAAGTGTATCTAAATATAATAAAGAATTATGAGTGTATCACCACACCTTCCTTTTACCAATAAGAACACCAGCTGCCTGAAAGTCTGACATCCTGTTATGACAAGGAACTTTACCCACTGTATTTCTTGCACAAACAATAGTGGAATTGCCAGAAGTGAAATAATTCACATTACTGATCACTGAAGTTATAAGTTCTGTCTTCATTTAAACAATTGTACAATCTCTATGCTGCTGTTCCTGCTAACCAGATCTCCTTGCTACAAATAATTGACTTAAAACAAGCCATTGTGAACTTCCAGATTGGTATTTGGTGTAGATTAGTATTCAGTGTGTGCCAAAAATTCAGGCTGTACATTTCAAGTGGCAGAATAAGGAATTAATCACCATACCTTGATAAAAATGTGAAATTCAAAAGAACACTTCTAAAAAGTTTGAAGTAAAGGGAAGTTTTTTTATCAAAATAAAAAATATTAAATATCTTTGTATTTTCATTGGAAATACCAGACAAAATGTAATGGGCTCTCATTCTGGAGACTCTGCAAGAAAAACACTTGTCAAAATGTTTCTATCCTGCTAACAGACCTGCCCCATAGCCGACTTCAAAACAGTCCACAGATGTCTTTCTAAAGATGAAACAGTGCCAGGGACCATTCTTTGACAGAGATATTTTACAGTTTTTCAGTTCAAAGTAAATTGAAAGCTGTGTTGTTGCCCATCAGAATGAGATTTTTGTATCATGAAATGGAGAAAATGACACTCATTTTCAGTGCTGTGGAACATGATGGGCAGGCATACAGAACCACTGACTGGTTAAGAAGTCTGCTGGGATTCTTCTGTATGGACCCAAACCTCAGCCTTGACCATATTGTTCTTTAGAAGTAATTCTTGGCAACAGTTACTTCATTACCTTTCCCAGAGATTTTATCAAGGAAATACTACCTGGCAGGGACATATATCATGCCAATGAAGGTGTTAATAATTAGCCTCCCATACTTTATTTTCTGGCTCTAACTTATTTCTACAAATAGCCTTGTAAACCTTTAAGCACTTAAGAAAAATATGTGTCTCTCTTAATTCTTGTTGCTAATACATTTTTGTGTAGATAAGTGTTTTTCCATTTACTTTACATATGCACACAACTTAAAAGTTAGACAGGACAAGTGCAAATATTTTATCTGTCAAATCCTGCAGTAGACATAAAGTAATACATTCTCTGATAATAAAAACTGTAATAAGAGATAAATTTCAGAGCAGACTGAGGAGCAGCCAACTCTTGCAGATAGATCCTTTCATTTGCCCATCTGGTACCTGGCAAAAGTAAAGAGATTCTGAGGGTTACTGTTAACTAAAACAAGATTCAATATGTAATGCTGCTATAAAGTATACAATTCTTATATAATTGTATGTCTATGTGAATTGACAGAAGATTTTAATTGGCTCAGGTTTCTTTACTTTGGGAAAAAAAGCTTAATAAAAATGTTGGCATTAATACTAGAAAACACATTCTTATCTGGCATCCACAATAAGAGATGAGATATTGTTCAGTAAGAATTAGAATGCAGAACTAACTCTTCTTTGCAGTCATTCACTATTTAGTTATTTTAATCCTTTTAAATGGATACTGCATTTGAGCTGCTTTAGGATTGGTTTTCTTTGCTTTTGAATCAGGAGACTTCTCTTTCGTCTCTTTATATGTAAAAAGACAAGGCTATTTTTATGAAGTCTGGTGTTAGTTTCTAGCTATGGAAGAACTGGGAGGAGAGACTTCAGATTTTACTGTTTATATGACAGCAGTGACAACAACAGAAGTTTACTTCTGTACAGAATTCAGAATCATTTCCTAGTAAAAAGTGAGTGCAAGTAGCTATAGAAATTATATAATCTTTGAAGACTTCAGTGCTAGTGATTTAATACAATAAGTAAGACATACCGTGTCTTAGTAAGTGAACTTAGAGAAGTGAACTCTCTTTTAGTGTGTGCTTCTGTGAGACAATGGGAGGAAATTGCTTTCATTATTAATTTTTTTTCTTTTACAGAAATAACTTACTTAGCGTTTGTGGTAGTGGAGCTATTTATTTTCTACACTGCAAAGCCTACATCAACCAGTCGAATTATTTCACTGCAGACCTTTGTTGTATTTGTTCTACACCTCTGTTTCTGGTAACACTAGTACTAGGATGGCAATGACTTCTTATTTTGAGGTAATAGCTCGACCTAGTGATAAGGAAGAGCTCCTACACTCAGATTTTAGAATAGTTTCTCAATCTTTTATAAACCAAATACCATCTAACTTTCTTTAAAAAAAAAATCATGCAATGTCCAATAACTGTTATAATTCTTCCTCTGTTGTTCTTAACTGTACTTCAGAGAACATAATTGTGCTTTTTAAGCACATTTTACAGAACCCTTTTTTTGTCTTCCAGAAACAAATCACAACATCAAATATACTTTAAAAGACTAAAGCAGCACAATGGAGGGTACAAAATAACTTTTAATTGAAATTATGGCCATTAATTCCAGCTGAAAAAATACATATCAGTGTGTTCTAAAACTCAATTATATATGTTCAAGTATGAATTTAGCTGTTACAGTTTTATAACAGCTAACCATCTCTTACAGCTGAATATTAGCTGTATTCTAGGTGAAAAGAAATCTTGTTTGTATTAAACAACACATCTATTGAAAGGGGCAAAATTTCACTATGGGTGAATTACAATGAAAAAGTGAACTGAAGATTGTAATTTGCAGTTAATCCTGCTGTATTGACTACAAGAGTTAGTTTAAATGCTAATTCAGCTGACACCTAATCTTTACTACTATATGAAAAAGAGCCAGAATTTGAATTAGTTCTACCATTGTGGTTCTAAGAACTCTAGAGAATTATGCTGGTTTATGTTGCAGAGTCAATATCAGACAGCTATTTTTGCTTTTGTATTCTGTAAGTGGTTAAAAAAGCACATATATATTGCTTTGGTTTTGTGGTTTGTTCCTGTCTCCCCCTCCCCAGGAAGAGAATAAATTACACAGGATTCCTTCTCATTAGCCAAGACCACTATTGAGTTAAAGTCAGCAATGTTTCATTCCTCTGTGGTCCTGGCCTGGACAATAGAGCCATTGGTGTGCCATATGCCATGCCTGACATGTGCACTGTATGGCCAACAGCTCTTTCAACAACCCTTTCTTGTCTGTGCTAAGAAACACGGGGGATGATGGAAGGGCTGGGATGTTAAAAAAAGGATGCAGCAGTGGTGAAAAATGCTTAGTCTTTTGTGCAGGCAATAACAAATCACCTTACTTTGTGTTCTCTCTTGCTGCTGCACTAGCTGTGCCTTCCTAGTATTTTACTGAAGTCCTGAATGCCCGGGCTCTAGAGATTTTCTTTCAAAACTCAGCAGTGCTGCAACCTCTAAGTCCGAGGTCAGAGCAAGTCTTATTTGTTTTGAAGCTTAACATAATTAAGCAGGAAGAAAAGAAAAAGGATTAAGTAAGAAAGACTATAGTGATAGGAACTCCCAGTGGGAGAGACAGCTACTTTTTGTACTATGATAAAAAGATTTTGTCTGAAGGAGAGACAAGTAGAGACTGTATGTCTTTTAAATGTCTTTGAAAAGAGCAGACAAGAAAAAATGGAAAAATAAATAAATTCAAAATTATAGGAACAAAGAGCTCAGTTAGGTCAACAAGTTATTTAAAAGCTGCAAGCTTGCTGGCAGGTGATATAGTCTCTCTGGGTAAAAGCCGGACTAAATAATACAAATGGGAGCCTACCTTATTTCAAGCTATGGATCTTCAAACAGCTTTTGAATTTGACAGTTTCTCTTTTCATTTTTTTCTCTACTCAGGAATTAAAGTATGGCTCTGCCTGAGATTTTGAGTGCAAGCATTCAAACTTTAAGAGCACATACTGTTACTATCTCTTGGGGAAGGAAAATCAATATTGACAAAGGCCTTTGCTCCCTGCACGTGCATATCTTTGACACAGAAACACGCATTTCAGATTTGGGTGTGTTAGCAGAACGCCCGTCACTACAACTATTGATGGGTGAATGTAGGTGCGTCCAACAAACCTCTAAATTTAAAAGATAGCCGGATAGGAGATACATTGTTTATGTCAACCCATGTGAGTGGGGAGGAGGAACTGATTTCCACCTTTCCCTGGGCCCTGCCCACCTCTGATCTCTCTTTACAATGGGCTGCCGTGCCATCCGTGGTATATGGATCTTTCTATGCTGCTCCATTAGGAGGAGCAACCTTCTGCTTTCAAGATAAGTCCCTGTCCTAGAAAACATTCAATCACTGAATGCTTAAAAACAGTTTGAGGCATCTGGAAACCTGGAATTGCCTATTCCCATACCTCCATTATTACATGAGTTAGGAGAAGGAAAAGACAAGTCTTGCTATTACAATTTGGGATGTGTTCAAGGCCAGATCGAGAGCAGTTGGTCCAAGTAGTTGGTCCAAGCTAAAAATGGATACTGGTTGCAAAGGGAGCCGTAGAAGTGTAGACAAGATACATTTCCTTCCCACAGGCAAAATCTTCAATTTTTCAAAAACAGAAATTGTTTCAGCATTTTCTTTATTATCCTTCAAAATGTTGGTGATGAAGCATTTTAAACAGTCCATGACTAAGTAGGTGGCCTGGTAGGGTGCAGAATGCCTCTTCTCTAGTAATTTCTGTGCAAAGAGCTGGTGTAAGGCTGTGCTGAGACACACAAATAGAATTTCTGGTATTTTACAGTCCTGCCCATTTTAATGACCTGGTCCATGAATCCACTTGTGGCAACTTTCACCATCAGCAAAGGGTGTTGAATTCCTGCCTGAGAAACTCCAGAGAATGTGCAATGGATGCTGGCAGAAAATGCAAAATCTTTCTCTAATATTGGAGTCTTGCCATTGTTTTCCACTTCAGATCTTGTTTTCTTGCACAGCTCCAGTGAGAGCAAAGGATGGGACTAGAGAGCTGGGAGAGGCACTATCACAAAATCAGCTGAAATGTGTTCTCTCCTGCAAAAAGCCCTCTCATGAGGGCTATCTTCAGGAGACTATGCCCTGTAAAAACCCCTGTACCACAGGCTGTTAATTTGTTAGTCATTGCTGTTAAAGCAAAAAGACCTTCACCATCTGCCTTTGTTAATCACAGCCTCCACTTCTCCCATTCCCTCTTTCTCCTGTCCAAACACATTTCATTTGTCTCACAGAACTTAGATATTTTCAGTCTTCCAAGCATGCTGGTGGCACCATATTCAACAGAAGCACCAAAGCTACTCATCTTTAATGGAACAAAATAAGGAGCGGAGACTTCATTTATGAGCAATGCTCAGCTGAGAACAGTGACCAGTTCAGTGTGAGACATGAAGCTGCACCAGCTTGTTCTACATTATATTCACTTATCTGCTAGCTTTGGGTTAACTGTTAACTTTGACCTTTTATTTACTCATTTATTTCTTGCCTTCAGAGAAACCTCTTAGCCTTTCATCTCAGCTGATTAGAAACAGAACTAAGACAAGCACTTCCCAATTCATTAATCAAGACCTTTCTTACAAGGTTTTTCAGCCATTATTAAATGGTTTTATTCTGTGGCTAAGCGGTAATTCTCAGATACATATCACAAAGCAGAAAGTCTCCTAGCAACTAATGGCACCCAATATTTACATGCACACCTGTTCTCTCAACCCAGCTAGAAGCAATGTAAATTTCTTTCAACAAAAAAGGTAAAGAAAAATCAACTTTAGAGGAGTAGAGTGGAAAAGACAATGCTTTGGAGAAAATATTACACATGATGTCTGCAGGAATGAGAAAAGTGAGACAGGAGATGGGCCTTGAGAAGAACACGGGTGAGAGACTGAGGTGTAATTACACCTAGTGCTGTCTACAGATATGTTGAAAGAAAATACTAGATATTGAAGAATGAGTCTTAATATAAACAGACTATAATGGGCTACTTGACAATAGCAGAAAAAAAGCCAGGGACATACCAGTTTTTTGTTGCACTTTTATAACTACCAAACACTAACATTGCTGGTATTTAAAAACAGACCGTGTGTAGTATTTCTTCCAATAGCCCCATATATAACACCATCAACTTCATTAAAATTGGGCATTAAACATGCAAGACAGTTAAATGCAGCAGTTATCCCCAGTTTTTAGAAGTGATAGTAAAGGGTAGGATAAATTACCCAGTGCACCCTAAGGATGTAGGCCTTAATGAGGACTTGGGAAGTTTTGCTCTACCCTGGCTGTGCCTATCCAGCCTTACCAAGCCACTTTCTGCAAGTCACTTCTCAGTCCCCTTGCTTCTGTTTCTCCATTAAAAGATTTTTATTGTACCAAATAAAAATAAGTTTGTGAATATCATAAAGCACTTTATGAGATATAGCTATGAACCAGGAATTCATTACTTAGGAACCATCAATGAAAGTGCCCAGACAACAATTTGAGCCTAAGCAGACCCATCAAAAAAATCTCTTCTGCGTGGAGAAAAGAAGTAAAGATATAAAGAAAGGCTGCTTACAAAAGCTTCTGACAAGCAAACAACCCCCCAAAACAACCTAAGTTAGTAGAAGGTTTGTCTACTATTTCTTGTAGCTTTCCAAATTGCAGAGTGATATTTAGATCTCTGGAAAAAAAACCTCAAGAGATAAGGTGTTCCTCACCACAACCATTTCTCTTTTGTGAGCAGTGACTCCATGTGCCATTGCACACACTTATAGCCTGCCCTTCCAGGCAGTGCACAGCTCTGGGAACTGCACACATGGTATTTGCAGGCTGCCTGTGTTCAGATGAAGCTGCGCTGAACAGAAACATCTTACATCTAATCCTGATCAGCACTGGAGTCTATTTCTCATGCACAGGATGCTTCAACACATTTTTCTTTCTGAAGCCTAAAAATATCATTTTTATGGCTTCTTAAAGATCCTTTTAAAATTCTACACACAGACCACACTTACTGCTGACGAAGTGCATGACCTGAAGAACTTTATGCACAGTACTGCAGTTTTACAATAACTCCACTAAAGCTGGCTATGAAAGCACACTGCATGTGAATTACTAATTGCTCCCTTGAAGTATTTGTGGAGAATTAGGGTTTATATTTAACACTTCACATCCTAACATTCAGAGTTGAATTTCACTCACTTTAGCACTCTCAAAGACAAACAGGCAAAACTATCCAATTATGAAGTTCAGGTAAGCATTAAAATCTTGTTTTACTCATCGTGTCTATGATTCAGAACTTAAGTTTTACACAGAAAAATCGTACATCCTCAGCAAATGCTTCCAAAGGTGTGAGTTTCACACGGACTCGCCTGTCCCAAACCAAACAAAGCAGCTTTAGGGGCAATGCCTATGCTCTTTTCCCTGGACGCAAGGCACGGCCTGGAGCACACCTCGAGGGACAGGATTTATGAGAGGTACAAATCGCCCGCCTGAGCCCACGACACGCAGGGCGCCCAGCGGTGCCTGACGGCGCTCGCTTTCCTCACAGCGGCCCAGGGGACCCGCCCGGTCTGCGGGCTGCCGCCCTGCCTGCCGCCCTGCCTGCTGCCCTGCCTGCTGCCCTGCCTGCCGCCCTGCCTGCCGCCCTGCCTGCGGGCTGCTGCCCTGCCTGCCGCCCTGCCTGCGGGGCAGCCCGGGCCGGCTGCAGACGGGATACGGGTAGAGCCCGGGCTCAAGCCGACCTCCTCGCGCCCCGCCAGCGGGCAGGGCAGGACGGGGAGGCGCATGATGAAACTTCGCGGCGTGTTTCAACAGCGGCTGCCGGCAGGGGCGGGGCAGGGGCGGGGCCGCGGCCGGCCGGGGCCGCCTCCTCCGTCCCCCGGCGCGGCGCGGACGGCGGCTCCGAGCGCCGGCGGCCAGCGGCGGGTAAGGTAGCGGGGCGGGAGCGGCCCGGCGCCGCGGGGCTGGGCGGGCCAGGCCGGCCGAAGGGGCTGCGGTCGGGGGAGCTGCCGCGGTGCTCGGCCTCCTGCCGCCGGCTGGCGAGGGAGCGGCGGGCCCGCCGGGATGTGCGGCGGCCGCCGGAGGAAGGGGCGGCCGTGTGGAAGGGCCCGAGGGGAGCGGGTGCGTGCGGGGGGAACCCGAGGGGAGCGGGTGCCCGCGGTGTTCCAGGGACCGCGGGTTACCAGGAGGACGGAGGGAAAGCCCAACTCCGTGTGCTGAGGCTGAGGTCCGCAGCGCTATCGCATGTCCAGATGGGGCAGGTGTGGGAGGGGGAGCAGTGTTGTTGCAGTGCTCTGCTCCCCTTGGCACGCTTTTGCCTCCCCAGTGCTCCGGGAGCTGTGGGCTTTGTGGCTCTCTGAACCTCAGCCCTAAGGCCGCGTTGGGCTGATGTCTCCAGCGACATCGCTTGATCTGGAGGTCCCCAGCTGAAGCACACGTGCGCTGTGGGTTAGGCTCGGAGCGCTGCGGGGCCTGTGCGTGTCTCCGGAGGCGCCGGGGCTGCAGCAGCAGCGTGCCGGGGGAGCCCGGCACCGCAACAGCATCGCTCCCACCGCGCCCTGGCCGGCCGGGCCTGCCGCGCTGCTGGGGGGAAGGAACCCCAGTCTAAACCTGTGCTCCTTGGTTCGAAGCTGTTCCCCCTTGTCCTGTCACTACTGAGCCTTCCTCTTTCTTACAAACCCCCTTTGAATGCAAAGGTGACAAACTGAAAGGATGTTTAATGTTTCTGCTCATATTATGTTATTTCAACATACTCTATGACCAGTAATGATTTGTTGTATTTGTGCTCTATAAATAAAAAATCATAGACAGTCTTGCTGTATCTAAAGGTAAAACTTAAACCTAATTTCTTGCTGGCTAAAATTTGCTTATTGTACTTTGAGCAAGCCAGGTTTTACTTCATGTTAGTAAAGCCTGCTATTCTTTTTATATCATGCCTCTTGACAGTTAAGTGATTAATAGCCTACATCTGTTATCTGTGGTTTTTAGGTGTGTGGTGGGTTGACCTTGGCTGGATGTCAGGTGCTCACCAAGGCACTCTATCACTCCTCTCTTCAGCAGGATGGAGTGAGGGGCAGGAAAATGTGATGAAAAATAAAAAACCTTATGGGTTGAGGTACAGGCAGTTTACTTTTAAGGAAAAGTGAAGATCATGCATAAGCAAAAGGAAAAAACAAATATTTTATTCTCTCATTCCCATCAGCAAGCAATGGCCAGCCAGTTCCTGAGAAGCAGGGCTTCAGCACACGCAGTTGCTCCACCTTTATCCTCCTTTTCCTTAAATCTTTTATCTGGGTAGACATCAGATATGGAATATCAATTTAGATAGTTTAGAACAGCTGTCCTGGCTACCTTCCCGTTACCCATCTACCCATCCTGTTGCCTTCCAAGATCTTGCCTGCTCCCAGCCTTCTGGTGAGGGGGAAATGTTGGCATGCATTGATGCTCTGTAAGCACTGGTCAGCAGTAGCCAAAACACTGCTGTGATACCAACACAAAACACAGCTCTCTGAGGGCTGCTGAGAGGAAAAAGAACCTCCTCTCAGCCAGACCCAGTACAAAGGGTCAGCTCTTGCTTACAGTGTTCATGTCTCTGTTGAACAGGTTCTTCACGTGCAGGTAGAACAAGAGCCTCATCATGTGTGGTATCTGGGCCCTGTTTGGGAGTGATGAGTGCCTTTCTGTGCAGTGTCTGAGTGCCATGAAGATAGCACACAGAGGTCCTGATGCATTTCGTTTTGAGAACGTCAATGGTTTCACCAACTGTTGTTTTGGTTTCCACCGGCTGGCAGTTGTTGATCAGCTATATGGTATGCAGCCTATCCGGGTGAAGAAATTCCCATACCTGTGGCTGTGTTACAATGGAGAAATCTACAATTTCAAACAGGTAAGTGTTGTATACATGGTAAGGCAATTAAAAAAAATTATTTTTTTTTAAATTTCAATACTAGTGGATATTCAGAACATCATTAAAATGTGTTGAACTAGAATATCAGGAGAGAAATGGGAAAGTTAGCAAAGAACTAGTATTTAAAAGGATGTAAACTATGTCAATGAGCTGTGAATCTGGTAGCTTGTTTAGCAACATGCTTAATCTTTAATACTGAGAAATCACTTTTTAATTAACAAGAAGGGCAATAAATGCTTACATATTCAGGTTTTTTCAGTAGAAGTTAAGGCACATTCTTCATTATCTCCTGGGGAGAAGAATTTCAAGCCTCTTTCTCCCCTTCTTCTGTCTTCATAATACAAATGCTTTTAGTCTGTCTTGTTCTTCAATTGTTTTGGGTTGTCATTCTCCCAAGTTGTTGGGTATTGCATTTTTATTATTGCCTCTCAATCTAGATGAGATATGTCACTTAAGATATAGTGATGCATAGTATGCATGCTTACATATTTATATAAAAGCAATGAGCCTTGGGGAGATGTTTCCAGTATGCCACAGAAGTCCTTAGGTGTCTGCAGCAGAAGTCAGTTTTTTTGTGGGGTTTTTGAGAGCCACCTAAGTCTCTTAGGCACAAAACAAGCAGCAACTCTTATATAGTTCCTAAGGGTCTTAAATGTCCATGATGGATGTGATCCTCAGTCCCTGTCCAGGCTGCCTGTTATTGGCAAGATGATTCAGATCATCCAAATTTGATTTAAAAAGCAGCTTAAAACTGTGTCTGTTTCTGAATGATGCTGAATCAATGTGTAAAGTGTGCCCCATACTAAGTGTGGTAGCATCAGAAACAATTGAATAATCTGAGATATTATAGTACTTCTAATGCTAATTTTATAGCATTTTTAATGTCACATTTTTAAAGTCAGGTCAGGCTGCTGTCAGTCACATCAGTGACATCAGTAATGTCATTGAGAATTTGAATAGCCAGGAGATTTCATTTTTTTCCCAGTCTTGAAGTATCTGGGTGTTTGAAGGGTGACACTTTGTCCTGCAGTACATGTGAAATGTACCAACAATCTGTATTACTTGCAGTGTTTTGCAATGTTGGTTTTCAGCTGTTGAAAACAGTAAGAATTTCTCTCAATGCTACACACAGTCCTGAGGGGACTTAATTGTACACCACTTGCATTGTCATCTACAGGAATTGGTTTGTTTGTTGTAATTTACATTATGTACCCTCTTTCTTTATAATGAGATTTTTCTTTCAAGCTTTGTGGTTGAAACCTACCTAAGAAAGGATCACTGCTGAAACAGGTGCCTTGCTCAGGGCAATGACTTACTTATTTTAACATTGACTCAGTTTGATCTAAGACTGCCAATTGTTACCCATAAGTAACAATTAAAACCAAGGAACTTAAAATGTTAAAGCATGGGTTTTGTGAGGTTTTTTGGCTTGTTAGAGTTTTAGTGAAGCTCTTTCTTTCCCTCTGTTTTGTATGTATGTTTTTTTTTACACAGTGGTTGGCTAGTGCTTCTGAAGACCAGGGTCATGGGTTTGCAGTTTGACATCCTCAGAAGTGTATCCCTGAAAACTTGCCTTAACGTGAATTGCTTAAGGCATTGAGAGACTCATTGTCTAAGAGATGATCCTGGGTAAAATTTTTATAGTAGGTTGCCCCTGGCTGGATGCCAGGCACCCACCAAAACTTCCCTCCAAAAAGTGGACAGGGAAGAGAAACTACAACTAAAGTTTAATGAGCTAAGGACTGGGGGAGATCACTCACCAAATACTGTCATGGGTAAAACAGACTGAACTTGGGGAAAATAAATTAAATGTATTACCAACAAAATCAGAACGGGGTAATGAGAAGTAAAATAAGCCTTGAGAAAAGAAACCTTCCCTCTACCCCTTCCTCCTTCTTGAGCTCTATCATCTCCTCCCCAGCAGGGAAACAGGTTACAGGGGTTATGGTCAGTTTATAACATGATGTTCCTGCCTCTGCTGAAGAAGGTTTCTTCCTCTGCTCCAGCATGGGGTCCCTCCCACAGGAGACAGTCCTCATGAACTTATCCAGAATGAGTCTGCCCCACAGCAGCATTTCTCCACAGACTGCTCTGGTGTGGGTCCCTCTGCCACAGGGTGCTTTCCTTCAGGCACAGGCTGCTCCAGCCTGGGTCCCTCACAGGGTCACAAGTCCTACCAGGAGACCTGATCCAGCATGGGCTCCTCTCTGCACAGGTCTGCAGGTTCCTGCCAGGTCTCCCATGGGTTTACAGCCTCCTCTCAGGCATCCACCTGCTCCGGTGTGGGGCTGCTCTGTGAGCTGTGGGTGGATTTCTGCATCCCCGTGATCATTCAGGGGCTGTGGGGCACAGCTGCTTCACCATGGGCTGCGCCACGGGCTACAGGGGAATGCCGCTCTGGCACCTGGAGCACCTCCTGCCCCTCCTTCTCCACTGACCTTGTGTTACATTGCGCTCAGGCCATGTTTTCCCCCATTCCCCGGGACCCCTGTGATTCTGATCAGATAAGCCTGGTCCCCTCCTTCCTGTCCCAACGGGGTTGGTGGAGAGCCAGAGAAGCCCTCCCTGTCCAGAGCCTAGATAAGGTGATGACCCTTCCTGTTCGCTCTCTTTTCCCCACTCTTCCCCCCAGATCTCCTGGAATAAAGAGCTGGACAACTACATCAGGGTGAGAGCCTCCTTTGAATCTATGCCAATCTCCTGATGTTCCTCCCCTCAAAGCCTCGTATCTCTGGGCTAGCCTGATAATTTAGGGGCTGAGAGGAGAGAAACGTCAACCTTGGTGTCTGCAGGGCTGTTCCTCTCTGCATAGTCTCATCCCCCTCTTCTCTGGCCACAATTATATCTGCACAATAACTTTTCTTTATTCTTAAGTATGTTATCACAGAGTCATTACTGTCATTCCTGATTGACTCGGCCTTGGCCAGCAATAGGTCTGTCCTGGAGCTGCCTGACTTTGGCTCTGCCAGATGTAGGGAAATCTTCTGGCAGCGCCTCACAGAAGCCACCCTTGTTGTCCCTCCACTACCAAAGCCAGGCCGTGCCAACTCAGTACAACTTTGAACAAAAAAAGCATAATTTCCTTCTTTGGCAGAAATATTTATAGAACTTTTAAAATGTGATTTTACATAGACTATTATTATTATGAAACAATTAATGAGCAGCCAGTGTTTGCAAATGCTTATTTATGTTTTTCTTTATATTTTTTTTCAGCTGCAGAAGCAGTTTGGATTTGACTTTCAAACATTAGTGGATGGTGAAGTTATCCTTCATCTGTATAACAGAGGAGGAATAGAACAAACAGCATCCATGCTAGATGGTGTATTTGCTTTCATCCTTCTGGACACTGCAAACAGAAAAGTGTTTCTGGCAAGAGATACCTATGGAGTCAGACCACTGTTTAAGGTGCTGACTGATGATGGATTTTTGGGTGTCTGTTCGGAGGCAAAAGGTAAAGTCAGTTGTGTTTAGTCCCTAAATAATCTTAGGTGTTTTGGTTGGAGACAAATTTCTTTGTTGGGCTTTGCTTCTTAGTGTGAAGAGAAAATGAACAGTAAGTTCAGTAATATATCAGCTATATTTAGTAATGTAAGGACTACACATCATTAAAATAAAAACATCCAAGATGTTTAATTGTCCTTAATAGTGCTAAAATAACTTGCTTATTTAACTAGATTTTTTTTGCGTTCTGGAGTCATAGCAGTATTGAACTCAAGATGTTTTATGTTAGGCTACAGTTTATTGACTTAGACTAGACTTATGCTACAATAAATTATATTAGACTTTGGTCTTGTTGTTACATAGTGAAGTAGGTAATTATACTACAAGAACTGCTAATCTGTAAAAGCCAGGAATTTTGAAACCCTACTGAAATTTACTGCAACACTGGGTAATTTCCCAGAATCACATACTTTATTTGATGATGATTTCTTTTTTTTTTGAGATGACCCATCATTGCTCTCTCTTTTAAAGTAATTATCTCTAGTCTTGGTGCTATCACAAACAAATCCAAACAGTGCAAAATAGAGTTTATTGCCTAAAATTTGCTTTCATGATTATTTCTGTCCCATATATTGTATATCTATTTTATTATCAGACTCCAGTGTAGGTTGACTCTTCTAATAGTACTATGTAGTAATACTAAGAGCTGCACCATTTCTGTTGCTTGTGGAGAGAGAAGGGAAGTGAATGTTTTGGAGACTGTGTCCTATAATAATCACAATGAATTTCCAGTCCCTCTCAAACAGCAGCTCAGTGTCCCTTTTGAGAATGTCCTCAAGGGGCATCCAAGTGACCAGTAGGTGCAAAACATCCTCTTTCACAGGGGGAATGGAAATGAGGTTTGGCTACAAGTTGCGCCTGGCATTCAATTGCAGTGGAGTAGATCAGTCTAGAGCTGATGAGTTTTGAAATAACTAAATATATGTCAATTAAGCAGTCACTACAATGATGTTGTTTTATTGCAAACTTCTTGTTAGGTTGACTACACTTAATTTTAAACACAAAATTAATTAATAATTGTAATTCAAATTCTCCTAAGTATATTATACTTTGACCTGGCCATAATGTAGTCAGTTAGAAAAGTGCTCTTACTAGTGCTTACAACAATAAATTGCTACTTGCCACTTAGTAAAACTTGCTGGTTTGCTTTCTCTGCTATCTGCCTCAACTTGAGATGGCTCAGATCTCTGTGCACGTCCTGCCAGAAGCAGAATCATGCTCTGGCCAGGACTGATGGTGACTCTGAAGGATATTTTTTAATACCAGATTTAGGATCCAGAGAAAATATTTTTATATAGTTTTAGTAGAGAGGCTGTTGAATGAGGTATTACTTAACCATTTTAAGTCAAGAACTCTGACATTTTTCTTTTTTCCTATTTCATGTGTAGGACTTATCAACCTAAAGCATTCAACATCCTTATGTTCTAAAGTGGAACCTTTTCTTCCGGGTCATTATGAAGTGTTGGACTTAAAGCCTTCTGGCAAGGTTGCATCAGTGGAATTAGTAAAATTTCATAGCTGTAAAGATGAACCACTCCATGTTGTATGTGATACAGTGGAAGCTCTGCCTTCAGGTAGTACAGCAAAGATTTTGCTACTTACTCTGATTTAAAAGTGAAAAAATCATAAACTTGGAACATAAAATTTGCATTGATTGGTTTTAAAAAGTACCATTTAAGAAAAAAAATCCCCATCTGTAAGAACCTTTAAAATGTGGGACTTTAGAATTATTTTTGTAGGCAGTCATGTCCCAAGATGGACTTGAGTGTCCTTGTTGTCAAAGGAGATTCTTTGTTTCTGCATTAGCATCATCCAGCAAAATCTAAGTAACACTTTTTGGACAATTTTTACCCTTTTTCTTTTTTTCTGAGCAGGTTTTGACCTTGAAACAGTGAAAAGCAACATCCGTATTCTCTTTGAAAATGCTGTTAGAAAACGTTTGATGGCTCACAGAAGGATTGGCTGTCTTCTGTCAGGTAAGTGGCAAGAACCACAGTGATTCAGTACCTTCTCTGTCTTTTGCCCATCCTATAGTGGTTAAAGGAAAGTATATTGGCTGTTCTGCTGCAGTGTACCTGGAGTGATCTGAATCTTCACTTGCTTTTTAGGACAGGCAACAGAGAACTTCTTAGTTTGAAAGAATGTTTTCAAGTTTACAAGTATCTTGAGAGTCTTATGCTTTTAAAGTTTACTCTGGGTTGGGATCTTGGCTTATTGAGACACTGAGCATGTTTAAGTAAGAAAAATAATTATAGTATTCCTGTTGAAAATCACTCAATATTCTTAAATACATGAGATTTATGCTTAGGTTGGTCTAAAAAGAAAATTTAATTATTACATTCACTTTGCGCAGCTTGAATCTAGAAGAGAGCCTTGGCGTGTTTCAGAAGCAGGAGAATTCTTACTTGCCACCTTTGCTTTTGTCTCCATCCTAAACTTCCTTAATTTACCGTATTACAGGAGACCATCTGGACCAAAATTATTTGCTACATTCTTTTGCAGATAAGGTAACATCTTATGGTACAGGAAGTTGTTCACTGTCTTAGCTGATCACTGTTGTGATCTGACAGTTCAGTGTTACAGAGGTACTTTACAGTGGTAAGGCTCTGTAACCATGGGTCTGACACCTTATTTCCCGTGTTTATGTGGCACTTGGTACTTGTGGTTAGAGTTCTGGAATGCTTTTCATGCATTACAACAGTAATTACACTCATTTGTCATGAATCCTATTAAATGTGCATCTGAATGAGAGCGAACTGTCCAGGAGATACTGCTGGATCATTTCTTTACTATGCAATCATAGAAATAGGAAGAAGGTAAATTAAACAGGAAGATATATAGGGTTGGAAGATCTCAGTTTCAGTAAAAAAGCTTGTTTAAAGCCCAGATTTCAAATATCAAATTGGAAGGCAGTCAGCAGCTCCTCAGATGCACATGCAGGAAGCAAAACTATGTGCCTATGCTGGTATAAATAATACCAGAGTATCTCAGTGCTTCACGATTTTGGGTATGCTTGGAACATCACAGAGAATTGTTTTATTGTTTTTGTTTCTAATCACAGAGGGAATTCTTTAGTGTCACAGTGGAAAACCTGGGTTTTTATTTTCCTGATTTCCGCATCCTGAGCACTCTGTTTTCTGTGCTCTCATTTTCTCAGAATTTGCATGTAATTTCAACAGGAAATATTTTTTTTTTAGATAGTGTGTCCACAAAGGGTATCAGGGTGGGAATTGATGCTCATGCACTTAGCTGCAAAAACACATGCAGACTATGGGAAACAAAGAGAAGAGGGTTTTGCCTCATGCTTGTCAGAACTGCAAGCAGATGTGGGCAAATACGTACTGTGTTTTGCTCAGTACTTTGTAGGAGAGCACTAAGTAGAACTAGCCAAGGACTAGCAGAAATAGTTCATGATAATAAGAAGGTGGATCCTTAGACTGTATTTAGGCAACTTGTGCGTCTCTTGGTTTTATTTTCTGCTTGTTATCCAAACTGTTCAAATCCTTTCACTCCCCTCTAGAAAGAGGAGGAAAAAAAGAATGACTGAAGAAGAGTGGAACCCTTCCACTAAGCATTCCATTATTTTACTTAATTCTGTCATTTTACTTACAGCAAACAAAAAAATCCATAGTCCTATCAGTTGACTGTCATATGTGTAGATAAAAGGAAGATAGGGAGTGGTTTTAAAATGGAGAATATAAATCCCATTTTAGTAGAGTTGAGAAGGGGCATATTCTCTAGTAGTAGAGTGTGTTCAGTATACTTTATCTTAAATAAGGAGTTCCACTGATGCTTCTGACACCAAAAGTACTGACAACTGTTACTGACAATGTTCCACTAAAGTTGCCTGGTTCTTTTATCAAGCAGAGGTAAATGTGCACTTGTATGAGAAGCACCTTGTATCCACACAGCTTAAATGTGAAGCCCACTCATAGGATTCTAGTATCTAGATTCCTTAAAGGGGAAGCAAACCATCATTCAAACACCTAATCAGATAATTTGTTTTGTTGGCAGGGGGCTTAGATTCCAGCTTGGTTGCAGCTGTTCTTCTGAAACTGATGAAAGAAATGAACATCAATTATCCATTACAAACCTTTGCAATTGGAATGGAAAACAGTCCTGACTTACTTGCTGCCAGAAAGGTATCTTAAGCATTGCTTCCAGATTGTTCTGAGCTACTGAATGCTAAACAGTGTGTATTAATGGTGCTAACTTCATGGTATAGCATTAATAATAATACCGAAAATTCATTTCTTGCTATGATGTAAGTCAGTTTGCAGTAAATAATTTAGTACAACGCTTGCTGCTTAATTTTACCAAAGAGGCAACGGAACCATACCTGTTTTCTCTTGCACTTGGAAAACTTTCATGACAGAGTCCCCTTGCATTGTTGTCAAAAGGATAGTACTTTGGGCTTGTCTCAGTTCTTCCTCTGGGTTTTAGGGTAGGTCTCCCTGTTATGGTTCTATACTAAGGCATTTGTATATATGTTAAGTGTTGTGAGTTAATGATCAGTTTGCTGAATTAACAGTTTTCTACAAACACTTTGGCACCTGGGGTACTATGCAGGCTTTCATGACTTTTGTACTGCTTTTTCTCTTAAGGGCAGATATCTGGCGTATTTAGAGCCTCTACAGATTCTGTTAATGTTTTAGGCAAGCAGCTGGATGGTCTGTTGCTATCATGATTGAACACTGTAATTAAGAAGACTGTTCTCTCTGGTGAACATATCACTGCAAGTCAGAGGTCTGCTAAGTAATGTCTTTTCTTGGCCTAATGGCATAATTTTCATTGTAGTAGAAGAGAGCTGGTGCTTTCACTGAATGTGTTTGCTTTAAACACAATGTATGTTTATAAAATGTTTTAGTTGAAAAGTGATGCATTATTTTGACATTTTGCAAACAGGTGGCAGCACATATAGGCAGTGAACATCATGAAGTAATACTTAATACTGAAGAGGGGATTCAGGCAATAGAGGACGTTATCTTCTCATTGGAAACCTATGATATAACAACAATAAGAGCTTCTATTGGTAAGATTTTTTTTAATGGCAATCTTTGGTTTATATCACCCAAATAAAATTTTATGCAAACTTACATGTTCATCTGTTGGATCCCTTATCTGGCACAGAATCTGGGGACTGGCACTCCAAAGTTCTGGTATCCAGACTTATCTGTGCTACCACACTGAGGCAAAAGCAGTTATTAACGAGTCTCTCGCTGCACAAAGCAACTGTCAAGAGCTGTTCTTGAAGCTTTGAGATGAAAAGCAATAGTTGCATGAAGAAGAAATGTTAGATCTGCAGGTCTAAGTTTTCTGCTCTAGTAAATATAAACCTTGGAGGAAGGGGGAAATTCACAGGTTTTCTGAGGTACTGAATATTATGACAGCAAATCACAGTTACCCTTTCCTTGCATAATTTTGATACTAATGTGAACTATTTATTATTGTCCTTTGGTAACACAGGTTCTTATAACGTATGCTTGATTCTGAGAAGTGAAGGGAGTCATCAGCAGCTTCTAACAAAGCAGTCCCAGCCTGATAAGAGGGGAGAACCCCTGATCCAATGGGACCTTTTGTGTAATGCAAGCTACAGCATTTTACCCAGTTAATCTTGTGTCATCATAAAAGGGTTATGAAGCTAAATAGGCAACACAGTTTTCAAAACTGAGCTCTCTGTGTGGAATTTCCTCCATGAAGATGTGATTTAGCAATGTGAAATAATGAATGCATTTCTTTTAAAATTTGAGCATTTTACTAATTTTTTTTTCTGTAATTTTTTTTCTTTGAGATTTGTTGCTTAGTATCATAATGAACTAGATCCGTTTCTTTAGATTAGCAATACTTGGTTATAAAAGCATCCCATTAAGAAAGATCCATTGAGTAGAAGGCATAATTCTGTTTTATAAAAAATTCTTTACAAAAGAAATTGAAAAAAGAGCTTCATCCAGTTCAACCTAGAGTGGTGGAGAGTTAAACAGTAATTTTTACTTTTCCCCAAGGCTAGAAGGTTTCTTCAGCACTGTGTTGGAATTAATCATGCACTTAATTTCAAATGGAGTCAGAACAACTCCTCTCTCATGGAGGATTCCCATGGGAATCTTCCAGTGTTCTTAGGCTCACAAGTAGACATATCTTTCTGATATTTTGAGGGCCAAGTGTTTAGATGTATTTGTACACATTTTAGATGTATTTGCAGCACCAACTTAGAGTGCCTGTTGGTGGCTTTGAGTAATAATGAGATGCTACTTTACATCAGATTTTTGCTATAGAAAGAAGTAGTATAGGAGGTAAATATCTAAAATGCTAAATTTTAAACTACTAATTACATATAGCATCATGTATGTAGATGTACTTTAATAACTTTATACTTTTTTTTTAAGGTATGTATCTTGTCTCCAAATATATTCGGAAGAAAACAGACAGTGTGGTCATTTTTTCGGGAGAAGGATCAGATGAGCTAACACAAGGATATATATATTTCCATAAGGTAAATATATTGAGTATACAGAATGCCCTTGAGCTGCTTGTTCTGACTTTCAGCAGAACATCTGTGTACTTCAAGGTGTTTGAGAGTTGTCATAACTATATATTTGTTGAGTTTTTCTTCTGGGGTGGTATAAAATCCAAGGGATTTAATCACCTAAAAAACAGCTTTCTTAATCTTCAGCAGTTCCTGAGACTGTTATTTCTTGTATGTAGTTTTTGCTGGTTTTGAGATCACTTGGTGATGACTGCAATTCAAATGCAGGACAGCCAGCAATGGTTCCCTCACTGCAGCTGTGTTCCACCTGTGTGCTCCATGCTATGTTTCTTTTCAGGCGCCGTCTCCCGAGGAAGCAGCAGAAGAGAGTGAGAGGCTTCTGAAGGAGCTCTACCTGTTCGATGTACTTCGTGCAGACAGAACTACTGCAGCACATGGGTAAAATGTATTCCCTTGGATGCTGAGCACTCATAATTTAAAAGCAAAACAAGATTAAGCAAGAAAAGACTGCTGAGGATTTGTATGCCAACATGAAGTTGTAGGCTTAAGGAATTTAAGCAACAGTAAAGCACTCTGCCAAATTTAATCTGATCCGTGACTATAGGGCTCACTGTGTTGTCATCTGAAATATTTTTTGTCTAGGACTGTACTGGTCTTTACAGAAGCAGTGAATTAGAAATACAAATATACAGAGTTAAGGAGGGAAGGCAAACTTGTATTTGATTTTGGGGTCTTTGAAGGTTTAGACAAAGAGAGATCTTGAATCTGATGATTGTCAGAACTAAAACAACATACTGAAAAAGGCATGTGCATTAGGTAGCTGTCTGTAATAGAGATTGGAATACAATCTGTGTAACTGATACCTTGAAGAATCTCCAACTTGAGTGGTGTAGAAAATAGTATTGTTATACTAAACAGAAGCATTTCACTGAAAGAAATACGTCAATTAAACTGAGAACAATGTTGGAAAGCTGTCTATAGGTAAGAGAAAATGGTATCTTTGGCAAAGCAAACAACTTACCTGTTGGGAAACTTCTGTTGTATATTGATCCTGCCACAAAACGACTTGCCCTTGTTTTTTACAATTTCATGTTTCTCTTTACTGGTGCAGGAGTCCTGCCATTTGCCTTATAATTTGTTACGTGCTGAAAATTTTCATCACATTTTGAAGGCTGTTATCACATGCCAGCTGCCTTTTTTTTTACTTTGGACCTGCTGCACAGCACTGTTAGGAAGAAAAAACCCTTGTATTAACAAATTAGAACAGCATTTAAGGAGTTCAGATTTATGGAGAAAAGGGAGAAGAACTAAGTGTAGAGAGGAAAGGATGAAACTACCAATTTCAGTTAAGAACAAGAATAACTGTAAGGAAAGACTTGCAGTGCAAATCTTGTTAGTATATGGAGAAACTGAGTTCTCAGTATTTGATTACTGAATACTCAGTATTGGGTTAATTTGGTTTATATTCTTAAGGTGGGTATTACCTGAAGTAGCTGAAGCTTTGTATCAGAGTAGAAACTGAAGAGACAATGAAAATACGAGGATACAGTATAACATCTCCTTTCACTTGTGAAGCTGGACAGCATAAAGTTGCTTGAGCAGACACACCAAGAGGGATTCTTTCTGCTGAAGATGCAGTTACTGTCATTTTATTTGTTGCCTTCTGTGTCCTTAGAAACTGTGGTATAAAAAAGCAGGAGGGCTTTGTATGTATATATCTACCACTGGTATAGGAGAGAAATTGTGTGACTGCTGTAGGGCTCATTTTTGTTGTTTCTTGACAACGCAAACAGATGAGAATTTCAGAAACGGCAGCAGAAATCCTTTTTTGGTTCTATGATATGTTTACTAAATGCTGATGCAAATCCTAGTGAGCAACTTGGTAGTTCTCTGAGAGGAAGAGGGTTTTTTAAAATGTGCTTTTGCATACATATTGCAATGGTTGTTGCAGATCCTATAGGAGTGTAGTCTGTAAATTTGGGGCATATGGCATTATAAAATATTGTAGTCTTTAATCTGTGTAGACCATACACCTCACTTCACAAATTGGTGAATTAATAAGTAGTTATTAATACACAAGTGAAATTTCTTCCAAGTGAAAGCAGAAAACCTGGTGTTTATGTGAAAGACAGGGAAAGCTTAGCTGCCGTGGAATTTGTAAGTAGATGATATGTTGGATTAACTCAGTATCTTTTCTGTTTATTCCCCCTGATTAGCCTTGAACTGAGAGTCCCATTTTTGGATCATCGGTTTACTTCTTATTATTTATCTCTGCCAGCAGAACTGCGAATCCCAAAGGTACATAAAACTAAGGTTGGATCCAAATGTAAGTTTACAAATTCACTGATACATGTTGTAAGCATGACCAGATTTCTGAGTTTGATGGTTAAGTCCTCCACCCAAAGTCAAGCATGCTCTTAAATATTTTATTGAATTGTTGGACTACTGGGAACCCTTTTCTGACCAAAAGCTCTGAAAAGAAACCATTTCATAAGTGTTTAAATCCAGATCTTTGCACTGCAGCTCCAGAGACTCATGACATTGTTTTTTGTTCTGCAAACAGAATGGAATTGAAAAATACCTTTTAAGATTGTCCTTTGAGGATTCCAATATACTTCCCAAAGAAATTCTCTGGAGACCCAAAGAAGCTTTCAGTGATGGCATCGCATCAGTAAAGAAATCCTGGTTTTCCATTCTTCAGGACTATATTGATCAACAGGTAGAATACCACTTTTTCCTTTTTCGCTTAGGTGTATTAGCTATGGTTGCCAGTGGGAGGCAGGTCACATGCTTAGTTGAGAGAATAAATGTGGATATAGCAGTTGAGCTTCTTTGTGCAGGAGTAAGATAAACTTTAATCAATGTTCTTCTAGATGTCTGAGTTGATTAAAGATGTTTGTGATCCGAGTTAGAAAGAAATGCTAGACCATGGCAGAAATAACTGTATAAGGAAATGAACATCATTTAAGTGTCTGGATTGCAAATTAGATTGTGTATCAACAAACACAATTTCTGGGTTACAGGCAAAGCAGCTGCTTCGGCTGAAGGCACTTGCTTGAACTTACTCTGCAGCTGAGTAACAGCATAATGACCTTATAATGTACTTTCTTGTTTGTGTCATTCATTTTTCAAAGCCATCCCTAGCTAAGCCTTTTTGCTTTTTAAAGTCTCTGCTTGCATTGTTAACCAGTGAAGACTTACACCATTTTGACTCTTTATAAAGGATGATCCTCTCTAGAGTGCAGAGGTAGTTAAATCATGGAGAGGAAGGAATAAGACCCTATTTACACCAGAGCTGTATTACATGGAAATACATGTAGTCAAGGCTGTGGATGGGAACTTGTCTGTCCTACCACCATTTCTTTCTTCCCCATTTTTTTTTTTCTGCTTCCTCAGGCAAGAAAGTAGTTGGGGCAGGCAACAGTGTTCTGCTGCTTGTTCTGAGCCTGTACTGCTGTAGGAGGAGCAAATCTGTTTCACAGACATGAAAAGTTACACAGCATGATGGCAGCCAAAACTGCTCATTGAAATTGCCTCAACTGGTGCAACTATTTATCCTTTCTTTCTCAGCTAACTTAGCACCTGCAGGTGTCTTTGCCTCTGCATTCCAGGTCTCCTGTTGCTAAGAGCATGGTTATTGGTGTTGATTGTAACAGCCAAATGTTCCCCAAGCTACAGAAACAACCTAGGAAGCCACTTACATGGCAAAATGACTGCTATAAGTTTTTGCACTTGTTTCTCAGCAAAGGAGGGTTAAGAAAGAAGTGTCTGTGACCTTACTAACAAAGGTGGTCGTGTCCCAGAGAAATGGGCTTCACATGTCATGCGGAGAAATACCAACAGCACTGGAAATACATATACTTATTTATAAACATCAAGTGAGCCAGTGACACAGGTTTATTTGACCTGTCAAACCTGTGCCTCTAGAATAGACTTTATTTTTTCCCAAAAGTGTGGATGTTTATTGGTTGGTTAATCCTTGTGTATCTTAAGAAGTTGAAGATATTTGCTGCTTAACTTGAGTTTTGCTTATGTCTATAGGTTGATGACCTTTTACTGGAGAAGGCAGCAGAGAAATATCCTTTCAATCCTCCTAAAACAAAAGAAAGTTATTACTACCGCCAGATCTTTGAAAAGCACTACTCAGGGCGGAGCAGCTGGCTGCCCCACTACTGGATGCCAAGATGGGTTAAAGCTACTGATCCCTCTGCACGCACACTGAAACATTACAAGTCTGCTACCCAAGAATAGACTGTTCAAATAATCCCCAAATAAAAGTGCTGCAAGCGTTTTGTGTGCACTCTGCTTTAAGAAAACCAAACAAATTATGCAAACCTAAAGCTTAAATTGTCTTTAAGATGTACTTTGACAATGCTATTGGAAATGAAACTTTCTGTTGTTAGCGTACTATCAAAAACTTATGCTGCTGTACCAAAACTTTGTAATTCATGGGAAAATACTTTCTGGAAAGGGACTACTTTATTTGACAGCTCTATTCCTTATGTAAGCTTGATTGTATTAATTTTCCTTGAAGTAATTTAATATATTTTAATGTGAGCTCTGTTTTGAGGACTTGAATCAGGCTGAGGGATACAAATTGCTGCTGGTGCTCTGAGCAAAGAGGAGTTGGACTCTAGCTATCTGGTGATTTGTGTTCCTGGCTGAGGGACTTGGATAGCATCTGTATTATTCTATTCTGAATGTCCTTCTACACACTCCTGAAAACCTTGGTCTAGTTTTCAAAAAGTATTTAGATATTCATAGCTATGCAGAGATGCTTTCTAGAGTTTATTGAGATGGTGCTGGGTGTTAATTAAATAAATGGCAATCTTACTTGTTACTGTGAATCTACACCAGTTGGCTGTTCTGTAAATATACCATCAGTTGAAAGATATTGTGACTGTTATCAAAGAGCAGAATGGATAAAAGAAGCCAAAATATATCTTTGTTTCTAACTCAAGGACTTCAGTTTTTATTAATGTATTTATTTTTCTTGAAAAAATAGAGTGTTAACTGGGTGATGTGTATCAGTCTGATGGAAATTGCATGAGTAAATATTTTAAGAAATTTTTCATTTATTGTGAGAGTTTTCCCACCTGTATGATGAGGAAAGGTTGACTGTGTTGCTGCTGAGCTACATGTGGCCATCTGTGTGGGTGAACAAAACCTGTTAACTATAGGTTTTAGTTGGACAAAGTATCACTGACAACAATGGGATCAAATGCCTTGCTGGGAAAAATGGGGAAAAAACTGCTTCAGAAATCACAAGAACTTCTAATACTCTACTGAAAAAAAAAAAAAACCACACCTGATTTTTTACCCAGGATAACTTTTTATTAACTACTTAGCCATGTGGGTTACTTTTGTGAAGGTAACTTAAGTATAAGGATGGTCAAGAAATACATGGTAACTTAAGTATAAGGATGGTCAAGAAATGTGTGCTGCAGATTGACTTGATTAGCATTGTGCTCTTTATGAAAACAAGTCTTCTTTATTGTCCCTCTTGACTAGGAAACCAAAGCCATTTTTTATTTAAAAAATAAAATATCAGCTGTTCTGATTTAAAGCCTTCACAAAATGACTGGTTGTCTGTTTGTTGCTCCACCATAATCCTACATTTGAGTCTGCATCCCAGAAACTTTAGTGAAACCTTTTGGTGCACCACAGCACTTGTGAGCTGTCTCTAACGTGTTCCTGCAACCTTCTTTACTTAAGGGCCATGTGCTTGTCTCTTTGGATTTCTTTGGAACAGTTAAGAATATTTTGAGTTGAGAGAGGAGTGTAGAGTATGTGGTTAGGTACTGATGTGTGCAGGTAAGATTTACTACTCACTGTAACTTCCAAGTCTGTGATAAGAAAACAGTATTTGCCTGAAGTGAAAACAGGGTCAACATATTTTGGGATCATTGCTCAAATGAACTTTTTGCTGCAACATTGCAGCATTCAAGGAAATCCAGCTAATTTTTTTTAAATTCCTGGTACATTGAAGATTTATATATCAGGGCACTATCTTAGACTGATGATTTAGTTATTTTAGCTTTTTACTAATGTGCACAGGAAGAATACTGCGCTTACTGCCTTGTCAAAGATCTTGTAAAACCTGTTCATTCCTTCTTTATGCACGGATTGCTACTGCCTTTTTGGTTTCTGGTGATGCTATATTTTCTATTTTTTTTTTTCCTTTAAAATAAAAATTGAGTCAAAAAAAGACAAAATTATTTTGGCGTCTCTGGAGGGGTGGAGTTATTTTTTTCTGATAGAGACCTAATTTTTGGTTCCCATTAACAGAAGTTGTGGAAGGGAGGATTTGATAGAAGGTAAGCCTGCGTTTGAGCTAGCTATGGAACCGTGTCTCTGAAGGAGAGGGCAGCTGAATTGTGGGAGAGGCTGCTTATTTCTGTAACAAGTTACACTGTGTGTTCCTCAGTGCCTTTCCATGGGCTAGCCAAAGCACACGGATCACCTGCACCATCCCTGCCACAGTTCCTAATTTGGGAACTTTGGCCCCTATTGCTTTTTATTTATGTATTTACATAGACATTATGGTTGATGGAAAGTCTGCAGTTAGGAAAGTCTTAGTTTTGTGTTAAGCCTGTCTCTGGATGCAGGTAAAGCACAGAATTGTAATTGTATTTTTATTTTAATTGAATAATTTCAATTTATTTTCATTTAAAGGAGTAATTTAATTTTTTTAATTTAAAAAGCTTGTTCCAAGCAAAGGGACAAAGAAGAATGAGGCAGAGAGGTGGTCTTTGCTGCTGTGCTTCTCTGCAAGTTGGTAGGGGTAGTAGTTAGGGGAGGTGGTCCATTAATAGCTACTTTCTAGGACCTGTGTGTGGCATTTCACCCACCCCTCTCTGTAGTCCAACTTTCCATCTTTTTATTGCCTGGAAACTCTTTCAACAGGAGAAAACTAGCTGGGCAACCATTTTTTTCCAGTACTATGCTCAGATTTGGATCTTTCAATCACCCTATGAGCAACAACAAAGGATCTTGACTACTCTCGAGTCCACCCGGCTTTGTGTTTCTCCCACGCAAGCGACTCGGGGCTGACTGTTCTGTGTCCCGGGAAGCCAACAGGCTTCCCCAGCATGACGCAAAGCGTCTGTCAAAACTTGAATTCGGATCGGGAAGTTCCTAATTTTTGTACAAAATGTTCTTTTTCTAGGCGGCAGATGGCAGCCGCGGGGCAGCGCGTCCGTGCAAATGAGCTCCTCATCCCTGGGGAAGATGCGCTCCTTCCTGCTGCTTTCTGCTTTTAATATCTTCCTTCACGAACGATTGTCACCGGGATTTGGGCGTGAGTGAGCCTCGTGGAATTTAATAAGTGCTTGATTATAATAAGGATAAAGCCAGGCATAAAATGAAATGCTTTCAAATTGATCTTGCTCAAAAGATGTTGTGCAGAGCTTCTCATGCTGGTAAGGTGGCAGCTAAGAGTTGAATTGTATTAGTATTGAAGGCATTCAATATTCCATTTAGAGGTAATTCAAAACTAGCTATACTAAAAATCAGTAATGTGAGCTGGAATAGGTACAAAATGTCAGTTCTACGGAAGATGGAAGACAATACCAGACTAGGAAATAAGCAATGTTAATTTTACCTCTGAAGTTGTTAGGAGTTTTCATTTCCCTTTTCCCTTCATGATTAATATAATGATCAAAGGATTTCAGATAGCCATACAAAGAGAACATTAATATAGAATCACACAAAAAATTGCATTTGAAGGGACCTTAGAGATCATCTTGTTCCAGCCTCCCTGCCATTGGCAGGGATAGACTTTCAGCAGACCAGATTGCTCAAAGTCTCATCCAACCTGGCTTTGAACGCTTCCAGAGATGGGATATCCACAACTTCTCTATTCCAATGTCTCACCATCCTCACAGTAAAGAATTTCTTCCTTATATTAATCTAAATCTACCATCTTTTAGTTTAAAACAATTGTCCTTGTTCTATCGCTAAATATCCTTGTAAAATGTATCTCTCTTGTAAGCTCCCTTGGGGTACTGGAAGGTTTACTCTTCTGTTTTCCAGACTGAACAGCCCCAACGCTCTCTGTCTTCATGGAGAGGTACTCCTGCCCTCTGATCATCTTCATGGCATCCTCCAGACTTGCTCCAGCTGCTCCATGTCCTTCCCATGCTGAGGGCCCCAGAGCTGGATGCAGCAGTTCAGTAGGGTTACACCAGAGTGGAGTAGAGGGGCAGAATCCCCTCCATTGATCTGCTGGCTACACTTCTTTTGGTGTAGCCTAGGAAATCATCAAATTTCTGAGCTCTGAGCACACACTGCTTGCTCAAGCTCGTCCACCAGCACCCCAAGTCCTTCCCCTCAGGACTGCTCTCAATCCATTCTCCACCCACCCTGTATTTATGCTTGGGCTTGCTCTGACCCAGGTGTGAGGCCCTGCCCTTGGCAAGGTTGGACTTCATGAACCCACCTCTCAAAGCTGCTAGGAAGTTTTACAGGTGCACATCAGAAAGGCTTAGGTACTTTTTTTCTAGAAAGCATTATTTTTAAATACAAATGCGTTATAAAATGAAGTACTTCATATAAATTTGGAAAGACTTCCTGTTTATGTAAATGGTCAATCCAGCTGTTTTGTGATGATGGATTGTGTACACCTGAACATCTAGACTCGAGCCTTGTCAGGAAAAACATCCCCCAGTGATCATAGGTGGTGTAATAGCAATGTGGAAATGCACACAGCCTTTTGCCTACTCCAGACATGTTCTGAGAGAGGTCTTCTGCCCTTTTTTTGTTTTTTTTGTTCATATGTGTGTGTGTGTGTGGTACAGGGTGCTTAAGTGATGAATTTTCATCAAGGAGAAGATAGAGTAATTGAGTCCAAAATAGTCCTTTAGAAAATTATAATACTAGGTACTTAAAATTAATTGAACTAACCTCAATTCCTAAACCATAATCATCTTGCAGAGGCCAAGAGGGCAGTCAGGTTGTTCTAGTTGCAAAAGCTGCCTCCGTTTTTGCTACTATCAAGGATAGAAGTAATTGTCTATATTAATAAACTGTGCTACTTAATATCTCTCACCACTGCTCTTGAAGACTGCCTTCAACACCTGGGGCAAAATGTATATTAATACAAATTACTTTTGATTAAAACCATTATTATTTTAGCACAAAAAGGAAGGGGGTGGTAGAAAGGAACATTCTCCTTTTAAATATTTAAATACTCATTATACTGAAGTGATACAAATTACTGGCTGACTGACAACTTGCTAATAATAGCTTAAAAATGCAAATAGAGCTATTATCCCAATTGACACTAATTGGAACTCCTTTGGCAGCCTGGGAGGGCAGGACAGGAAGGTTTGATTGTTTCCTGAAGCTGGAATTGGGCTGGTAAGGAAGTGTGAGGAAGATGTGCTGTGGATAAACAGGTTTCCATCTACAGACATCAGAATTCATTATGCTGTATTTTAAGAAAACTACTCTGAAGTGCTGTCTTGTGCCTGTGTACAGTTTTGGTGAGGTTTGCAGTGCACTGGGTGGGTCTCACTCATGCCCACACAGTGCAGGCTTTGCCTGGGCTGAGTTAGCACTGTGGGAATCCAAGCTGTAAATGCTCAAATCTCACAAAACAGCTGTGATGTCTTCTGTGAAAATTCACTGTTCTAAAATTCACTGAATTATAATTTTTAAAAATTCAGTCTTAGAATAACTACACCACATGTATATATTCCTTCAGTATTTATTGTGGATCTTCTCCAGGCAAGGTTTGCTTCCAGAGCATGTTGGTACACACAAGCACAATATGGCTATTGTTGTCTGAGTGTTATAACAGTGAAAATTAAAGCATTTCTATGTGCCAAAACTGAATATCTGTGATTAAAGATGTTCTGTTACTCTGCTAGATGTTTTTAATGCTAATTAGTTCATGAAAATAAAACGTTGAAGGTGTATTAACATGTATTGGCACTGATATATTCTCAGTCACAGTTGTGACTGAAAATATAAGGCTCGAATTTATGCAGCTCTTTACCTGCTTCAGACAGTTCCACTCTCTCTTGCCTTTGGGTGGTGTCTCCATTGTTACATTTAATTGACTCAATGATCTTAAGGGTCTTTTTCAAACTAAATTCTTCTGTGATATGTTGGTGCAGGTGTATTAACTCTTCTACAGCTATGCTGCTGAAATAGAAATGTAGGAAATGGTTTAGATAGGAAAAAAGCCAGAAAAGATACTTTTTAACCGCAGAAATATTTTCTTAGCATTTAACATTATTCTTTATAATTAATGAGGTTTCTTTGCACTGAAGTGGCTGGTTAGCTACATGGTGTGTATTTCATTTCTAGCTCAGCCACTGTTGTTACTTCTGGCCAAGCCATCTCACCTTGCTGGGCTTCCTCCCTCCAGGCTTCTGGGAGAGCATGAAGCACCATGAGAGATAAAGTGTTTTGTTGCCTAACAGTCTGTTCACGTTTCATTTCTTTCATATGCAGTCAGTGGTAACATTGTTTAATTTGGAGATGGATGTAGAAAACAAGAGGTGATGGTTTTTGCACACACTCTGTATACCTCTCTTTAAAACGGAGTTTCTGAGATGGTTTATTCTGACAGAAATCAGATATCTATCAGGAATGGAGCAGTGATAATTTTTAATAAATATCATGATGATTTTCACACAGGCTCTCCAGCTGACAATTGTTTCAGTTTCTGTGAAAAGTATTAAAAGAATAATGCAGAGAGTGTCTTTTTTAATTCCCTGAAAGATGTCGGTTCAAGGATATTTGTTCACTTGTTAACACCAAAACCAAAATTTTAAAAAATGCTCCTCTTTAAGTAACAATTATCTTCTGTAAAGGGAGGTGAGCTCCTTTGCAGCTACCAGGAGGACATGTGGCCATATCTGGCACTAGAGGTGGCTGTACACTGACACAGTACAGCCCCAGGGAAGGAGCCACTCTGTGCTCTTGTCCTGTCACTCTGAGATGTTTGTCAATGCAGTGTGGAACGTTGTGGCTAAGGGAACTGCTTGGGCTCATCAGAAGAGCATTTGGTCATTACCAAATTTTGCAGTGGGACTTGCTTGGTATCTTCCTATGATAAAGCAGTATGGTATTTTCCTATGATAAAGCAGTCAGCCATCATTTAGGAGACTAGTTTAAGGGACAAAGTTTGCATTTAAATAATGGCTGCTGGTAGCTCTGAAGGAGCTGTTGCTGACATACTCTGAACAAAAAGCATTTTAAAGACTCACTTTAATAATTTTCAAAAAACCTCTTGATGCTTTTCTGCTCTAGCTCAGGATGGCGAGGAATTGGGTTCCTGCAAGATCCCCATGCCCAGACATTTCCAGACCCTTTGTTTTCTTTTGGTTAGGACCATGCTGAAAAATACCAGTCTCCTGGCATGAACAAAGCACAGATTTACTTGTGGCATCAGAATTAGGAAAGCGCTGCAGAGCCTGAGCTCCCCAGGTGAAATAAGGTATGGAGGGGCCTGACCCTTCTCCCAGCTCCCCATTTCATGGGCAGGGTTTGTGGACAATTGCTGTGGATATGGCTTGCCAGGTTAAATTTGGCTGCATCTCCACCATAGACAGCCAGTCTCCATGCAACAGCGCAGAGATGGAGATGATGGATAGAGCTGCTGGCCCTCTGTGTCACTCTTGGGAAAGACAGGCTTCAGAGATGGGTGAAGGGGAGTGCCTGTGTGTAGGGGAGACAGTGCCTACCATAAGAGCAGCCACATGTCACAATGCAGATGATTGATTTATTTCTGGGGGAAAAAATAAGCAAAAAGAGGGCTAAGATTGTTAGAAGCGGGCTGTGATGTCAAACTGCCTGTAGCATTCCCAGTGGGGACAATTATCAGCACTGGGTTTACTCTCTGTGCTGATTTCCTAGAAAGAATTGTATTGCTTTATTTAAAGCTTGCTTGTATTTTACTGACAGTTGTCTTTGCTGCAGTGTTATTGATTAGCTTATGCAACATGATGGATGTCAAACTGCTGCCACCAAAAAGAGCTCAGTCTCTGTCACAGTTGTGGCTGGCTGCTCTGGGGACAGTGAAGGATTTGGTGAAAGCCTCTCCAAAGCCTGCAGTGGAGCTGGAGAGTGGGCACTGCCCAGCAGTCCAGGGCAGGAATGGCCTGGGGCTGCAGGCAATGCTGTCCAATACATAAAAGTGTTTAAAAGCTGATGGAGCCCTAAAAGGGAGATTAAAGACCACAGAAATTATTTAAAACTCCCTTTGAAGTACTCAATAGTCTATAGACTATATTGCTTAAGACTAAAGGTAGGTAAAAGACAAAATTCCTCTTTGTGTCTCCAGGATCGCAGGATGCCTGTGAGGGCAAATATTGTTGTGGGGAGATGCTGGGAGTGAGTCTGTGGCAGGAACAGACAGCTGGACTGGATGCCTGCAGTTGTGTGTAATTCATGCACCTCCATCTCTGCCCAGGACCTGCTGGGCAGGCACAGCCCCACAGTCCCTGACATTATTTTGCCACCAGAAATTAAAAGGAGTTGTTTCAAATGCCAGATTTAACCACTCAACAGACTGACATGTAAAAGAAGACTATTTTGGTGACAGAGGTTCAGCCTTTCCTTCTAGAGTAAATTGTGGTAATGCCACTGACATGCTTGAGGGAAAGAATGCCACCCATGACTTTGACAGATGCAAGGGGTGAACCTGTGTGAATTTCATGAGGCTTAGCAAGGCCAAGTGTAAGGTCCCACACCTGGGCACCAAAGAACAAATACAGGCTGGGCAGGGAATGGACTGAGAGCAGCCATGAGGAAAAGGACTTGGGGTTCTTTGTGGATGAGCAACTCTACAGGACCCAGCTCACAGCCCAGAGAGACAACCACATCCTGGACTGCATCAAAAGCAGTGCAGTCTGCAGGGAGGGCGAGGTGATCCTGTCCTACTCTGCTTTGATGAGATCCTACCTGGAGTGCTGCATCCAGATCTGGGTTCCCCAGCACAGGAAGAACATGGACCTGTTGGAGCAACTGCAGAGGATGGGCATGAAAATGATCAGATATTTAAATTGAAAAAGAGTGGTCATAGATTGGTTTTAAGGAAGGAATTCTTTACAATGAGGGTGGTGAGACTCTGCAACACATTGCCCAGAGAAAATGTGGATACCCCATTCCGGGAAGTGTTCAGTGTCAATTTGGTTAGAGCTCTGAGCAAACTGCTCTAGTGAAAGGTGTCCCTGTCCATGGCAGGGGGTTGGACTAGATGATCTTTAAAGGCACCTTCCAACCCAACCCATTCTATGTTTTTTCTAGAAAATTCGGTCCTGTCTGTTTACTGGATGCTGTTACTTAGTACCTGTGCTGTCGTTCAAACCTCTAAAGCCCACATGTATTTGTGGGCTTTGCAGTGGTTTCTTCTGCAGGATGGTTTCTGAAATGTGCAGGCTGCAGGGAGTGAATGGCTGGGCCTTTTCTTTCCTCTCTGTATCCCAAAATTCAGCACACACAGACTGTGAGCACTTGTGAGCATTGGGGTCCTCCAGGCAAGGGTCACAGCATTTTGAAGTTTTTCTTTCTTTCTACCCTTCACTGAGCATTATTCAACATGATTTCCACAATCCTTTTGCTGTGCTGCTAGCCCAGCAGTCAGCTTCTCCTCCTCACTGAGCTCAGTAGGAGTTCATACAGAAGTTTATTAGCCTGAAAATTAGCCCTGGAAAGACAAAGAGCTGCCAGAGTGCCAGTACAACCACTGTGTGCCTCCCACAAGCCATCTCGGTTTTCCCACCATGTAGCCCCCCACCTTGCTTGATCTGGCTTCTACTTAGCTGAAAGTAGGATCTATTTTAAGCATGGGCAGGCTTAGGTGCTGCTTCTAACCTAGAAGGAGTGAGGTCCAGCACTCACCTGCTCCTAATGGGGGTAGTTGTGATGATGCCTCAGGTAACCTTGAAAATTGATGTGTACAAATTCATTTCCAAAATGGAAAATAACAAGCAGTGAATCCCTTTGTATTACTTAGTTTTAAATTTAGTCTGTATACACTGATTGTTCTAATTGGTGATTCATCTGCAATGAAAGTTTGCATCATAGCACCAGAGAAGTATAGCCCCTAGAAGGGAGAAAGAAGATAGAGCTCCAGATGCCTTGGCATCTGGTGAGATGGATGTAGCATTTCAGGCCTATCCTGAATATATAGCAATCAGATGTTTTAATTTGAAAGATAATTACAGTCACATTTTTTTCTTTGATATTGCATGGATTCACACCCACTTTTTAAAATAAAATCACTTTATGTGCTGTTATTGTGAATCTGAGGGATAGAATTTATTAAGAACTTGGCTTTCAAATAATAAACCTACAATATTGGGTTAATTCCACTGCAAATTATTGGAGCTGGGGGATACATCCTGCTCTTTCCATTCAGTAAACATGCTTCCTGATTTCCATCAGGTTTAGAAGGGATGGTGCCTTGTGTGACCTGGAGCAATCCCAGGAACTCCTATCTCCAGTAGCAAATCCCTCAAACCTTCACCAAACACACATGAGGAGGTTCACAGTCTCCCTGCAAAAAGAAAATAATTTGATATTTCTTTCCAGTCTCAGACCACTGTTGCTATTTCTCATTCCAGACCAACATGGGAAATAACTCCATCACTAGCACAAAAGGAAGTATGTTGCAAAAGCCCCAGAGTAGTTTTTATTTAAAATGTTGCTATCATAAAATTCCAAACTATGAAATTAAAACCTTGGATTCCCATTCAAACATTACCAATCCCCCTTTTTAAAATATATTGATACATAACCACAGAACATAAAACATGCTGCAATGATACAAATATATTTTTTGATACAGAAATTCCAGCACATAATAAATAATGAAAATGAATTGAGGCACTAGACTGAACATCAGTTCTCTTCTGCACTAGCTGTGAAGCTGATAGACTCGCTTTCAGTGAACAAAAGAATACTTGCTTGTTTAGTAAACATAACTCTACAGGTCATACCAAACATGTGCTTTGTTGTGAGACATCACCAGGGTTGCTGGTCCTTTCAGAACCACAACACACCTACACAACACGTGTCACTGCCACAATATGAAAAATAATACTTTTATTGAATGTACAACTCAAAAAAAACCAAACCCCTTCAGTTATTAAATAAATAATTATTTCATACAGTGGTTAGTTTATATTACACTGCATTGGCCATTAGAACAAATGAAGTTCAATAAATAACACACGGGAACGTCTCATTTACGCCTCCGTTCATAATTCTGTGCTGTGCTCCCTTCAGAGGACCCTGCAAAAAACGAAACAGATTGAAGCACAAGGTACAGCCTTGCATAAACACCAGCAAGCACAAGAAGTGTCAGAGACCTGCAGCCAGCTGGCACCAGCAGACGCCAGTGGCATGTTTGGAACAGAGACCAGGGCTCCTGGCCCATCCCTGAGCTGCTTTGATTTGGTTTTACCTCTCAGACTACACTGTCCTCCAGAAGGCTGAAGGTCTGAGCAGTGTTTTCCACCTCTCATCTGCTGAGTTGCTGGAAGCACCATTAAATCAGAGCCACTCTACCTCCCAGGAATTCATCTAACTGATGGGATCTAAGCATTCAGGTCAATTTGTGGTAGAGGGTTTCTGCACAGACATATCCACCTTCATTCCTGTGCAGTCAGCTCTTTGCCAGCTCTTGGAAACTCTCCCTGTCCACAAGCCCTGCACACAGGGATAATTTTACTGTACACTGTGGCAGGAGTCAAGCTCATCAGACATACTCAGATTACCATGCTGACAAACTGCAGGCTAAAATAGTTTTAAGTAACATATTTTATGTTTAGTAGTGGTAGATCTCTCCTTCTTGCTCATTTAAAATGAAAGTAAAATCCAGAGAGCCCTTCTTGAGCAAGGCTGTCCCCAAACCAGGGACTGAGACATCAGCATCCCCTTACCCTGCTTAGGCACCTGAGGCTGTAAATCAGCAAGGTGCTCACACCCAGAGGGACAGCACGAGCTGCTGCCCATTACCAGGGAGCTCAGGGGCTTTCTGCAGAAGAAAACCACAACATGGAGTAAAGGCCCTGCCCAGTTAAATATCTTCCAAAGGGGAGAAATGAGGGTAGCCCTGACACTTACTATTCCTGATCTTGCTTTGATTACACAGTCCTTAGGACACATCTTCTCCTCTGGTGGAGCAGAAAAAACTTTTTACCATTTCCCCCTCAAGCCTCCCTACAGAGGCAGAAAAGCTGTGAATTCTAGTTTTACCTGTCAGTTTTACCTGTGTTACATAGCCCAACAGAGTAAAACATCATTATTCCCTTTTGTCAGAAACACCACATAACAGCATCCTGACTATACCAGCAATTTTGAAATTAGGGCAATAACATCTTTGCATTTTTAAAAACACTTTCTGTATTTTACATTCTGATATTAATGTAAATGTAATCCCAGTGGAAACCAAACCAAATTTATTACTTACAAGCTATTTACTTTTGTGATAGCAGATATATTTACAGGTATTATGCATTTAATAGCTATTGTCACTGCAGAAAATTGTACAAAATTATTCATGATACGTAGCAATTTGCAAAATAATGCAGAGAGCAATATTACTAGTCTTGAAGGGGGGTTTAATTGAAAATAAAAGTTACTGACAACCATAATTGCAGAATATAGATCACAGCATGTATCCACATAATATAAAGGTGTCAGCTAGTAATTTAACTTTTATCATCCATTTAACAAAACAGTGAGAACTATTTCAGAGACATGAAATACATATTAGGCTTTTTATTTTTTTAATTCTTATCCTGGAGGATCAACTGATACTTTATGCTTCACAGTGAGGGATTTAATCAGTATAGTCCTAGAGCACAGGGAAGGAAGGCAGAGCTATGGGGAGTCTCCAATTTTCCACGGGGGTTCTGCATATGAGGGAAGAGGAGACTTCTGTCCAGTATGGATGCTATGGGAAAATAAATTCACAGTACCCATTCAGAGTTTAAAATGCTTTAGGTGAAGTCAAAAGCTGAAAGAGACTGTGAATATTTAACAGCCTGATCTGCAGCATGAGGTGGTGTTAATGTCAAAGTTCTGTTCTTTCACCTTCTACTCCAAGTATTAGGAATAAGGGTCTCCAGAGAAGATATCCTTTTACCTGATGAGATCTGGATTTGGACCACGAGTTAAGTGACCCTTGGATTTTCAGCCTCCAAATTTTTCTTGATACCTCATTAAAATTTAGGGGTTTTTGTTTTCATAGCACTTTGGGGACTAGCAGAACATGCAAGGACAGGACAGTAATCAAAGTGCTCTGGGGAATTCTACCTGAGTTGCCTGCAGCTCAGACCAGCCTGGTCATTTCAAACATTGAAGTGAAGTGAACTCTGAAATATCTTGGGTAACAAAGAAAATTCTAATTCTTTTTCCAAGAACTCTGGATACACTACATGAAAATTGCTTCTTCCATCCGCTGGGAGAGAACAAAGAGGCAATGGAATGAAGAGGCTGTGTATCACCAAGTATCAGATTTAGTCAAATACATACCAGAATTTAAAGATCTTTTGCCCATAAGTCCAACAAAGGAGTCTGTTTTATGCCCTGAAAAAATATATTTAGGGGTATTTTAATACATTTTAACTAGGCAGGCTTTTAAAATAATAGGTTCTTGCAAGGAAAGAAGACAGGGTCCAAAACTGTTATAACACAGGCCAGTTATTCACATCACTCTCAGACAACAGAGAACGAACAGCAGTCTGACTAATCAGACTGAACAGGATAGACCAAGGCACAGGTTAGTGAACATCTTCTCATTTGGTTAGATAGACTTTTGGTTTTGGGGGTATTTTTAAGTATAATGGAAAACAAATGGCCACTAACAGTACAAATCTTATTTCTTACCTGGTACAATTCCTACTGATCTGAGCAAATGCACAAGAAGGCAGTGTCTTGGTATAGCCTGCATCTGTGTGGTGCATCTCTTCTACCTGATGTTGTTTTATTTCTGTAATGTGGAAGAAAATCCTCCCTTACAGATCAGATGGAGCCCTTACTGGAGAGGAAGCCAATGGGACTCTGTGTCTGGACACGTCTGAGCTAGACAGTCTGGCTCTATTTTTGGAATATTTATAAGTTCAGGTATTACCTTTCTGTCCCTTCAGTAATTCTCAAGACACTGGAAGTGTAGAGATAAATTACCCCAAGTTTAGTCCTACAGTACCTATCAGGTTATAGTAGTAGCTATAGTTTCAGACAAGGAACGCAAATGAACTGTTCTTCTTTATCTAAACTGGCTTTTGAGTCAAACATAGAAGTTTCTCTTTGGAAGAAATTTTGTTTGGTGAATTCATACACCAAGCAAGATACTCAGACCTCGCATGTATTAATTCAAGCTGAAGCAGCTTCAGAAAACTATAATTTTTTAGTTTAGTCAGCTGGTAATTTGAGCTTTGAATGAGACTTTTTATTTGTCTTCCAATACATAACCCCAGAGAAAGCATCTTGTGGATAATAGAGCATTGGGACAGTTGCTGGCCTCTGTGGACAGAGGAGGTTTCACAGAATATAAGATCATGTTTACTTAATCAAAATCTCCCTGTTTCTCTTTTAACATCATGAGATAGTTTCAGCAAATAAAACTACCACTGTGCAGAGCAAGGTAACACATCAGTGTTGATATTTTCTGCTTAGTGTTACACAGAAGCAGAGCAAGGCATACTTATGGCTCTTCATATGGCAGCACATCGTCAATCAGCCCCTACCATGAGCAGGAGTCTGATTCTCAGACAATGCTGAGGGCACAGATGCAGTATCTTGCATGTGAGGACATGGGCACACCCATAAAAGCATTCTTGGGGACTTGGGAATTCATTATTCTAATTTTCTAGATTTTGCCATCTTAATTCTCAGAGCCTGGCGGTAAGCCTGCCTTGCCAATGAGAAAGGCTTTCAAAATCCCCCCCTTGGGAAATAAGAGAGAACTGCAACATCCGCACATTAATATGGATTGAAATCTCAAAGCTTGCAGCAGCTCAGATGAGATACAGGCTCACAGCGGCACTGAAGGGGAGGTTTCAAAGCTTTAATAGATCGTTTCTCCACCAGTGGTGCTGCCAGTCCCTAGCTGAAACCAGTCACCTTCTAAATAATCCTGTCAAATACACTATTCTCTATTTGAATATCTTCTAATGATTACTTAAAATATTTGTATTTTTTAAACTTACTTTTGTGAGAGATCTGGCCATATCCTGATTGAAAGAGGAAACAAAAGAGAAAAAAGACAAAAAGAGAGTTGTTAAAAAAGGATTGGTATAAGCATATGATGCCACTGAAATGCTTAGAAAAATCAGATACAAGAACTAACTTACGCATATTCCGCTTAAGGAAATTAGGGTGATGGTTTACAACTGCATTTCTCCTTGAAGAGATTAAAAACTTGTTTCAGCTAAACCCACACAATTTAGATTAGTTTAGCTCCAATTTCTTAGATCAATTCTTGGTTCAGTAAACATGTAGAAAATACTACAATAATTGCATAGTCAACCAGTTTCCACACATTGATGATTCAGGGCCTGTCGGCTGACCAATGAATTATCATGCTATCCCTCACTGGGATTTACCTGTTGTAACAGGTACACATTTAAGACTTTAAAGCCTTCTCTTTTCCAATCAATGAGTTTATCTCATATAAACCTTGAAAGAAACAACAAAACAAAAAAGCCAGACCGTAAGTACCCTCATGGCAGCCTAAGAAACAGACGTAACACATTAATCCCGCGCAATAACCGCGTAAGGTTTGGGCAGGCACTGGGAGAAGAACGCGCGGAGAGGCGTGAGCATCCCCCGCCTCGCTCACCGGCATCCCGCTTGCCCATGAGGCCGAAGAACTGCTGGGGCCGGGGTCTCCGGGCCATCCTCTGCAGGAAGTGCTCCAGAGGCAGCGGCAGCTCCTCCTGCGGGCGACAGCGGGCGGCGCTCAGCGCGGACCCCCCTTCGGCCCGGCACAGAGCCCCCGGCTCCGAACCCCTCGCTGCCCCGCCCGCGGGGCTCACCTTCGCCTGGTCGCTGTCGGACCAGTCGGACCAGTAGCTGAGGTCGTCGGTGGCTCCCATCTCCTCGCCCAACGCCTGTGACGAGGCCAGGAGGAGCACGGCGAAAGCCAGCGGGAGCCTCATCGCCGCCTCGACGTCCTGCGGGGGCAGAGGTTGGAGCCCTGGCAGCCCTGCTCGCAGTGACAGAGCCAGCCGGGCACAGCTGGGGACACGCTCCCTCGCACGTACAGCCCCACACGCGCCCAGTTACACCGGCACCCCCGCCCGACTGCTGCGGACCCCTCTGGAGAGACACGTACCCATTTCAGCAGCACACAGCTCGGTGTGCTCCCCAGCGCACAGACGCACACACAGACACACGCAGACAGCGGTTCCCCTTCACACACGCACGTACAGGGCAAGACTTAAACACAACCTCACACGTCTGTGCACGTCTAGCATACACACCTGCCCAAATACACACACGCAGACAGATACCTCCCCCTCATACACACATCTAGGTACGCATGCATCTGCTCACAAACTCATACAAAGAGCTACACACCTTAAATGCTCATAGCCACGTAGGAACGTAGCTGTCCACACACACAAACACAGAGACACATGTGTCCAGAGGTGCACACTCATCTCTTTGCGCATCCAGGCACATAAGGACAGGCACAAAAACACGCTGGCACATCCAGGCACGCACGTGCGGACACATAAGCACGAATAGGCACCCCCAGAGAAGGACACACACAGACCGGGACAAAGAGGTACACACGCACACCGCCTCACAGCACAGGACAAGCGGACCCCCGCACACAGGCACGGCCGGCCGGGCTCCGCAGCGCACGCACCGTCTGCAGCGGGGAGGGCGAGCGCTGCTCTCCGGGCGCATTGGCCGGCCGCGGGAGCGCTCCCCACTTTATATGCCTGGAGACGGGGAGGGCCGAGACAGCCTCATTTGCCTAAATGCGATTACCCCCGGTTTTATCGTCCCAGCCCCGTGACAGCCCCCGCCCCGGCGAGCAGCCCCCGCCCCGCGCTCCGGCGGCGCCTTTCGGCTCTGCCCGGGGCCGGCGGTGCGGGCGGCTCCGCGCTGCCCCCGCCGCTCCCCCGCCGCAGCTCCGCGCCCTCGGGGCCGCCCCGCACCGGCCGCGGCGAGGGCGCGTCCCGGCGGCGGACGCGGGGGGAGGGTGCGGATCTGGATGCGGGATGCGAGTGCGGCTGCAAGTGCAGACGCCGCTTTTTGCCTCTGCCACCCCGCTCCGCTCTCCCAGGGCACGGAGAGCTGCTCTCCGCTGCGAGCGGCACCGCCGGCAGCGGCAGCAGCGGGAAGCGGCCGTGGGCCAGCGGGAAGGGAGCTTCGGCGGCCGGGCAGAGGGGCAGCCTCCCGTGCCCGGGCCACTTCCTTCCCCCGGTCTGTCTCCCCCGTGCTCAGGTAGCCCCAGCCCACCGGGACTGAAAGTGAGGGATGCACGAAGCTGAGGAGGGCCTGACAGGGTGGATGCCGGGTTGAGGCGCCGCGCTCCCCAGGTCTGAGGGGTGTGCACCTGCTCAGGGGCTGCCACCGCCAGGTTTGGGGGTGTGTACCTGCTCAGGGACTGCCACAGCCAGGTTTGGGGGTTGTGCACCTGCTCAGGGGCTGCCACCGCCAGGTTTGGGGGGTGTGCACCTGCTCAGGGGCTGCCACCGCCAGGTCTGAGGGGTGTGTACCTGCTCAGGGGCTGCCACCGCCAGGTTTGGGGGTGTGCACCTGCTCAGGGTCTGCCACCGCCAGGTCTGAGGGGTGTGTACCTGCTCAGGAGCTGTCACCGCCAGGTTTGGGGGTGTACACCTGCTCAGGGGCTGCCACCGCCAGGTTTGGGGGTGTGCACCTGCTCAGGGGCTGCCACCGCCAGGTTTGGGGGTGTGCACCTGCTCAGGGGCTGCCACCGCCAGGTTTGGGGGTGTGCACCTGCTCAGGGGCTGCCACCGCCAGGTTTGGGGGTGTGTACCTGCTCAGGGGCTGCCACCGCCAGGTTTGGGGGTTGTGCACCTGCTCAGGGGCTGCCACCGCCAGGTTTGGGGGTGTGTACCTGCTCAGGGGCTGCCACCGCCAGGTTTGGGGGTGTGTACCTGCTCAGGGGCTGCCACCGCCAGGTTTGGGGGTTGTGCACCTGCTCAGGGGCTGCCGCCGCCGCCCGGCAAGAGGCCGGCGTCTCTGGGCTGGTTGCTGCAAAAGGCGGATGCCTGTACTGGAAAGGGTAATGAGCAGTCGCACATCCCTGCCGGCATCCTTCCCCTACGGCAGTTTTGTCTATAAGATTGCACTTAAATAAGAAGGATTGTGAGCCAGTAAACTAAGGGTTACTCTTGTCAACATGGGCTGCTTTAGAGTGTAGTTGAGAAAGAGTGATTTGGAGAAGGGACATCATGCAGCCCGAGTACCTGCATTGGGCACCTGTTAAGAGCTCGAGTGGGTGGTGAGAATGCTCCTCACTCTGACTATCAACAAGCGGTCAGAAACCACAGTGTTTATCAACTCTGGAAACCCAAACCATCAGATTTTCATGCTGCACCTTTGCAGCATTCCCTTTGATGTATGAACTTTGAAGTCTCTTGAAGAAAAATTGTTTTCTTGTGGTTTTGTTTATTATTTTGTTTCTGTTTACTATAGTGACAACAGAGCACTGGTCAGATCCATCAAACCAGGCTTGCCAATCTTGCAAATGTTCCTAAAGCTCGTGTCTCTCAGAAATCCTGAGAACTCCCAACTGTCTATGAAGTCAATTTCTATCACTTGGAAAGTACAAATTTTAACTGAAATATCCTATCTGTTCTATTTCTCTAATTAAACATTTTACCAAAATGGATGTAACCATAACTTCACCTATGAAAATACAAAGATTTTATTTTTTGAGAGACCAAGAGAAGAAAAATTAAAAAGAGGTCTTTTCCAGTCTTCAGAGACTTTAATGAATTCAAGTACTTTATCTCAGAGTTATTTAATAGTTTGGGTGGAAGTGAAAAACTGATTAATAGATCAAGCTCACTTTTCTCTTTCTCAATTTTAAAATAAATTGGCTGTTTAATCTTTCTTTGACCTGCAATAGCCAGACATTGCACTATGAACTTTTCAGAAAGTGAGCAGATTTCATGGATAATAAGCAAAGCTGATCCCCAGGAAGATTTTCAGTTCATTTTTTCATGTGAAAAGGACATAGAAGGCTCAAATAAAGAAGCAAGCTGAAGCTCCTACCTTTGTGCTGCTCAGTCCCTATCCTAGGGATGTACTAGGGCATGGTAAAGTGCCCTTTTGCACAAAAAAAAGAATCCTGTTTCACATATTTATTCACAAGGTTCTCATCGATATAAAGCTGCCTCTGCCTCACACATGATATTAGCAGCTTTATATCGATGAGTAATCTTGTGAATAAATATGTGAGCTCAAAGGCAGGTACAAGGTATCTTTGGTGAATATTCCTTCTCCGCCCATGCTCAGGGCACAGACCCCACTCCCCTGTTGGAGTTAGACCATGTGATTTCTAACAAGCAGCTGAAGATTTTTGGTCATGAATCAAGAGATCATTGGATCCAACTGACCCAAATAAGGGTTAACATTTCCTGTGGAAGTGACACAGAAAGCTGTCTTCAGAATCCTTATCCAGACATTTCCTTAATAAGGATTAGGAACTGGACTAAAGGCACTTGTTGTGGCTTGAATCTCAACGCTAATGGAAAGCCATTTGGGATGCAATTGCCTGTGAAACACACCTCAGAGAATTGGTTTTTCAGTAAGCTTAATGTGATACCTCCTGTGTGATGATCCTTGTGAAATGTTTATTTGAATTTTATTACAGTGTTTTGGTTTCCAGTAAAAAGTCTGATCGTTGAATGATAAGTTACATTGGCTGCTATACTGTTACCTAGTGACCCTTATACCATTAACAAACAGCTAATGTGTGATGGGAAAATAGCAACATGCGCCCATGTAAGATTTTGTGCAGAATACAGATTTGAACTTTTTGAGTATGCACAATTTCAGAGCATTTGACATGAAATTAATGCCTCTACCATTGCTCTTCAGTGGTCTTGTGCTATACAATTTCATACTGTATATTTAAACCTAGAGCCTAATTCTTGTTTACATTGAGATGTCATTTCTTCACTTTACCAGAGACACTCAAGGAACAGAAACAGCCCCAAAAGAGTTATTTTATATTACTTCAAAAATTAGGAATGAGATGCAGTCTACCTGAGCACAGTGATCATCTCTGTACATATACAGCTCTGATTTAGATTGTTACAAGAAGAGTGGAAATGTTCTTATCCAAAGATACAACTTTATGAACATAGGAAGGAGAAACCGTGATTGATGACCTCCTAAATTTTTCATAGGTATGTGTCTCCAGGGTAAATAGAATGATTTTGTTTGCAGACGAGGGCTCTTTGTAACACAGTGATTTATTTTGCCACTGGAGGATTATTTACTTGCAACACATCCAAGTGGCATTGGAAAGATTAGCAAAACTCACCATAGCATCCTATTTCCTAATTAAGTGTGAACAGACTATTGAATTATCTTTCACCTTTCTTGAATTTTAAATCTTCGATTACAAATTTGTCATCTTCAATTTTTCCTTTAACAAAGGTTTACATTTTCAGAGCATATGCTCATACATGTAAATGAATATGAGGCATATGTAGTAATTATGCATATCTCTCTCTCTCTGCCCCCTCTACATCTATAAAGAATGAGTTCTTATTCTTCTGTCTGTGAAATAAAACATTCTAGGTTCAATTACATTGTGCTCACTGGCAGGCAAGGAGAGGAGCAGTGAGATTTTCATGCCAGAGGAATGCCCCTTCCTGGACAGGCACAGCCAGAAGCAAGGCTGATCTTACAGTTACTGAATCATCTGCTAAGATCTGAAAATGTTTGTCTTTAATTCTCAGTTTGAAAAGTTAATGGGTTTCCTCACTCTCCTTGTCCCTGTCAACTTTTACACTCCCATCACTTTTCTCCATCCCACCCATCCAATATTATCATCACCTCTTATCTAGAGTGAGCTTCCTTTACCCTGATCTGAGGCTCACTTTTGTCCACATTAAGTTAGACACAAAACTGGGATGTGGGACCAAATAGAAATAAATATCAGGGTATTAAAATGCTGAATGTAAACCTACAACATGAATGTTGCAGAGGTTACCCCCTCAAACTAATATTTCTAGAGTCAATCATCTGCAAGGGAAGTAATTGTAGTCCTGTCAAGCTTCTCAGGCTCAAGAAAGTACATGTCCTTGGAGGGAAAAAAGCACTTACTTTCATCTATTTTGAGATCTCTGGGAAACAAAGCTGTGCAAAGCCATCTCTACATCTGCAGGAGCTTTGGGAGAGTTGGTGAGGAGAAGGGCCTCTAGAGACATCTTTAGATATGTATTATTTCAAAACAACTATGAGAAGAACTGGACTTGCTGCCTGGAGATGCCTTGCCATAACTTTCCAAATGGTTTTCATAAGAAAAATGGGAGATACAATATTTGTTAATTTTGTTCAAAAAAGCCATCAGGGAATGACATTAGAACAGCACATTTCAATGGCAAATACAGGACAGTGTTCCTCTCACAAGAGACAGTGTCTGCTGCTTTTTACCATAAAACCACGGGTTATTTTCACATTTGCCATCACCAGGTTCACCATCACTAAGATTTGGCCAGGGACAGCCATGAAATAAGGTACAAAATATTTCTCAAGCTGAGGAAGACTGTGAGCATCACTGGTCTGAGCTTGACCAAGGAAAACCTGCAATTTGAACTCTCCTCCAAGTGCAAAGGGCTCAGAGCAGCCAAGGAGCAGATGCTTGAGACTAATTAAGTTTGTAACTCTTGGAAGAAAACTGCTGACATTGCTTTGTTCTGATGCAGAGACCGTGTTTTTTGTTTTGTACTTACTGGTTTACAAATATATTTATGAGTTGGTTGATTTGTTTCAAACCTGAGTTTGAAATCTCTGAGTCTGAAGCTCACTCTGTAAGGCTTTTTGCTTCAGTTGTCCCAGCCTACTTGTAAACTACCTCACAGTGACCTGTGAGGGTAAGGGAGGATTTAGACTTACTTCATCAACAGGTAAAAGCAAAACCCTGGCTTATAATCTGGGCTCAGTGCATCTTCCGTAAAGCTTTTCTGTAGCAAGGACAATCTTTTCTCTGAGACTGACCTCAGCCTTAGTGAATTTTGCAGATGGATCATCGAAGTCAAGTCCTTGGCCTGTTTTCAGCACCTGATTATCTTCTACCTGATCCTGCCACCAGGACCTGTCCTCATTGCCCTGACCTCTGGCTGGCTCCTGCTGTGGACAGCAGTGGTGGAGGACAATGGCTGCAGTGATAGCCCAAAAAGTGGAAGAGCCCCACTCTCACGCCATGGGAATGCACAACAGCACTGCCTGGTTCTCTGGGAAAGCCATAGACATATCACTGTCCCGTCCACGCTGTTTGATCCCTGTGCAACCACAGCCCTCAGCACAGCACAGGCCTGGGTAGCCTTCCCTCCCACCCCCACTTCCAGACCTTCTCCTGCAGGGATGATGAGGCGTGTTTTACACTGGCTCCTTCCGCCCATTCCCCACAGCATCTCAGTGCTCATTGCAATGGCAAAAAAGGAATAGCTGCTCATGGCTGCTATGAGTTCTGATTAATTGAAGCACTTTCCTAACTTGAGATCAAACACTGATGAATCATCCTCTTTTCTATGCTGTTTTAGAAACGGGATAATTTATATGACTATACCTTCATTGAATATTAATAGTTTTCTCAGTAACTCAGTACATTTGAAAAACAGATTCAGAAATCTGCAGGATAAAAGGGCACAGTTTTGGCAAAATTTAATGAATTCTAATATTACTACAACTACCAGGTTTTTAGTAGTTATGTAAAGCAGCTTTTACAAATGTATAACACTATCTTCATTATTTGCACTTGTTACATCTCAGTGTATCTCTCTTCTTACTCGCATACCTTCAACGGAAGTTTGCAATATCTCCATAAGTCTTCGAAGTCCTCAAAAATCTCACCTATGAATTTTCTCCTTTGTGTTTACTTCACAATTTTTAGGAGACTTCATTCTAATTCCTTAATACCTTAAAACACTGTGCAACTACTAGTAAAAGTACATTGGCGCTTTTGGAACAAACACCAAGAAATTTTGTGTAACAAAATTGATGTAACACTGTGTATGGTGAGAAAAAAGTAAGAAAAAGAAATTGCTTGAGCACAAAATCAGTGGGAGATGTAAGGAGTTCAAATGCCCAAATAAAACAGAAAAAAAGAAAATATAGAGAAAGGGAGAAAATAGTAAGCCAATTTTGCTGCTTTGATAATCACTTGAAGTAAAATATCTTTCTATGGCCTGGCTGTCTTGTCTTCCAAAATTGAATCTTATGATATACCCATATTTTAAAAAACTGTCAAATTCTAAACTCATGTGTGTGACAAGTTAATTTTAAAGTAGGTTACTTCCTGACAAATCCTTCAGCTGGAAAGATAACAAAAAGTGTGAAATGAATTTATAGAGATTATTTATTACACAGAAGTTTAACAGAAGTAGCTGCCTGACTGAAGAAGGGCTATTCATACTGGAATTCAAATGTGTGTCCTGAGGAGGAAGGTGACAGAATTCCTGGTGGGTGCTGTGGAAACTCAAGACTTTTTCATCAGATTGCATGTGAGGATATTTTACCTGCTTGTCACTGTCATCCTTTCCCACTCACCCCACGCTAACTTTGAGCAATTTTAAACCCTTGTCACATCTGACGCAAATGCTTTAACAAGGGCTGAGCCTCACCATCGTCGGCAGGTAAAGAGGGAGGGGCAACTCCTCACAGTAAGTCTTAGGGGACCACCTCCATGCCCAAGGAAATTAAATAAGCTTTCTCTCACCCCACAGTCCCCACTGCTTGATGCAAAGTCCTTGATATGTTGGGATTCATGCTTAGATAATTTGCATCTGTTTTTCCTAGTATTTCTTTTGATGTGTGTGATGAAAGACTTGAGGGCTCAAAAGCCTTGGGTTAGTCTAAGGAAAGAGGACTCCCTGTTGAGTGTTTGGGCCCTGCCTGCTGTGCCCTGTGGTGCCCTTAAAGTCAGAGCTTTGTGAGAGCCCTCTTCCTCACCCCCCTCTTCATTAATTCACATCTCACCCACCATTATGATTTTGCTCCCAGGTTCTTCCTTTGGGAGAGTCCTCACTTCTACTGGGCTTGTAGCCATCTGAAATGAGATACTGGTCTGCCTGAGACTTGCTGATCATTGTCCAATTAACAATTCAGACAGTCTTAAGAAATTAATTCTTTGTAAGTTTGAGGTATAAAATAAGAAGCAGTCAAATTAAGAAGGTGAGAAAATCAAGTCTTTTAGGAATGTCTACAAGAAAACATCACTAGGTCATTACTTAGCTAGAAAAAACTTTTCATCCCTTCAAGGAGTGATGCAGATTTTGTCATTCTCAAATACAAAGCCTGTTTCTGCATACCACCCAGCCCTGGCTCAAAAAAGGGCTGAATTCCTGTACTCTGCTGAATTCCTTGTCTTTCTGCTCACTTGCAGCAATAAGAGAGGGTTCTCATCTAGGTTCATACCATTTTCCATTTAAGGCAAAACTGTCATGGTTGAATTGATCAAGAGATGCATGAGGACTTATCTCAGAATGGCCATTAAGACCCATGCTCTGCGTCCATGCCATTGCCCTCACAGATGCATTGTACTGTGTATACACAAATAGTTTTGGTAGTTTGTACCAATTATAAAAGTGTACCCTGAACAGTTTCCTAGATAGTTGATTTGCCCAGGACACCCAGAATAATGAATTCAGACAGGAATGATGAGTGAATTTGCAGCTGTGCTGGCTCCCACATAACATGCCAGCTTGCAAGTTCACTTGGCTCTCTGTATCCACAGCTGCACACAGGGCTGGGGGCATTGGCTGTGCTGTGCACAGGCAACGCTGCCTGTCTGTGGCCATGAATGTGAAGGAGGAATGGGTGTTTAGTAAAATGTACTTCAGTTGGCAGTGTGCTTGTCCAAATAGTGGAAACATATCACATGCCTTGCATGCGTTCCAAATTGTGGAAGTCTTCCTGTATTTTCATATGCAATTAATAATAATAATAAAAATCATTATTATTATTTAAGAGGATTTAGACACATAAAAACAAAAGGACTACAGTGTTTAAGTTTTAGCTGCTTACTAGAGTACTTCAAGGAATGAAATTCAGGGTCCTACTTCTCCTGGTCAACACCAGGAACAAGCATATGCTTGAAAACAGAGAGCAAACATCCAATGCACAGTCAGACAATGTAAGGTTAGTCAGTAGGAAGTGTGGAAAACTCCTATCCTGCCCATCTTCAAGTTAATAATCTCATCAGCTTCTTGTTCTTCTGTGAAAGTAGAGATGTAAACCACTCCTTCAAAGAGCTCAAGGGAATTGCTGTGGTCTTTTCAAACAACAGGAAAGATGCCACTCATTTTAACTAAATTAGGAAGTGGATTACATATGGTTCTACCACGACTGGTGTACACTCACAGCACGATGCATGAAAGGCAATGCATATTGCTCAGTGATTCATTTTTAGCTTTGGAAAAGGAGGATGAAAGTATTGGCATCAACCTTCACATAAAGCTCTGCTATGTGAAAATAGACAGAAAGGTGATACCATGCTTAGCCAAGCTGATAGATACACTGGTACCTTCACTGTAGCAGGGGAAATACTTCACTGATAATATTAAGATGATATAAGATTTATTCCAGAATAAAGATGTCTACTCTAAGGCAGCATGTTGAATAAACATGCTCCAAGTGAAAGCTGGATTGGTGGACATTTTCCTCACCATCTTAGAATGCAGATAGCTTGTGCTTATAAAATATTCACATCTTTCTTGAGTATCTTATCCCACGTTTTGTACAGCAAATAATGAGAAACATGTTAAACATGTTTGGACACATCAAAGTTAAAAATATTACTCAAAGATCTGAGGTCTATTACCTCAGGACAAATTAGGTATTCTGTTTTTCATATGTTCTCAAGTATTTAATTAAACATTAGTGGTTTTCTACACTTTTTATACTTTTCCCTTGGTATTTTCCTTAAGAAAAATGGAAGATTACAGCATTTGCTTTATGACTCAAGCTCTGTATTTTTGTACTAACTTTTGAAAGTAGAGACTTGTCACTGGCAGATTGGTTTGATTACAATTCTTTTATTAGCTACAATTCTTTTATTAACATACGGCCAAAGTCTACACACATGATCAAGTGTACAACATGGAAGATAAACAAGTGAAAAAGAGCCTTTTCTCTTAAAAACATCAATAAACACCTTTGCCAAGGGTTCGACTAATTTCACCATCATTATTACTTCTACATTAAAGGCACTTTATCTCTTTTGTACCTTTTTAGACCATGTTTTTATTCATTGTGTGACTTTCCACAGAAGTAAAGCAGAGTTTAGGAGAGTGTATGTATAAACACCCCTTTAATCTCCTTGATGTCAAAACATGCACAGATTTATCTGGTGCCTTCTCTTCAATGGAGATGAGTCTGTGGTTTTTTTCTGTAGTTGTTCATCATGAACAGAGGCTCTGATTCTATAAGCAATTCTGGGTCTTCTGTGCTCCATGGGTCTTCAAAAATGCCACAATTCCCACATGCTCCTGAGACCAGTGGAAAAGAATGTGAGTTCTGTGCCTGAGGAGCAGAAGGTGACAAACAGATCCAAAATGTGAAGGCTTTCATGAAGCAGCTACATGCAGCCCTGTGTACAGGCAATATCTTGTGTGTCCCAAAAGAAGACTCTTAAAGAAGTTTTGTTAGTTTCTGGAGAGAGGAAGATGCTGACAGGGTCGCCAAAATGTCAAAAATCTCCTATAAATGAAACCTCTTCTTCAGCTGTGTGGCCAGTCCTGAGGACCAGGAATTGCACTAGATTGAAGAGTTTTGGACTTGGAGAAAGTTTTGAGAGGTGCTTCAACTTACACTGATTCCACAATCAGAAAAGAGTGTCCTGGTCAGGCTGTTGGATGGAATTCTTGCTGCGGAAAAGGATCCCCTTCCATGTAGTGATACACAAATATTGACTTGAGAAGCACAAGAATATGCTCTCTCTATCCATGACTAAAAGGTAAGAGCATGCTTGCTGTCCCTGATATAATTTTGAATTTTTCCTAGAATTGAGAAGGGATGGACTGGATGACATCCAGAGATATATTTCAATCTAAGTTCGTCTCTGATGGAGAGGGTGATGATCAGCACCCTGAAAGGGTGGAGCTGGTTTGGGAGACATGACTTTAAATTCCTTTTTTCTTGCTATTCACCTGCAACCATTATCCCACATGTCCCTATTGATATGGTGACTGCTGAGTGAAGAATGTGCTGTTTTCACCATGGATGCCTTCCTGTCACTAGTGCAATGGTCTATATACAAGGATTTGTTGTTGTTTGGTGCTGGCTTTCTGAGGTAGTAAGGATATGCTTCTTGATTTTGGCTCAACACTTCAGTACATCAACAGAGAGGCAGTCAAAAAACAACAAAAAAAGAAGCTCATTTTAAATTAAGCTATTTTTGTTTGGGATAAACAGGAAGATAATGCATGAACAGTGACCCTGTGAAGAGAGCTCAAGAAAGATAATGCTGTACTTCCCAAGCAAAGGGAGAGGTGGTGGGCAGTGACTGTTTTTGCACTTTAGGTTCATGATTTAGGCCACAAAATGTGCCACCAGAGATCAGGGCTGCTGTGGTATATGGACTCAGGAGAAAGGAGATATTGCTTGTCCAGGGCTTCTAGTACAATCAAGAGCAGGAAATGGTTATGGGGACTATTTCTACTCACAAGGGGAAAAACAGGTTATTTGAGTCATTTATCACTGTCTATTATATTGTAATTCCTCTGAAGCTGTAGATTGTCTGGATATAACATAATGTAGCAGCAGGGTAATATAAAAATAACAGATACATGCTTTTTTTTCCTTCCTTTCCAAAAAGGAGCTATTATATTTATACTTGCATAGAGCAATAGTACTTTTCTGGTTTCTTCAGGATTCATGATACAAATTTCCTTCTCTGTTCTCATGCTTTTCTGACTGGCTATATTTCGCAGCTGAGCATTTAGAGCAATTTTTGCTTAAGAAGCACTCCAGTGTGAGATTTGTCCTATGACAGTAGGGATGAGCTGCATTTCCACAGGAGCCCTGAGTTTGTGTCCTGAGCCACCTTGTGACGCACACCGTGATGTAGCACAGGAACACCAGCAGTTATCCACAACAGGCACCTATTTGCATCTTCTGTGATTCCTCTCCCACATCTCGTGATGAGCACTTAAGTTTTGCTGCCAGAAAGAGTTGGTATATGGCTAAGTTATGCTCCTGAACACTATATCCCAAACCCAGTAATATAGACATTGCCTATGTGATGGTATTTTACCATAACTAAACATGATATGGATACATATATACAGCTTTAGTCCTGTCTCAAGGGTGCTTCAAGCATCCTAGAGATCTTAACCAAGGTCAGGCTACCTATGGCATTCAGACACTAGAGAGTGACTGAATCTTTCATTTTCAAAATAAGAGAATTACAAATTCCCATATTCATTAAATGCTCCAATGCCTGGCCAATTTGCCCTTAGGGTAACATTTTCAGGTTTCTAGAAGTAGAAGCAAGTGAAGAATAATATTGAAATCAGAATAAATAGGAATAGTGAGGATTTGATCTTGTTAGTGAACCACTACCAAACTATCTGCTTTGATTAGATTATTCCCTCCATATTAATATTTTATCAGTAGAATTTCATTCTCTTTGCCAATTTTGCACCAGCATTTAGATTTCAAAGTAAAATAATATGCAGGATAATTAATTTATTAACTAACTTATTCTCAGATTAATTCAGGATTTCTGAGCTTTTGAATCACTAAAACAATAAAAAAAAGAAGATAAATGCTTTCATATTAAACTTGTTAAAAGACTTACTTTTCATATGTAAAATAAAGTTGCTTTTATGTTAACAGGTCTGTTATCTTGTCAATGAATAAAGGATTTATTGGCCTAATACCCCTTTTGCTAATAAAAGAATAGATCATATGAGAAATGTGATTTGGCATGAGTAATAATTTATTATTTTAGTTCATTGTAAGCTTTAGCTCAGCTTCTTAGGAGACAAGGCTTGTATCATCATGAGGTCTGTGTGTTTCTGCATTAGTCCTTCAGCCCACTACGAACATTTCTCAATGTGATAGTCACAGTGCCAACCAAATACGGTAAAAGTAATGACTCCTGAAAGATTTTCCTCAAATTTCAGGAGGACAGAGTGCCTGTCCTAACAACATGGTTGAAATTACCGCTTTTCATTGTAGAGAAGACCATGGGATGTGGCTGTGGAAAACTAAAATAGGGTAGAGCCTATGCATGTATTTGTCTGCTCACTGAACACTTTGTACACTTTGAGAGCTTCATATTCTGTCTTTAGACACCAGACTCATCCTTATTATTACAAATAATAAAAATACGTAAGAGTCTTTTCCATCTGGTTTGGAGCCATTGAGTTCATAATGACATTTTGGGAGACTCCAGGTGGATAACACGAAGAGGATATGGCAATTTTTCAGGCTGTAAGAGTCAAGCAAAGGGGAGATGATAACAGTTTTCTATAAAGAGATGGATATAGACTGATTTTTTTACTACTGTTGCCAGTACAATAAGCAGGAGGCATTACCGGAGGAAGGCTCACAAGGAGTACCACAGGGGCAACTTGCAGACATCTCCTCCTGGGATGCTGTAAAAACATTTCTTGGGTTCATTAACAACCAGCCATGCTTCACAATCAAAAGGGATCAAAAAATGTATTGAGAGCTCCAGGATGTCCTTGAGATTTAAGTTTCTTATGTTCAGAAGAGTGACTGTCTCTATTTTTGTCTCTTTGCTATCTGCTCTTGTGTTTTGGGAATTGGAGTTTATATTACACAAAATGCTTTCCATTTATGTTATTTAGATTTGTTCTGCATTAATTACAGAAGTATATATTTCTTGATAATTTTACTGCTTTGCAAAGGCAAACTGCTTTAGACTGATTTATTCCCACTCATGATTTTGTGTAAGGTGTCTGAGGGTGTCACTCCAGAGACATTCTCCTACAAGTTGGAGATGGGACATCCATTTTTGGTCCATCAGCTTTTTCTAACAGCTCAAACTCTTCCCATGTCTGTCTAAGTGACATATTGTCCACTGTGCTCTTTTGGAGAGACAATCAGGGTATGCTACTTCTGCTAAAGGATACCTGTTGTGCAAGCCCCTTTGAGGGACCCTTGTATGTCTTGTAAGACCTGGCACCAGGACACATGGGAATTATGTGAGGCAGAAAATACAGCTCATTTGAGCAGTTGCAGTTTTCACCATGAGCTGCTGGTTCCCATGTTCCTCAGATTAGTCTCATTCCATTTCTATTTCCATTTTCCCTTTCCTGTGAAAATGGAAATAGAAATGGAAGATGGCCTAGCCAACCAGAAATTTTGTGTGTTTGGGAAAATTAAAGATCAACACTCTAGGGATGCAAGGGATAACACTCACTCTGGGAAAATTATCTTCCTCATCAGGCTGTCTTCCTTCCCTGCTGGGTAAGTATGGAAGGAAGGATTCTGGGATGATGCATCTTTGGTCTGAGCCAGTATGGGTTCTCTTCAGATTTTGTGTTCTGATTTTGTGGCCTGGACACAGAGCAGTAACTGTGGGAACCATGTCCATTGATGCAGCTGGGTGACAGTTTCAGGTTATATGACAGATTCTGGGCATTTTTTGATGACATGCCACACTAGTGATAGCCCAGTTGTGACTGTGAATGCAGCAGTTTACCATGCCTCAATAAGAAAGAAGATACCAAACCATCTGAAACAAACAGTTTACTTTTCTTTCATGTTTCTAAAATAATGTTATGGTATATCTGAAAGATCCAACCTGATCGTTTAAGCAATCCCTTCATGCACACTATGAAGGACAGTCGCTGTCCTGTTACCTAGAAAAGAGTAAATAGTGCAGTAGTCTTTATTTATGGAATCAGCCTGTGCCAATGATTATAATTGCTTGAAGAGTGCTTATGAGAGCAGTTGGAAACACTAGACTGAACAGCAGATTATTTTTCATTTGACTGCATTTGTGCATGTAAGCCTATCTGTGTAAGTACTTGCATATTTACAACCCTGGAAGGCTTTTACTTCCATAGGAATAAAAATATTAGTTATTTACCATTCATAGTCACCATACTAAAGTTTCTACTATTCAGATCAAATTGTGAGAACATCCCTTATGTTTCAAACCTAATTAAATTAGTCTAATTACATTAAGCAGTAGGAAACTCTTAAGCACTCTAGCTAGGTGGGCTAGTCAGATAGAGAAAAATCTTCTTTTCCTATGGCAAGTAGACATTTAAAAATGCAGCTGCTTTTGTCCTCTCTTTCTCTTATATAGAAAAGTGTGCCTCCACAGAAATGAGCTGACTGCAAATAGTGATTAATGGTCATAATATGTAGAGAGCTGTGTTAGTCATAATCATATTAGGCAGTAAAAATAATGGTTAAATAAAATCTAGAAGCAATTTTTTCAGCTCTTGAAAGTGAAGCTGTACAAGGAATGCTAATACCTGTTGGTCATGGTTTTATCCAGTGAAATTTAGCTCTAAATGTGAAGAAGGAGAGCCTGCTTTGTGTGGAATTTTTTCCTGAAAGCTATTGCTGGGCAGTAGGGAATTGAGGAAGCAGATGTGTTTGTGAGGCCTCACTTTAGAAATGAATTTACTGGTGTGGACATAATTCCAAATGAGCAAAGGGACGAGATGAAAAAGACTATTAATATCTGAAGAGGAAAAGCATAATAAGGTGAAAGGTTGAATAGCAACTGAACCTGGATGGAAAAGCAAATTAAAATTACATGGTGTTTTAGGAACGAGATCCCTTATAGTAGTTATGTAAAGACAGATGACTGTATCTTGCTTCATTTTTAGCTATTAGACTAATAATGAGGCTACATCAAAGAGCAATGCCTTGATTGTCAGTTTTTCCCTCCCATACAAATAGACACAAACACACACCTACATGCTCACATGAGTGATGTCAATCTGCTGATTAATGTGACAAATTACAAGGCACTAATACAAATTATTAATACACAGTAGATAATTACATCTGCATTAAAGTATTTTAAACATATCAACATCATGCAATTATTTAATCTATTTAATCTATAGGATAAATCTATGTCCTGTGGGCTGAAGCTAAGTTTTAGACTAATACCTGTAGCAAGCATAGGGATATCCATAACACTAATGGTTGTTAGTCAGGATGCATCCCATGCTTTACTCTAAGACAGAAAGTAAATTACAAACCAACAGGCTTTATCCGGATTAGAAAACCGAGTTAACACAGTATCAGGCAACCTCAGAAACTTTCCTCCTATGATTTAATGTCTTTTTTTGAGAAAGCTTACCCTGGGTAAATTGTCACTTCTCAAGCAACATTAAGATACTATTACAACCTGGTTTCAACAGAGTCTTGATACAAGAAACTCATCATTTCCTACTTGTCTTTAAAGACAAATCTTCAAATCTTCATTCATTTTCCTAACAGGTTCCAGAAAACTGCGGGATCTACCATAGAAATTACCATTTCTATTACCATTGTGCTTTGTGTCACTGGAAAAAAAAAAAAAAGGAAGAAAGTTCAGTAAAGGCTTTTTCTTGCATTTTCTTCTGTTAAAGTGTTGCATTATTTGGACTACAGTTACAAACTCCATTTGGATGACAGTCATTTTACAAAGCCATTTCTTTTTTAATAGAAACACTCTGAAAAAATTGTCAAAAACTAAAAAGAGAAAGAAATGCATGGAAAAGACATGCTTAGTGCAGTTTTGTGATAGTTACAGAAAATGTAGGCTTTACTGGAACTGAAGTGAAGATATGAGTTATGTCAAGAAGTCCTGGACAATTATTAGAAAATGTAGTTTCATCTAATATTCATTACTGAATATTACACCTAGAAATAACTGTGTTTACCTAACCTCCAAATGGAATTCCTAAAAGGGAAATGAAATCTCAAAGAACTGGTTTCTCATTTCTGAGAAAGGTGATGATTTGCAGCTCCTGTGCTCCTTTTAATGCCCTGCAATACCTCCTCTCCTAATTCAGATCTCTTCTCCAAATTTTTCTTTCTCCTGGTCTACTTGTGTTATTTTTTCTGCTTAAAAAAAGCCAACAAATGTAACAAGTATTGAAGTGAGCATTTTCTGTCCTCTTCCAGAATCCCATGTTCCTGTCTGTGGAAACTCAGCTAAAGGAAACCAAGTTGCCTTGAAATATTGAAGTATTATCCCATCCTGACTAACTGCTCATAATAATAGCCCTTTTTGAGTATTTTTCATATCTCCAGCTTCCTCATCGTGGTGATTTTTTTTCTGGAAATCATCACCTGTGTGTCTAACAGCACAGCAATGGGAAATGTTTAAATATCTCATGAATGTTAACACACACTACATAATCAGAGAGGATACTGGTATGTTACATGGATTTCCAGGCTGCACCTACTCTAACACTGCACTCACCCTTCCACACATTGCACACTAGGAGCTTGGCCTGATTTACAGCAGAAATAGCATAGAAGTGCCAGAACAGATCTGTTGGAGCACCAACAGGTCACATCCCAGGCTTCAAAGAGGAATGAGGGCATAAAGGATGATGCCCTCCCCTTGGCAGCCCATATCCTCCCCTTCCCTGCAGCACTGATAGACAAATGGAAAACCTGAGCTGGGGCCAGGCACACCAGAAAACTCTGGGACATGTTAAAGCAACTGAAACTGAAGCTTTACATGGGAAGTAGCAGGAAAAGTTAAACATAAGTGCTGCCTTCTGCACTGTTTATAGCATAAAGTACGAGATGTTCATGTGGGGCTGCCAAAGGTTCTGCAGCTACATCCTCCTCTCAAAGCCCTGAAAAGCAGCCCTGAGGGTGGGACTGGGACAGCATTTGGCAAACAGGGCTGTGTTCAAAACTGAAAAATGGAACCACACCTTGCATTTGTGATGGACATGTTTGTCAAAACACGGTTTTATTGTAGCTGCAGCGGAGGCTGAGGCTGTTGCTTAAAACCACATCAAAACCCCATCAAAACACTGAAGAGTGAAAGATATATTTCTGTTTAGAAAAGAGCACAAGTCACAACCAAATGGACTGTCTTTTCCACATCATTAATATTTACAATTTTACACCTATAACACCCTTCACAGCCAAAACCACTGCTCATCAGACTTCATTAATATTCATAGATGCAAGCCAAGTAACAAAACTCACAACTGCTGTCTATTCCCAACACTGCATTAATATTTACAGCAATATAGGTGATTTAGTCAACTTATATAAGTTCACAGTGGTAAATCTTAATATTGCGGTTAACTTAGACTGTACCCTTTCAGGCTAAGTAGGATCTTAAAATAAAAGCTGGGTTATGAATTAATGTTGCTATCTGCAATAACTTCCATTCTCATAGTATTTAGCCTTGTAATTCATCTTGTATTGAATAAAGGTTTTTCACGTACAGCATAAAGACTCCTTGAAAAGTAAAACTGAAACAAAATCATGTCTGTGGCCTACTAAGGTAGCAAGACTTTTACCAGAAATCATTGACATTTTCATTATGAATAAAGGCATATTTAGCAGATGTTACACACTGGACTGTGTTGGTATAATAGAGGAAAAAATTATTTTTATGGATAACTAATATTTGATGCAAACTTTAGTGTCCTACCAAAGGTCATCCCACACATCTTTATTTAACAGTTAGATATTTAGTCTAAGCTAACTCTTAGAACTCCTCTGCACTCAGTGGGGATAACCCAATATCTCTGGATTCATGCCCTCTACCCACACACTTTTTTACTCTCTTTTAAAAAACCAAAGGGTCCATTTCCCAACTGCATGAGGAAGCTGTGGGATGTGGGATACAGATTTGGGGACAACCATAATTCATGCGACACCAGAGTTCCCTTATCTACTATATATTTGTATATGTGTATTTTTGGTCTTCTAAAAGTGGCTCACAATTGTCTTACATGTAGATCAATGTGGCAAAAAGCAGAGGTCTTTTTAATAGTTTCAGACTAATAAAGTGAGTAATAGAACTCTTTCAAATCCACAGCCTCTGCATTGTATTTAAAAAATTCAGTCTACAGGAAGGCGGGTTTAGGTCACGATCTCCAAAAATTTCACAATATCACAGAATATGTTAGGTTGGGAAAGATCTCTGAGATCATTGAGTCCAGCCTGTGACTGAACAAGGGACGCCCTTGTCAACCAGACCATGGCACTGAGTGCCACATCCAGGCTTTCCTTAAATACCTCCAGGGATTGTGACTCCACCACCTCCTTGGGCAGCCCATTCCCTAATACCTAATCACCCTTTCTGTGAATAAATTCTTCCTGTTACCCAACCTAAACCTCCCCTGGTGCATCTTAAGGCTATATCCTCTCATCTTGTCACTGGTTGCCTGGGGGAAGAGACTGACCCTCACCCGGTTACACCCTCCCTTCAGGCAGTTAGAGAGAGTGATCTGGTCACCCTGAGCCTCCTTGTCTCCAGACTAAACAACCCCAGTTTCCTCAGCCACTCCTCACAGGGCTTGTGCTCCAGACCCTTCACCAACTTCATCGCCTTTCTCTGGACTTGTTCCATGTCCTCCTTGAATCGAGGACCTCCACGTCTTTCTTGATTTGAAGAAATCAAGTCCCTGAGGTGTGGCCATGTCAATGCCAAGAGAAGGGGAAGAATCACTTCCCTAGTCTTGCTGGCCACGCTATTTCTGATACAGAAAAGGGATATCAAATAATTTAAAAATATTTCTCACACCTTGAAAAGCCTATAACTTTTTGTATTCCTTTTCCTCCCCTTTCCACCTTTTGAAAGACATAGATATAACTCCCAAACACCTTTATGTAGTTTCAAGATGCTTTAAAACAAACCATGGAGCACAAAAGAAACATAGCAGAAAAAAAAATATGCTTCATTGTTGGCAGCAGCTCAGCAGACGTTGGAGATGCTGTTAAAGGAGAAAATTGCAGCTGATGGACCACTGATGTCCCTTGCCTTGCAGGGAGACAAAGATTTGAGGTGCAGCTGGTCCCTTTTACTTCCTAAAATGCTCATCTCTGAGCCATGCCCACTCCGAAGATCTGCCCAAGTGGGATGGGATGTAAGTTGTCAAATCCAGCAGTAGGATAATGATGTTTAAGCTACCAGGCACTTTATGGTACTTATGTACTAGTATGAAAAATTTAGCTAATGTACAAAGAAGCTACTAGTGTTCATCCTTTTATACACTTATGCTTTCAAACTGAGCATGTAGCAGAATCCGTTCTCCCACCCACCTTGCCTCTTGGGTGTAGAAAATAATTTCCTTTTCTAAAAAAAGGAGTTTTGGGGCATTAGCTAATCTTACACTAGGACAGCTATTGTTCCAAAGTGCCTAGTATTTTACTGGGGAAACAGACTGAGATAGAGAAGAAAAATAAAAGTAAAGCTTTAAATGCAAGTAACAAACAGCATTTCTCAGCTCAGGGTTGCTCTCTATTCAATTGTCTAGAAGGGCTCTGTGGGGTCTGACTTATGACTCAGTGTTGTGGAAGTGCTCTATCGTCCACCTGTGTAGGTAGTGCCTCCCTACCTGTGCCTTACATACACAGACATATAAAAACAATTTACTCTTGTAAACCTCAAGTGAATGTTCAGAATTATGTGGCTTTGCTCCATAAATTAACATTTACATTCAAAAGAGCTCTAACCATCTACCGAGGCAACTTGTATCTCTCTCTGTGGTGCTGCTTGGCCTGAAAATCCGTCCCCAGCTCTTTTCTCAGTTTTTTTAGCATTTTTGATTTATATTCGGCAGGAATCTTGAAGGGTGGTGGGCCGTATTTCTAAAGGTTGGAGTAAAAGTGGGGAGACGGGAGCTTTCTTCTCAAAGGACTGTCTGAAGACTCTTCCAAGACAAATACCAGCAGCTACAGGTGTCAATGAGGTTAGGAAATGTACAGAGGAATCTGTGAAGAACAATGAACATTTCTGGCTACACCTGCCAAATGGCTCTGCCCATTGGCAGCAAGCAGCACTGGAGACAAACTGGAAGAAATATTGAAGAATAAGTCTAATCTGAAAGAAAACAAGTCACACAATAAGAGTCACAAGTCGCACAGTAAGAATCACATCGCTTGATATGACAAGAGGACAGGTGTGGGTTGTAATGATTATTTCTAGCTCTTCCGAGTGCTGAGAGAGTTACAGCTGTTAAATAGGCATCAGGAGCACCCAGGTACTCTTGTTTTCTTAGCTTCCACCTCACACCTCTACTCAGTGCATTGTGGTCTCTTTCTTGCATTGCCCAAGCTGGGCATGATGTGGAGAGAAAGAAGTGGGAGCAAAGCCTTGGTGTTGTGCAGCAGCTGTGGAGTGAGCCTTGGAATGGGAGACCCATGATCCAAGCCCCCCTTTTGAGTGCCCTGATCTTCAGCTTGAGCTCTGTGTTGCATTTTCTCTGTCCATCATGTGGAGTTACATGCTTGGGACAGGCTGTGGCAGGACAGCAGAGGTTTGGGAGGCGTGCCACTGGCCTAATGGCTCTGAAACCTCAGCACAATCCTCCCAAGGAAGCCAGGATCTGCTGCAGAATTACTCCATTTTGCCTTTCATCTTGCATGATAAATGCATCACATGTAAGATTTTGCTTACCTGTCAGAAAGCAAAGCAAGAGTCTCTGTGAGTTTGGAGCTGAAGATGAGAGTGGCCGAGAATGTACTGTCAACTAGAAAAGCACAGTACTGGATTAGGGAATCAGCCTGTCACCATTCTCTGTGGTCAGAGGAGAACTGGTCAACCTTGGAGCACTCCTCCTACTCCAAGTACTGTGGCACATAGCACAAAGTTTGGGAAGGTGAGCAGGGAACTGCTCATAATAAATAATTTTGAAGTATTTAATGAGCTAGAGGGACTTTTCCTTGGAGGATAATTTATGCTCTGCTATCTCTGCTGTTTACTTCTAAATGGTGCCTTAATTGCTTTTCTCCTATTTGTCCCTCAACTAAAGCCTCTCTTCACTTTTGCCTTCATTTTCAGTACATCACTTAATTTTCCTTATTTGTTTTTTAATTACAATCTGGCACTTTTTGCCTTCTGTAAGCTCATTGCATTGAAAACTCTGTCCTTCACTAGTGTTTCTTCAGAGCAGGAAAATGAAATTTGTCTGCTCCAGAAAAAATTAATTTGATTTCTTGTTTTGTTTCCTCTCTGCTAATGCAGCCAATGTGGTTTAAATCCCTGGCTGCATAAAATTATTTTCTGGGATCAGATACTCCTGCTTCTGTAATTTTTGGCAATGCAGGTACAGTAAAATTAATTATCATCTGCTAACAGTGCTTTCTATAGGATAAGTCAATATCTGCAATAATAATTTGTAGGATTTAAGCAGTAGCAGTGATATTTTCTAGTTTGTCATAGATTTACAATTTTTCCAATTTCTTTTCTGCTGATGTCCCCTTGGCTATGTGCAGCAGATATACATGTATCTCTAGAATTAAAAAATGGCATAAACATGTAATATATTTATGCTCACTGAACAGCCAGCCATGTAGAAAAAAGGAGTAATGCACTCATTAGTATTGCTTTAAGCAGGTGCAATTTATTCATGTCTTCATAGGTCTGAACCATTTATTTGCTGTGATTTTTTTCAAGTAGCACTCTATTTCTATCCGTTATCCTTATCATCAGTTTGTGAGTAGGTATGTGATGCCTATTGCCCTTTTTTCCAATTATGCTTAAAATATCATCACACAGAGAATACTAGATTTTGAGTTTCCAAGGGGCAGACCCTAGCCCACCACTGTGCACAGATTGCCCCAGAGGAACTCCCTCCCCTCCTTCCATACTAAAAACCCAGCCTATCTCAAGTGTCTGCATCACTGAGTGGGGCTGCTTCTCATTCCTTCAGCAGGGAGGAATGGGGTGTTACACTTTTCAGCAGACATTTGATCACAACACAGAAGTGGAGAGCAACTTCCCAGGAGACCAGCTAAGAGCTGAATAATTAAGCCTATGTTTAATTGTCTATGTTGAAGTACATTCCTTCCTCACCAGCTACTGATACTACTGAAGTCCAAGACTGTGCACAGCTCAAAGAAGAGTGAACAGGAAGATTTGAATTCTATGGAAATTAAGGAAAATATCCTTACTCTGACATTCAAAGTGTTAATAGCATCTCATAAGATAAGGCATATCAGGGACATCCGATATAAATGATTTATCCTTGATGCAAACCAACATTCTCATGCTTCTAAAAGTAGAGGCGGTTATTTGTGTTCAGACACATGATGAAAATCATCAACTTTAACATTTGAATTCTTTGGTGCACTTAGTGTATTTTTAGGACTGAATCCAAGAAATTTCAGTCCCAGAAATACATTTTACACATTGGTCTTATCAGTTACTTAATACGTCTCAAATACTCCAGGACGTATTTATGTGATTACTAAGATGCAGGTTTGTGGTATAGTTTCCTTTAGCAGTAATGGAACAGTAAAAAAATAAGGCACTAATAGCTTTATGAATATTTATGGTAAAGTCATGTAGCTACTATTGATGACATATTATTCTATTTTGTGAATGCTTTAATGACTTAGTACTTTATTCATGCAAGCAGTCGAAACTCCTGGGTGTTTCACAAATATTTGCATGGATACCTCCCTGCCCTCCAGAACCATAATTAGACCCAGGTCCCACTCTGGGTTTGTCTCTAAAGAAGACATCCATTTGGAGAGTAAAAACACACGACCGGGATATATTGCTGAGATGTTTTACTTACAATGCATTAAATACTAAGCAGTGGGTACTATGCAAAAAGCATGCTAGTTAGAACTTGTTGAACCACATGAAATCAGGCCCTGTGCGCAAAAAAAAAAAAAAAAAAGAAAAACAGAAAAACAGAAAAAAAGAAAAAGAAAAATCACAAGGAGGAATGAAGCAATTCTTCAAGTTATTTATTTGAAAAGAAAAATTTAATCAATCTGTGTCCCGATGAGCATGCAAGTCATTCACACACTGCCTGGCTTAACTACAAAGAATGTGCCAGACACACTCTCCTGAATCCCACTGCATCCTCAAGTCTGGTCACAGTCATTTCAATCAGACCAGCACCACTTTGTTTATAATTTTCACATGCATGTTGAAGTGTGATTATGGGGGTAATAGAAAGAGCTGTGAAAGCTATTATAAAGGTGTGCACTAAGCTGATCTCCAGCATTAATGAATGTATTAGGACGTCTGCTGGAAATGGTGATTTTCAGAGTTTGAGATTATAAACTGGTTTCACTGTAATAAAAATGCTCTTTGCTAAGATATGCTGAATCCAGGAATGTTTAAATAAATAAATAAATAAATATGCAGTTGTTTCAGAAAGAATAAACTAAGAAATACAGTTCATTTAAGAACTTCTTTTGCCTGCCAACAGTGTGCAGTGAGAAAAAGATAAAAAAAAAGGGTAAGTTTCTTAGCAAGAATTCCAGCCAAAGTGCTGATTTCTCATCCGAAGCTATGACGTTGGCAAATACAATAAAACCCTTCCAGTAGATGGATGGTATATATACCCTTTCTTAGAGAATAAGAATGCAATGTTAGTTACCATATTTCAAAAAAATATATAATCCCCCAATCTACAGAATCTTGTGAATTATCTTCTTTTGCAACTTTATGCAGTTCTTTAGGTCTGTCCTCAGTGTTTAATAATCAGCTATGATTTTAGTCAGCTTCCTGTTGTGATACATTAGAAGGAACTGTTGGATCATTGTATTGCTCCAGAGCAGATAAAATTACTTTGGTTTATGGAAAGCTGCATATGATTCATCTGGTTAAATAGATGATCAACTGGGAAAATAAATAAAATAGAATAAAATATATCCTTAGACTGAACCATGTATTCCTGTTCTTTACTCTTATTGAAACATAGCACAAAGGCAAAATAAAAGCTCAAGGAAGAAAAAATACAGCCAACAAGTTAAAAAAGTCTTTTTCCTCATTTCCAATGCCATGTCCCAAACTGGGCCACAAACCCCATCCTTCTCTGAACATAAACCTCAGTAAGGAAAAATCACTGTCCTGTGATCATGCATCCCTCTGGCCCACATCGGAGGCTCAGAACTGTCCTTACAGGCGCCTAAAGTAACTCCACACATCCATACCTGCTCCCATGGGTCTGGCCCCATGTCCTGAGCTGGAAACATAGGCCCCAGCATTGGCAGGATCCTGGCAGTGGATGTCCTACTGGGACAGCTGTCCCTCCTGGGTTTAGTGAGCATTAGTAGCTGCCTGTGCTTATCTGCCAGGGAAGTCCCCCTAGCACAGCCATCATTACCCTTTCCTAGGACACTTTTTGTTCTATCAGCATTAGACCATAGCTTGGGATCTCCTGCTGCTGACAGAGACAGACCCATGGGCTTGTGCAGAAAACTCCTGCCTTTCTGTAGCTTTATGTAATGAAAAGGAAGCTTGGTCCACTGTAAAAACAGATGGAGATGGTAAGAAGACAAGAAGTACTATTTGAACAGAAGAACTCGTGAGCTTCATGATAAATATGTTTTAACTCCAAGAGCAGGTTTGCAGCACGGACTTACAGTTTTCCTTCAGTTTTCATTGTACCAACCCAGTCCCTAACACCAACACTGGCATACATTTTCTAGGGACTAACATCAGATGATCCCATGGCATGCTATTTAAAGCAGAATATGGCAAATATTTCCAAACTCATCCTTGTAAGTACTGTGAGCATAAAAAAACTAATTCTGAATTAATCTCCCTCTCAAGATTGAAAGCAGATCCTCATCAGTAAAAATCCCTGGATGGGCCCTAAAATGACTCACTAATACATGAACTAGTGTCTTTGTGGGAAGAAATTGTCTTCAGATCTAATTTGGTTTATTCCTTTCAGAGATGCAGTGACAGGAACAGAGTTTGCACTTCAGGAAACAACGAGGTAAGGGAAGCTGGCACTAGGAAGGTTTTAGGAATGAAAACAAGAAAATTGACTGCTTGTGGACTCGGCATGTGCAGCAAACACAGCAACCATCACAACTAAAACGTCTTCCCTAAAGTGGCTTTTCTTTTGGGCTCCCTGTCTCCTTCAATAGTTGGGCAATTTAGAGCTACTGTCAAGAAATTTCAGCATTAGGTGAGAAAATGTTTTTTGCCTTGTACCTTGTTTCTGGCTGAAGGAGAAGAGATTGCCATAACAGAATATGAAGAAAGAGTGTCAAATTAGCAGCAAAAAAAGAAATCATGCCAGAACTAGTCTCTGGAGAGAGAGGATGCTGGGGATGTGGTGGAGATTAAACTGCAATTGCTCTGGTAAAATCTGTGTCTGGAAAAGGAGCACATGTCAGCTAAGGTTTATTACTAATAAACCTTATTTTATTAAAGTACTTAGAGTCAAGGCATCTCACAGAAACTTGATTCTCTGGTGTGAGTCCATCCTGGTCAGAACAGGGTAGCATGAGTGTCCATACAGCACAGGAACTGCTGCCAGCTGGTTCTGGGCAGACACTCTAATCTGGAACATTTTCCCTGTTTCTAATTTCACTGCCCAAAAGAAGAGCTCCCAACAACCTTGCAGGATCTTGATGTCTTGCTGCAGAGCTGCTCTTTGGGTAGATGGCTTTGGTGTCTTGTTGTCCAGAGTTACTGACAACACATCTCCTTGGACTTTGTGTTTTTGGATTGTGGGCAACCAATTTTCTGAGCCAACAGGAAAAGTTTGTCTTTCTGAAAATATGAGGAATAAGAATTCAACCAAGTCTTCTTTCCGGGACTGGTGGCCTAAGGACTTTTGCCACTTTCCTCATGACCCACTGAGAGTCCATAGAAAGCTTTGTTCATGATACTGCTCAGGGAAGCTCTGAGGGAGGCACTCAAGAGTACAGGGCAGCTTCAGCCTTGGAAAGTGCTGATAGTGGGCATGAGGAGATCTGCCCCTGTGCCATGGAGGTTACCATTATCACTGTGGACTAGTGCTGTTTTAGCTGTCTAGCTAATGGTGAGTGGTAGTGAAGCATCCTAGAAGTCTCCAGTCCCTTTGCCGCTGTTATGCCCAGGAGCTTGGACTAGTCCTGTTGCAGATAACTTTGATCCTTAGATACTGAAGACGTGGGGAGAAGACTAACAAGAGTGACTTGCACGCTGTCATTTACAAGAAGCAACATATCTTCATTATGTGTTTTCCATTCCACTTGAATGTCTCCATATCCTTTTTTAAGGACACACAGAGACCTCAGTATTTCTATAATTGCTATACTCGGTGCCATAAAAACTGTTCTGAAAGAAGATATATCCAGTAAACACAGGCATGAGGAAGGTTTTGTTGTTCACTTATCCACTAAGGAGGAAAAAGTAGTTCTTGGAGGATTGCAGCGAGTTAATCTCAGAGAGGTTTTTAAAAGTGTTTTTTTCTTATATTATGAAAAGTGATTTCACGGTATGGGAGGTCAGAGTAGACTCTTGTCTTACACTGCAGTAGCTGAAGACGTTGCTTACTCATTTTGGAGGCAATATTACTAAATTGAGGCAAAATTGTTTTGGTTTTTATCTTTCAAAAGATAATTTTTGCACTTTTGCCATCAAAACATTATGGTGCCAAGTGAGACTGCTCTAAAGAAGAGCTGTTATTGATCTGCTTGACAAAGAAAGCAGAAACACCAAGATTTCTGGGAAGAAATTTTTATTTTAATTTTGTGAACTCATACTGAAATACAAATGAAATTAATTTTTGCAAAATGAATGCAAGTTTGTAAACTGAAATTTTCAAAGGCTTTGGTTATTTTAGTTTAAATGGCCTAGATTTTAGAACAGGGAAAACGCTTTCACTACTTCAGTGCTAGAATATACCCATATAATAAATTTTGTTAAACTAATCTGTAGAAACAAAGCAAAAGCAGGTAATTACTTTAATTTATGTCAATTTACCTTTGCAGAATTGTCACCTTGACTGGAACATTTACTTCAGCTTTCTGAAGAGAGAATGAGATATTTAAATTTGCTCTAAATGTATAAATTTGATCAACTACTTCCATTAAACAACAAATTGAATTGAAAATATGAGGGCCATACAGCTGTACTTGGGATAGAGAATTAAAAATAATTTCGCAAGTCAAATGGGCTTGAGTAAGTGTGCTTCCTTCAAAGAATCCATTTAAGTATTTCTGGAGAGTTTTTTTGGCATTATATCTCTATTCTGAAAGGAAGGATTGTGCCCTAAATAGAGTGTCTTCAGGACTGTGCAATGACGTGCTAAATGGTAGAGAACCAGCAATGTTTCTTTTGTTCACTTTAAAGTAAAAAGCTTAAAGAAGAAGTGTTTGAGCAGTTTGAAAGACAGAAATCTGCCATACTACAAAATGTTGAATGTGTTCCCCCACAGTTAGGGAGTTGTGAAACCTTTAATAATATGGACATTTTCACTGTGACAGCCACTGATACGGTAGTATGTGAGTAGCTCACCCATCTTTAATGATACACTTAGATGCTTTGTGCAATTAAGAACTAGATGGAAATAGTTTTAAAAGTGCAGCAGTAAGAAGCTACAATTTAGCTGTGAGCTCTGCAATTACAATATCTTGCATCAACTGGATGTGCTTGGTTTTCTCCAGGCTACTGAAGTGCCCCGTGTTCATTTTTCATTTTTTGCTGTTGATATATGAGTCTAGATCCACAAGGAAATTTTACTGATGACCTCATTTTAGGTGCCTCAATGAGAGCATCAGTGTGCCTCCCACTGAGCCAAGCTTGGGCACCTTCTAATCTCCACTAGTGATGTGGAGATCCAGATCCCCAAGGGAATGAATCTGATTCTCAATGGCTAAGCAACAGCTGAAGTGAAAAAGCACCAGACAGGTTTCAATGGGGAGTGGAGCACAGTGCCTGGTGATGCTGTTTTCAGGCTTACCTAAAACAGAGACCCAAGTTGAAAGAATAAAAGTGAATATATTTAAGCAAGGGCTTTCAGGTACATTAAGGGCAGATGAAGCCTCCCCAAGGAGCTACACCCAAAATGGACAATGGTCATGATTTTTCAGACACATAGAAGATTGGTCCACTTACATATCAGGGGTTAATCCTCCAATTACAGCTTCAGGTAATGAAGTCATATACCCCCAGTTTGCTCATCCCCAGTTCACTTTTGTTTATACTTTTTGGGGCCTGAGGCAGCTGGGTGTCCTTGAATTCCAGGCCTAAAGGGATTGTTTTGCCAGACCAAAATGTGAAGAGGCTTAACTAACACTCCATATGGAGTTTAGAATCATACACTAATGCAGTACTGGATTTGAAAAACATAAAAGCTAAAATCCTAAGGTATCACTGACACCTCTTTTGTGAAGACAGGCTGATGTGGGGTCCCAGCAGCTCAGGGGCTCATGAGATACCTCTGTACTGCTCTGAGATGCCTTCTAAGTCTTACAGACTTAGGATGTCTTACAGACATCCTCATGGACATTCCTGATGAGGTAGCTGAGATGACTCCCAGCTCAGGGTCCTGGATTCTCACTGTCACAAACCTGTGCCTGCTGAGCAGAGCAAGGAGAGCACAAGGTACTTCAGCCACAGGTGTGACTTCTCTAGGAAGATGGAGGCCAGGTCCTGTAAACCTGAATCTTGGAGAGTTTTTCTTCTGTGTTGGAGCCAGTCTTTTTTCTAGAATAATTTTCTAGAATAATTTTAATTTTCACAATTCACTACTTTTGAGATAGTCCCAGAGGCAACAACCTTAATAAAGGGTTTTTTTAATCTATGGAAGACCTTCATTACACAGACCTTATTTAGAGAAGTCAGTCTCTGCAGAGAGGTATTTATTTTTAGTTTATATTATGTATGCTATTTATGTGCAGTTTATTTCCCCCTCAAATACACTTGCAAACATAATGGCCACCGGCATACTTAATACATGCCATGAAAGTCCCCTAAAATGTAGAGAGTGGGGATGATGGGAAAAAGTAGGAATCTCTTTGCTTTATTCATAATACCAGATACTACTGTGTTGAGCAGTAACTATTTTAAATTACTATTGTATTTTATTATTAGTAAGGAATAGTTTAATACATTTTAATGTATGGTTTTAAAACCAATGGATATAATGTGTAAAATCTTTTGGATGAAAAAATGTATCTTGTACTAAGAGAGAAAGTGCTGAAAATTATGCCAGGATGTTATGGTGGCATTTTTGTCTGTTCCAGAATAAGAGTGTGGATGTTGAGCACCAGGCTGTGCAGTAACACACTGTAAGCAAGATAAAACCTGCTTTGCTGTGAAAAGCCATTCACAGATCTAATTTCTAGACTCACTCTGAAGGACTACTTGAAAACCCTCTCAGAAAAGATGATTTGTCTTTGACAGGCCTGAAGGCACAGAACCTTACTGATATGCCACCAGCAATGGACCATTCTCAGGGAAGCCAGTGATATTTGGGGAAGAGGCTGTCCAGGGCAGGGCAGTGAGGTGACTACCCTGTGGCTCATGGGAGGCAGTCCTTTGGGAAACACAAGGGTAAGGATGCAAAGGAAGAGAATATCCCAGGACAGCAAGCTGCCTCTGCAGCTGGGGCTGTCTGTGACCCTGGATGCAGAAAGGAAGACAGGATTCAGTTTCCCTGGGGATCTAGGGTGGTTTATACTTTCATCCCCAAAGACTTTTTTTCTTGTGAAGTGCACTTAAGTGCAGATATCACTTCTCCCTAATGCTGTCTTAGGCCTTGTCTTCAAAACATGATATCACTTCTGCAAAATTTTAAGATGAGAATAACTGAGATGGGTGAGAGTCTCAATAAACTGGGGCATGATATTGTGCAGGGATACCTGCATGTATCTGTTCTGCATCAGGGTGATGGTGACCAGTGGTGCAGGATTCTTTCTGGGTGTTACTGAAAAAGGCTCAGCTAAAAAAACTGCAATAAAATAGGTGTTTTAATTAAGTAGAATAAAAGGACGAATAAGGTAACAAGTAAATACAACCCTTCGCATACTGGGGATCCTGCTTTTGTGCAGCATAGGACTGACCCTGGCTCTTTTTCCCATGACACACACATAGATCATATCCACAGAGCGGGTCCTCCTTCCTCCTGCACAATGGGACCTGTTATTGTTTGTAACACACAAGACTTCTCCTGACAGGTGTCTTCAATAACACCCACCAGAGTGGAGCACAGGCCAGCACTGGATGTTCCAGTAAAAATTCCTTATGTTATCTACATATGCTGACTAACATCTGGGCTTCTCAAACCCTAAGTTCAAGGTTCAATAGAGCTGATATCACTTTCCCAAGGTTGCTTGTTCCTTCAGTACAATGTCTTCCACAATGGTCCTAATGCAGCATTGCAACATCTACCAGATGAGTACCTAGACAAAAAGGAAAAAACCCCTTAACTTTAAATGTAATTAAACATTGCTTTCATATATAATAAGTCATAGAAAAACACCCTAATTTATGCCACACAGACTCCTCTATCAGATAGGTGAGAAGGACCTAAATGTCCCAGAGCTTAAGGCTGCAGCATGACAAGGATCGGTCAGAGATCACTTAGTGGTTTTGCAGCACTCAGATTTTTTGGTAGATTTGATAACTTCGTAAACTAAAAAATCTATCTAAACTTCTTATGGTCTCTCTGATTATTCATCAATCTACACTCAACTTGAACAATAAAATTATGGAATTTACCCATAGAAATATTCCTTCAAATACCAGGTTAGTAACTGAGTAAGTCTTTCCACTCTTGAAAATGTCTGAGTGTTTTTGACATGCTACAAGAGTGGAGTTTATCAAGCTGTATGCACACTTAAAAACTGAAGCAAACAGCAATGAGAGATGAGTTTGTGTCTTTCCTGGTGAAAACCCAGAGTTACTATTCAAAGATATTTTCACAAAGTAAAGAGCTGGAAGCTTAGATGGGATCCCAGTGAGTGTGCTGAGGCAGAACTGGGTGAGGGTCGGTGTCTGACATGAGCAATGAAACCCATGTAGTTCTATCTTTATCTATATTATGGCAACTATTTAACTTGCAGAAGGTGTTTTGTGGAAAGACCTTGGAGCACAAGCCTATTTATTCCCTTTTCAATACCACCAGGACAAGCCCATCTTCAGCAATTTCCTCCAGCATTATGTGAATCAGAGCATGACAATGAGTGGCCTCTACTTAGGTATTAAAAGAACAAAAAGATTTTCTCCTTTAACAAAGGATATGAGACAATCCAGCAATTAAAGCTTTTTTTTCTCAAAAAGCCAACTGTTACTTGAAGAACTTTGAGTGATAAAATGCCTTTAATTAAACCTGAAGTATTCAGGTTGGCGGGCTTCTTTTGAGATGCAAATGAGACTCTTGCACCCAGCGTGATGCTGCTGCTGCTGCACTCATCGCCTAAGATAGTGGACACCTTCCTTGCAGCTGCCACTGCAATTTTCCTAGCTAGGCATCAGCTTCAAATTGAACAGTGGTATTTTACAGCAGAATATCAACAAAACTGGCAGCATCTGTCAGCAATCTTATATCAAGCTCAGAGCCCAAATCAAATAGTAGAAACAGGACACTTTAATGTGCCAAAAGATGCTCCTGAGAGATATGTATGGAAGGGAAAATTGAGAATGGAAGCAGGAAAGACCATTTGGAAGCCCATCAGTGTTTCAGTTTTACAAAATGGATTTCTAATTTTAGCATCCTCAATGCTATTTTAGAATACTTGTGATGAAGGGGGGTCTGTCAAATCAGACAGAAATTGATGGGTCTGAGGAAACTGCTTTGCTAAACAAGATTGTAAAAAACAAAAAATAAATCTAAAATAATCAACTTTTCTTGTCTCTTTCCCTCTTTCTAGCATATGAAGTACAGCAATTCAGCATTCAAAAATTATCTGCTCAGACTAGATTTCCTGTGTCAGATCCATTATGGTCCTGCCCTGAAGGTAGCCTTTCTTTAAGAGAAGACAAACATCCTTATCCACAAGGTCCCTGCCACCATGAAAAACTTTACTCCAGGTATAGCTTTTTGAACCCCGGAACTGTCTTAGATAGGATAACACGTTTCTGGGAACACCAAGGGTCACCATAGGGTTTGGAAATCTTGCTACATGCAGAACAGCAAGAAAATACATGGCCTGAATTTGATTGCACAGCACTGTTGAGGGATATGATTGTCCTGTTCTGCTCTGCGCTGGTGTGGTCTCACCTTGAGTCATGCATGCACTTCTGGATGACACAATGTAAGAAATATATTAAACTACTAAAGAGTGTCCAAAGGAGAGCTACAAAATAGTGAATGGTCTGTTAGGGAAGCCACTGAGGAGTGGCTGACGTCATTTGAGGTCGCTGAGCTCATTGCAATTACAACTTCCTCATGAAGGGAAGAGGAGGGGCTGATCCCGATCTCATCTCTTTAATGACTTTGTGATAGAAGCAGAGGGAATGGCATGAAGCTGTGCCAGAAGACATTTAGGCTGGATATTAGGAAAAATTTCTTTACTCAGAGGATGTTTGAACACTGGAATAGGCACTCCAGGGAAGTCATCATAGCACCAAGCCTGACAGAGTTCAAGAAGAGTTTGGACTACACTCTCAGGCACATTTTGTGACTCTTGGGGCTGTACTGTGCAGGGCCAAGAGCTGGACTTGATCATTGTGCGTCCCTTCCAACTCAGAGTATCCTCTGATTCTATAATTCTATATTCTATGATGTTGTTAGCTTTTTCTTTTCCATCCCTGGAGTGCCTGCTGAAGTAATCAGCAGCATCAGCCACTTGCTGGAAATGGGTGATTTTCTATTTGCAGGTGCATCCCTATAATTCCTCTGATGTTATTTATTTTTGATTGCCTGAAGAAGGGCTGAAAGGAAGACAGAATTAGGTGAAAATCACAATCTCTCTGTTCTCCTTACCAACATGAAGGGAGATCAATGCAGCAATATTTTGCTGCTATTTCAAACCAGCCAGCAACATCTCTATTGCTTTTATTGGTAATTGTCCAAATTTATGACAAACTAGCATTATGGAAAAGCAAATACATTAGCACAGTAAATACATGTCCGACTTGCTGAAGACATGAGGAAACATCAGTTTGGTGGCCTGGGGCAGTGCTTCTGGCTGCTCCATGAGCTGCTGTAGAGGCTTTTCCCCAGCTTCTGGAGATGAGCAAAATGTGATGCCTGGGTCCTGAAGCTGCTAGGAAAGTGCCCTCTCTTTCTCCTAGTATTTGATGTAGTCAGCAGGCCTTTGGTAGCAAGGTGGTTGCGATAAACTGGACTCAGACTGTTTCAGAGGCCCCCATTGGACTGACCTCAGGGCATACCTGAATGTACTATCATGGCTAGTGGCACCTCTGGAAAAACATATTTGAGAAAGGGCATTTTCTGCCCATGTCCAGTTGAGAAGTGATAGCAGCTGGGTGGGCATCTGACAGCTAGCCAGTATCAACCCACCAAATTCCTCTACCAGGAACATTTTACTGTATTCAATTAGACATACAATGCTGATACATTAAAAAAAAAAAAATATGCAAGACTAACTGCAAGACTAACCTATTGCTTCCATATGGATTCCACTCCACTTTGGATAAAACACATGGACAGGGTATAGTGAGTAAGGGCAATATATTGTCAAAGCAGGCAGTTTGGGATTTGTAAAGGTCCCCCATTCAAGATGAAAATACTTTATTCTGGTGGTTTTTTGGAGGTGAATGGATTCTTCAGCACTTGGCGCCCCTTTGACTTTGCTCATTTTGATCTTTGCCAGGAAGCTTTCTGTAGGGTTAGGAAATGTCCCACCTGCCCAGCATGCCAAGGAGGGACCATGGTCTTTAGTTTGACTGAACTTGTTAAATATAGCTAGAAGTCTCAAAAGCAGGCATGTCTGTTCTCTGAAGCCTGTAAATGGCAAGAAACCTTTCCCTATGTGGGAAAGAACAAAAGGGTTCTTTAAAAGGGCCTTATTTTCTTTCTAGTAAATACTGAATGAAAGGATGTTTTCTTTAATGTAACCTTTACCTTCAGTGTGCAGTGATGCTTTACTCAGCTGGCAGCTTTTTAAGTTTTGGGCTATGCTTTATAAAAGACAGGGATGTACTTGCAAGGGTGGTGGGAAACTGGCATTAACCTGTCTCTGGAGAAAAAAGAGCTGGTACTTCAGAATTACACAGTTCTACAGTTCAGGTAGGATGACCATCACATCATTGTTGAAACAATAATGAGAGGGTATTAAAAAACAAATTAAAAATTGTGTCTATTGCTTCTTGATGTGAAACACCAACATCCTTCCAGTTAAGGCTTCGGAGCAGCCAGAGATGGCTTAGCACAATTATAGACTAAAAGCAGGCTGAACACAAAAACTCATGTTAAAAATTGGCTGTAAACCCTCAGGTCTTTAATAAGGAAGTGAGCTGTAGGGGTAGACTGAAAATAAATGGAAGACCGCTCAAGCACTCTTCTTACTTTGGAAAAACTATGGCTCTTTCATTGTCTTGATACCTCTGTGATTTCACCAGATCTTTTGATAATATTCAGTAGTATTTTAGCACTTTCTTAGATGGGCCTATTAATCTTGACCTAATGTCTAACACCTTATTTCTTAATTAATTTCATCTAGTTTTCCAAATAGCAATAACAAAGTATCCTGGGCTGAGAAAAGAAGCTGTAATTAAATGATCTGCTGGCGTCATGGATGGTCATGAAAAGTGGAAAACTACAATTGGATTATAACCATTGTCTTGCAATGCAATCTGGAATTGGTGGCTGTTTCCATATGTAATTAATGTCTAGTCTTATTTAGAAACCTTGGGCCAGGCCCATGGCAATTATAAATTGGTGTTTCCTTACAGACTTCAAAGGACTACAGTAGCTCAAATTGGCTGAAGAATTGGCTACTTAGACTTTGTTGACTTATTATGGGAACAGTGATGGAGTATAAACTCCTTGAAGAGGACAGCTAAGCAGTATTGGCAGAAAGATACATGGCCTTGCAAAATCACCTTTGTCAGGCTCAATATTGAGTTTCCCATACCTTGTGCACTTTGTACCTCTTTGTGCCTGCTTGTATCTCTGCTCCTGATATGCAACACTCCCTTTCAGTGTTAACACTGAGCCTGTGTCTAAAGATTTTGAAAAAGATGAAATGATGTTTGGTCTCTTTCTCCAAGCTGCAATCCCTAGGCAATTTCCATTTTATTTTCCTCAAGGTCCTTCTGTTTCACTTCAGTGTGTGATGCTTATAAAATGGCCATACTGAGTTAATATAAATTTAATATCATGTTCATAATGAAAAAATTTAGGAAAATCACAACTTTAAAGCATAGTTTGAGAGGCAGTGAACATTTACTACTTTTACCAGAACTCAGTGAAAAGAGTAAATGCTTAAGACCTTTGAAATTCTCATCTTTTTGTCCTTGATAACCTTTTTCTGTAAGGACATTATGCAATTAATCAGATTGTGTTTCAAACAAGACAGAACTCACAGCCAAAATCTATAACTTTAGAGGCACAATACCCTAGTTTATATTCAACACATTAAAAGGTTTTACAGAAAAATGCAAAAGAAAGTTTTTCAGCCTCTACTAAATACACTGGATTTCTTTAAAATCACCATATCCTTCTTTCCCTGATATCTCTTTCAGCAGCAAAGAAAGCCAATGGGAAAGGGATTGTGGGTTGCACAGACAAAGGCATCACTAGAAGAAATAAAGAAATCATTATCCCACTCCAATCAGCACTTGTCAGCCCACACCTGGAACGCTGTGTTCAGGTTTGGTCCTTGTTGTGCAAAAAAGATGTGAACAGGCTGGAGAGGGTTCAAAGAAGGGTCACAAAGATTACCAAGGGGCCAGGAAACCTGTTCTTTGAAAATTGCTGAGAGAACTGGGTATGTTTAGCCTGGAGAAAACAGGGTTAGTTGAGACATTATTCCAGTATTTAAAAGGTGGCAATAAAGAAGTTGGAGACTCCCTTTTTATAAGGAGTCACATGGAAAATATGAGGGGTAATGGGTACAAGGTACTCACAGGGAAATTCCAGTTGGAGACGAGGAAAATTTTTCATGATGAGAACAACCAGACACTGGAATAATCTCCCCAGAGAAGTGGTGGATTCCCCAACATTAGCCAGTTTTAAGATCCAGCTGAACAGGGTGTTAGGCCATCTTGTCTAGACTGTGCTCTTGCCAAGAAAGTTTGGACAAGATCATTCTTGAGGTCCCTTCCAAACTGGTTCTTCATGATTCTATGAAATTCTTGAATATTTTCCCTATTTATTCCTTCTGCCTGGCCACAGTCCATAATTTCTCCCCACTGGCTGTTGGCCATGCTCTACCAGGCTACCAGTACCCAGCACCTGTTTGGTTTTCAGCCAGGTCCACAAGATCTGGGTGAAAAAAGGAGTCAGCAGTCAAAAACAACAAAAAAGGCTGAGAAGATTCCTAGCCTCTTCCACTGACCTTTAGCACACAGTTTTCCTGCAGCAGAACATCCTATTGTTCTGCTCCATAAAGCAAAAGTGGATAATTTTCCCTGGTGTAATATTGTCTCATTTGAAAATACGCTTAAGGCAAGGCTGAATATTCATGCAATGAAGAATTTAATTCTATTAATGAGATGGTTTAATTCAATTTATTTTTGTTTGGGAATGTTCAGTATTTTGAAATGACTGTCATTTCTAAACATGTTCAAACTTTTATTGGAAAGAATGGAAAAAGAAGACAAACTGAAGGAAAATATTTTATCTTACTTACCTTTTATCCAGCCTTTTCCTCAAATATTTTCATGTGCCATTTTGTTCTGCTTTAGAGTGAAAACAAACTTCAAACTAATGAAATTTCTTATAAATTAAAATTCTGGTTACAACCTTGCTTTATTATTTCCTAACTCAAAATGCCAGATAAAGCCTTTGAAATTCCCAGGGACACTAAAGTGAAACAAACAATTGTGGTTAAAATAGGCTCCTCTCCCTTACTAGTTCTGTTGCATAGTTAATCTAGTTTTCCAAATAAGAGAAAAGGAAGCAAACAGCATCTTGTAGTGTTATTGGCACTTAATTAATGAAGTAATAGTGCATCCCTCTCCATGGAGTTTGTGTAGTGCTGGCAGAGAGAAGGATCATTTCAGAGGCAGTGTGTGCTAGACAGAACTGATGCTTCTGCCATGTATCTTTTCTCCTGATGACAGAAACTATAAATGTTATGAAATGTCCCCCCAGGTAATTTTGGTGAAAGAAGTTTTTTCATACAAACAGCACATATATCAGAAAAGTAATAAATGAAGGGCACAGTGTCATTAAGCTGGGTTCTCTTATTGGAATTATAAGGTGTTTGTAAAAGGATCTAAACATAGGCAGCAGTCATTGATGGAACCATCAGCGAAATACCATCATTTGAAGTCCTTTTAGCAATTTTTGTAATAAGAGACCTCAAAATGAACTTTAAATGTTCATTTCCAGTCAAGTAAACTCTCCTACAACTGGCTATATACCTTTAATGGCAAACTTTTTAATTTTCCAGACTTGGAACAGCAACTGACCCTTGGTGAAGCAAAACTGAGCTCAGCAAAGACAGACCTGGCAAACACAGATGTACTGCAGACATGGAAACTTCTCACTGACTTTCAGGTACCTCAACTTTTAACTGTGGCTTTAGCATGATTGGTTAAGACCACTTCAAATCACAGAATAGAATTAACTTAATTCATATGTTGCTTTGTATCATGCTCAAAATTTGTTTAAATTATGTACTTCGGGTTAAATACATGAGCTGGGTGAAAGAGGATTCTTTCTTCAATATTGAGGGGCTTGGTTCACTTTATATCCTTTCACATTTTTAAATAACCTGCAATTCAAAGTAGTAGTTTTGTGCGGAGGAAAGTGATTTCTGAATCTTACTGTCAGATCAAAGCTAAAATAGGTCATTGATTACCAAAGGATAAAACAAACAGATAAAATCACAAGCAGCTGCTTATAGAATTGATTTAGAGCTGTTTCTGCCAAGGGTTTGTGCATCCTTCATAGCTCAGCAGGTTCGTCTGAAAAAAGGCAACCTAACATTGTCTTAACCAAAAATCCTCACTTACCATTTATTCTGTTTATTCTATGACTCAGAGAGATAAGAAAAATAAGATAATTACCAGAGACCATAATGCTGTCAGCAAGCTGGAACATGCTTCATTACACCACAACATAAGCACAACTTTGCACTGAAGTAGCTGTGACAATGCCTGTAATGAATGGAGTTAAATTGTCATTTATTATTTCAGACAGTCAGATTGGTCATAGTTTGTAACGTGGCAGTTTAGAGGAAATATATCATCATCTCAGGTCATTTATTATATGAACATAAGCAAGAGTGATAGGTTTTGCACCAGGGACACCTGAAATCTGTGTAGTCACTTAGCCCTTGGGCTAGAGCAGGGCAGAAACATCGGCTCATGTTTTTAGGGGTTGCAGTAGGTCCAGAGAGGCTCTGAGGCCCTGTGCTCTGGGCTCCACAGCTTTCCCACTGGCAGCATGAGGAGACTCTGTGTTTCCAGGGACTTTTGCCTCTGGGACCCTGCTGGATGCTTATCAAACCTATTGCTGGACTAAGCTAGCACTTTGTTGCAGTGTCAACAGTTTCAATGGTGAGTAGTCTTTCTTCTCTTTACTTTTTTTTGTAGGTTTAAGGGGTGCTAAAACAAGAATGCACTGAGGGCAGCAAGGCTAAGACTAATACAGTTTGCACTGCAGGGTGAGTAGGGATGATGTGACTGGATTTGGTGAGAGGATCATTCGTTTTACTAAAGTAAGCCTGTCAACATCCAGGACAGTGATCCTGGATCTCTATTCCTTCCCAGTGAGCCCACACTTGGAGCACTGGGTCCAGTTCAGGGCTCCCCAGAAGGAGAAAGACATTGCCACACTGGAGCAAGTACAGTGGAGGGCACCAGGACTGGTGGGGACTACATCATATGAAGGGTGAGGAGAGGTGGGGGAGCTCCCAGCCTTTAAAGGAGCTATTGATGATGGGAGCTCACTGCTCTCTGCAGCTGCCCACTTGGAAGAGGCACAGAGGGAGCCAGACTCTTCCCAGAGATGGGTATGAAAGAACAAGGAGTGGGTTACATAAGCTATGATGTGTGAAATTTGTAAAGTAGTAGCAAAGGCACCTCTAACCATGGGGCTCAAGTCTAGGTGTAAAAAGGAAAAAAGGAATGAGCAGTCCATTAATACTCCATTTAGTGTCCTATGTGGAAAATGGACCACAATGGTGAGAATATGGCATGTGGTGTCCAGCTCTAGTGTAAATATCAACTATCTGCTTTTCTTCCTCTCATGGCAATGCTTTGGAAACCATGCCAATGTATTAGCAATTGAAATATGTTAATGTTGCAAAACCAGGGTTTATTGAAAGCTACTCACAGGCATCCCAGTTCTAGTGTGTCTGCCAAATGTATAGCTTATTGATAAAGTAAAACACACTCTGGACAATGGGAACCAACTTATCAAGCAAGATATTCTCTCTGCCTATGGAAACATGGGTCTGAGCCAGAGCGTCTTTCCTTTACTTCCAGAGAAACTCACAGGAACAGAGGGGATCCAGGGTGAGAAGTGCAGGCCTAAGAAACTGCAGGAGGACACAAGGAAGCTATCAGCACTACCAAAATGGCAGAAGGCTGTTGGGGAAGAGATGCTGCTATAAAACCTGTGCTGCAGGCTCTGCCTTCAGCCCAGTAGATCACACCTGCGAGCATATGAGCCCAGACCAGACTGTATGTCTGGTAGGGAGATGCTGCTCTACACTCATCTGCCTTCTGAGCTTCCACTCATCTTGAGGGGGTGGGTAGATCTGCCCTCAGGACACAGCTGGAAGCAGGGAGACTTTGATTTCCTTCTCTGGATGCTGTGCAGGGTGAAGCAGCGTGGGTCACTTGGCAAAAGTGGGCTGGTTCCCAGCCCCAGGTACAGCTTCTCTGACAACTTCTGCTCACCAAGGAAAAGAGGAATCATATTCCTTCCACAGAACTCTTCCATTTGGCATTCCTGATTGTTGGGAAAAGTACCAATAGCATTAGCCTTTTTTTCTAGTCTTTCATGCTTAATTATTAAAATGTCTTGAGCCACACTGAATAATTAATACAGGCTTTGTTAATGTCATGAGGGAGGGAAGTTGTTGCCTTGATGGTGTATAACTTTCAAAAACAGGCCCTGGGTAAGGAGGACATTCCTGAGCCTGGTCAGTTACACAAAGCAGATGGAGACAGCTGGTGTTTCTACTTTTACTCTTGTTTGCATCCTTTTGAAGCAGGACTACTATGCTGAATAAAAAGGTATAAGCAATGGCAAAGTCTTCCCCTCATCCAAATAAAAAACAGCCTCAAGTGATCCTTCACAGTGAAGATAGAGAAGAGTTTTATAAAGCCAAGAATTTCTTTTTTGTTATCACTACTTTCAAAACAATTCCAATTTTTGAAGGAAGCTTAGTATTGACAGTATATATTTGACTCTGTGGAGACAGAAGTCATTCTGATGTGCCAGCTCTGTGTGCTGATGAACACTCAGCTTTGCTACACCAGTTACAGCAAATAAGACCTTGAAGGAGGAGGAAAAAGATCCAGTGAGTTTTACCAAGCCAGAGGTCAGGCAGTGTGGACTTCCTAAATAAACCAATGATGCTGGAAAAAATCTTCCTGAAAAGTCATTGCTCTCTCTCAAGTCCCAGAAAACATCCTCTTCAACCCACACTTTGCTTGTCCTCTCCTCTTACCCCTCCTGGTATTTCAGCCACCACTTGCTGCTGCCATAGCCCTCAGATCATCTGCTGTGTTCAGTGTCATATGTGACACCTTGGAATGGCTCCTGCAGACCCAGTGATGGACAAGCACCCTGTGATCCTTGCTTGCAGCAGAATAATCTCCTGGGAAATTGATCTTCTATAGCAGCCAGTTGGTTAAAAAACCCTCTCTCATATTTTTGGAGAGTAATCAGGTTCCTCCTGGCAGTGGGAAATGATGTACCAGTAAGAGTGGGAAAATTCACTGTCCTGGGGAGGGTCAGAAGGAACTCAAAGATTCTCAGCAGCTCTGCAATGCCTAGGCTGATCTGGACAGACAGCTCTAGAGCATCACTGGCATCTCCTTTTCTGCTGTGGAGTGGCAAGAAAACACCCCTGACAGAGACCTCTAGAGCACTGGTGGGAAGTAAACCAGGGCATTGTCTGCAGTTCTGGCAGTAAGAGCCCCTATGAAGAGAGCTGGAAACGTGTATCCAACCAGCATCAACCACAGTGGCCTGGGCCAGCTGTGAAACAGCATCTGTGTGAGCCTCTGCCCTTCTGAAAGCTTTGTCTGTACCTGTTTCCTCACACACACAAAAAAAACCCCAAAAACAAACAAACAAACAAAAAACCAAATAGAAAACAAACAAAAAAACCCACAGCACCAGTGGATTCAAGTGGCCAGCACTACAAAGATTTTTTGGGGAACTGCTCAGACTGAGACAGCCTTTGATGCACAGGCAGAAACAAAGAGCTGCATTTGCAGCAGCACTGCAGGGCCAACACTACAGTTGCTGATTCCTTGCACCTTCCAGCTCATTCTCCACTGTCCTTCCAAGGCAATTTTTGCAGAGGAAGGAAACTGACATTTCCCTGGCACTTCTGTTCCCAGGGAATTTCTGCAAGTTGTCCTCCAGCTCTGCAAGGTAAAGTGACTGTCAACAATCAAAGTAAAATATTGAATATCAAGTGATCCTGGAGTGAATAAAATGAAATTCAGGATGAACCAGTTTGAAGGATGACACAAAGAACGTCATATATGGTATTTGCTAGACAATGGCACTGCTGAGAAACACCTCACAAAATCATAAACCTCCATCTGGAGCAACAACAGTGGACAAGGCACATACATACCCTTGAGCATCATTATCACATGTTGCACATGAGGGAGATATTTCCTCTCATTCACCACTGATGAGATTGCACATAATTGCCTTCTGGCTGAGCAGAGGATATTCAGGAACAGGATACTCCAGTGCTGAGAGGTTTGGGAAATCAATCATCTAAAGGTCTTGCCACTCAGCTTAACACCAACAAGGCCAGATCCTCATTCAGGCAACACTTTCATTGATTTAACTGGGGTGTTTTGTTTGCAAAAGGTTTTTAGCATGCAGGACAGACAGCCTGCTGGAGCTAGGGGACACCCCAGTGCTTCATGAGGACCTTACAAAGATCAGGAAAAAAGCTACCAGGATTTTTTTTCTGGTCAGAAATACAAAAATAATGATACCTTTCTCCATCAAGCAAAATGTTAGTCAGCAACTGCTGTTGTGAAACCTGACTTCAATGCCATAGGCATTGATAAAAGCCCTTTTCCTACCTGTCTGTCTATAAGGCCATTAGGTTTACAGCTAAAAGCTGATAGATGCACCTGCCAAGATTAGCCAAGCTGTCATGCAGGGTGAAGATTCTTCCTGTTGCAGAAAGTTTTTTAGGCCATTTTGCCTCTGGGAAACAGTCCAGGCTTTGGGCTTACTTTTTGAAAGAGAATTTCACTGAAAACTTAAAGGAAAGATTCTCTGGTGTTTAGGAGCTGGACAAATGCTCCTTGACCCTTGAAAAATATTTCCTGCAGACCTCTCCTTCCTCAGGAGGTTTCTCATTTGAGAGTTAAATCCTTTGCCATGGCTGGGGAGAGGGAGGAGGTGTGTTTCCAGGAGGAGGCTAATTCTGTAATTCTGTGTGCACTGTTTCTGCACACAGCAGATGCCTGCCCTCGCCCTGAGTGTGGATGTGCTGACGTCTGTGAGCTCCCACCAGCTGTGCCCTCCACATTGGAAGGGGCTTATCAGGGTGGGAGGCCAAAGTACAGCCTTTGAGCAAGTGTTGAAGCTCAGGACTGCTGTGTGAGAACAAAAATAGTGCCTGAAAAGACTTGATTTTTAATTGAAATCTGAGGAGACTGTATAGTATGGGAATACTAGTGAGGTCTGTACACAGAACACAATAACATCCTGCTCTGAGCTGAAGCTTTGCATCTTCAAGGACTCTGATTTTTCTCAGTAGATGTGGAAGTTGCACTCGCAGCAGCCTCCACATGCTGAATTCACACGTCACATTGATGCTCTGAGGGCATTACAAACTGCACTGCTGGGAGCAGGATGCTGACACTGAGCCTGAGTAACAGCATCACATCACATTTTTAATGTTGTGGCATAGTCAAACTGCTCTAAACTGTGGGCCATGGGTCAGCTGGCACTCAGTCACAGTAAGCTGGATAGCATCTAACTCACCTCCATCCTGCTTTCAGGGACAGACTTGAAAGTAAGGGATTCTTTTGGCTGATAAGGAGTATTAATAGATGAGACTGGCCCACTGTAAGAGCACAAGGCAGTATCATCTTTGTGACCTTTGCTAATTCCCTCAGTACCTCAGTTGTGCATGTAAACTGCATGCCAACAGTCAGGGAGAGAGAGCTTTCAGCTGTGGTGCCTTTCATCTGGATTTTTTTCTCCCTGTGTTAAGTAGGCTGTGGCAGGGGGAGCAAAGCATCCTTTGGCCATTATCAGAGTGTTGCTCCCAACTCAGCTTTGGAAGTTGCACTGAAAAAGCAAATATACAAATCCTCAGCACAAGACCAGCTGAGTGAGAGTTTTAGAAGTCTCTCTCTGAGTTCCTGGTACAGGAACATCTCCCTACAACTGGCTGTAAGAATTTAGAAGGTAATAAAGTTTAGAAGCAGTAAATTACAGAGTACTTTGTGGAGAGTTTTTTACAGCTGTGTTTAAGGAGGAATCATAAAGAGGGGAAGAATATCTATCATGTGAAGACAGAAATAAAAAAAAAGAACAGGGCACTATTGCTAGAATGTTTTCTGTGGTCATATGAGTAAGATCTGTCCACATGACTTGCAAATAATAGAGCACAAGATAATTCCCTCCCTCCCTCCATGTTTTCTTTAGTTATATTTGTTTTATTTTAATTACCAAATTATTCTCAAATAAGAAATTATTAAAATTAAAGTCTTAATGCATCAAACAGTGGATGTTGATCAGGTAGACATAGCAGTTTAGCTTTATAAGTGCTTTTTTAGGGACTGGCTGTGCAGATTTTCCCCATCTAAGTGGTGCAGTCTTTGCTGAGGCGCCTTGCAATGGCTGGTGAGCCTCTCCAGGCGTGTGGGAAAATCCTGCAGGCCTTTGGTCCTTTCTGGCTTATTAAGTTCAATGTACACTGACCTGCTTGAAGTGGATAGACAAGAAAATACCAAATGTTAAAATACTCCTTTTCTTTTAATTCACAGAATTTCTACAGTGCTTATGGCCAGGTATCTGAAATGCACCCACAGAATATCTGTTCAGTGCAACAATATCTGGCAAAGGAAGTGGACTACCAAAGCAGAGTCTAACCCCTGCAGTGCCATATTTTGGCAAAGAAAATCTTCTTACTTTGGGCTTAGACATGAAGGTTTAGTCAAGTAAAATCTGTTCCTTTGTTTATTATTGTTCTGTGGGTCATAACAAGGAACCTCTCCGTGTTTTAAATTATCCACAAAATGTCACAGCAATGCTCTACTTTGCACATATTAATGGTAGATTAAAACTGAATTGCCACCAAAAAAAAAAAAAAAAAAAAAAAAAAAAAAAACCTGTCAGCCTTGGTTTCATAGAATAATTATTCTCAATTAGATATAACATTCTGCCTAAACATAGCATGCAGATTCTCAAAGGGGAAAAGGTATAAGATCTTTCCTTTTCCACTTTAACACTAGTCAGTCCTAATGGGGAATGAAATTCTGCAGAACCCTGTAATTTCCCTAAAAGCTCCCTGACTGAAAATGCATCTCATACTGATGTCTTCATGCTTTCTTCGTGCACTTGGCACAGCAGACACAGAAATGACAGGAGAGATTTGTCCCTGGCCCTTTGCTTAACCATTTAAACAGATAGACCAGCTACTGTATTTTATTCAAAGCTTGAGGTCATTTATACTATCATAGGTATGAAAATATAATATGTTGGAATTTTCTGCTGACACAAAACACTCCATCAGGTTGTGGTTGGGGCTTCTATAGAGCTAAGACTTTTTCATTTTCAAAAGCTATTACCATCTCTGTCACCAGGAACCTCTAGGCAGGCAAAGTTACAGGCCAAGCAAACTCAGCCTTCTTTTCATCTGATTTTGCAAACTGATTTTAATTATTATAATTAAAAGGCTGTCAAAAAGCATTTCATAGATACAATATTTACAGCATTTATACATCCAGTGATGGGTACTTGAAGTGAAAGGAAAAAATATTCCCACATTTTAATAAATAGCAGCAGAAGTTCAAGTCACTCCATCTGGGGTGTCGTTGTCATCAGAGGGACTTGACTTTAACCTGTTTGAACATTCCCAGCTTCTATTCTCCTGCTTTTCTGAAGATCCTGGTGTTTGCAGGCAGCATTGTCCTTGTCTACTTCAGCAGCAAATACAGGCACTTTCTTCCAAATGCCTATGCAAATGCTACTCCCTGCAGGAAGAAGCCTTTGAAAAAAAAAATTAATATTGTGAAAGAAAATAATTCAATTCCTCTTGCTGTGTGATTATAGTTAGCAATTTTATTATTAGCTGATGTCTCTTTGGAGGCTTTCATGCTGTGTTTTGCAGCATGTTGGGGGTGGATATAAAACACTCCCTTAAGCAACTATTTTGTTGCTCTATTATGAATGTGTACAAACATCAACCATGTCCTAAGGCTCCCAAACTTCTCTTTTTATGTTCCATTCAATGATTTTTGTTCAAACAGAAGAAGAGAAACTGTCCTCCCTGAACCAAGCCAGAACACATAAACCCAAGGATTTCACAGGATTTAAGGAGAGATGCTTTGCTCCTCCCCTGCTCTCCCAGGGCTGTTTCTCACACCTCTTTTTTGGGTACAAATGGTGCCATTTCATCGCTGCTGCAGCAGGCTGCCTGCCAGCAGGTGCAGCACACCCAGGAGAGAGCTGCTGGGCAAACAAGTTGGTCTGCTGGGACTCCAATGGACAGGATTTCTCACCATTCAGTGCTAAGTGACTGGAGATGGGATTTAATTTTGTACAGTGGACATATGGGAGGCAGGACAGCATCTGCCTTATTGCTGTCTGCTCTCTGTCAGCCAGGCAGCTACTGCTTTAATAATAATAAAAAAAAGCTGCAGCTGAACATTTTGAGGTCCTCATTATCTTTCTCAAGTTGGTCTCACCAGTTTTCAGATTGGAATGTGGGATTTGCTCAGCTGTTTCTTATGGGCTTTTTAATGAGAGGAGCTGAAACAAGAAGGCATCCACTTTTCCTGAAGCCATTTATATTAAGAACTGCAGAGCAAGCAGTAGTGGCTATAAAGTACCCATCATGATATAGGCACTTTATTGCTTGCTTGGTCCTCAAGCAAGGATAGGGACAGTAGTAAAGGCTGTATTGGATAAACACAGGTCAAGGGTGCAGCTGGCTTCAGGCATGATTCTGGGAAAATAATAGATGAAAAGCTGAATGAAGTGGGTTTTTCTCCCCCTGATGAAAGAAAGGGTATGTGTCAGGAGGAGTGGTAAGTCATACTGCTGCTGTTGTCACCACAGGACATTTTTCAGAAGCAGATGTTCACTTTGGGAAAAACAACCTTGGAATCTAGTCAGGTCATGAGCCATCAGACTGGGACCCTTGCCAGGCAGGGAGCACAGACATCTTCATCCCACCAATGATAAATCTCTGGTGTGATGCCTATTCTGCTGCTTATTCTGGAAGGGTTTCATAGTGGTTTGGAGAATGCAAGCTAAAGTACTTTTCACTATGGCTTCAATTTTAAGTTACTAAATATCTTCCAGACTTCCTTGCTTTATGTGAGCATAGTGAGGCCTCAGAACACAGCTGAGTGGTGCAATCAAGACCTGGAAATGGTGTTACCCTCTAATCAGCCAAGCCTTCTAAAATATTTTTTCAAGTCTTGCACTGTTCATTGGGAAGAGAAAATCTTAGAATGGTTTGGATTTGGAAGGGACCTTAAAGATCATCTAATTCCAGCCCACCTTCCATGTGCATGGACACCTTCCACTAAACCAGACTGCCAAAGTAATCTTGCTGTAGATCTTTCTGATACCGTGTTATTCAGTCATCGCTAAATTTTAATTTCTTAGATTTCAGCCCATTTAATTTGGACATAACCTGAAGTGATGTGACTTCTAAATGAGAAATTGTCAAATTCCTGCCAGAACAAAAAAATTTAAAATTCTTTTTAAGAAAGAATTAAAATCAATTAGGAGGATTTGGCAGAAGTTTCTGCAGTAATGCACATGAATTATGCATTTAAATACATTGCACTTACATTGGAAATTTATTAATCTTCATGCAACCTGTAGGTAAAAGGAGTAGCATGTATTTTACCCTTTCATTTTAAAGCATCTCAAATAGGATGCATCTGATGCAATACAAGTTGATAAAACACAGAGGTCTTCTGGTATCTGTGGTACTAAAGAATAGGTAGAAATTAATTTTATACAAATGTACAAATGCAACAAGCACTATTGAAACTACCTTATGAAGTGAAAAGGGAGAAGAAAAGCAAATATAAGTAAAGTCTTCACATGTTCTATAATTCCTTTTGAAAATAATATTCTAAAGACAGTAATTTTCCGTTCAAAAGAAAATAAGAAATCCAGGTCCCAAATGATGAAATGATCAATGACTTCCCACTCTGGTAACATAAGTCAAATAAAACTAATAAATCTGCCATGTAGTAAATTATTTCAAATGTGGTTTATGGTAGGCTGAATGTGAACGAAGACAAATGTAGGGTAGAATATAGTCGGGCAGGAGAAAAAAGATTTACTGTCCTCTTAACCAATAAACTTAAAAAAATCCATTGATTAAATTGTTGTGTTGCACCTTAGAAAATGAAAGTGAGAGGAGATCAATAATCTTGGTGTCATGTCCTAGTGACACACTGAATTTTGTAGGTCTATAGGCCCATAAAGTTGTCTCATTTAACAAGTCAAAGTTCACAAGTCTGAAAGACTAATTTGGAAATTTTGCAATTCCTTGCAAGACTCCCAGTGGTTTCAGTTGGTACTTAGCATGGAATAAGGACTGCAATTGATGATTCTCTAGCAGTAAGAGTGTTTTGTCCTGTGATCCTAATAAGCACAGGTCGCACACACTCATACATCTTTAGTAATTTTCAGACTTAGCTCTTGATGAAAACCTATTACAGAGTTTGTGCCTACAATTGGATTCTGGTTTTCATTTCAAAGAAAGGAGCCAACCCTGTTGATCTTGGTTGGGATAGTGGTGCTGCTGCAGAGAGCCATCCTCCTCTGCCACAGGGATCCCAGAGCCACTTTGTGCTACTGATCTACCTACATAGCACAAAGACCGCTGCCTTCCCAGCAGCTGGTGCTACCAAGAAAGATGGGATCCACCTCATACAAATGCATTTTTCTGAAATTGAATCATGTATTCTGATAGAGCCACCTAGTCTTTAACAAGAAGAAAGAGCAATTCCTCCCGAGGGAGATCAGTTCAGTTCAGTTCTGTTGCTGTCACTGTAGAATTGGTACCTGTTTTCCTCTGCTGATGGCAGCAGTACCCAGATTCCTGGCTCAGACTGGATTCCTGGCCTTTGCTCAAGTGGTGTTAGGGAGAATGAGCCCATTGGGTCTTATCCATACAACCAGAGTTTCTACTTTCTCCTCTTATCTCACCTAAGGTGCAGCAGGAACCAAATTCCCATCTGATCCTGTCAGGCTACTTTACCTCCTTGTGAACCATGCAAGGACTTACCCATGTGTTGGCTGCATATTAAACATCAGGAAGCAAGGGCTTACTGACACAGAGAATTCAACCTCAGGAAATTGCTCCATGCTGAAAAATGGGCATTGCCTGCACATCCCCACCCAGGTCATGCACAAATGTATTTAAATTGCAGACATCTGAAGTGTGTCTGCTTAGAAAAAAAAGCCAGTAATCTTAGTACAATACAGCAGGTCACTGAAGAATTACATACTCCTGGCACTCATTAAACTTCAAGTAAGAGATCAGCTGCTTTTTCTGTACTGACATCTGATGAAAAATGATGCAATGATCTGAGGCCATTTAGCTTCTTTTTCCCTCTCAGTGTTTTGTTGTTGTTGTTTTGGTTTTTGTTGTTGTTGTTGTTGTGTTGTCTTGTAAGAACTATCTACATCCCATTCTGACAATTTTTCAGCATTTGCAATAGCAAACATTAATGTCATTCAAAATACATATTAATGTCACTATTTTACTGGTTCAGCATTAAAGTGTAAAAAAACACTATTAACCCATTTAGAAGTTAGGCAAGTGTTCAGATCTTCAGGAGATATATAATGACTGAGAAGCATCTTAGTCAATATGCTTTTGTACCCTGTGTAGTCTTGTTAGAACTTTTACTTTGTGTACTTGATCAACTTACATCTCTGTCAGTGTCATATCTTCTAAACTTGATTTTGCAGCTCAAAACGAGAGCATGTAGTTGCACATCTAACAGGTTTGAAATGCTTCAACATCTCATTCCACTCTGGGATGAAAATAAACATATGTGCCCACCAGCTGAGAAATTGTTCTGTTTTCTAGGCTGTTACATAATGCCACAACCAAATTCAAAATTTCACTTTGGTTTCAGAAACAGCAAAAAGGAAGGAAAACTAGTGGAAAACTGGAGATTTGCAAAAGAGTTCAGTTACTCAGTTCTTTTTGAAAATCCCAGGAAGCCTCCATCTCTTGCTCTCAAGGTGACAAAACAGCCTTAAAATTTTGAGACTTCTAATCCAGATGCAGAGATGCTTGACTTTGAAGCTAAAATGTCTCAATGCATGAAGAATTAATTTATTTAATTTATGAAACTTTTCTTAATAATAATATAATGGTAATTGATAAAATTAGTCTGGAAATTAGCAGCAGATTCTAGTCGACAGAGTTGTTGATCTTAAGAAGAGTAATAATTAACAGTGAGTGAAAAGAATTAGTTTAATTGGCTTGTGGGAAGAATTACATGACAGGCTTCCTTGGCAGAGCCTGTTCCCATTAGCAAGAAGGACCTCTGCAGCCAATGGTCTCTAGCAGTATTTTTCTTTTTCTACAACTCCCAATACAAAAAGAATTCCAATAATTGCAATTGAAGAAATGCAGAAAACAGCATACATAATTAAAATCCTCTTAATCCCCAAGCTTGTGCAAATAGTTGCTAAAAACCTTTAGATCTGAGCTATACCACTTGCAGCACAAAAGGTGCTAAAGGATGGATAAACAACTTTGCTGATTGATGTCTTAGTGCTGCACTGTTTCTGATTTTGTGGCTCTCCAGAGTTCACCTTCTTTTCCCACTTCAGGGAGACAGAGCGTTCCCTTCTGGGGAAGCAGCTCTCATAGCTGGAAGCTGGGCAGCAGGGGCCAGAGCTGTTCCTGTCACTCCATGAAGCCTTGCCCTCTGTGTCCCTGAGACAGGAGAGTCTGATAGTTTGCTTATGATTAATAACAGAAAAGAAAAGCAATGTAAAGCCTGAGTACTCCTTTTCTTGAATGACCTGTACTTCAGCATTTCTCTTTAGAAAAACTGCCAAATCACTCCATGTCAGATTGTGCTTCAGGACAGCATGGCCTCAAAGTCAGAAATGAAAATAAGATTGAAACAAAGAGAAATAAAAAACAACAGTTCCTGTGCTTCCTCTGTCCCTAACTCATCTGGCAGCTGGCTACATCACTGCTGCTGGTCTGTCAACAGGATGTCATTCTTTAAATTAATCCAACATTTACACGTTTCTAAATATTGGTGTTTCCTACTCTCCTTGAGTAACATTCCACACAAAACATTTATCATGTTTCTGAGGTATTACTTCTTCAGGCAATTTTGTTAAAATGTATCATATGTAGCTTTTTAGCTCTCTAAGCTACAAATTAATTTTGTGAATTTAAATGTAAATACATTTAAAATATACATTGTATATTTTATGACCTCACTATCAGCTGCCGCTCTCAAACCCACAAATTAACATTGTGAATTTAAATATAAGTACATTTAAAATATACATTGTATATTTTATAACCTCATTATCAGCTGCAAACCTTCATGGTCAATGACTGCAGAAAGTAAATTACAATTCGTTACTGGAAGTATTTTTAATTGATGCCAGAGAATGTGTCTTGAGAACACTGTATAATTTAGGAGCTTGAACATTTAAAACATCCTTTTAACATTTGAGCCAAAACTTGATATTCTTCCTTGGAATCCATCCTTTCTCAATCTCACCTTCCTTTAAACCTCACAACCTCACACTTCTTTTGTGCAATATACACAAAAGACCTTGGGGTTTAAAAGAAATTTATAGACACACAAACATTCATGTTCATTTTTGCAACATTATATCTCAGAAGCATTCCAGACAAAGGGCTCCAGTGCGCACACCTCTCCCTGAGGAGGGGAGGTGAAAGCAAAGACATTGCAGAAGTTATCCAGATTCTTTTAAAGTACCCCAAAAATATTGCCGTGATGAACACAGTAAAATAACTTATATAAAGAGGATAGGAAATTATTCCCAGGAAGATTATGCCAGGATTTCTTTGACAGGAGAGTCAATATACCAGTAAGTGTAGGCCAGAAAGGAGATCTGTTAAAATGAGCCCCTTTTGCTATGTAGTAAATGTCAGGTGGAGGAGTAAGAGAGGTTTCAATCCAATCAAGCATGAACTGCCCTGATCTTTTTGCCTGAAGCAGCTTCTGTATCCTGTCTGCTGAAGTAGAGACATATATTCAGCAGAAGGGATGTGGCTATCTAGTTTTCTGAGTCTTATGGAAAATTTCTCTATTTAGCCAATTGCTGCATTCTTCGATGGTTTTCAAAGAAACAAAGCTAATAAAATCAACCTTTCAAAGATGAAAACAAAGGCTGCCAAAGAGAAGGTGCAGGAAGCCTACTCAAGAGGGTCAGATTAACAGGTAGAGTGCAGTGTTTATAATAAAACATTAACGAATTACAATGCAACTACAGTGTTTTGAAAAAGGGTAACAAAGTTAGTAATAATACAGTCATTTTATCTTGTAATCCTGCAAAGAAGGAGACTCAGGAGAGCAGGATAAAGTGTTAGAAGCTTCTGAATACAAGTGAGAATAGCCAACACAATAAAATTAGAACCATCTATTAGCAATTACATATGCTGTGACTTTATTGCTTTTTTCATGGTCAACACTATCTGTATTGAGCACAGTATATTTAATACAGCACTCCTAAGAACAGAAATACTTTATAAAAAAAGTTATCAATTTTCCCCCTGCTGTTTCCATCACAGAAGATTCTAGTTGTTGCTTAAAATTATAAAGATACCATTACTATTGAAAATATTGATATGCCATTAATTGTTAACCATTATTATGAAAAAAACCAAAAGGTTCATGTGCATGGACTTTCATATAATTACACTGCTTTCTCAAACTTCTAATGTTTCCACAGTTTTCATCATTGCTAGCAAATCAACATCTATTACAGATCTTTCATAATTCCCATTTGAATCCAGTAGTGACACAGTAAGAATCTAAAGTAGAAATAATATTTTCATTAATTATTGATGCTGAAGAGAATTCAATGCACCACAGCATGGGAAGCCTGTCTAAACCAGAAAGAGGTAAGGGAACAAACTCAAGGGACTTGCACAGTGAGGATCTGTTCTGAGCTCAGGAAGAAGTAATGGAGATGGGAAAGAACATGGCAGGAGAGGAATTTGAGATGGAGCCTGGGAGAAACCATAGCCAGACCTGCAGGGACTGATAGGAAAGCAATTGTCTTGGTTTATTACGTTGGATTTCTCTTTGCTTACCTGCGGTTCTTTCATAAGATTTATGTTCCCTGCTGAACTACACCTCTAAACACTGAATTTGCTCCACAGAGTGGTTTAGAGATTGGCTGCTTATTTTCTGGTAGGAAATAACAAACTCACAGGCCAACACATTGCTGATAGGAAGATGAGCATGTTTTTTCCCCAACTCAGAGATCATAAGAGCATTCTTTCCGCAATTTAGTCTTGATTACTTGAAACATTCAAATGGAATTAAACACATTGGCAAAGAAGCAATGCAACCGTCAGAGCAGTTAATTCCTCATGACAGAATTCCCTTGCAGCCTGTTCTCCCTCATGGATCCCTCACCTGACCCCTGGCACCTTTGCACGGGCAGGATGCACAGAGCAGTTTTACACAATGCTGTTGGCAAAGCACGGCTGAACAATGCTCTCCATTTGGGGTTTTAAAACTAAACCATGTCTCTTTCTCTGTAAACCAGGATCACAAGGAGCTAAGGTGCTGTCCAAAGCAGGTTTTCAGACTGGCCATTCTCTAGTCACCCAATGTGTCATTTGTGAGCTGTACAAATAAGACATTTCCTTGCCTGCTTTCATGTAGTGATAGACACAAAATACAGACCCTTTGAGTCTGTCAGTACTTTTGTCCTCTGCGAGTTCCCTGTCACCCTGCCCTCATGATAGTCCTGCAACACTGCAGGATGGACAAAGAGCTCTGGATGAAACACAGATGTGAAGTGTGTCCATTAGGGGCTACTTCAACCGTGCCCCAGAACATACGGCCAAAGAGAAGATGAGGATTATTTCCTTCTCTTCCCCATCCCTTGCCCCTGTTTCTCTTTCTGCTGTCAGGTTTCTTCAAGTGTAGGGAGTTCTGTTAAACACAACCAAAATGCACACACAAGACCTGCTCAGGAAGGTCTGCAGAAAATGACCAGATTTCCGGAGTAATACACATACTTCCAGGAGAGATGGAGCACGCAGTAAATAGTAATTGGTACCATATCCACACACACACAGTAATCTGGGGAGCTCAATTAAATTACTGTGCTGTATTAAGAAAAGTATGTGATCACACAGTTAATGACATAGGACATGCACAGGGAGAGGAGAAAATCTACAGTCACATTTCCAATGTCTGGCTTTTCCTACCTTCTGAATGATTAATGATTTTTAGGATGCCTTAATATGTCATTTTTGTCTTGAAATTCACAGGTTATTTTTTTCTCTTGAAAAGAGGCTTGACTGCTGCCCCAAGCAGAAAGGACCCTGAGTCAGCTTCATGATTAAATGCAACACACAGGTTTTGAAATATAGCAATAGATTAACATTACAAAGCACAGAAGCCATGAATGGATGCTTGAGCTGAAAATGTCCAGGCTTTTGCCTTTGCTACACCATCTTTGTAAGCCCTGCAAACAGCTCAGCCAAGTTACTGGTGATAAGTAGTAAAAACTGTTGATGAGCTCTTTATTCCCAAGGCTCTGCTCTATCCAGGAAAAGCATATATTGATCAGGAAATGAATTAAATTTAATACACAAAAGGTGCATTTGAAATGGCTCTGGTTGTTGGGGCAATATTTCTGATTACCTCAATAGTACAGATGCTGTATGTCATTGCAGATGCCATGTCAAAAATATAGCATGCTAAAACAATGTCACATAGTGAGGCAGGTTTTTGTTCTAAACCACTGTAAACACAATTGTTGTAGGACAATAATATGGACTACCTCAAGGGAATATGTTTACATCTATATTAATATCTGTGGAAATACCTGATCCATTCTAGTGCCTAAATTTTTTTACATATGCTAATCATTTAACCAAAGTTGAAGGAAAGTTAGTAACAGATCTTTTTCAACTCAATTGCTGTCTGAAAAATCAGTACCCCACTAAAATGCAAATTACTCCCTTTCATCTCTGAGTCACGATATGATAATTTAATGTGATTTGGTATGGAATATGACTCACTGCTCTTGAAATCATTGGGACTGACGTTGGATTGAAAATGTGAGCAGGCAAAATGTAAGGTTAGCTCCTGAAATAATACAGCAAAGAAGCTCAGCTTCTGAAGGGGGAGCTAGACACCACTGTGACTTATGAAAATTGGCTTTGTTGCAGCAATTATGTGTCCAGTGAGGAAAAGGTTGGCTCACAGGCAGATGTACCAGGTGAGAGCTGTTGTCATGATTGCCCTCAGCCAGGGAGTGCTTTGGGGATCACCTAGTGAGGCAACAGAGCTGTGTTACCAAGTAAGATGGGATAGAAGACACTTAAAACAATAATTGTAAATGGATGGTTGGCAGCTGTTACTAAAAAAAAAAAAAATATAAGGGAAATATCTTTCTTATATTTCTTATAACAAAATAATCTCTTAGGAAAATATTGAGTGTGATGCTGGTGGAGCATTCCCATGTCATTCAGTATCTTTAATGAGGGATGGAAATCGATATTGATGTTAGCTAGCACCCATGTGCAGGTGCAGAATTCAGCTGGCCAAGATGAAGATGTATGAATTGTTTTTGAGCAAGAGCTGGCACAAAAAAATGCAGAGAAACTGAACTGTTATAATGACACAAATATGCAAATGTGGGGACTTGGACCTGGGAACATCTATTGATCTGTGATCACTGGAAAGTGATGCATAATGTCAAAGATATGTCCAAGAATACAAATGAAACTTGCTTAAGCTCAAGGAGAAAAAGCAAGAGGACAAAGAAGATGAGGCAAACTTGAAAATGCAAGTAGAATTACTCCTTATTTCCACTAAAACTAAGAAGTTTAATTAATCGATTTTTACATATGAAAACTCTGAGCCTTTTAGGTATGTCATGCTCTGGTTTGGCTTTAAAGAGGATTCTGCATACCACTCAGCAAGGACTGTCCCAGGTTAAGCTAATTCCTACAGTGATTTACACAATTCCCCAGAGATTTAATCCTACAGAGAAAGTTCATCTCTTATCACTTCCCTTCTCATTATTTGGGATGAAGTGAGATCTCATCCTTGTGACTTCCATGGATTTTGGCAGATGGCTCAACTTGAGAATACAAGTTGATATCTGCTGCTGTTTGCTCTTTTGGACAGGGGCTTCTTTTGTGTTGTGAAAGGATGATCACAGTGCACCTCTCCTTTTGCATCAGACCATGTCAGGAGTAAATCTTAGCAGGCTATAAACAAACTAAGAAAATATGCCTTCCTGGCAGACATACACATGGTAAAGGTTTTATGCATTTGGACATTTTCAGAAACAAGCAGAATCTAATTAGAAATTAATGTGCAAATTAGAGAGATAAACGAGGTTTTTGAGCAAGGCTTTTGGTCAACCTGGATACAGCTAGACATGATAGCAAAAGGAACAGGAAGATGAAAAGTTGAATGAGTAAGTCAAGCATTAAACATGTTTTGCTGAACATGGAGGGCCTCATTCAGCCTCACCTCCTTGCCACAGGAAAGCTGTGGTTCCTTGTTGAGATTTCAGCTCTACTTATTAGTGCTGACTGCTGGACTATGGGCTGGGAGGATCTCAGTCACACAATTTTTTTGCATAATATCTCCATCTTCCTTACAATGCACTGACAAACCAAATTCCAGCTTTAAATCCTGTGATATTGTTGGGTTTTGCTTGGTTTTGCAATGTAAGTTATTAAAAAATCAGCGGAACTCATGGATTTTAAAAAACCCCACCTATTTAGTCATGCCAGAAAGCAAAAAAGTTTTTAGCTGGCAGTTTAAAAAAAAACCAAACAATGAAACATGACAAGTTTCATCCCACTATTTAATCTCTCAGGAACCTTACAAAACAAATAAAAATAGTGATTTAGAATGAATAGACTTAATATAGTCTTACTCAGTGTTGTTTTTACTATGCTGTTCTGAAATCACTGGCAGCTGAAAAAAGAGACATACAGTGAACTAAAATATCACAATGTAATATGTCAATAAAACCTTCCCAGCAAAATGAATCATTTCAAATGTCTTTAAAACAAGGTGGATTGACTCTTGTATACTGTTCAAACATGTTGTTTCCCAACATGATCTGATGCTATCTACCTGTGCAGGAGGAAACCATGGCTGTTTTACACATTATTTGGAATTTTTTCCTTGTATTTTTTAATTTGTTTGGTTGTTAGGTTGTTGTTCAGAAATGCACTGTAGATATCCAGCAATTGTTTTCTTCATGAAGATTATGTCTAGATAAGTGGAAGCAGTTGAATTGCTACATGTTTTCTCCTAGCTGGGTCCTTCAGGCAAATCCCTCGTTTTGTGTATTAAGGCACACATCCACATGCACTCATGCAGCAAAAGTCATTCTAGAGGTTGCTTTCTTCATTAATAAAGAGACAAACAATTCGAATAGAGCTTCTCTTCTTCTTTGCACATTCTCTGGCAAATCAATCTGGATTTCATTCAGAAGATGTGGGAAATTGGTTTTGTTACATTCTATTAACTGTAAAACAGCATACAAACACAGACAAAAGCTGTGTTGTGGTACACAAACACAGACAAAAGCTAATCAGTAGAAAAAACAATATGTGCTATACTGAGTAGGTGATTTCTATTCTATAGATATATCATTCAATTTATTCCAATTTGTGAACTACCTGTGCTGAAAATGCACAACATGGTCATTATTCTTCTGAAGGAAGAAAACTCCTGTGCATACAATGACTGAGAGAATAGCTACACAAAAAAATGCCTATTTTATTAAAATAAGGATGTGATTGTATTGAAAATGTGATTGTAAGTTATTTGGTGTGTGTGAAACACTATTCTCAGCACATGCATCTGAAATAAAGTGACAAAAACTTTGTTCCCTGCCTCTTTGATTAATAACACTCCTATGGTTTGATGAAGCCAGGAAATCTTAGCTCCTCCTGGTATGCTTGGTGCCTTCAATGCATCAGGGACTCCTTATCATTCCTTTCCTATGCTGTGTAATGGACATTTCTAAGAAATGAGGGTGAGCTTAGAATATAACACCAACAAATTCTCCCTCTCTCAGTTTTGGTGAAACCAAGCACTTGGAATAAGGAATAGCCAGCACAACGAAGCCCTATCACCAGTGTGGAATGTAGTACTCACATTTTAAAAAATGACATCTTCCTACAATTTCATAACACAGAATTTGCAGCTGTTTAGACTACTCATTATCCCGCATATCCTTCTTACCCAAGAAAGAAAAGGTGTCCAGAAGATTCAGATGATAGGGGTCCAAGTGCTACCAGCCATGGCTTTGCATCAGTATATGATTGGAGGAGTAAATTGTATTTAAATAAGCATGCTCTATGTTTCTTGCCCAGGAAGGTGATTCAAGAACCCAAAAGTTCATTTACATTTGTCTGAGAACAGCTGCTATCATGCTCTAAACTATTATCATTCACTGCAATTAGTTCCTACTTTGTTTAACTTTGCATTTGAAAAACCAGTAAGGTGCATATCTTGTTTTTCAGAAATTTATTTTCTTTTCTAAAATAGCATATGTTCTGAATTTTCAATTTACAGTCTAATACTTATCCTTTGAGACATTATAATGATTGTTTAATGCCACAAACAGAAAAGTACAGGCACAAAATTGCTATGTTGAAGTGCTTGTTGACTCTTGGAAACATGAATCGATTGAACAGAAGAGCATTATATTAAACAAAGTAGGATTGGTCCCAAAGCATATTAGGAATACTCTCTATAAATTAGCCAACAAAATAACCCAGTAAGTGAGTGAGAAATAACCACATTTTCTTATTCTGTATTGCAAATAATTAATTTCATTTAAATATATGCACATAAATATGCACATATAAAACTAGCTTCACCAGCAAAAAGATGCAATTTTTGTATTTGAACAAGCTCTAAATCACGAATCATCAAATTTGTGTTACAGCCCAAAGCAGAGGAATGTGAGAAATGTAAAGAAAGGGATTCTCTGACTGAGTCAGGAAGCCTTCTGACATGTAAATTTATTTGATGAAACAAGGGCTGTTCTCTTTCATAGAATTACAGAATCAATCAGCTTGGAAAAGATCTCTGAGATCACTAATCCAATCTATGACTGTTAACCAGACCATGGCACTTAGTGCCACATCCAGGTTTTCCTTAAACACCTCCAGGGATGGTGACTCCACTCCCACCTGGGCAGCCCATTCCAATGCCCAACCTAAACCTCCCCTAGTGCAGCTTAGGACTGTGTTCTCTCATCCTGTTGATAGTTACCTGGGAGAAGGGGCTGAACCCCTACCTGGCTCCAGCCTCTTTTCTGGGTGTTGTAGAGAGCTGTAAGGTCTCCCTTAAACCTTTTCTCTCAACTGAAAACCCCAGCTCTCTCATTTCATGCAAGTCTTGTGTTCCAGACCTTCACTAGATTCTCTGGACTCCTCAAAGTGGTGTCTTTAGGTCCACTTCAACATTCTTTCCCATCTGCATTTCTTCTTTACCCTGAGCAATGACAATTGTCTGCTTGCTTCTCCCTCCGGATCACTGCCTCACATCACCCCTTCCCTATGACTCAAAGATCCCTCTGTAGTATTTGGAAAGACTGTATTTTCCTCTTTCAGATTTCTCCTCAAGCCTCACATGTGGTAAATAATACTTGGGGATGAGGGAATACTGCCAATAACCAGATTATCAACAATCACAGCTTCCTAGCATTTTAGCATTATGGCAGGTTCAGCATGTCCAGCATCATGTTCCATTTCACTCTGAAATACTTTGCCCATAGCATACAGTGCAAAGACCACAGAGCTTGTGCCATCTATAAACACTTTTACAGGAGTCACCATTTTCCTCCCCAGCACATAACAGAGAGCCTGCAATAAATCATATACAACTCCACTGAAAGAAAAATGAATAAGGCAGTCACAGACAGTAGATGACCAAAACAGTGTTGAGTTTATATAAATAATACATTGCAGAGATGAATTAATTATGGTTCAAGGGAAAGGTTTTAGTACCATCATACATTATTTCCTCTCTGATTTAGAAACAGCCCTCTGGATCTGAAAAGGAACAGAGGCATGGCATTTGTTTGGCTACCCAGGTGTTGACATTCTTTTGGGTTTATAAAGGCTTATTCTCTCTGATTCCCTGCTCTCATGTGATTACAGTTACCATTTCTCCACATCCAGAGGAATCCTCCTGGGGATTAGCTAATGAAAAGTGCTGTAATTCAAGAAATGCATCCCCTTTGGCTGCTATTATTTGCTCTTCTCTGGCAGCCAAACAAATATTGATATTTGGGGGCCTTATCTACCAACAGAAATTTATTTCATTAGTGTCTCATATGGATGCAAATTAATAGTGTATATAATCCACTCACAGTTAAAACCCAATTTTTGTTGCAAAACAAAGAGTTTTCTCCTGTTTACTTTTTTTTTTTTTTTTCGGTTGAATATCGTTCTTTACCATGGCCTTATGCTTCTACTGACTTGCAGAACCACTGGGAATTAGATTAGTCAGGACATAGTGCAAATCTGATTCTATCTTGTATTTATGTCAACAAAACAGACAGGTTTTTTTGCCCACAGGGAGATGTCTGGGGAAAAATGGGGAAAACACAAGTATGCCTAACTTAATGCAAAGATGCATTATTTCTAAAAGCCATTTTAACAAACAGCAAACAAAACCCACCAGAAACCCCAGCCCGTGTCCCAGACATCCTGTAGTGTTGCTGCTGCATCAGAGCTGCTGTAGCTGAGCGTGCTGCTCTGCAAGGACACGGCTCTGCCTTGCCCTGACCTGGGGCTTGCTGCTTTCCACAGAACAGCAGCCCCACCCCAAAGCCACCCCACCACTGAACAAAGCTGAAGACACACGGGTGACATTTAGAGCGGTAACGACCTGCAAGGTCACAGACACAGACATTTGTGTTGATGGATTTTTGCTGGAAAATACCTGAAAAGATTTGGATAGAGCAGCCAGTCATCTTCAAGAGGAGAATCCCATTAATTAAGGTGTTCATATAAGCGCTTTGATACTTGCATGTCCATTTTCCATGCAATCTACATTCAGATTGAGGTTGTAAAATTTATAGTAGCTACAGGTAGTGTGCTGTCAGAACAAGAGGATTACAAGGAGGTCTTCGTTGTTGAGAACTTCCCTGGAAACAAAACAAAGAAGGTCAGATCTTGGGCTAAACGAATGCTGCAATATAATGGCTCAAAAGTCATTTGTCACATTGAGCATTTAAGTAGCACATTGATTTTCTTTGCAGTTTATTTAATATTCTGAATATGTCAGATCTGGATTTCATTTGCATTTGAAAGATACTTGATATGGTCAGCATAATATTGAGAGGAATTAATTCATCTCATTCTGCATTAGGAAAGCTCTTTCATTACTTCAGATATGAAGTCTGTAACAGTGATAGCTTTCAATTAATTGCTCTCAATGGCATTTTCTTGTGCACTTACCTTTGCATAGAGAAATTTCCTATAGCCTTTTTACAATTATCTGATCTCCCTAACAAAGTTGGACAATGATGTCTAATACTACAATATGTGAAAATTACTCAGTCAAGACAATGTTAATGTATTTTTGAAGCTGATAATATTGGTTATATCTCTTCAGTCTGGGACAATGATTTCTGACATCTTTGATCCCTGAAAATTGTAGGGGAAATTGTTCTCACCTCTAGTGTAATCAGCTGGGGACTTACATGGGGAGGATGCAGGAGAGGAGCTGAGAAGGAGCCCAGAACCAAGTCAGTGCTGGATGTATTCCCAAAGCTGGATTCATCACAGAGCCCAGTTGCAAATGGGGTAGGGAAAGGTTTTTCACCCAGAGGGTGGTTGAGCACTGAAACAGGCTCCCCAGGAAAGTGGTGAAAGCACCAAACCTCAGAGTTCAAGAAGTGTTTGGATACCACTGTCAGACACATAGTGTGACTCTTGGGGTGTCCTGTGCAGGGCCAGAAATTGGTCTTGAGGATCCTGATGGGTTCCTTCCAACTCAGCATAAGCTATGATTTTGTAATTCTTCCTAGGATAAGGCAGCTCTGATGGCACTTTAATTACATCCATCCCCAGAGGTAACACTGTAGACTATAGAAATAGTCATGGCAAGTGAAATTGCTGACATTCATGCCTGCTTCTGTGCTTCCTAGGAACTACTTGATCTCATAAAGAATTGCATACAAGATTTGTACCCCTGTATTTTACATTCCTTACATTTTTACACAGAAGAAATCAGCTGAATGTGCTATTGACAACTGGTTGTTATTTTCCTGTTAACTCTTCTCTTTTGCTGCAGAATAATAATTAAATCAAAACAATTTTGTGAGTAATGCAAGAACTACAGTTTTCACAATACCACTGTATCATAGCTTATAGACAGTTGAGATGTTCTGAAATGCAGGAATTTGTGTTTTTGTTAAGAAGGCTTTTGAATGAAGTTAAGACTTAATCAGCTGCTTAGTTTTTCCACTGGGAGGCTCATGTAGTTTGATTCACCATTCAGGGAGAAGACTTGTGTGTGCTTCAAACTTCAGCTGCCATAGCTTAAATACAAGTGCATCCAAATATTGCAAAGTAAAGCTTAAGTTTCACAGTTAATATCTCAGCTGATACATTTAGAAAATAATTATAAGCTCACAGAACTGAAAGAACTTACACATGAAATACAATTAGTTATGCTTATTTATAAAAGTTTATCTTCTTAAAAGCATTATTGAAAATAACTCTATTTTGAAGTAGCTACCTACTCTTTATTGAACTCAAAAATGAGTGCTTATTTCTCATGACAGGAAGCTTGAACTAGATGACTTTTACAGGTTCCTTCTAACCCAAACTACTATATGATTCTATGATTAGGCACTTATAATTATTTTAATAAATTTCTTTTCAGTCACTTTATAAAGTATTTGAAAAATGTAAACTTTTTATAAAATTATTTGTTCCACAACAGAAGTGCAGAGCTAGATTTGTATTACTATTTGCTTCATTTCTCACTAAATTTGCATTCCAAACCCTCAGGGTATTGCTATTTATAGCAAATGCAGTTAATTCTTAAAAGCAAAAGAACTGAACTGCAGTATGTTAGATGTGTCCACATGAGCAGCTTCATTTAAGAAGTTCATTATGTAGAGAAGTGATGAAACAGAAGGGTGACTTAGTTACACCAACTTGGTTGGTAGACAACAGAAGGTATCAATGAAAAAGATATACCCCTAAAAGATATGATAGAGCCAAGAACTGAACTCATATTACTTGAATGCAAATGAAACACACTGAAATTTTACTCCTAAAAGAAAAGAGTTTGTGCTTTCTAGTGAGCATGGAAAACAAGGCCATCTTAAGGGGTTTTAAATAAGTACAATTACACCATGGGAGGAAAAGTGAAATGTTACTACCTCTTGCAAATGCATGGTACTGGATTTGAGAAGCAAAATATTTAGCAGTACTGAAAATGCATGATGGACAATTCTGGCACAATACCAGAATCAAACATCTAGTATATTGATGTAATTTTTTACTTCTAACTGTATCTGCTGGAGTCTGATTTATTTCAGTCACCCCCCACTTATTCCCTTGTAGAAATTGTTGACATAGTATATTACAGCCATCGATCAGTACCTGATTAAATGACTGAAGCGCTTTCATTACCTTCAAACCCAGATTGAATTGCTGCAGCAATCATGGAAGACAATATTTCACCTTGCTTTGAGGAGCCCCCATCCTGCTTCCAAGCCTTGATACTTATTGTTCAGCAGGTTTGGCTGGAGAGGAAGATTTGTGTTCTCCCTTTCCCAGCAGCAGTTAGGAGCAAAGGCAGAGGATTAACTGACTGTAGGACAGGTGTGGCATTGCTTTGTCTGTGAACTGAATGTGCACTTCAAATATTGACTGCGAGGGAGGGAGGCAGGCAGGAAGGAAAGAAGGAAAGAAGGAAAGAAGGAAAGAAGGAAAGAAGGAAGATTTTCAGAATTGAGCAGTCTGAACACAAGTGGTATTACTCCTTGTCTCTATTAGCTGTGCTACATCACCAAAAATACAAGCCCTTATGTTGGGCCTGTCAGGTATACCTTTGTCATTAGATTGCCATGGACATCTGGGCTAGATTTTCACCAGATTCTGGCCTGCTATTATTTGGAGGCAGAAGAAGACACAAGGTAGATTCCAAAACTACTTTACAAACAAGATTCATTGATGGTGTCCCAGTGGTTTGCTGCTGGCAGTGGCTGTAATTCCAGTGCCCTCAGCAGGCATCTGAGTCCCTTCTCTCTATAATTGCAGTACACAGTAGCACTGCTTTGCTTCCTGTTAATCTCATTGTTTTCTTTCCCTGTCTCTAGCTTCATTAGTGAGAAGAAATAATTTACCAGAACTAATAAAGTCATTTTACAGCACAAGCACTGGTGAATCTAAAGGAAAAGGAATAGTCCTGGTCCCTTTGAAACAGTAGAAGCAGAGCTAATAGAGACTAACAACCATAGTAGCCACTCAATCTTTGCTACTTCACCAGAGAGAAATATAGTCCTGACTTTAATTTTTGTTAATGGAAGATTCAGAAACTGTACTTCCACCAGCCTACCAAACCTCATTTGAGTTTTTGTGTGTCATAACATTGAGTTTGTAAGTCCCTTGAAACTATGCACAAAGGTATTTTGAAAATTATAAAGCCAGACTTAAATTAGCTCAATGCTCTGCAGAGCTGTTTAGTGCTAAATCAAGCAGCTACAGGAGAGATGTGCCTTTTTTAGTTTTATTTTTGCACAGTCAGTCACAGCAGAGGTGAGGTGTTTCGGAGCAGAAGCTGTAGGAAAGTCTCGTGCAGCATTGCCAGAGCTCTGCTTGGTCTGCAGCAAATGAGCCTGGCAGCTCCAGCACCTCTGCCTGGCCCTGTACATCTCCAGATAGAGAGATTAGGCTCTGTTCCAGGTAAAACCCTAGCCCCAGTCCTGCAAGCTTGGTTGGGATTGCATGGGAGAAGGCTGCTTCTGGTCTCCTTTCACAAGAGATTGTTTCTGGAAATCTTCCCCTTTCCCCACTGTCCCTCTTGGCTGGCTATGATGGCCAAGGGCTGCTCATACTCCCAGGCCCAAGTGCAGCAGTCCTAGGAAGGACAGGGCTCCCTGCCATGGACGAGGCATGGGCTGAGCATCTTTGCAAGCTCATTAATCTCCTTTCTCCTACTCCAGGAGAAAGCAGCAACCAACACAGACACCTGTGCAGGCTTCCCAGTGCAACTGAAACCTCTAAACCCCTTACACGTTCTGCAAATCCCACAGAGGGCTGAGCAGCTCTCAGCTACTGGCACAACTGGAATAATTTCTCCAGTGTCCTTGACTTCTATTTCTCACAGCAGTGCTGTCATCAGTGCAAAAAATATACAGCACTTTTGAGCAGCAAGAGATATTTCCTATAGGTACTAACTAGCTAAGACAGTCCAATTTCCTGGCTATAGCTGGAATTCAAATTGTCCAGGGGAAAGCACAGCACTTAATCACCCATTCTGGGTGAAAATTTAGAGAGTGAAACTCTTGCCAAATTGGATCAATTATTTTATTGGCTGAAATAAGTAATTATGAAGCTTTCCTGGCATACAATTAGCTCTTTTGGTTTCCTTTTCCAAGCATTGCAAACCTTTTAGGAGAAACAGCTACCAGGATAAAATTATTCAAGAGAAAATGATCCAAAGATCACAGGGCAATTTTTATACTTTAATGTTATCTCCACTGTAAGAGACATGGCAGGTTCCATATTTTAATTTTGAGGAATCAAAATGAATGGTTTTAAGAATTGCCTTTTATGCTAAGTGAAAGTAAGAGCAATGAATGTCTGTAACAAGGGTAGAGCATCTTCCCAATGTCAGGGTTAGAAGATGACCCCTAGCTGCTTTTTCTGATGGTCTTCGTTCTGCAATAATCAGATTTAGAAAAGCTTATCTAAGGCAGTTGAAAGTAATTTCACTTATGAAGACATGTCAGGGAACAGAAGTGATGCAATTTATGGACAGCCAAAGAAAGGAGTAATACTTCAGAAAAATTAAAATTGCTCCTTCCTATCATCCTTCAGTAGCAGAAGATATAGTAACAAGGGATTTGACTTGCAATTCTTCCTAGTGTTTTACAATTTTAGGAGACACTGTGGGTTCATTACATTACACAACCTCCATTAACCTTCGTCTCGTTACAGATTCAGGCTGTGCTGAGCCTAGATGGGGTGTGGGAAACAGGACAGAACTCACAAATGAGGACCCTGTACCTTTGGACAGACCTTGTTTTGTTCTTCTGAGAAGAAGTGAGCATGTCCCGGAACTGCATCCCTCTTTTCCATGGGACAGGCCTGTGCACAAGCTGTTTGCTCTCTCCACATGCAGCCTCCTGTCCCATAACACTGCAGAGCTGTGCTATGGCTGAAGGGAGGGCAGGCTCTGCAGGGGAGAGCACAGTGGGCAGCAGCTCTGCCTCAGGCATCTAATGGCACCCATTCTCAGTCAGTGCAATCCAGGATGCCCAGGCCTGGTGTCATTTGGCAACTCGTTTCTTACTCTATTCTGCACTAATTTGTAGATTAAACCCATCAAGAGACAGTCATGCCTATTTGAACAAAAAAAGGACATGTGAGGATCTGCCCACTGTGAATCCAGAGAGATCTTGGGTTTCATCATCATCCACCATCATTGCTTCCTACAGGCTCATTAAGGCAGAAGCCAGACTTCGGGTTGGTGGTGGTGAAAGTCAGGATTACTTGAACTAGAATAAAACAAATAACTTGTACAGCTCAAAAATATGTGAAACCCCACTGAAGATTACAGAAATCTTTTGCTTTCAGTGTCTTAAATACACAATTGCTAATGCATGCAGTAAAATTCCCTATGGGAAACCTAAGTAATGTCAAGTATTATATGCAAAGCAACCAATTTCTTGCACATTTAATCCATACAATAAAATAAATATTGCTTTAAGATTTAAATTACATAGGAGATATTAATGTTAAATTAAATTAATGAAATTAAATTAATGTTAAATTATTTTCACCATGTGGCAAAGAAACTGTGCTCCAGAATAAATTAATTGAACTCAAGATCAGCTGAGCTGATCCTTGTCAGCCAGTATGATTTCATCTGGATGTAATCTTATGGCCTTGCTTCAGTAGCATTGTGTGTGAGCTGGAAGGAACAGCTCAAAACATAAATCCTTTGCATTCCCCTGGCTCAGAGATGTTGTTGGTTCCTCTGGGAGGGAGGGAGAACAATTTATGCTCACTTACAGTCACTCTGTTTCAGGGGGAGGTTCACTTGATATCCTCCTTATGTGGTCACGTTCTCATGTCAAATATGAGAGATGCACAGAACAGGCTCCAGCTGAACCCTGCATGGCACTGCTGCTGCTGCTACTTTAGGGCAAGGTGGCCACAGGACTGCAGAGCAGCCCAGGCAGACTCGCAGGAATTACTACCCAGAAAATTAAACACCAAACTCCTTTCATCTGTGTGTGCATCTTCTACACAAAAGCATTGCAGCAAGGATGGAGGGTGATGATCCAAAAACAACCTCTGAGCTCTCAGTTTTCAAACCATTTATAAATTGTCAGATGTCTGAGAAATTATCTAGTACACCAAGAATTTGCAGGGGCACAAACATTACAGGAGGACAGAGTATGCTGGCTTGGGGTATTGCCTGTCTTTGTGTTTGCCCTCTGCTGCACGGAGGTGGGGAAAACCATCAATGATCTTGCATGGACAAGAAGTAAATTCTCAGAGAATTCAAATTGAGCAGTGGGTCCATTTAATGAGTCAATGGCCTTCTTACTGTTGAATGGCAATAGCCTCTGCTAAGAATTAGAGAAAGAAAAATAAATAGGAAGAAAAATCCATTTTGTGAGCAATTGCATCTGTCAAGATACTCTTACTTTTTCTCATTTTTAGTTTTATTATTACACAAAAGATGTTTGTTCTAGTCCCTCCTTCTCCAGACTGGGCTGCCTTCTTTCATGGATTTAGATGCTCAAAGGGAAAACTGTAATCCTCAGGTGGCCAGGAGCATTGTTCAAGCTGGAGTTTCCAGAGAGGACAGAGATACATGCCAATGCTACAGAAAGAGATGTTTCAGAAGAGATCCATACTGGGCACAGAGACCTCTGATATACCCAGGGACAAAGTGCTAATGAGAGGTGCAGAGAGACAAGTCTGTCAGCCAGAGCAGCACGGGCACAGCTAAAGCCACCCAAACACAGCATTGTTTTATGTCTAGCCAAAAGGACAGCTGTCCTTCCTACAGTCCTGTTCTCCTCCTGGCAGCCTGTATCTAAGCCTGGACAGTTATAGGTAAACAAGGCTTGAGCCAAGACTGGCTAGTTTCTTTAATTCTAGAGAGAAATATTTTGGTTGGGAAATGAGGAACAGACAGGGCTGAGTGTTCTGCCTAAAGGCCCAGAATTTAAAAGGGCCAAGGTGTGACCTCACAATTCAAACACCTACCCTTAGCCTTCAGAACCACAGTAACACCATACCACAGACATATTCCCTTCTTAATTAATCAAAATCTTTCTCCCACCTGTCGGAATCTGTGGGTATTGGTGATTCCGAGATTGTAGAATGTCTCTGTCCTTCTGGCCCGTTGCCAAAGAAGAAGCCATAATTCATCTGTGCTGGTTTCAAGGTTGTTTATTCTTGCTTATCTCTAACATGTTCTGCTGCCCTGCCGCAGGTCTGTCCTGCAGGGCAGCTGTGGGGCTCTGCCCCCAGTGGGATGGTACAAACATTAAATACCAGAAACTACATGTGCTATATTTACAATAATGTGGTAATATCTATCATCTACGTTGAACAGTGTGTCCCCAGCCTAAACCAATAGAAAAATGCCAACACTACAGTGAAACATGGAGGGCATGAAGAAGGAGAAAAAGGACAAGACACACCCAATTTCCTCCATCTTGTCCCCTCTGAACCCCTAATCTAGAAACCTAAAATTTTACTTTTGCACCTGTGCCACACTTAATTATTACTCATATCAAACACTCAGAGCTTGTAATTCATCCTGTAAGATTGAAAACTCTTTTCCATGGACAGAGATCAGAGACAGTGTCTCTGAGGGCTCTGTACAGGGGGGTTCCTGACCTCCTGCCGGGGTCCCAGGCCCTCCAGGGCAGCCAGAGGGAAGCCCTGGATTCCCACACCCACCCAACTTTTCTACCAGATATAACCAAAATCTACTTGTTCCCATGGTGGCTGACATAGCCTGCCTGCATGCCCAGCCCAGCTAGGGAGAGGATTTCATACCGTGCTTCTCAGGTTGCCCCAGGCATCTGTTTCATGTGTTTTGAATGGGAGTGGAATGAGCCATTGCAGGACTTCGTAATGTGCTGAGACTGAGCCAATATGTGCACAGAGCAAGCTAGTGAAGGAAACCAGTAAGGTGACTACTGCACTTTGTGCTAGTTCTGGCTGGCATGGATTATCCTTCTTCTCAGCAGCCCCTATGGTGCTGTGGATCAGATCTGTGCCCGAGGGAGTGTTGGTGTCACACCAGTGTCCTGGCTATTGCTAAGCAGAGCTTGCAAAGAGAATTTCTGTTTCTGACTCTGCCCCCACCCCCCAGTAAGTGGGCTGAGGGTGGGCAGGCAGTTGGGAAAAGACATAGCCAGAAAGTGGATCTCAGGTGGCCACAATTATATTCCAAGCCATGTAAAGGATATTGGATACCCTATAACACCATGGGCTGGAGCAAAACTGGGGTTTTGTCTTTCCAAAGAAGTTATTGCTCAGAGACCGGGGTCTGTCTGCCTGTGGGAGGTGGTGAGTGATTGCCCTTGCACCACTTGACTGTTCTTTTTCTCTTTCCCTCACTTTAAGTCGTCCTCATCTTGACCCATGAGTTTTTCTTGCCTTACTTTTCTGATTCTCCCTATCCCACTAAGAAGTGAGTGATCAGCTTAAGCTTAACCACTGGCTGGGGTCAATGCACCTCATGCTATAGAAGTCATTGCCTTTCTGGACCTGTGAGATTGCTCTAGTGGAGTTTCCTGGAGGTTGTACTGGCTTTTCTTGTAATAATTTCAGCAGTGAGTCAGCTAGTTTTGCTGCAAGTTAAATGAGAACAGTAAACAGGCTTAACCAGGCTTTTATTAGTAAACACAGAAGCTTGTCTAAAATGTTGCCATTCATGAGGGGTACTCATGTTATTTTCTGCATTTGAATATCTTTATACTGTTTTAAAAAATTAAAGATGAGATGTGAACTAAAAAATACCAGTACAGATGTATTGCAACATTAGGAAAACATAGTTGTGGAACAGACTCCCCCATCTGAGGAACTAAATTAAAAACTTCGGCTTAGGACTTGAACAAAGAATTGCGTTTTCCCATTTCTTGCCCTGAAAGAGAAAATTTAAATTCATGCTGCATCATTTTTATATTGATTACAAAATATTTAATGATGCTATACTTATTCTGCTTAAGACAGTGTTTCAATTAAACATGATACACATAAGAAAAAAAAGGATTGCTGTTAGTGAACTTAGTACCATCTGATCACAATTCTGTGCAATGTGTTCTAGGATGAGCAGGGAGGTTGGGCCAGGTTACTCACTGTGGTTCCTTCCTGACTCACTGTGGTTCCTTCCAAGCCTAACACCTCCTTTGGTTAATGGCCTGGACAGCAGTGACAATATGGAGTGTGCCCTGCAGAAATGTGCTAGGTGTAGGCAGGGGTAATAGAGAGGGCAGGGAGCTGCTCTGTGGTTTCCCACATTTCCCTTTGTCAGAAGACACAGAACTTGTGATGGATTAGGCATGATTTAGGGGGGAGAAGAGGGAAGGCAGACTTTAGTCTTTAGGAAATCCTTGGAAATCTATGCTTAAGAGTCTCCATTATTTCCCAAAAAGACACACTCTGACACAAATTTGCTATGCTAAGCAAAACAAAACAAAACCCTAGTCTGCTTTTACCCAAAGACAAGCAAATTTGGTTTTGTAGATAAACTTGTAATTATAGCACAGCTGGTGCAGAAATTATTTGGTTTAATTTCTCATTTGTTTATGACTGTGATTTAATTACTGCAATCCCTGTTATCAGCTCCTTTAAACTTCTAATTATTACAGGGCATCAAGAATATAATTTATTGCCTTTCGACAAAAAATTGCTTTCCACAAAGTGGCAATCCATCAAGTGAAATTGTGACATTAATCAGTCTATTCCCAAATACAACATATATGAATAAGGATGACCAGAGCTAAATTGAATTAAGAGATCAGGAGATCACAGGATGTTACCTGCAGTTTAGGTCAGGATTGTTTAGGATTATCCGTGTAAAATCACATGTGATTTGAATGAAGGTTTTTTCCCTGCAGAACAAGTTTTCAGTATGAACACACTTGCCACATGCCTGGGTGTGTGATGGACACATGGCATCAGCAAAATCAATGTCATCAGCTTTTCAAATTACAGAATCACAAGGGTTTTTTTGTGATTAGCCTGAATGTGAAGCATTCTTCTTCGTATATAAGATAGGCAAAACATACAGGACTCTAGAAGGCAGATGTTAGAGAACCCAAAGCAAAACAAGATGAGGGGAGTACCACCTCACTTTCAGGTCCAGGAGACAGGGGGGTTGATCCTCTCAAGCTGAGACAACCTGTTGATAGCTTTGCTCAACACCAAACTTGTGTGCAGCTGTAGTTTATTACAATTCAGAGGTAATCCTCATGTTTCTGTTTTAATGTTACTCATTCTTCTGCCGTGCATTTCAAGTAAATGTTTGAGTCAATAGGCAGAGAGCACTGCATAATCCCTTCTTTCAAAAATTTTGCATAGTTTTGACATTGTGCACAGAAACCTGTCTCCATAACCATTGTGTACCTACAGAATGTTTTTCTCTGTGTAATTATTCCTGTTTGTCAGCTGGAATGACTCTTTCACTTTTGCTCCTCTATAACCAGGCAGGTATATATAAGATCTCCCAAAGTCCTCATTCACAGTCCCTCTAAGTTGTTTCCACTGGTGTGGAACAATTTCTGGAGGCCACAGGGAGGTGTAAAGGTGGATTTTGAGGCTGAGGAAGAATATAAAACATGAGTTTTACATTTCTGCATTGCTCCTGGCTTTGCACAGAGTCTGTGGATCTCTGCCCATCACATTTCTCAGTGGATGTGAATTAGGGCCATTGATTTTTTCTGAAAGACATATCTGACTTGCTGCAGATGAACAGGTTAAGCTACACTTTCAAAACTGTTATAACAACAATTCTAGAAGGCAGATCTTCAGATGTATAAAAATACCAGTTCTTTGGGAGGGAACTGGTTCTTTGGAGAGAAAGGAACTGGACATAGCTATTAATAGTTGTCATGTAAGAAAAAAGTGACTAAACTTAAAATTTCGTAATTTTATCAGTAAGCACCTTAAATGCATTAATGTTTGACTACTCTTAAAATTGCAATGATCCAACAGTATGATGTCATTTGTTTATCTTTATGTGCAACTCCTGGGCACATATTACCAGAGCTGCCTGTGCAAGTCAGTCTGCCCTGATCACACAAATACCTGGATGGTTTACAGCATCCTCTATTCAAATTCTTTTGGTTTTTCTCTGCCTGTTTTTGCATTTTTCCCACACACTTTGAGACAACAAGCACTGCTATAACATCATTACTTAATTTAGGGTGTATCATAGCATCATTGAATACTTTAGGTTGGAAAAGACCTCTAAGATCATTAAATCTAATTGTTAACCATTAAATCATGTCCCTAGATGTCACATCTACACATCTTTTAAATACCTCCACGGATGATGATTCAACTCTCCTGAGCAGCCTGTTCCAGTGCTTGACAGCCCTTTGACTGAAGACATTTTTCCTGATATACAATCTAAACCAGGGGTGACACAACTTGAGGCCATTTCTTCTTGTCCTACTGCTCACTACTCAGGAGGTGTTCTGTTTAGTTCTGTGAAATAGAGAGACTTGAACCATGTGATTTATGTCTTTTCGTGTGCATGTGCATACACACACGTGCAAAATTATTATATATTTCTGTCAAATATTTCTGAGATTAGAAATCTATACAACATCAGATACCTAAAGTATCAACTGATGGATGTATCTATGACTCTTAATTAAATCAAACATGAATTAAGCCTACTGGAAAGCTACAGCCTACCTTTGGACAAGCATGTTTTTTATTTTGAGTGCTGGAATTAATTTCACAAGGTTGCTTAATGGTGCTGTCAAAACAAATACATTTTGCAGAAGAAAAGTGCTGGCAAAACAGGAAGCAACTGAAGAGAAAAGATATATTCATAAAGGATTCTTCTATTCATTTTGATATTAATTGATTAATTAGAATCCTGCAATTGTTGTGCTCCTAAAGATCTGTTGCCTGTTTGCTAAGCTGTACAATGTACTGAGTTTATTGTAAAATTAATGCTGCCATAATTTCCTGAATGACTATCAGACCTCTTCGATATGAGGTATCTTATAGCTAACATATGGTCCCAATTCACTGTTAAAACCTAAAAGAAGTCACACACACACATTGGAAAAGAAAAAGAAACAGAGCAAAAGAGTTTTAAAAGTATTAATTTGATTTATATTTCTTCTAAGTGCACCCTTCTTTAATGACATAAATACTTAATCCTGAATTTTCCAAAGTGATAAATGATTTCAGACATCTTATTATGGATACCTTTTATGTCAACACTGTTCTGTGAACATACAACAAATCCTATTCAAAAAAGTAGTATTTTTTGGTGGCTATTACAATGTGAAGTTTGAACTGGAATAGGAATTTTCTATATTGAATCTTACAATGGACTTGAACATCTATGATTTTTTTTCTCAGTGCTTCCTCTCATTGACGCCTAGTAGGATATTCAAAGTCCTCAGCAGCTGATTTAGATGTCTGTCACTGCTTAAAACTTCTGAGTTCCAGAGAAATTTGATTGATTTCTTTTTTTTTTTTTTTTCCTTGATAGTGATAGCAGACATTCTGGGCATCAGAAACAAGGATGAAACCAAGAGATAATAATTGTAGATCTCATTTCTGCGCCCCAGCTAGGCTCAGCTTGGAGGATACATAAAAAGGGTTCCTGGAATTGTAACTTTTTTCTATGAAGTCTTCATTCTCCAGGACTTAGTTCTGCAAGTACTGAGCCCTCTGAAACAGCTGCTCATGACTGGGGTGAGAAATGCCCAAAGACCACATATTTCAATGTGCTGTTGCTCTAGATGTGCTTTGGGTGCCACTAAGGGGACTGTCACCACAGCCACTTTGTCTCTCCCATTAGAGCTGCTACAGAGCACGGTCACCTGTAACTGATGGCAGCTGTGTGGAGTGGAGGGCGCTTCCCAACCTGCTGTGTCACCTGTGAGATCCAGCTTCTAGAAGAAACAGAGGCTGGATGGGGCTATCAGAGCTTCTCAGAAATCTCTTACTTTAAAACTTTCCGAACAAAGCAACAAACCTGTTCTTCTATATACTTGAAGTGACACCTTGTCTTTTAGTAAAACCTGTGAGAAAAAAAATACCTTCATATTTTCTGTCCTATTGAAAAAAAATCAATTAACCGCATTCCCAAATGATAGCCTGTAGGGGTTCATCATAAAATCCCACACTGTCAGATCACATCCTCCTTAAAATTACGGTCTTCTCATTTCCATCAAGAAAATGTAATCAGAGGAGGACTCTGCTGCCTTCCCCAGAAGCGGCAGAATAAATGGTCTCTGCTAAGATTATTTATACAGGAAATTTAATTCCTAAAAAGCTTTAAAAGGCGATGTTAAAATGGTATGACAATGAAGACTACCAAGATCAATAGAAAAACTGATGTTCCAAAAAAGCAGATCCAATTAGACGGAGATCTTGATGCACTGATCACATCTGCAGTGCACTGGGAGTACATGACAGCCCAGCAAATTCACCCAGTGCGCTGCTCACAGACCTGTCTGTCCCCAGTGCCTGTCATGGAGAGACCTGCAGGAAAACATCACAAGTGCCCAGAAGAGTCCCAGTCACTGCAGTCTCCTAATGGGTGAGCACTGGACAAGGAAGGTGAGCAGAGTTCATGCTGAGCCCTGCCTGGGGCACCACCACAGCACTGTGCTGGCTCCAGTGCTCCAGGAAAGCAAATTAATCAAACAACTATGCAAACTATCAAGAAAGAACAATTTCCTCACAGTTCTGGAGCATCATCGCCAGAGAAAGAAGAGAAATACCTGTAACCATGGATGCTTAAAGGAATAAAAGTTGATACAAATCACAAAATTATTCTCTACCTGTTACTTATCTGTCTAACCACTCTATATCCTACTCAATTGTATTCTGTTACACACAGGATTTCTACCTCTAGTAAAATGCATTTTGAAGAAAAGAGAACAGCTAAGTGTGCCCCTTTTTTGCCTCTAATATATGATCAGATTTTTTTCTGTCATAAAGTGAGAACTACAGGTTTAAACTTGGAATATAAGCAGAGAAGTTAAGAGAATCATAATTTCTTAATATGAAAAATATTTTCCTGTAATAATCATGCTTAGTGAAAAGGAAAGTATAGAAGAAAAAGCATTACAATAATATTTGTGGCTTCTTTTAATATGAGTTCAGAAAAATAATCTAGCATAAGCTCAATTTTAAATGTGAGGCATTTCCTGATTAAATATATTATGTACTTTGCCAGATCAAATCTTATTATAACAAGACATTAGAAAGAAAAAACAAACATGCAACTTTCATTCAAATGAAAATTTTGAATTTTTCTTTCTAGTTATGCCCCTTAAAAATTATTTGCAACACATAATTAAATAAAAGATTGGAATTTCTACAAGCACAGAGATTAGTATGGCCTGCTCAGGTAATAAAGGAACTCAAGTGCTGCAATGTCTGCACTTATTTAAATTAAGCAGAAAGTTTATGTGTAAAGGTGAAGCTGGAATATTAAGCAATATTAAAAAACAGAACCCATTTGTCATGTTGTAAAATTGGCTGAACTAAATAGAACATAAAATTGAAAATTCTCTGGCTTGATGCTATGTGATTTTTCTAGAATTTGGTACACTTCTTATACTTTGCAATGTGAGGTTTTCATAAGAAAAATTGTAATAATTTGAACTGCAAGTCGGAATTCATTTTCCTTTATTTCCATACAAATTCTGCAATGTTGCTACAAAAATTCCTCTGCTTCTTGTCCCCCCTGTTTCCTTCAATATAGCATAGCACTATGGTTTTTTTTTAATCATTTCGGGATATTTTCTCCCAGTGGAATTAACAAAATATAATTCTGAAGTGAGAACAAAAGCCATCAAAATCAATCTTTCCTTGGACTTCAAAAATATAAATTATTCCTCAAACACTTTAACATTGATACTCCGGTCAAGAAAATCCAAGGTAATGAAAAGGGTCTGGGTGAGCTCTGAAGCTGCAGCTCTACTTCTAAAAGCATGGGACAACTCTGCATGGAGATGGTTTCTTCAAGAAAATAGGAAGCCTTAAGCTTTCTAAATGAAGTCCATAAGGAGTGTTCATAAGGAGCAGAGAGCAGTGGAACTTCTTGGGATATTCAGGAGATTCTACCTCTTCAAATATGAGATGTTTCACATGAAAAAGATTCATTTTGCTAAAGACTTGCTGTAAGCACTGTGGCTGTTGAGTGTGGAGGGGGGGCAGCCTTTGTGGCTGGTGCAGGAACACCCTGCAACACTGATCCCAGAACCAGGGAGAGTTGGGATAACTGGCTGCATGGAAAAGAGACAGCTTTTATCAAGTATTTCTGCTCTGAGTCAATGCTTACTTCAAAACCTAGGAAGACTCTGGAAAATCTATCTGCTTGCTCAAATAGTACTGTTTCTACCACTGTTAGTTTGCATGAATCAGGGTACATATGAGCTGATAATTATAATTTTCTTATGGAAGAAGGACACATGTCATGTTTTTAGCATGCTTTAGCATGTTTTTGGATCTGGGGTTGATCAGGTTGAAACAGCAAATAGTTTGTGCCTTACTCCAAAAATCAATTCCATAATTTTTTTTTTCTAAGTAGGAAATAAAAAGTTTTATTTTCTGTCCTTTTTTTTTCCTATGTGGATAAAATGTGAAAAATTGATCTTTCATCATTTCTTAGGCACTTACTAAAAGAACCACTAATGGCCTCTGACAAAACCTGTGCTGATTTAGCCCTACACAGGAATGTCCACCCATGAGTTTTACACCTGGCCAGAATCCACCATCCTCAAGCAAATTCACACCAAACAACCACCACCATCTGTGACCACAACACCCCAGTCATGTCCCACATGGCTGCCTTTCTTTCCTGGGTGCCAGTGCTTTCCCTGGAGGGAAGGTCCTCACCTGTCAAACAGCATCCTTTGTTGTCCTCAGTTCCTTCCTCCCTCTCCCCTCTTCCCCTGCAGCAGAACCTGGTTTCTCTTGTAAATTTAACCATTAGCAGTGTTTGGTAACTTCCTTGCTTGCTGGGGTTTTGGACATCTTCTACAAAGGCACAAATACCTTTAAGAGCATCCACCCACAAAGCTGTCAGCATGTTCAGTACAAATACACCTCACATTCTCAGCTATGAACAGTACTTTCCTGCCCAATAATGTTCAGACTTTGTGACACTGCCTGTGATTCCAGATTTCTAAATTATTCTCTCTGACAGACATTTTCAAGAGCTTTTTTTTGTGTCAGCATTCACCAGTGATGTGCTATGGTAAATATTTCACTCTATTAAAAGCCTGCAGGCAGTCTTCTTTTTATTTTCAGCATTCCATCCTGTGCTGTTTTGATGAGATACTTGAAAGAAGATTGAAAAATTTCCACTTCACCTCTGAGCTTGTATTTTAATTACAAAAAACATGGAGTCAGGTCAGATTCTTAATTTAAATTGATCTGTGAATTTCCTGTCTTTTCTTCTTTTCTTAGGTCTTCTCCTGATCTTCATTCCCCTGGGACAGTGAGCCAGAGGCAGCAAGAGGCATTAAAGTATCAAGAGTTGTTGGGGTTCTTCTGGGAGCTCTCCCCACCTGCCAAAGGTTCCAGTCAGGAGTTAGACTTTGATGATCCTTGTGGATCAGAATATTCTGTGATCCTGCACACCTTTGCCTTGATAGAAAGGTAAAAGGAACTGAGTTTAAAACAACAAGTGGTTTGGGGGAAAAGAAGAAAATCCAGACAAGCTGAATTGTTTCAGTAAGCAGCTTTGGAAAACAAGATTTTGACAAATTGTTTCCCCTATTAATCATTCTTTTACACCTATCTCATGTAGGCACTTAGTTGGCAGCTTCTCCCTGCAAAAGCCAAGTCTGTTCCCAGCTGTGAGTTTGTAATCTTAAAATGCTGCTTAAAAGCCATTTGCATTCTCTAAATAAAAGAACCTGGGGGACAGAGTATCTGTTAACTGAGCATGAGAAGAGCCTGTGGATCCAAAATTGTTAATCCTGAAGCGAAAATAACACCAGCACCAAGAGAGCAACCAGAGGTGAGTTGTTACACATCCTCCATCAGTTGCAGTGGGGCTGCTGGTGGAATGGCTTAGCAGCAGGAATCTGTCCCACAGGCTCTGCTGCTGTAGGAGTCCACAGCATTGGGTGGGAATATCTCCTGTACGGTATGGATATATGAAATCTGCACAACTTGGGTGAGAAAACCTTTTCATTCTCCTAAATAACTTCACTGCTGAAACACTGACAGTCTCTGTGAGTTTCAGCAGCATAAATACCATCTTTATGAGCTTCAGAGGCCAGGAGAAGTGGTCTGTATTTCTGCTTGGCACTCAAATGGCAATTAGAACAAAGCAGGAAATTTCTTTGTAATTCTGTCAGTGACATTATCTTCTGCATAAGTTTGCATTCAAATTAGCATGACATCTGTCCTTCTTGCAAGACCCCTAAATGCTGCCCAGCTCAGGAACACAGAGAGTTTAATTGTGGCCTTGTAAAAGAAAATTTAAGAGGTGTCAGCATGATGACTGTGACTGCTGAAACATGTAGGTACAATTAATGTTCAATTAGGCTGTTTAAAGATGTGAAGTGTCTGTGGCTCATTTTATTGCTGGAGCAAACCCACGTTACTCAAACAGAATAAATATTTGTTTTGCTCTATGGTAAGCATCTGACTTTAAGGATTTTTGTCCCCTTGATCTGGGAGGGGTTTTTTAGCCATGGTCTTTTCAGCTGCACTGGGTCTAACAAAGCAGTGTCCCACTGTCCATGGGATCCAGCTCTCAAGACCTGGATCCTCCTGTAGAATCTTCACCAAGTTGAAACAGATTATATTGATTCTACCAGCTTTAGCTGAGCTCTCTGTGAAGACCCAGGCATCTCATCCTGGGCCTGAATGAAGTACTCAGCTCTTGATGAAGGCAGTAACCTCTGTACAAGAAATAAGCACTAGGTTTTTTTGTGGAGAAGCCCCTGAGATGGTAGGAGCAGGTGACAGTCGCATACAGTGATGAAAATGATGGTGATGCATTTGGCAATGCATTTGGTAACTCAGAGGATCATGGGTTTATTACATTTGAGTTTCAGCTGCATAAATTACATCTTTATGAGTTTCAAAGGCCAGGGGAAGAAGTCTCTATTTCTGCTTGGCACTCAAATCACTACTTTGATTAGTAGTTTTGCTTCCTGTTGGCATCCTTCCTTGATGTATTTTCTTTAGTATTGTCTTTGTGTTACTTTAATGTCAGTGCAACTTGCTCCCATGGTCAATATGATCTCCAGTGGAGCTGACAGTCTGTTTTACTTCAGAAGAATTTATGATCCTCTGCTGTCAACCCTGCAAAAGCTCTCTTCAGGCTGCAAATTGGAGTTGCTCAGGTGACCTCCACCATCCTTTCCAGCCCAAAGTATTCTATGAATCTATGAAGGAGACATTTAACCCCCAACCAAGCAGGTGGGAGGTGGGTATGAACTTGAGTGGCTGAAAGGCCACAGACTCTCTCAGGGAAGTGTGATGGATGATTTAATGAATCATTATGAGTGTGTGGGCTCTGCCTTCCAGTGGGTGAGATCTGTTTCACTCCATCTTTGTCTCACATTATAAAGCAGGAAAAAAGTACTCTCCTGGAACTTTTTATTTATATTTCACAATAAAAGTTATGACAGCTGGAATAAAGCCATTCACAGATTTATTATTTTCAAAAGTACAGACTCAAACTCACAGACAAGTAGAAACTATGGTAAAAGAAATAGAAGATTTGGACTTAAAAGGAAAATAAGTGATAAATCACGGTGGAGTGGGAAGATGGTTGGCAGGTGGCATGGCTTTGAGCATCAAGGCTGACAGCCATTTCCCTCTGTCCACTTTCTGCTGCAGCTGAGCACAATTCAAATTGAGTAGGAGGAAAAGCCATGATGACACTATCAAGTTCAGAGAGGAAAAAGCAAGGGTGGTCTCCCACTAACCATAATTTTTCAGGATTCAGAGAACTAGATAGTCGTCATAACAAGTTGGTATACCTGGGCAAGTAATTTCTAAAGGCTGGTAGAGCACTTGCCTGTGTTTCTTGTGCCAAAGAAGGGTTGAAGTGTTTGTGAGATGTGGCTTCAAGCAAGACCTCTTGTCTGCTTGTACTTTCAAGACCCTAACTCACTGTGTCCATTTGTCTTTCTCACATAAATCACTGCAAGCTTCTTCTTGGCCACAGAGAGGAGATGGTCACAGAGGCCTTTTAGATACCAAAGAAAGTCTGAAGAAGAAAAAATGTTGTTACAGATCATATGTGCTGGAAATGCTAGGGAGGAAGGAACTGAACCACTGAGGAAGAAGTGGCATGTGTTGTGTCTGTTTTAAAGTACTTTTCCAGTAAGAGAAAGGCAAAAGCTTAAGAACCAGGCATCAGGCTTGTGAGCTCTCTTTTCTCTTGTGTTCCTTTACTGCTATGTGTCAGACCATAATAATTATATAGATACAAGGATGTTGTACAATGGGCAAAATTTACTGGTGGCATCAACAATGAAGCGATAAGTGAGGGCAAGAAGGAGAATGTTTACCTGGATATCAACACCCTTGCTCTTGCTGGTATTATACATCTTTCCAGATGTTCTTTTTAATGCTCCAATGCTGAAAATGTTTGATTTTTTTTCATTTACTGAAAGTTAAACTTCCTACATAATTCTAACATGGTAAAGAATTCAAACTTTATCAAAGATGTTCTAAGAAAAGCCTTTTTTCAATTTAATTTGTTTCAAGATTTATGCACATTAGTTTCAGCTGAATGCTGTGATGTAACAGTTAAATTGTAGCAAATAACTATGTCACGAAACTGCTCAAAAGATTGTCAGTCTTTCTCTCAACCCCAATCCTTGCATGTCAGAAAATCCCTCTGTCCTTGACTCACTTTCTGCCAGGAGTTTCCCCAGCAGTCTCTTCTGGGAATGGTGCCAGCCTAGCTGGCTGGCAGCAGGGATGGCACACACGCCCTGAAGCGCAGCAGGGGTGGTGTGCTGGCTGATCTCCACAGGCCATGAACATTTTTGCCATCACACTTACACTAAGCCACTGTAATAATCACATGGCAAGATTCCCACCAGCCTGTCTGCAGATGAACGATCTGACCACTGAAAAAAGTTCATGAGATCATTAGTCCCCCCAGCAAAAGGCTTTCTTGGAGATAGTTAAAGGGAGATTGCAAACCTCGCAGCACTCAGGCAGGGAAGTCTGTGCTGCTGTCCTGGCACTGTGCATTGCAGGGTCTTGATGGTTCCCAAACCCCATGCAGCATCACAGCCCCACAGAGCAGCTCATCCCATTCCTGCTGTGTGATTTAACACAGAATTCAAGGTGAATGTCTCAGCTCCAGGCAAGGAAAGGCAGTGACTCAGCAAAGGGACCAGACTACCTCCACTGCAGTTCATTATGTGGCTGGGAATCCAGAACAAGGGAGAACATTATTTCATCAAATGGCTATCGGGGTTTTGCTTGTTCATAGTCTATTTCTGCGCTGAATGCTAAAAGCATTGGGGTTTTTCTTTGTTTAATTATTAAGCTCTTGTAAAAGATGCAGCTTCTCCTAAGCCTGTGCAGAGTCCCTGAAAAAAATGAGATGGCTTTGAGGAATGAAAAGCTAAATTCAGTGAAGATGTATGTTCATAACAGATTATTTCACTAATCGTAACAGGGCCTTTACATGCACCAAAGCTAGGCTTGATTCATTAACTTCCATCGTAATTGATGAAAGACTTTAATTTTTTCCTAATCTCACATACACTTATTAATTCTTAAATCAAATATACATTACAGCTGAAAATGCATGTTCTGAGAGCAATTGAACTAAAGTACAGTGTGTATTTCTCTGTGTATCCTGGCAAACAAATACAGCAAGACCTTTGTGAATATTTTTCCTTGTAGGAGTCTGTGTTCCACTGTTTGTCTACTGTAATGAATATTTTTACACTGCTTTTTGAGATGCTTGAGTGTAATTACTTGCTTATCTGGATAAACATGGTTTATTTTAAAAAATATTTCTACTTGGTGTTTTTTGTTTTTTTTTTTCTTTAAGAAGCAAAATATGAAAACTGTAAACCAGATATTTCTTCTGCATTTAGACTTTCCATCTTTCTCTTTGGAAAAATTTGAAAAAATGAAGAAGTGAAGATTCATTTAAAAATCAAATATGAAACCAATGAGCCTAATGGATTTCCTAAGCATTTCTGCATTATTTTTTTAATGAAAACTTTGCAATTTTTATGTTATTTTAATAAAATTAACCATATTGATCCAGGCTTGGATGTCATCCAAGAAAATGGGTATTGATAAAAAACCCTTTTTCTCAAGTCCTTTACTAAAATATGGACATCATAGATATTCAAAACATTAACTACAAAATATTTTTTTCTATCTCACACAGCATTCTCACACCAGAAATGCTATGTTATCATAAGAAAGTTCCTAATTAATGGTGATGTTACATTCAGATTTGATTGCAAATTGTGCCACAGAGTAGATTCTGATAATATTTGTGGATCCATTTTGATGACTCAAGAAGTCTGGATAAGGTTTGAAAGAGACAAGTAGTCTTATTTTTAAATAAAAATAATAAATAATATTAATAAATAATACATAATAATAAATAAAAATAAACAATAAAATTAAATAATTTAATAGTTTAATAATTTAATAAAAAATAATAATATGGGATATATCAATAGTAATAATGGCATCCACAAGGCAACTATACAAATATTATGGCTTATTCTGTTGTCTCCTCCTGACTACCTTTCTGCCAGAAAACTTGGCTTGAAATAAAATAGCCTGAGATATCTAATTAGATGAAATAGTAGTAGAAACAAGGTAAACTACTCATCACAGGAAAGAAAAGAAAAACAATACACCAGCTACTAAATAATATGGTAACTTTTTAATGAATGGGATTTTTAAATAAAGATTTTTTTTCCTCCTAGACTATACTTTTTAGAACAGAACTTTAAACTGACTGACTAAAAAAATCTTGATTTTCTTCTGGAAAAAATACCTTTTGCAGAAAGCTAATAATTTTTTGCATAAACAGGTTGAATCTTTCAAAAATTCAGTCCTGGAATGTAAAGAAGTCGAACAGTCTAAAAAACTTAATTTTTTTGTTTAAAATAACAGACCATTTTATGCCTTCAGATTCTATGATTTTGTAGTGCAGGATATAAATCAAAGTTGGAATTAATTTTTTTTTGTCCTTTCAAAGGAAGGATTTGGTTTAGTCTTCACTACTGTTTATTCAGCCCTTCGTTTCACTGCAGTGCATTTCTTTTCTTAATTGCTTTTAGGAAGGGAAATATTCCAAATCATGGCATCATTATGAAATTAATGATCAGGTTTCCATCCAGCTCTACTGTGGGTCTTGCAGTACAACTTCTTATACCAGGAATTACATCAAGTAATCTCTACAGAGAAAATCCAACAATATACCTGTAGGCATTTTGTACAGTCAAGGAGAAAGAGTTGCTGGTTTGTGATTAAAGGGGCTTTCATACATACTTAAAATTAGTAAAGGCTTAAGTATGAAGTTAAGCCTTGTCCATGAATTGTTCAGCTGCCATTTATAATCAATGTCAGAGATTTAAGAAAGTAACCAACACAGTTTTCTTTCATACCAGATTTGCTCTTTTTGATATGTTCCTAAGAGAAACATCAAGGAACTTTCATAAAAGCTAACATGTAGCAACAGTCATTGCAAAGTGTGTGTAAATTAATATTATTTTTTAGACAGAAGCTATCTTCAAATGGTGCAAATTTTAAGAGCATCTTCCGTCAGCAGAGCAAGTCCTGTGTGTCTCCTTTTAACAAATATTCACTACAGAAGTGGTTTGGTATCCTTGACAATTTCCAGCTATATATACAAGTCCCAAAGAAATATTAATCCCGCTGAAGTTGGTGTAAAAGATGTGTGTGGTTTTGAACTTCTTTACTGATTAAAACATAGGTCCAGACTTAGAATCTTTACTCGACAGTAACTGCAAAACTTGTGCAAAACAAGTGTTTTAACTTGTTAAATTCTCAGAATTAACCAGGCCCACAGAGAGGAGTCATATCACTTTTCTGAGTTTACTCATGCCAGGGAAAGTTGTGATGCTTGTAGCAATATAGATGTAGAAGAGCAAAAAAGTATTTGCTGAATCTTTATAATGCCTGTCTTGTAAATGGCAACAGTGCATCCACACAGGTGCTGCCTGCACGCTGACAGCTCTTTGTAACTCAAAGCCATTGAAGGCAGTGGTGCAGTTATTCAAACATTACAATTTCTGCAGAAAGAGGAGAAGCTTTGCAATATATACAACATCCTATTTCTTCCTCAGGCATTCCATATCTATCTGAAATTTAAAAAAACAGGAAGGGAGGCTATTCTTGTGTTGAAAACTCAGGTGCTTTACAATGCTCTCTGAAGATGTACAAGGTCTGTAAAAAGGATTGTGGTAATCCTTGCCCGCTGGCTATGAACCAGCCAGACTCAGATCACCTGCAGACATGTTAGCAAATATTCACTTTTTTTCCAATAGTGAGAAATAAAGCTTATGTAAGTATAATGGGAAAGCACTTTATTACTATTCTCATACTTAGATTCACATACACAGATAAAATCTGGCAGAATAAAAAGAGAAAACAAAAGCAAAACCAAAGATAAGTAGGTTTCAAGCTAAGAATTTGTTCAGAATGAAGATGATAGCTGAAGTGAAGAGCAACACTGGAGTAGGATAGAGTGGGAGTGAAATACAGGGAGAGTACATTTGCCGGCAGGAGAGGCTGCTGCAGGTTACAGTTCCACTATGGGACTGCTTTGAGAAGGATCTGTGTTCTGTGAATAAAAATCTCCAGCAGCTTTAACTGGCTGTTACAGGAGACAGTTCTTACAGGTAGTCAGAGGCACTATACAAAGAGGGAAGGACTGTTTCCACAATGAAAATGCTGTGGTCCAAGGATGTAACAGTGAATTTTCCTCCACTGCAAAAAATCCATGTACTAGAAATCTGCTAAGGCAGTGGAAGGACTTTTCACACTGCCCTAAGAAGGAGAAACACAGTCAGGAAGACCTTTCCTATCTTAGCCCTGGGGTTCTCATTGCATATCATAAAAAGAAATATGAAAGGCCATGACTCTCACTCTCAATCACCATCTGCAGAGTAATTTCTTCTCCCAGATTTGATTCCAGGTGGGTTGTATGGGGTTCTTTCAATTCATCAGTTACTGGGGAGCTTTACAGAGAAGGAGTTCCTTCTCCATCTGAATATGGATGGTAGGATTAGAATAAATGCAAAGTTTATTACCATGTTTTATATTAATACTTGTAATTAATGAGCAGAATAAGCATGCACAAATGACTCCGTAGACATACATATAATGCATAACTGAATTAAAGAACATCATTTATCTTCAGTTTGCCTTTTTCCTCTCATTTGGAATACCTGACTATCTGTAATAGTGGTAAATAAAAATCCTCGGAATACTACATGGTATAACAACAAGTAGTGATCTGTCTTAATTCTCTTCTGCCAGCTAAAAACTTAATTTTAAATGAAAAGTTCTCCCTTGACTCTTTGAAGTAACTGCAATTACATTCATTTGGGCCAAGACTAAATTTAGCCCCTGAAATCCAATAAACTCTATTGGCACAAGAAACTAACTCCCAGAATCCTACAAATCTAGAGCCATCAATTTCTCAAGTTAGACTTAGATCAAAATGTTTGACTGCAATTCACTCCACAGGACTAATCCCATTTACCTCATTTATGTGAAGATCTTCCTTTGCTTTGAGCAAAGTCAAACCTAATAGGTCAGATGGTGGACATGGTGTTGCAATTCTGTACCTGGACTGCAAGAGAATTAAATATCCTGAGGCCCAGGAGGAAAGATATCAACCAGTGACAGGGTAGCCAGAGGCAAGGGACAGAGTATTTTCATGTCAGATAGCCAATGAATTCCACAAAATCATGTCCATCTTCTAGATCTTTTCAGAGACCATAGGAATGATAGTCTTAGTGATTTTGAACCCAGGGGAAAAAATAACTCCCATGTATTTCCACCCATCCTTTCAGACACAGCTCAGGGAGCAGATTCTCAGTCAGTGTAGGTTGAAAATGTTTACTAGCAGTGAAGCTGGACCCACCATGGGAAGCTGAGAATGTCTCTAGTGTTCACTTTAGCTTTCTCTTTTCACTTTATAATAGGACTCACATTTTTATTTCTCGGCCTCAGATCAAACACTAGCTAATTACCAAAGCAGCATGGAATTAGGATGATTTGAAGATAGCATCTTATAAGAGAGGAAAAAGCTGCATTTTGAAAAGATAAGACAATAAAGATATTTCAACAGGAAGTCAAACAGCAGGATTCCAACAGGGAGTGCTAAAAGATCCCCAGATCATCACACTGGAACATGTCTTTGCCTTCATGAGAAGTGATAACTTCAGCTTGGAGGATATGATCAGCTCTCTTACATTGAACACAGAAGACATCTGATCTCAGTTACTAGTGTTATCAAAAAGAACAAATGCACCTCTAGATCAGTTTAGGAGTGTGAGTTATGAAGCATTTCACACAGGATGTTGTGTCCTTTTCCATCTTTTATCTCCCTTTTCTGAAGATATGTCATCAAGAGAAAGCATGTTGGAACTGCACACGTGAAATGCCAGCTTTCAAAATTACTTCCAGGATTTCAGCTGCTTCCAAGGACTACACTCATTTGAGGAACTGACCTTGTTTTCAGATGTCTGGTTTCTGGCTTGTAAAGAGAAAAACTAGGAGAGAAAATTAGATTTCTGCCTACTTTTTTCCCTTCTTCACTTCTGATTTCAGGGGTCTATTAATACTTTTTTAAAATAAGAACTGTAGCTGTAAAGAAGCGTCAAGCCCAAGTATGTGGTTCTCACAGCCTGCAGGACCAGCTGCCAGTTGCCACCAGCTGCCCCTGGACGCCTGATTTTTCTGAGAGGCTGTTTTGCTAACAGAAGCCCAAGGGGCACTAGTAGTTATCCTTTCCATCTACCACTTTTTGACAAATATGTCAGCTCTACATTTTGTTAAAGCATTTAAAGCTGTGCAGGCTTTTTGTTGCAGCCTTTTGAAACATTTCCATTGACTTCTCCAGACACAGGAACTCCAGCAGTACGCTCTGTTCCGAACTGCAAGGACCAGCTTCAGTGTGGCCTTGCACCCTTTTATTCCCAGTCAGGTGTTTGCACAGCAGACTGATGTCTTCACTGTACCTTTGCCCCCTCCACCTGCGGCTCAGCCTTGTCTGGCTGACCTGTGGGCTTGCTAGAGGCCAGGCACAGCAGTGCAAGTCAGCCCCAGGTCAGGAATGCAGCTCATCTCCAGTCAGTTCAGAGGAATACAGCAACACCACACACTGCATTTCTTTAGGGAAGGACCTGGTACCTGGGAAAAAGGAAGCCAGTGAGACTTTCCCATGTGAACTATCTTAGAGACCCCATGTGATCCTGCGTGTCCCAGCAATCAGTCAGACTGGTTTAGAAAATGTCAGTGCTACACCAAGGGCACCCTAGGGCTACATAGTTCAGATTTCAGGCTGCTTTCAGAGGCTTGAACCCTCTTCTGACTGCATTTGAGGATGTTTTGGCTGGTCACAATGCCCCCAGGCAAGTCACCAAATGCATGATTCTGTGTAAACAATGCTGCAGAGTTTTCTTGATCAGAGGTCTTCCCTTGGTAGGTTGAGATATAAAATTCACTGCCCTCCTCAGCTGTAGAGCAAATCAGATTCATCTCCTGAGGGGCAATTCCTCTGGAAAGGACGGGTATAATTTAGAGCAGGTGGTTTCCTAAGCGATTACTATGCTTGAAAACAAACCATAGTAAGACACAATTTATGTATGCTGTAATAAAGATAAGGATTTCTCAAACACACATAATTTTTAACATTATATGCAGGCTAATTACTCTTATAGAAACAAAAGATTGCTTCTCAGGCTCCAGAGAGCAGTTTAATCAAATGTGCTAAAATACAAAGAAAATATTTGTCGTAAAAAAAGACAAAAGTTATTATCAAGGCATTAGTGCCACTGTTTATCATCAAGGCTGATTAAGAGGTGTATTGTGGCATACTTCTTCACTGGCAAGAGTGTCTCTGTGTTTCAATTCAGAGGAGACATGAAAGTGCTATTCCTGAACATAATCAGGAATCGATTCTCCCTGACACCACCAAGCAATTACAGTACCATTAGGTTCCATTAAGGTGGAGACACTGCCAAATATAGACTCAGCAATTAAAACACTAAATGAAAGTTTGTGATCCCCATACTTTCCTATCTTTTGTGTGTCAAAAGAAAACTTGTCAAACCAAATCAGAACTGAGAATTTTGACTGAAACTTGTAGGAACCAGAAGTTCACAAACTTTACCTACATTGAATCAAAGATATAAGCCCTGAATGAAATGAAAAAGTCACACTGACCTGCATTGTTCTTCACTTGAAAAGATTTCCAGAAGTCATCTATAAATTTATTTTAACATGTTCCACAGTTGTTGTTTTCAAATTATACAGCAAATAAAAGATGTACCATTTCACTTCACCTTCATTTTTACATGTTGAAACTGTTCAAAGAATGATTTTCCTTGAGGGAGAAAAAAGCCCCAAGTAATCAGTGATCAGTGTAATATAATTCAGTCTGGGAAATACAATAACTAGCAGGAAAAGTGCCTGAAAGCAATTTAGGAAACATCTAAAATTACAGGGGGCATTGTACGGTCAGATTCTGAAGTTAATGGATAGATTCTTAAACCCTAACAAATTATGTCTGAAACTTCTGTCTGATGGTGTCTTTTGCTGGACAGTGATGTTTCTGCTCCATACAGAGTGCATTCAGAAACATAGCACATCATGGCACAAATGGTGCCACGTGACTCCTCCATCCTGGTACAGCTGGTGCTGTATGCCTAATTCCACCCATGCCATGGTATTACACTGCATCAGCCAGCTGGTTCCCAGAGCACAGAAATACTCTCTAAGAAGCTGTTCTGTACAGTACAACAACAACAACAAAAATAAAAAAACAAACAAATAACAAAAAAAACCCCAACCAACTTTATTAGCTTCAGACCACAAATGCAAGCAGTACATGATGTATGACTACCTTCTCCCAGAGTTCCATCTGAAATAACTTCCATGATTTGATTTCCCATGTGCAAGGGGAGGGCTTTTCAGTTCAAGCTGCCCATGTCAGTGCCTTCCTTACCCTGGGACAGGAAAGGACCTTGCCCTTGATCACCCTTGAGGGTTACCTGGGTCTTAAAATGAGAAGGGAGCTTCATCAGAGAGAGTCCTTGCACCCCATCATGGGCAGTGTCAAGCGCTGCTTTTCACTGCTATGTGATCCTTGGCCTTTCCCAGATGGAGTGAAGGTCAGCTCCCCATGGGTTCTCCATACTTTGGAGTGGCACCGCAGGTTGAAAAAACCCTAAGTTTTCTTTTGCGCTCTCAGTGCTTTCCCTGCTTCAAATTTTTAAAACTTATTTCTTGTAATTGTTTTGTTCTGTTTCTGCTGCAGCAAATATATCTTTCTTGACTGCAGCTCTGGGAGAGATTCAACTCAGCAGGTTAGTATTAGCTAATATCATTGGATAAATCTCAAAGGAGCTAAAGTAGAGTTATTGCTACCAGGGGTAGAGCCTGCATCTTCCTCTTCACTTTTATTTGACTTCAAGAGAAGTCAAACTACTTCCTGCAGCCTGCACTAGGCAACCATATGTGCTTTGTTTATATGCACATTTCTGTGTGTTCCAGCATTTCTAGAACCCAAAGGCAAGGGGAAGGGAAGACATCTGTGCTCACTTAAGGAAACAATCTAGAACCTCTCCTCTCTAAAGCACCTGGAAAAGCTTGTTGTGTACCCAAGGGGTTCTGCTATTGTGAAACAGTAGAATTTATCCAGATGTTTGCTGAAGAGTGTCCAAATGCCTGGACTTCCATAAGCCACAATTTATAAGGATTAAGACACAATGCTGCTTTTTCCCATGCTGCCACTGTCAGGGGATGGCAAAGGCAGCAGCAGGTTAATGGTGTCAGCTGGCACTGAGTGTACCTGGGCTAAAGCAGAAGATCCATTGTTGGTGTGACAACAGAGGACAGTAAGGATGGTTTGACTTAAATAGACAAATGCAGGCTGGCTAATGGCCCCTTCCTAATGAAAGTGCTCTGCTTTTGAGCCAAATTACTAATCCCAACCCATTACTCTTACCAGTCTGTAGATGCTGGAAACAATAGAGTTCTTTCTACTTTGTATTAAGAATGACAACACTACTTTGGAAATGACCTGGTAAATGGTCTGTTCAGCTAATAATTTTATTTCAAGCATTGAAAAAAAAATGGCACCAGAAACTTCTCAGATACTGAAATATTTTCTGCAACACACTAAAAAACGTATATGACTTGCATTAATGGAATTAAACTTAGACAAGATAAACATTCAAATTATCCTTGAATTACAGTTTGCTTGAAGAGCACTACACTCTCTGAATGCCAAGGATCTTTCAAGCTTAGATGCAGTACAGTTAAAAGAGACTTTCCTACCTAAGCTGTGCTGCCTTTTTTCTTCACTGTACTTCAGGACTGCACGATTTAAAATAGACTAAAACAACCACAAACCCCATGCTGAGGACAGTCTTTTGTAACTCTCTCATTCTCCCCTCATCACTCCTAATCCTGACAGGCATGCTACCTTGATTCCTTGTTGTGCAATTGCCATATTATATCATCAAGAATTTACCAAACATATTGCCCTGCCAAACAGCTAGGTAGGATTTGCATATGTTGCACTGGAAATAGAAAGGGGCTAACTACAACTTTTTAAATTTATTTGAATGATTCTTGAAGGTGTATAATGGGAAAAAATAGAATAAAATAAAAAGCATTCAAGGATTAATTGTTATGGTTTAAAATTCACAGAAATAAGCTTAAATGCACTTGGTATAAAAATATTAATAATATTTTGATTATATGTACTTTCAAACTACAGATGCCAAGCCTTAATTTCAAGGTTTGAATAAATGCAGTATTTAAATATCCATGTTTGAATATTGAAAACATTTCTTTATCCATTCTTTACGTGGGTACAATTTGAGAATGTGGATTTAACCACTAAATTAATGGCTTTATTAAACTGACAACAAAATACCTTAACTGCAGAGAATCTTTACTTCCATACTCAATAGTGAAGATCAATCTGCCCAGCAAGCAATTTATGCAAATTGGCCTTAATGAGAAATCTTCTCTGCTTTACTAAAAATATAGAATCAGATACTTTATATCTGATAGTGCTGATTGATTTCTTGTAATTCTTCAGTAGTTGTAGTCAAAACTAAAATTAAAACATCTATTTAGGACACCCACTTTTCTGTTTGAAAAGTTGATTTCTTGTTTCTGAGTGCAACGCAAATAATTTTGGGAGAGGAAAATGAATAGACTGTTTATATTCAGTAACAGATTGTGTGCATCTGGCTGTCCACCAGTGATAATTGAAATTCAGAAGAAATTAAGCTCTCAGACTTCCATTCTAATAACATCCTGTCTTTGAATTCTGAGATTATTACATATTTCACTTGAAAGAAGAGTAATAAATATGGGAATTTGGGATCAAGGATTAGGAAAAGTGTAATAAAAACTGTTGGAGATATCTGTAGTTGTTGTATGATATGATGAGGTTTTTTCCTCTTCATCTGTTGTGTACTTAAGGCACTTAAAAATTGAGTCACTCTTATGTAGTTTTACAAATACTCTGAAGTTTGATGTTCAGCTGATATCAAAGACCTCTGAAATAACTATTCTTAACATATATTCATGCTGATTTATAGATCAAAGCATGCGGAGAGGATCATAGAATCATTTAGGTTGGAAAAGACCCTTAAGTTCATGAAGTTCAAACATAAACCTAACACTGTCATAGATATTGAGAAAACCTCTGAAAGACCAGCAGATGGTGGGCAGTGAATCTGCAAGAAAATGGGCAGAACTCTGTGTCCCATTGTCGCCTTGAATAAAAAGCACAAAACTTTACCGATTGTATTAAGAGTGATAATATAAAAAGCAACACTTTAATTAAAGCTTTCAGTTGCACAGTATAACTCTGTGCACATATGATACAGGATTTCTGTAATTTTTAGAAAATTAATTAGCTAGTATATCTAGCAGGTACCTCCAATAGATCTTTTGCCCCAGCAACCCACCCTTGGGCCAGCCCCTTAGAGTTGGTTTCCTTGACCTATTTCTTGCTATATCTCTTAAGTTCTGGTGGAAAACAAAATGTCATTGTCAAAACTCCATTCTTGAAAATGAGACTAAACAGAATTTCAAACGTGTGTTATGAAGGGTTAGTTTGTTGTTCTAAAATGTGAAAGAATGGGCAGGAAAAGTACTAAAAGCTATATAACTATGCACTAACCATCTACAAAATTATGAGTATATGAAATATATATATTAAAAAAATCTTTAGGAATCACCATGACTGACAATAATTGGAAGAAGTAGGACCTGCATAAGTTGTAAGGACATAGTATGAGTTCAGTAAAACAAAAAGCAACTTTAATATTATTTGTTGACTCCCATTTTAATATTTTTTATTGACTCTTTCCCATTTTAATATTTTTTCCCATTTTAATATTTTTGTTGACTCTTAGAGCCTCTGGAATATACTTATTGTATTACATGTCTCAGAGGATTTTTTAATTGCCCGTGGCTCCTAAAAGAATGTCTTTTATAAGCATAAGACTTGTCTTCATGTTCTAGCACAGGAACCATTTTTGAAACTGCATTGCTAAGAGGGAAGGTCCTTACTTGAAAATGGTATAAAGATACAGCTGATCCTGTGGCTGTAATCACAAACCAGAGGCAATATTGTGGTTTCAATGTGATACATCATTGAAAATGGCTTAAAATTCATTATTTTCCATTATTGCCTAGCAGCAGGTGAATGCAGCAGCCAATATTTAAAATGTATCCCCCAAGCCTCCCCATGCCTACAAGGTAGATGTGGGATTTTTCTCTGCTACAGGATAGGTGGTTGATGAAATTTGTCACACAAGCTCTCTTTATAGTCAAGGCAGAAATGGGCATGTTGAGAGCTCCTCCCACCTGGATAATTAGCTTACATTAGGCACCCCACTTATAGATTGTTAAAGTTAGGGGAAATTTTCCTACCTCCTAAAAATGGCCTGATTTTTGAAACTCCTCTCAGGAGTGGAGACTGTAATTTACTTCAGTGTCTCAACATGGATATAGGTTTCCAGCTTTTGACCCCAATATTTAGAAATGTTGTCAAAGCCAAAATTGAATAAAATGCTTCATGTGACAGGCATGGAACTTCAAAGTTTTTAAATCAAGAGCATAATGGGGCTCCCTTGGGTTGATGATGTGAATTGACAATACTACTGGAAAAGATTAGGCAGGGGGCTGCCTGTATCGACAAGCCACACTGGTGGTCCTTTGCTGAGGCCTTTTGCAGGCACTTTGAAGGCTTTTCCAAACCAGGATAAATAATTTACTCCAGTTTTAGCTAGGGTGCTTGGCGTAGGTTGGTGCATACTTACCACAAAAGCAGCTTCTTCAAAACAACACCATGCTGGCTAGACATAAGGAGTCGTGACTTGGGCGTGCTCCACCATGTGGGATAAAGTTACATGGTGGGAAGCACAAAGATGTCTGAAAATCATATGGGTCCTTACAAAATCAAGCAAAATACCAGCCACCAAGGAGTCAGCAGTCACTATGTTTGCACTGGGCTCTTATTACTCTCACCCGAGGACTCTAAGAAACCTCTGTGCTTTCTAATAAGAGTACAAACAACCAGCAGCCACCAAGAGACTGGGATGATCTTTTATAACTCATTGTTCTCTCAGCTACTACTGACTATTTTTCCTGTCTTTTCACTACCTTCATTGGTAGGCCAAAAAACAAAAAAAAAAAAGAAGAAAAAGAAAAAGTGGTAATGTTCTCATATGAATCATCCTTCCCACTAAACTGTCTCCTTGAGTGGCAGTTGAGTTTGTTAGTCATCCATCGTTTCAAAATTGTGGGTGGCAATTATCCAGCATTTCCTCTAGATGTCAAGTCACACGGATAATCCCCTGGGGGGTGTCATTACACCCACTGGAACTGCTGAGGTTTTGATGTCCCCATCCTTCCAAAGCAAGAGGGTATGTGTTTTCCTTCCAGGCTGCAATTGCAAAGTTTTGCTGTGTTTCTACAGGTTTTACTCACAGGGGCCTGCTACTTTCAGAATCTGTTACATCCTCTGTCTAGCAGGTCCAAGCTGGTAACTTCATTAATGGTTTTCTTTTTCAAAGATGAGGGAAAAACACATCTCTTGAATGGAAATTAAGTTGCTCAGCCATATGTACATAAATAGAAGTCAAATAACAGAAAACTAAGGTGACAAATGAGATTCACATTTATCATTTCAGTTCATGAAAGTGGTTACTTTGATTTTAGCCTCAACAATCTCTCAAGCACAGCTAGATAAGCCTCTGTCTCTGCAGAGAGAAAGGTAAGAATGGGAGGGTCTCAGGTGGGAGCAGGGGGATTTCATAAAGGCACTTTAGAGGAAAATGCAGCCCAGGTGGATAGCCAGTGATAAAGCAGCAGGGCAGCAGCTCTTTTTGGGGAACAGTGGTGTCTCCATAGGGGCTAAGGTCAGGCTCTTGTGTTGGGGTCCTGCATAACTATAAGGGGTTTATTTTGGTTTTTATAATTGTACATGGGACTTGGAGAGCCTAGCCTCACATTCAGGGACAAAAATCAGGAACAATAGAGTCTGCTGACTAAGAAGGTGTGATTTCATGTGATTTAATCTCCTTGCTATTGGAGATCCCAGTGCTCGTGGGTTTGGAGCTGCTTTGCACCTACCCCCTCCTAGACTGGGCCCTCCAAAGTGCAAGGGGCTTTAACCCAGACTTCCTGATTTATTTCACTTGTCTGACCAAATCTCATTGGAATAGTTAGGTAGTCCATACCATTTAAAATCATCATAATTTCCAGTTCCATAAAGACATATCAAAACACGAGCTTTAGTATGTGTATATAATTGCCACAAAGAACCAAAAACCAAATATCTAAACAATGTGTTCAGATTGCTGTAAGCCCTTCAGGTCTCACAGGAGTCTCCCTCTCACTGCATTTGGTAGGGAATCACTTTTTAATTATATTAATGGAAATCTGCGGCAAACTCATCAGTTCTAATTCCTCTGACTGGCATATCAGAGCAGGAGGTATGTAGCTGTGGGGTTAGTTCTGGCATTTTCTGTCTAGAGAAATAAGGAATTTCAATAGCTAGTTATTTCTTGATAGTATTGCACACATTAAATTCTGTAATGAGAATATACATCATTGGCCATTGTTTTTGTTGTTCTACATGAGGACAATTTTTATTCCAATTCAGTCAATCTGGGGTTTAGGAGATGCATTCAAATAGACACAAAGTGAAAGACTGCCATGCTGTATTATGTCAGGCTGACTACTTGAGAAGCAGTACCAAACCACTGGTACACACTGCATGAGAGCCTGGATGAATGTCAGCTGAAGGCAGCCAGATGTATCTGCTAGACAAATATTAATATGGTTTAGATGCAAAAAATTCTGTGGTAACAATGACAAGGAACTATATGATTATTATTTGTCTTCATTTCCTCGTATTTTCATCCTTATTTCCTCTAATTTGTAAAGAAATTCTTGGTAATACAACTCAGTCTAGTACTTGTTGCTACAGTAAAGTTCCCATTCAATGAGAGGCTACAAGACTTGAGGTCCTTTTCAAAATCAATCCATTAAATAAAGAAAGCAAAAGAAGGAGCAAAAAATGTCAAATGTTTTGATGAGTCATCCTCTGCCTGATTTTGAATAAAATTTTGGTCATGTGAACTGAAAATTCCTGTCATAATAACAAAATTCCGGTCATGTGAACTGAAAAAAACTGTAATTTTATAGCTGCTATTATTTAAAGACATTATTTTTATTGTAAAAATAGAAGGAGGAATCAAAAGAAAATGTAGAACACAAAACCAAACAAACTCAAAAGTGGACTGGTGTAATGAAGAATAGAGAATCAAAACAAACAAGACAGAGGTAACAGAAGACAAAAACATAATATATCACAAGAAAGAGTGCATTGACATTCATATTGATTTTCTGTGGCTAAGAAAGAATCTCAGCTCAGCCATCACTGGGTTACCAACTCTCATAATACTGTTAAGCGTGCTCTGATTCCCAGAGGTGGCTGGTTTCACCCACCATGCTTAGTTAATTTGTGGGACCCCCAGCCAAAGGAGGGCTAAGTGTTGGCTGGCATCAAAGTGGCAACCAGAAAATTTAGTTGAAGAGAAATCTGGAAAACTTCTCTTAAATACAAAACAGGAAGCTACCGAACTGTTAGAAATTGGTATTCTGGAAAAGCAGAAGTATTTCTGTATACAGTAGAAGTACTGCAAAATTGTTATGCTGTTGTACTGTCCTCTGCAATAATTTTTGGTCAGTATTCAACTCTGAGTTAGCTAAATATTCACTCTATTATCATAGATGCTCTTTATCTTCATATTTCATAGAATCATGGTATCAGAGAATAATAAAATATGCTGAGTTGGAAGGCACCCACAAGGATCATGGAGTCCAACTCCTGGCCCTGCACAGGTCTGAGGTCACACCAAGTGCCTGAGAGCATTGTCCAGATGCTTCTTGAACTCTGTCACTTGGTTCTGTGACTACTTCCCTGGGGAGTCTGTTCTAGATTAACCCTTTCCCTTTGGTGAAGAATTTTTTCCTGTTACCCAGCCTAAACCTACCCTGACTCAGCCTCATGCCATTTCCTCAAATCTTGGCACTGGTCACCACAGAGAAGAGACAGGTGTCTGCCCCTCAGCTTTTCCTTGTAAGGAATTTGTAACTGCCGTGAGGTTTCCTCTCTGTCTCTTCCAGGCTGAACAAATTAAGTGACTTCAACTGCTCCTCCTAAGTCTTCCCCTCCATGTTTGGCAAAGTTTGGACAACATGCTGGATACATAGAAGAAATGAAGTTTGAGGGTTTTTGGATTTTCTTGCTGTTCCAGATCATTGCAACTGTTATCAATGTCATCCTAAGAAGTTTAAGGCTGAGCAATCCAAGCTCCATGAGCCTCTCCTCACAGGAGAGATGCACCAGGCCTCATCTCCATGGCCCTTCAGTGGGATCACTCCTGCTTGCCCAGCCAATGGTCATCTAGAAGGGGATCTGCCAAAAAAAAACAACAACACAAGAAGCCAAATAAAAATCTCCAATGTTTGCCCAAACAACGGGTCTTGAGGAACACTTGCAGGCTGCCAGAGAGAGGCCAAATAAATGTTTATAATGTTGTAACCTACACACCATTCTGATTGCAGAGGTTTTTGACTCTCATAATCATTTTAATTCTAGAATTTTATTTTGTTATTAGGGAAAAGTTGGATCATGGTGGGAAATCTGAACAATCTCTTACAATGTGGAATTACCTGTATTTTAGTAGCTGTTATTTTAGGCAAAGAGCATATTTCACTGTTAGACCAGAAAAAGGAGACCCATGAAACCTCATGTTGTTTACACTTGATTAACAAATAGGATACTATTGATTGACTGTGAACCTCAGGGATAAACTTTATGGTAAAAGTAAGGAAATCAAATGCAATTAATATGTTGAAAAACTCAAGTCATTTAATGTGAAACTGTATTAAAGATATTTGATTTTTGGATTTTCTATGTGTCCACAGTAGTTCTTTGTTTTTCCTCTGAATATGACCCAATCCCTTTTTGATTTTTCTTATCATAACACACTAAAATCTGTGCCAATAAATGCCACTGGAGAATGGGATTAGCTGTAAAACTTCTGTTATGTAAAGACAGAAAAAGTGGAAGAGCTGGCAAAAAATTTTATCTCTTTCCAACCCCCTTTTACTTTTTTCTTTCCATTCTCTTTTACCTCCTTTTTTTGGAGGAAAATTTGCCCTTTGACTGCAAATGATAAAGAAGTAAAGCAAATTTTCCAGTCTGTATGTATCATGCATACTCTGAGAGTTATGAGTATTGGATGTGTAGTCATATGAAGTCTTAAGGGATTTTGCTAGTGAGAAATGATGGAGTACTTCATTAAGAGTTAAATATTCCTCCCTGAGACAGAATTAGCCTCTAAAAATTCCGTTAATTTACCTAGGGTTTTTTTTGTTTAAGGACAGCACAGATAGCATTGCATAGGCATACATTTTTCAGTCACTCAATGTCTGCCTTTAAATTAGGGGACCTTTGACCTTGGGTATTTCTGCCAAGATTGATTTTTCATATTGGTCCAGCTAAAATAAATTATGGACAGAAAAATATTAAGCATGCTCATTTTGACTTTTTTTCTCTACAGCATTTGTCTAGCATTGCATCATTAAACTGTAAGTTGTTTCTTTGCTTTTTAGAGTGCCCTTCCTTCCTTCCTTCCTTCCTTCCTTCCTTCCTTCCTTCCTTCCTTCCTTCCTTCCTTCCTTCCTTCCTTCCTTCCTTCCTTCCTTCCTTCCTTCCTTCCTTCCTTCCTTCCTTCCTTCCTTCCTTCCTTCCTTCCTTCCTTCCTTCCTTCCTTCCTTCCTTCCTTCCTTCCTTCCTTCCCCTTTTTTTGCGAGTTTTGCATCTGTGTAATCTTGGTTACAAGAAAAAACTTTAATGCAGTTAAATAAGAATTAGGAATTGCCTGCACTATGCATTTGTAAAAGAGGATACTTCAGAAGTATATTGGGGGTGATTCTTTGCAGATGTGCCTGGGCTAATGACAAGCTCAAAGCTTGGACCCAGTTCACCGAGCTGAAGGAATATGTTTGTGAGGATGAAGATGAACAGCTAGAAAGTATTTTGTTTCTTTGTGCTTTCCTAGGAGAGATCAGCTTTGGCACAAGTAACAGAGCAAACTGTGTTTGTCTTCATGCCAGAGAACCCATGTCTTTCAGAAGTGGCTGGCGAGTGAGAAATGAGCCTAAAAAAAAGTTTAATTGGATCCTGTGTGATCCAACAGCCAATAACACTGAGAATGACATCAAAATAATAGTGTATAACCCTAAATGCCATAAGCTATCCTTTATATCAATTAGAAATTGAGAAGCATTTTGTTTGATGGTCTTGGCATGGTGAACAGTGAGAATGTTCCTTGAAAGATACAAGTCTAGCCTGGTACCTAATGCTGTCAGGGAGTGGATTACTTAAAAGCCAGGACTTAAAAGAAAATAAACCCTTCCTTTCATTTAGCAGCCAATACTATCACATTGAGAAGCTCAGCATGGGAGCCCTGCCCAGAAGGCTGTACAAGTTACTGATTCCTTGAACCTCTATCAAAATATCTACCTTCAGTAGGCACCTAAATCCCTCACATGCACAGTGGCAGGGGACCTGTGACACTTGTCCCACCAGGAGGTGAGGCTGCATCCCAAGGGCAGGGACTGGTGCTGAGCACTGCTGTGTGGGGTGATCCAGCCTCCACAGGCACTGGCATTGCTGCTTCTGCCAGCCAGGAGCCTTAGCACCCATTGCCACTGAGGGAAATGCTGTTGACTCTTCTGGCCTGGGGATATGGGTATTTTCACACACCAGTTCATCCCACTTTGGATGGGATGAGTTACTCTCCCATCTCCACTGATCATTCAGGCATCCCAGACCATAGTAAAATACTAATTGCAGCTAACACTAAAGTTGTTTCATGCAAACATTGTAAAAATAACTTGTACAGATATTGGAAAAATGAAACATTATCATCCAACTATAACAACAGTAGATAGAAAGATAAGTTCAAGAGCTTTTTCTGAGTAGCCATCCTGTACTGCTGCTTTAATCTAATCATTTAAGAATTGCTTTGAGTAGAATACAAATCACAGAACAGGGTCTCTCAAAAGAGCCAACATTCTTTAGAAAGTTTGTAAAATCCATGTCCATGTGAAACAGACTGGAAGTCAGGAAGCTGCTCTTATCAACTTATTTGTAAGCCCATACTGGCATCATCTCGTTTCCTGCTCAAGGAGCAGACAAAAACTTTCCTGACCTATCCTCATGAGATGTGAATTATGGATGTACCTCTGTGAGCCCTTGAGTTTCTCTCTGAAAGTTAAATGAAGCAGAAGAGTATAGTAGTTCTCTTTTCTTTAGGATTTGGATCCTCCACACAGATCCTTCTGTTATTGGCTTTTTTTTTCCTACACAACCATTCAGGCACATAGCCTTGAGGGTTTTCTGTATTTCCTCTGTGCTTTTAGTACTTTAAAGAATGTGTGTATGATCTGTCTAGATATTGATACTTCTTATCTTCTAAGTGAGCAAAGGTGCTTATGCTTCATAAACATTTGTACTGCTTTTTACATGCAAATATGTATTTTCATCAGGAAAATTCTGTGTCTATTTCAGGCACCTGATATTCCTGCACTGTCTTTCACCAAAGGTCAGTCACTGGATCCAACTGCTTAAAATTCTACTAGACAGCTTTTCAGACATACTTCAGAAATAGTATCTAGACTTTCAGACATCCACAATATGAAGCATCTCCTTGTAAAAACAACAATTCCTTTTTAGTGCTGGAATTGTTTTCTAAAAATACAATTGCTCTGCAGAGGAATGTTTTTGTTTCAGCACACTTATAAGGGTTTTGAGAGCACCTTTTAACAAAACCACGTTCTGGAGTGCTGGCAATTTCCCTAGAAAATTGCCCACAGATTCCTCAGTTTTAGTTACCTTAAGGGTTAAGAACATCTACCATACTGACATCCATTCCCATCAGTCTGGAAGCTGTTTTCAAAGGCATGAGGCTGCATTATTCCTTAGAGCATCTCTGCCCTCTTGGCCCTGCTTCAGCAGCAGCTCTGCCCTCTGACTCTGCAAGGCTCCTGCTTTGCGTGCACACATAGAGGCTGTGTGCCTTGAGCTCTAGTTAATGTTTAATTAAACAGAAAGGTCCAAAGTATTAATAATAAACTAACTCCATGGCAAGCAGAGGAAGAAACATCTGCCAGCAACTTTATCCCTTTGTGTCTTCTAGCAATTGTTATTGTCCCTGCAGTTTTACCATGCTACCTAGCATCAGAAACAAGGAGCACACTTCCCCCACTCTCCTCCCATGTCTCCCAAGCAGTTCTATTACTTGATTTTATCTAAGTTCCACAGCAGTATGCCAGGGGCTGTTCCTGCCTCATGCCACTGCTCTTACAGGAGGTCACTCCATCCAGGCTCTTACAGGAGCTGTTGTTCTGCACAGTCACAGGTAACCACCACTGCACATTTCCACATCACTTTTTACACAGGGTGACTTGTCCCCAGGCCCCAGCAATGTCCCCCCATGCACAGAGAAATGCTTCCACCTGACATACTCCTGCCTTCATCTTTATTTTCTCTATTCGGTACAGGTCAGCACTGCAGGCAGAAATCTCTGACAGAGCCTGCATGTGTTTTACACAAGACATAATCACCCCAGTCAGCAGAGACAGGCTGAGCACCAGACACCAGGTCTCCAGATTCCCAAGTACAAAGGGCTCATACATCAATTGCAGTGATGGTAATGGTGAAGAAGAGGAGAACTTTTCTTTCTCAGTAAGGGTAACCTGGAAACGTCACAGCAGTTGGACAAATACCTAGTGGACGGAACCCAGAATATAAACACACAGAATATGAGAGGAAGTAAAGGACAGGTAACTCACACAGATTCACCCAACAGGCCATGGAAATGTCCATAATAAATTTTCAGCAATATATGTTCTTAGTCTTTTGGCCTTCTGAAATGCTTTTGAAAAGAAACCCTACCTTTTTTTTTTGGCTTTCAAACTGTAAATTATTAGATCACCCAAAAGAATTAAAATCCCTGCTGCTGTATAACTGTGGCAACTCATTTGGGGTGGGGCGCATGCATTATGCACTAGGTGTGAGGCAGTCTGACTATCCACAGGGCTCTTCTAGAGCCAGCTGTGCCCAGCTCTCCTACAGCAGCTGCTGAGATCCGGGCCAGTTGTCAGGCTGCCCTCCCTGCCTCCTGCTCCCCTACCCACTCACCCACTCTGCCTATGCCAGGCCTCTCCGTCCCTCTCCTGAGCTCTGATGCTTGGCTAAGCAGCTCCAATTTGATTTTCCATCCTTCTTCAGGGTTATTTCCCCTAGAATAAAAGGAGGGAAGAAGAAATCTCTGCTCAAGCCCTGCCTTTGTCACTGCTTCCCTCCTGCCTCTGAAGCATGTGGCACCATCTGGTTACAGGACAGACCCTGAGCTCTACTGAGTAGATATTCAGGTCTCCACGTGCATCACACACACAAACACACACCCTCTCCCTCTCCAGAGTCTCTTATGGGCAATGTTTTTGTCCTAAGGTAAGAACACTAGTGGTATTGCAGGGTGAGCTGCCTGAATGCTCACATAATTAACATGTTCCAGAGATGGGGGAGCTGAAATGCTCATGGTTGACCTCGGTGCACACCAGCATGCACAAGGCTATAAATTACTGCTGGAGGCTGGGCCAGCTGGGCAAACTCTTCTCAGGAAGTTGCAGGGTACATCAGTTTGAAGACAGGGAACACTTACTTTTGAATGGCTGAGTAGACATGCAAAGATCCAATCAAATATGGAGATAAAATCCTAAAGTAGCTACATAGTGCTTTACAATGGTGAATTCTGCAAGGCTGAAGATTGTAAACCTGTATGCTTCTAGCCAAACCTGCTGACATTATAACCCTCTTGGCATGGGCTGTAGAATAAATCTGAGGCTAAGTGGACCTAGCCACACCTAGATTTCTCTAAGTTTACAAAGCAAGGAGATCTCACTGAAGCTTGTTAGCCCAACAGGAGAGATCATCACCTGATTATACTATAACATATTATCATATATGATAGAGTTTTGATCTAGATAGCACACTGACAATATTTACAATAATTCTAAACATAATCATCCACATGATCACTACTGTGTCCTACTTTTCAAGCCTGGCCAAGAGCCTTCTTTTGATTACTCTGCCACTCAGTGTTGTCTTTCTAGGCACCTGAAGGATACCTGAGGAACTGATGCATGTAAAATCCAGAATGCTATCCTTTGAGAGGAATCTCTGGAGATCACCCAGTCCAACCTTCTGCTCAAAACCTTCTGCCCTTCTGCCAAATTTAAAGTTAGATCAGATTGATCAGGGCAGTGTCCAGGCAAGGTACCTCCAAGTGTGTGCCTGCTCAGATGTGTCTCTGGGCACCTGTTCCAGTGTGTGACCACCCTCATAATGATTTTTTATTTTTCCTACTGGAAAAATACTTTCCTAACTACCTTTCCTAGAACTACCCTTGCTGCAACTTGGATCTGCTGCTCCTTGTTCTGTCACATGCACCTCTGGGAAGAGACTGGTCCCTCTTCTGTGTCTTCTCCAAGAGGGCAGCTGAAGAGGACAGTGAGCCCCCATTTCTGAGAGTCCTTACAAAGGCTGGGAGCTCCCCCACCTCTCCTTACCTTTCATGTACTGCAGCCCTTCTGTCCTGGTGTCCTCCACTTGACTCTCTCCTGTGTGGCAATGTCTTTCTCTTACTGGGTAGCACCTTTAGGGTAGCCCTAAACTGCACCCAGTGTTCCAAGTGTAATCTCACTGGGCAGAGAGAGGAAGATGCACTTTCCTGCATCTGCTGACCATGCTTTTGCCGAGAGAGCCCAGTGTGAAGTTGGCTTCCCTGCTGCCAGACACAAAGCTTCCCTGGGGGCAGCTTGCCCACTGAGTTGCTGAGAGCACTCTCCATGTTCTCATCCAAATCACCAGTAAATATCCTAAACCACTGCAGCCCAGGTATCTCTCCCTGAAGGATGCCACTAGTCACTAATCTGTCTGCTGAACACCACCCTTTGAGCCTGGCAGTCCTACAAATGTTCTGCCTAATTATTCATCCATTTATCCAGGCCTTATTTCACCAGCTTGGCTTTGGTCATATTATGAAAACCATGTCCAAAATGTTCTAGAAGTTGAGATAAACAACATCCACTATTCAGCCATGATCCAGAGCCAATAAAGCATTAGATTGGTCAGGGGTGATATGTCCTTGGTAAATCAATGTTTGATGTCCAAATTATCTTCTTGTCTGTCCTATGCCAGGACTCACCTCTCAAGAGCCTGAGGTCAAGCTGACTGGCCTATAAATCCCTTTTAGGCCCTGCTTGAAAATGGATGTAACATTTGTCCTCTGTTTATCATCAGAGCCCTTCCCTGATGATCATGACCTTTCAAAGACAGTAGAGAAATGTTCCAGAATGACATTGAGCAGCATTTTTTGGATGATCCCCTGCATATCTAATTTGTTTTAGTGATCCTTAATTTAATTACCTTCTACTGCGGGCAGTGCTTCTCTCCCCTAGGCTCTGCTGCTCACGTAGATTAACTGACAAGAAATGTATTTTCTTTTGCTACAGGTAATCAATATTATTTTAGTTGAAACTTCAGTTATTTTTGAAAGTCATGGGGTTTATATTCAGTCCTTGATGATTTTGCACTTTTTACATCCTTTGCACAGCCACTGCATCAACAAAAATTGTCACATAGTTATAATTATTAAAATGCTTTTCTCCCATGCAGTGACTTGATGTCTAGAGAATGAGCATTAATTAATGGATAAATATGTCTGATTCAGGTGATAAACAAATGACCAAATGGCACCAGATGTGTGGAAAGTTTCAGCATCTTGTCTTAAAATAACAATCTGATATCATCCCTGGGTCAGATATAAAGCCTCCTGGAAACTTTGAACCTTCTATATCTTCCCATGAGTGCCTGATTAGAGGAGTGTGTTACTCAAATGTCAGGTCTTTAAAATACTCTGTGTTTACTTAATAAGAAGAGGTGGACTGCCTATGGAAATTTAAGTTTTCAATGCAGCAGATGGTTACACCAAACCAGAATTAATCCAGTTGCAGCTGTAATTTCATGTGCAATACAGAGAGCACCAGTTAGTCACTTTATTAGGAATTTATAAGAATGTACTTATAATATATTTTGTTTATTAGCAGTTTATTGCTGCCAAAGCTTGAGTAGACAAGACTGAGACTTGCTATTTCTTTACAAAATTGTTTCAAAGTAAGAGAAAGCCATGTTAATGTATTGGGCAGATAATGTTGTTGGAAATACTGATGAAGAGATTAGTGCTTGTAATGGGTTTTGAGGCTCAGAATCTGAGAAGCTGAAACCTTCTATGCACACTGCCTGTACAAGATTGTGCTGAATAACAGCTCCTGTGGACTTGCTAACAATATTTTATGAATTACTTTTAGTAGCATATGTGCAGAAGGTACAATATATAAACTGGAATTTCTGCCAGAGGTTTCAAGATGCCCAAGCTCAAACGAGCAAAACCAATCATCTTTAGCAAAGAAGATCTTTGTCTAGCAATTTTCTTTGTCTAACAAAGACAAAGAGTGATGAATGATATCTTCTCTTGTCTCATTTACACAGAGAAAGGAGTGCTTTACATTTGACCTTGCCCTTTTTATACAACTCTGGTCAGAAGAGAAGGACCTTTTCTAACACTGTGTAAAAGAAAATTACTTTAGAGGAAGAGGCATCATCTGACTGCCAACTAGGGATTTTGAGGGATAGATTTGTCTATTGTACAGTATGGGATTGAAATTAAAATCTAAACTTAGACTCCTGAACTAACATCTAATTGAAAGTGACCTGGATTTCAGACCTGCAAAATGTGAACACTTTGAAAAGAAATTAATGGGAGTTGCAGGAAATGTGCTGGTTTGTGGAAGTTTCAAAATTATTTAGAAACTAAATAATTGTTCATAACTCTTTATAACTTAATGAAGCAACTATGCACTCTAAGTAAAACGATTTAGAAAGATTTTTGCTTGAATTGCAAATGCTCTTGTTTACCCATGTCCCAGACACATTTGCATTGTCTTTAGAGACAGACTCCATGTCCTATGCAAGAGAAAATGGATGTATCACCATGCATTGAAACAGCTTTGGGTCACTGTAGGGTGAGCCTCCTTTCTAGTTTGTCAGAGGTTTTTCTGGGAAACACATGCACAATTTTGTTTCACAGCTGTTCTTGCCTCCTTGGAGCACAAACACCAAGTTTTGAAGAAAACCTGTGTCTTGTACATGAATAAACACAGAAGAAGAGGCAGAGAGAGATACACCTTGATACTCCTCTTTGACAGCAGGATTTGCAAGATTTTATCCTGAAGTTCTGCCTGATGTTTGGGAGACAGCCCTCAGTGGCAATGTGGCCCATCAAACTGACAATAACCTGCACATGCCTTGTGAGGACTTGCCTGGAACCGAACACCAAGGCTGCTCCTGCCTCAGCCTCCTCTGCCTGGCCCTGGGTGGCCACTGCCATCAACGTTTGTGAACCTGGTGTATTAACACATACTTTTCTCTACTTCAGGTTATCTTTTCCAGCCATCAATTTCTTTGGCGTTTCCACCATTTCCATCAGCCCATCCTTGGCCAGCAGCATGTCCTTCTGAGCCACCAGGGATTGGCTCTGCCAGATATTGCGGAAGCTTCCAGCAGCTTCTCACAGAAGCCTCTGTGCAACAAACCAGGCTGTGCAACACCAATACACATAAAAATGTATTTAAGATACTTGACTAACTCTGTTCCTTGAATTCTCAGGAGCAACAGAACCACAAATGTGAGAAAGTATCAAGCAAGCCTCATTTTTTTCCCCAGACTATTTTTTTCTCTAGACAATACAAACAATTTTTCCAGCCAGTATCCCATCAAGATTTCCTGCTGTGTTAAATGTATCTCACCCTGAGATTCACACTTCGGTACTATGTAGGGAAGTAATGCCACCGCTCCACTAAATAAAAAGTCATCAAATGGGTTGACACATCTTCAACAAAATGTCAAAATTAACTGCTTCACAGCAGGGAAGGTCTTAAAAATACTGAAAGTTCCTACTATCATTTAAGTATAAGCAAGATAACAGGCACTTATGACATGGAACTCTTAATACCTTTCTATAAGGATTTTCACTTATAAGAAAGGAAAAGACACAGAAATTACAGCTGAGGGAGTAAATGTTCTTCAAAAATTATCTGCTCTTGCTTCTTAATGTGTATAGCCTATAGTATTTCAACTGTAATGTCTCTGATATTGAGAGTTACCACCTTCCTGCATATTGGGGGCCCAGCAGGACCCACATGCCAGAGAACTGCACAGTAAAAAGTGATTGAGCTGTTACAAGCCTCTGACCAAAGAAGGGAGCTCTTTAATGCTATGAAAACTAGTTTTCTTTTTTTTCTTTTTTTTCTCAGAGAAAACATGTTCTTTCCTTACTCTATATTAGTTAAGAAGATAATCACTACAAAAATTTTATGGACATATCATGCACTTCCCTTTAGTGAGGGAATGTGTATATAGATTCAGTGAGCCAGCAACCACCCTTCCACAGTCTTCTGTAAAGTAAATTTAATTTGAAAACTAAGCTTCTTTTCCTAAAAAATTCAGATTTTTTTTTTCACCTATGACATCTGATGTAGTGATGCTTTGATTATGAAAGGAAATGGGACAGAAGTAGAAGAGAAAATAGGAGCATTGGGGGTTAGGGGTTTTTTTCTGCTAGGACAAGCAACAGGTACATTAATCTTGTGTTGCTAATAGCTGGCACAATGCAAACCATTCTCTGTGTTCTGTATACTCCATGAGTGCCAAACAAAAAGTCATCTATTCTGCAAACAGCACTGAGCAAAGTCAGCACCAGGTAACAACACTCCCCTACTAGGATAAAATGGGCTGTTTTCAGAAATACACAGTAAAAAGGACTCTGTAGATACCAGCAAAAATCAGAAGTATATTTGGATCTCCCTTCCCATTTTCTGAACTCTTTTTTATGGATTTACACTGCAGAAATCTGATGTTCTCTCAATAATGACTGTTTTTGCAGTTCATGTACACTTGTGTTCTGTCATGGGGTCTGACTGCTGCAGTGCTTTTACTGACTGAAGAGCTTCACCTGCTTTGAAAGCCAAGCCTCTGGCTCCCATCTGAACACACTCACTTCTTCACTTTTGTCCCAGCATTTCCACATCCCTAGCATAAAAAATATAAAAGGACAACAGCTCCAAATAGATTATTCTAGCCCTGTCTAGGTATCTATGTACAAAATAGAGATACACATAGATATTTGCATGCATATGTAACCAGATATTTTTGGGCTCCCATTTTTTAATGCTTCAGGTTCACTTGCTGTATATCTAGTAAAATAAATTTAACATGAAAACCAAGAACAACTTTAAAAAAAATCTTCTTCCTTCATATTTTTCTCACTGATGAAAGTAGATATACAGAAAACAGATATAGGTACATATACCCAGATAATAGATCCATATATGAGGACATGGTCATTACTGACACACTCTCAGCATGGGCAGGAGCAGCAATATAAAGCTGTTGGGAATTTTTTTTTCCAAAAGATTAGTGCTGAAAAGCAGCCTGATATTTGCTGAGATCTCAATTGAAAAGGACAGTGGTGCCTGGACAAAGGAATCAATCTGCCAACACTGATGCTTGCCAGGAGATTTGGGGATGTTTCGGGGGAGTCACCCTAATGGTGCAACCCCTCTATCTGCTCAGAAATTACTAACAGGTCTGAGGAGAAAAATCCAATTTTTTTGTGTGCTGATCAGTTTTTTGTATCACCCAGAAAAAACTAAAGTATGCTATAGATATACTAATCAAGTAACCTTAAAGAGCAGGATTAAATAAATATATAGCCTTTTATGGTGGCATAAGATACTATTCCTGTGATCAGTCAGAGGGAAGAAAACAGAAAGAAAAACAGACAAGGAGGGACCAGTCACTACCTTTGGCAATGGGCACAGCCCACCAGTCAAATGAGACAAATTTTCCTTGTTAAGTACAACCATGAGAACATATTTTGATGTTTTATGTTTTCCTATCTCTGCAAACCTGTGCTGACAACTGACCACAGATCTCACCTGATGAGAAATCTGTGAGCTGTGTGATATGTGTCTGTGTGATGCTCCCTTCCTCGGGGAGGCAAAGTCCATTCATTTACACAGCCCGTATTACACAGAGTTTGTGTCAGGGAGATGCCTGTGAGCCTTGGCAAAGAGCAGAGGAGACAGGGACTCCCAGGGGAGCAGCAGCAAGGTCAGTGCTGATGAGAGTTCACCCTGCATCACCCCTGAGCAGCATGGGGGATACACATTGCTATATCCCCCTCAGTGGCACTGATTAAAAAGGCATGTTGCTTGCAATCCTGATCTGTTTACACTTTCATGCTAGTCATTCAGGTCAGGGGTTGTAATTAAAAAATTAAAGAAGAATAAATCTACCACTCTCCAGAACAAAACTGCTCTTCTAATGCTCATTAGGCTCATTTGTGCAGTAAAACATCCCCAGGGGACAATTCTGCTCTTATAAAATAAACATTTTCCACGTGTGTGATTAAGGACCCTCATAAAATATGTAGTCAAGGCATTTCTGCTCCATGTATGCCTGGCTTCCTGGCATGAAAGTACTTGCAGTGGATTGAATGCAGCAGTGGAAAGAGAAGAGAGTGAGATAATAAAAAAAAAAAATCTATGGATTAAAGACAGAGATTGGCAGGGAACACGACAACCCATTACTCTTCTATTAGTATGTATTTCCACTGGGAACCAGGTTCTGAGAAGGATACAGGTTGTTCTCTCCAATTTGTAAGTCAGAGGAGAGCAAATCTCAGCAGACCATTACTTAAAATTTCTCTTTCTTTTGACTTTATATAGAAATCAGAATAGAAACAGTTTATTATCTTTTTGAGTTTCTCCCCACAAGCACTGCCTCTTCTGCAAGTTCTGACAAATTTTCCCTAGAGCAAAACTCCCTCAGCACACATCACATTCCTCAGTTTTGGAATGCCTTCTCCTGACCTGTTCTGTGGGCTGCACTTTGTGGGAGAACAAAGCCAAAGCAGACAGGAGTCAGCCTGATGGCATTTTAGAAAAATCAATGCCACCTGTCAACAGAACTGTCTTGGACTGACAGCAGGAATATCAGCGAGAACAGCTCACACCTTCACCAAATCTAAAGTGCTGCTTCTTCAGGGCTGCAGGAAGATCTCTCCTGATTTATCATACAGCTCTTCTAATTACTCATACCCTTCTTTACAGATCTATGGCACACCAATTTATTAGACAATTACATTTATTATGAGATCAGATGTGATGAACCTATATTGTCCTTCAAAGAACTTGGTTTTTTCTGCACTTTTGCTGTGTGAGTAATGTGAAACTGAAACAACAGGGTGATATTAAATAATAGATACATCATATTTAGGCTGCATGAATAATTTATTTTTATGTCTTGTAAGAGGCAGCCTCCTCCCTAGCTCTATAATGCATGTCTAGATTGAAGAAACAGTTTGTTCAACCTCAAACTGATTTTTTTTTCAATTTTAAGGTGGAATTTTCAAAATTAATTTAGATATTTAAGGAAGAAAAAAATAAAATGGCCTTATTTGACAATGATGAAATAAATGTTCTGACTTTTATAGCACTTCTGCTCATATTTTAATGTACAATTTGATATTAATTCAGAAACACATTTAAAACTTAAATAGATCTGAAACTGACATCTTTACTGACTTGTGTAGAAAATATTTTTCCAAAACACTGCTCTCACTTCAACATTACTGTTTGCCCCTTTGTGAACCTCAGCATATGTGATGTAAAACTCCTGACAAAACCAGTGTTTTATCTTATGGTACAAGTTAAATTTGTTCCAAAGAGTGCCAAAGACTATGTGTCCCACCAGAGAGTGACCCTGTAAGAGGCTTCCACAGCCTTTTACGGTAAAACATTACCTTTTACAGTAAAATGAAATGCATTGTTGACCTTGTAAGCTGTACCAATTTTTATTATTAACTATTGGGAGTGTTACACAGCCCATGGCAAAATATATTACCAGCATAGAGATGCTCTCTTCCTTTATGAAAGATGCAAATTTTTTTTTAATCAAAAAGTTCTAAAACAAACAATAGTGAGGTTGCAGAGGGATAATGCCACTTACAAGAATCCCAGCTGAGACATTAGTCAAAGAAGCTTTTTCTTTTCTAGTGACTGCTTCCTTAAGTACAAACAACTTCCCTTTTTTTCTTTCTTTTTAATATAATTCAAAACACTTTGTCTTTGCCTACCTTTTCCTACTTTTAGTTCTTTCTTTCAAGATGACACAACTTGAGAAATACCAGTTGAATTTGCAGTTTAACCTATCTGAATTTCCATTTTTGGTTAATAGAGTGCTCAATCAAAACAAACTTAAACAATCATCCCCTTCTGTCAGAAAGGATTGTTTGTGGTCTCTTTCCTATTTATTTTTATTTTCTTTCTAAACTCAAACATGGACGATAATTTAGCCACATCACCTTGCTAATGCTCACGTAGGACGGGCTGATACAGTGGCCTGCTCAGAACACTTCAGGCCAGGCTTTCTGCTCTGCTTTCTGAAACATCCCTAGAAGATGATTTGGAACAAGTATCTAGATCCATTCCATAAGATGTACTGTGGAGTTGTGTTTTTTATGTTTTACTATAATTGTATTATGTATTCGGTTTGTTCTATGTACCCCCTCATTGTATTTGGCACATTCCTGAGTTTCCCGCCTTCCCTCCCCTGCCCATCACCCTAAAACTGCATTGTCATCCTTCTATCCCCTCCCAGGTGCCTTGTCCATCATCCGGCGTCCCTTCCCATCCATCTAGAAGCTTCTACTCAGGGCGTTGGGTGATTGGATGAGGGCCTGGGGCCCCTCCCACACTCCTCTTCCATTGGCTACCACCCCATGTCACCCCACTAGCGAGCCACTCCCAACTATCTCCCCATTGGCCGTTCTTTTCCCCTCCTACCCCATATATAAACTGTTGTCACCCTCCTCCCCGTGCCTTCTCCAGCAGGCACCTTCCAAGTTGGTTGGTTCCTCATTCCTGCGTTGTCCACGTTGGACATATTAAAGAGGATTTTAGCCCCCGGAGTTGGACTCTCTTCTTATCTACTGCCGTGGGGATCTGGTCATCTCCTTAACCCACCCGGCACTTCTCTAAGCCCACAGCGGTCCAGCGAGGGGCGCTGGGAACCTGCTCCTCCTCTCCCGAGCGGAGAGCTAGCCAGGGCTGAAGCAGCATTTTGGGAGGGAGTGTGGCAATGTACCCCAACACAACTCTACCATTCCAGCTGTAGAGCAAATCACACAGAGAACACCAGCTAAGGATGCCATGTGTAACTAATGTGCAACTTAAAGCCATTTGGACACATCACAATAAAACTTTTAGTTACCTGAGCACAGCACCCTTTTTGCAAGCTCTTCTGCCACCAGCTCTACTGTGCACTGGCCATGGCAGCAGTGACTGCCCTTTGTGGAAAAGCCATCCGTGCTCCCAGCTTGCAGCCTGCATCCCCTGGGCATGGGACCTACCTTGGTGCTCTGCCTCAGAGAGGATGCAAGAACTCAAGCCACTGAAGCACAATGAAACAGAAGGGTTAACTTGTGCACCTGCCCAAAGCTTTTTGCAGAACTCTCTCCATAATACCTGAATGGCTTGTGGGCAATATCTGGATTTTGTTATAGTGAGGATCCTAGAGTGGGAAAGATTCTGATATTCAAAAGTCTATTGAAATATATATATATATGTATGTATATGTGTTGAGAGCATTTATGCAGTGCATGGGTTTCTAAGTGCTTCTAAAAGCTGATACTCCTCTCTTTCACAAAAGCCCTTTAAAGTCATTTAATAAGTAATTAAAATATGTTTTAGAGGAGGAGTTTGCTTTTGATCAAACTGACACAAAATGCAGCACTTCCCCACAGCAGGTATTTCACCCTCTCACTTTTATTACTATTTATCTCTACTGCTGATTAGAGCAGATGGAGTTCAAGATTCCAGTTCACAAAAACAATAAAGCTGTCCGAGTAAGAAAGCGATAAAGGAGGAATTAGGACCATGGGACTAAAACACACCTGCTGTAGCTGAACTAATATTGAGGAAAGCTGAATATATTCTTTAGTTCTTTCCTGTTGTGAATATTAGAGCTCTCATTTTACATCAGCTTGTCTTTAGTTTCTCATTGCAGAATGCCCATGATGCCAAGCAAAGCCTGCAGGATTTGGCACTTGGCTGGAGAAAAAAAAAAAAAAAAAAAAAGACAAAATGATGAGAGATTAAAAACATCTGTGTAAAATGTGCTAGTTCTCTGATAGGGGTAGTGTTATGGTTGAAACAATTTCTATTAATCTTGTGCCATGGTCTTCACTCACATATGCAACTTTCACATGCATGGACTGAAACTGCCTTAGCAGAGAAAAAGAGATAATGTAATATGTCATAGCTACATTCTTCTTGTTCTGTACAGATGCAGCTTTGCCAACCCACCAAACGGAGTCCTTCAAAATGCCTGTCTTCCAGATAGATAGAACTGTTAGAATATCATGACTCTAAAATTGCTGGGTAATTAGATTCAAATAATGTTGTCAGTGCTCAGAGATCATAGTCAAACAGAGGAAAATGGCATACAGATGCCAATGCCCTGCCTTTCTCAAGCTTTTACTGTAAGGAAGCTGTCTCATTTGTTTACCTATGAAGGTTTAAGCAGTATTAGATCTGAAAAGCAAAATTAATATTAATAACAGGCAAGGAATGGAATACCATCCATGCAGCAGCTGCTTTTGGAAGCCCACTGCTGTGGGAAGACCTCATTATGCCTTCCTAATTGCCAGAAGTGCTTTTGCTCACAGCCAGACTTATAAACCAAAGCCAAAGTGATGTGATGTGGGCTAAAGCTAGGGTGCCCCACGACATCCCAGCCTCTCCTAGTCTGCCCTGGCTTGTATTGCTAAAATCCAAGTAGCTGTGTGGGCTTGCATAGCCTCAGAGATCAATGTAATGCTGAAGAGACTACTAAGAAGACTCTTTGAAGAGGAATCCCATGAATAAGTCAAATCCCAGCCCCTGAGAGCCTGATCAAGCACACTGGACAGGATGCACCACTGAGTATCAAGACAAAAAAATTATCCTTTGGGCTCACAAACTGGAGACCACCTCCCTGCATCCCAAAAAGGAGGGAGAAGAGAGTCGTACCATGGCTTCTCTGTCCGTGGGTCTGCAAGCTCCTATTGTAGCAGCAGTCCCCACTGGGTAATAATTAGTTTTGACTCCATGATTGCAGAAGGCTGATCAATCACTTTATTGTACTGTACCGTACTATACTATTCTATTAAGAAACACTCATTGCTCTTGCAGACAGCCCTTGAAATCCAAACACCATCACCAGTGTCCCCCTTTGGTAAACAAATCTCCATAACACATTCCACATGTGCACAACACGTGCAGCAAGTGAAGATAAGAATTTTGTCTCATTCTTTTCTCTGAGCTTTCTCACAGCTTCTCACAGCTTCCCAGGAAAATCCTGGGAAAGCTATCTCTCTCTCTCTGTTCAGAGTGTATGTGATTACCACAGGCTCCTGCCTTCAGAGGTCTGCAGGTCCCTGCAAAGGACCTGCTCCAGCATGGGATATCTGGATATCTGCTCCAACATGGGTCTCCATAGGCTGCAGGGGTGCAGTTGCCTCACCATGGTCTTTACCACAGGATGCAGGGGAATCTCAGCTCCAGCACCCAGAGCACCTCCTTGACCTCCTTCTCCACTGACCTTGGTCTCAACAGTGCTGTTCCTCTCACACATTACCACTCCACTCTTCTCTGACCACAATTAAGCCTGTGCAATAACCTTTTTCTTTCTGAAATATGTTATCACCAGGCCTTACTACCATCACTGATGGGCTCGGCTTTGGTCAGCAGCAAGTCCATCCTTGAGCTTCCAGGGATTGGCTCTGTTGGACATGGGGGAAGCTTCTGGGAAGTTCTCACAGAAGCCAGGCCTGTAGCCCCCTCACTACAAGAACCTTGCCACACAAACCCAATACATTTAGATTCAGAGCTCCTAAAGTTCCAGAAGTATCATCTCAGTTGCAGAAGAGGAGTGGCTGTCTGTATCTAGTGGCTGGAAGAGCTTTAGAAATGCAGCACTTTTTTTTTGGATTTATAATTTTTGGAAATGTGGGCTGGAGTGGGGGGCAATAAAGTTAAAAGAAACAAAATTCTATGAAACCAGTAAGCAGTTTGGTGATCCATGCTGGAGAAAATCATAAAATCACAGAATATGCTGAGTTGGAAGAACCCCATTCATTGAATCCATCTCCTGGCCCTGCACAGGACACACCAAGAATCACATCATGTACCTGAGAGTTATGGCCACCCAAACCATCAAGGTCCTGGGACAAGCACATAAACACAGAGATTTGAGGCCCCTTTGAAAGGGAATTCTAAATAGAGATTTTGCTGTTCTCTTCAGCTGTTTAAGGGAAAATCCTACAGAAGATGAATTCATACTGCTCTCAGGCCTGCACAGTAGAAAAGGAAACAAGCTCAAACTGAAGAAGGAGAAAGGCCAACTTCATCCGAGACAAAAGGTTTCACCACAACAGTGGCCAAGAGCAGGAACAGGTGTCCAGAAGTTGTGGAATCTTCATCCTTGGAAGCAACCAAGGACAGACTGAGCATCCTCACCTTTGATCTTGCTAGGAGTGGGGTCCTGGAGAGGATGGCATCCCATCCAACTACATGATTCTGTGATTCTAAAAGAAAATAATAAAAGGTTCGCTTTTTGCCTAACATATCCCCATACCCAGCAAAATACCTCTAAAATATAAAAACATTAGGTAAATTGACCTTCTCAGTTTCTCTACTGCTTATTCAATAACAATACACCTGTTAAATGCTATTTTTCTCTGGAAGACCGTGAATCAGTGTCCTTGAAAATAACCTACCCATTTTGTCAACAAACCTTAGTCCATCTGGTTTATGCTAGCTACACTCATTAAATTAAAGTTTGGACATGCCATCTATCCAGCAACAGAGAAAAACATTGGTAAAGACAAGTGGTCCAGTCTGATCTCTCTCTGCTGTGTAAGGGCAGGAACTTCACTGAAGTCAAATGAATTTATGTTGGCATAATAGTGGTTCCTGGGGGAGTAGAACGAATCTTCACTGCCCAAGGCTGTTTGACAATAGAAGAGAGCAGTTCAGCAAAAGCTAACAGTTTTATAGTGCTTATTCCTATAGTCCCTAGGAAGGCAAAATACTTCTGCAATTAAAAATTTCATGCCTAGCTACATTGGGTCAACAGCACAAAATCACCTCTGGCAGAAGAAAGACCTGTTCCCCAGGTGCTGATGGGAATTGCTGTCATATATGGGCAAAGCATTCAGTGTGTTTGGTGTAGGGCTTTAGTGGCAAACAAAGGCTCAGGAAACAATCTAGAATTCATTTATCTTTATTTAATTTTTGTTTTTATGTCTCTACTAGTGTGAATTAGTTCTACTACTATCTGAGCCAATGGAAGTGTCAAAACACCACCTGCAACTACCACATTGATCTTTGAGGAGGCCAGACAGAATGAAAACTGGGGGGGGGGGGGGGGGGGGGGGGCTTATTCCCTTTTGTGGATGAAGTTTAATAATCTGTTTGCTGCCTCCTGATGAATTGCTTTGCTTAATGTGAAGAGAGGATTGCTTGTGTTTTGTTCTGAGGGGCCAACAAGAGGAGATAAGAACATCAGACTGTGACATTCTTCTGGATTGGTTTCTGTTTTCTGCAAACATTAAGTCTGATCTTAGTCTGCACTCGGGTTTTAGTCATTATAAATCTAATCAACACACTAGAATCAATGAAAGGAAAGACAATTTAAGGAGATTAAAAGAAAATTCTGGTAAATGAGAACTGAAAGAGTTCTCTTCCAAGGTGATACAGACAAAAAAGTCTAAGACAAGAGCATTGGTAGTATGCATACAACCTCATGAAAGCAGCAGAAAATGCTTTTATTGTAGCAAATAAAAAAACTTAACCATTTGTTAAGATTTCATCTTAAGTTTAAAGCCTTCTATCAATTTATGTTCCAGCAATGCACTGCTTTAAAACTTCTATAAGTCTTCATAAGGAAGACATGAATAATGACTTCAGAAAATACAGATGTAAATAGCCAATCTGAAGATTTGCAAAAGCTTATTTGGAAGAGGGAAGAGAGCTACAGAAGATTGCCTCCATGAAAATTAGCCTTAGAAAAAAATATGCATTTCTTAAACTAAATCAGCTGAAGTTTTGTGTGCCTTTACGAAAATAATCTGAGTCTTTTTATGAGCTTTTTCAAGCATATTGAAACTAATTTAAATTACAGAAGGTCCTTTCTGGTTGAGCAACAGCTTTCAGTCTGAATATCACTTTTGGTACAATAGACTTTTATAAAATTCAAGGTGAGTTTTTGTTACATCCAAAAATAGCTCAAGTCATTACCAGGTGCTGCACTTTGAATCATTACAGTATATAGAAAATACACATAAATACATAAATGTATACATATATGTTTTTTCTACTTCTGGTGGAAGTTCTGGAACTTTCTTTCTTTGTTATAAGTTTTCTGCTATTGCCTCATATCACACCTGGTATTTTTTCTGAGTCTGTGCTCCTTCAGCTTTCAGTCTTTGAGAAGAGATGAATCACCATCATGTGTGAAGAGAGGCAAATGGAGGGCATCAAGCCCATGTAATTCTGCCTTATTTTTGCCTTATATCCCATGAGAGGCTGGTTTCGGGACAAGAGCAAGGTGGGGGGGGGGGGTGGGCGGGGGGTGCTTTAGATCTCTTTCTGTATTCCAGATGTGTGTATGTTGAGTGGGTGCAGACAGGGGACATGACTTGTACTCCTTTGCCAATAGCACATCCCTCCTCACAACACAATTCCAAGGCAGCTGGAGCTGGCAGGACAGGGACAATGCCTTTGCTGCTGGTGGTCTATTTGTTGCTATGCTCTTCAGATGAAATCACCTGCTTAAATTTTGGTTTTATCTACACGTGAACAGTAGCAAAGTCATTAAAGTTCTAGCTAACCTTGCTCAAAACAATTCAGCTAAAAGCAAAAGAAGAATGGCAGCATTTGCATGGAACACCTCAGATCTTTTTAACAATATGATACATTTTAGAAAAACAATAGCACCTTTGAAGTAATTCTTGAGTGCTATAACAATGCACAGGAAATTGCAAGAGCAATTAAAGCAGAGATTGATTTGAGACTGAGTAATGCAACAAATGTGCTACTGACAGTGCCAGAGAGCCATGGAGAACTCAGAAATTAGCACATTTTCTGTCTCCATAAAAAAAGGAACCAAGGCAGCCATTATTTCCAATAATACAAGGAAATTTACTGACATTAAGCGCTAATATGGGATTAGTGATCAACATATGACCAATTATCCACCAAAGTTCCTTTCCATACCATTGGATGTAGCAGGTGGGAACCTGCCTTTGAGATTATCCAGAGCCCTCCAGAGCTTTCCATTGTAACAGTCTGTGTCATGGTTTGACATGGCATAATGCCAGAGCCCCCATGAAAATGCAACCTCTCAATTGAATGCTGTGAAATGCGATCGAGAACAGAGCAAAGCAGGCCCAAGCTTAATAACAAAGAAAAAAACTTTATTAAGCTACTACTACTATACTACTATAAAAGGAAAAAAGAAAGAAAAAACACACACAAAATTCAAAATGAAAACCTTCCAAAGCATTCCTCCTCCCACCACCCAACTCCAACAAAGAGTTGTCACAGCGAGACACAGTCTGGACCCCAATCAGGTTTCCACCCTCCAGACAATCAATACTCAGTCCATCGAGGGAGAGACGAGCCTCTCCTGTGCCACAGACCCCCCAAGAAACACAGCTGCCACACCCTGTGCTTCCATGTCACCACATGGCACCGCCTGGAGAAAAAAGTTTGCCAGTGGTGACCCTCTCCTTTCCATGCACAGTGCTCTCACCACCAATGCATGGATGGACAGACTGCTTTTAGCATTTTTCCTTTCAAGGATGCCCTGCCAAGAGGGGAAAAAACAACAGTTCAGTTTTTCATTTTTGGGACCACAGTCCCCCCCATTTTTCCCCTGGGGCCGATGATCCAAGAACAGAGATCTTCTTCTCTTCTTCTTCTCTGAAAACAGGGGGCACCACCACAAACCTCCCTAACTTTTCTCTGTTCACTCCACTTCTGTCTTTTCCCAGCTGAAGCATGGTCTCTTTGGCTCACCGGCATCCTCCTAAAATACAGTCTCTCCTGGAGGAGAAAATCAGTTCAGTCTGTGGCTACCAAGAAAAAGTCCAGCCAAAAGCCACTCCATCGTCTCCTCCCACCTAGAATTTCTCCTTCCAACATCCCGGGGTCCAAGCTGTCTCTCTTCTTCTCTTTCAAACCAAGGAGGAGAAAAATTTCACAAAGCTTTCATTTCTCAAGGAAGGGTTAAAAGTCCTGACTCTCAGAGATGGTTTGCTGCCCAGGCTCCAGCTCCCACAGCCCGGCTGGGCACCTTGCGGCCCCCCCGCTCTTCTCCTTCCCTGCGGTGAACTGCTGGCAAAACCGCTGCTGTCTCTTTCTTGAGAAAGAGAGAGTGAGAGAGACTCTGGGGGGAAACAGAGACATCCCAAATTCTCCACCCTTCCATCTGCAGGGGGCCAGCCCGGTTCCAGCCCCTCCACCCTTGGGCCTACCTCCGAAGGCCACATGGCTTTCCCCTCTCCCACCCAACCACGGGCCGGGCAGGGGAGAGTTCTGCACTGCACGCTGACAGGAACCCAAGAGAGCTAGTTCTCCTGGGAATTCTGCTTTTAACCCCTCTGTGTTCTCAGAGGCGTGTCCACCTTCAATTGGTCAATATCCAAATTGACCTCTTCCTTCCGAGAAAATTCTTTTTCCGTGTCAAACCACGACAGTCTGGTATCAGAATCTTAGCTGGACATTTCAGCTAAAAGGTCACAAGGTTTTTACTGGCAGAAGGGCAGAAATTGTAATAAAAACTATATGGCCATTCCTGATAGCTGGTTTGCCCTTCTGAGAACTGAGACAACTTTTCCCATGAGATTTGACTCAAGTCTGTACATGGCAAGGATATCCCTTCTCTCACCCCAAAAAATACCCACTCGGGCTCACCAGATCTGAGCAGCTTCAATCAACAGAAGTTATGCCATATGAAGTGTTATGTTGCAATTTAAAATGAGATATAGTGCACAGCCAAATGGGAGCCAATTGCAGCTGTATGGCATCCTCTCCCTAGGTGCTCTGCACCTCACAGGGGGCACCTGAGGACATTGAGTGGCTGCAGCAGCTAACGCAGCAGCTTTGCTTTCCTGCATCCTAACCTGTGTCCCTGACTCCCAGCACCTGTTCTGACAGATTGCCCAGAGGAAGCTGATCTCCATCCTGTGGCACAGCAGGAAAAGGCACAGCCAGCTGCAGCTGCATCCAGAGGGTGCAGTGCTCTTTTGTGCACCCCCTGACTCCCAGCACAGCCCAGTCACTTGAGCTTGTGGTTATCAGTGTCTGGGTTGGAGCTCAGGCGTGGAGCCCAAAGTTTCCTCGATCAACTATCCTCAATTTTCTAAAAAGCAAATATGGCCTCTGAGCTGGCACCAGTCCAGAAAAAGTTTCTGCTTCATAGTAGGTTTTATTCTTCCCAAGTTACACAGTCCTGGGATTTGAGATGAGCTGATGCTTTCTATTCAGCTGATGTATTGTATTAGCCTGCTCTGTGAATGCCATTATAATTAGAAACAAATCTATACAACTGATAAAATAAGACACTAATTGTTGTATTTATTCCCCTGTGAAGGCATACTCAGGTGCTATTAATTGTACTTAGTCACAATCTGTTCATCATCTAATTGTTTTCCACAGAGCTGAAGAGAACCAAATATTTACCCACATGAATTTATAAATATCTACTCATGAATCATAGCTGCTGTACAATTTCTTTTTAAAGGCAAGAAAAAAATGCAAAAAATGAGACATATAAGACTGAACAGAGTTTGGGAGTCAGAGCTCTCTGGTGAGAGCTATGGGCCCTCTCTGGAAGCCCAGGGCTGGGACAGCTCCATCCCTGGGCATCCCTGTGGGCACTGCAGCCATGGGGGAAGCGGCTCATGCCCCACCGTGTGGGCACCACAGCAGCTGTGGGGGCCTCTCAGCCTGTGCGTCCAAGAAATTCTCTGAGGATGCAATCCTGGCCTCAGCTGGCATCTCTTCCAGATCTTGTGTTGGCTTGTCTGTGCCCTCAGGGTGATATTTCTACTGCATTTAACTTTAAGTCAGATTAATCTTTTAACTGCTGTAGCGACACCTTCCCTAAACCCAGCATGAATTAAACACATGAGCTGGCACTGCACTGATCAGCCAGTAGGACTAATTGACTTTCCCAGCATGGCATAGAAGAAATGTACCAAAAATACTTCTCTGATAATATACCAGGTATTTTCAAACTCTAAAGGCAGAGTCCTCAAGTCCCCCAGAGAATTAATTTTGCTGCAGAGGTGTGAGGTTGGCTGTTGGCTCACATTAACTCTTGTTTTTTCCAGATAGATTCTCCCCTTTGCAGTGTACATTTATTGTGATCATAGATGTGATGAATTATTTGATCATCTTGTAGGGAGAAAAATGACAGACTTAAAGTGGCAAGGGACATTTTCCTTTTGACACATTGTAAAATATGTAAAAACAATATCTGTTTGGTCAAGGTCTATTTTTCAAAGGATTGTAAGAGTCAATTTCATGTTAAGAATTACAGGGAGTTTTATAACTTTTATGCTGAAAATAATGCAAACTCTCTCTCTACCTGAACAGCAGTCAAATATAAAGACAGGAAATTGGTATGATAGGTAACTGTAATACAAACTGAGTCTTATCAAAGCACACACAGGACCTGTGGTTCTATTACACATTTCACAGGAGAATATAAATGTCCTCTGTGATCTTAAACTTGGTAATTTGAGGTCTTCCTTTTCCCCTTGGAAGTTATGCAGCTGTTAAAGCTCTAGAATATATAGCATAGATAGATATGTGAATATTCTTCTGCAGAAAACATCCTCCCCCTTGTTCTGGGGTTTGATAGCCAAAATTACAGAACCAAACATGCCTAGGAATATTCTTTCTGTAAGTCAAAGTGAAATTTATCTTGTTAAATTACTTAAAATACAAAGTACTAGAAAGTTGAATGTGCGTATGTGAGAAGTCCAGGAGATTAATTGCCTTGCTTGGGAAGCTTGAAAATATGAAGAATTGTAGTTTTAAGTCTGATGAAACTCTGATACTCACAGTGAAGGCCTCCCAGAATCAGATGAACTCTAGAACACAAATTTATATTTGTAAAGAATGCGGACCTCATTAATGTCATCCTCACCAAGACACTGTCTCAAAGTAACACTAAATATACTGAAATACTGTTTTCCTTCACCACTGGCTGTGGCTCACTGTGTAGGATATCTGGATAGAACTGCTACCATAGTACACTTGATGACAAGGATGGGATGTATTGCCAAAATAAAATCTCCTGGCAGTAGAAGCTCACTGTAACAATAAAAATCTCAACAAGCAGTATTCTTATTAAAAAAAAAAAAAAAAAAAAAAAGTACACAGATAACTTTGAGGATAGTTTGGAAGATACTATAAAATCAGTGTACTGGCATATCCAAGTGAATGCATAACTAGACCACATTTTTTTGTTCTATGTTCCTTGCCATGATGTAAGAATATAAATCAGAGTATCCACAACTGGTATCCTCCAGGGAAAGGTTCAACCACCTTGAGCGAAGATTGAAAGAAATAAGTCATGGCCAAAATCCAGTATCCTTTCTCGGAACCGCCCTTTCCCAGCCACAGGAGATGAGTACAGCAAACAAAATCACTTCAAGGCTCCTTCTGCCCTTGTTCTCTAGGCTGGGATTTTTACACCTCCTGCTACGGCATGCTTGCATGGAGGTGTTACATCCTGGTGACCAAAGTTTGCACTGAAGTAATTCTGGTCAGAAAAAGAGGGAGCAGAAATAAATTCTCTGAATGTTTCTATGTTTTTATTTCTTAAAAAAAAGGAAGCATTCTACCACAATAACAGGATTCCTTCCAAATTCCTTGTATATCTGGATTATAAAACCCAAACTTGCCCTATAGCTCAGTGAGTTGTTCCCACCAGGTAAGCCTCATACAACTCCATTAATCCATATTAGCAGTCCTTAAAGAGGGCTTACAAGAAAGCTGGAGAGGGACTTCTTACAAGAGCATATAGTGATGTGACAAGAGGGAATGCCTTCAAACTGAAAGAGAGATGGTTTACACTAGATATAAAGAAGGAATTCCTTGCTGACAGACGAGGTCCCTCAATATGAGACTTTGCTATGAGCAAGTTCTACTGTGTACATTTATCTTTCAGCTTTATTTCATGGTACTGATTTTAGAGTAACAATACCCCTTTTCTCCAGACCTGGGTACACCACAGTATCTCTCACCTCATTGCCTCTGCATCAGCCTGAATGCTCAGTAGACCTCACCCTTTCACCCACCTATATCCACAGCTCCAAAATGCAGTGTGGCAAGCCTGCAGCCTCGGTGCATACGGTCGTGGAGAAGAAAAGAAGCACACCAGCAGTGTCACAAGGACTCTGATGACACCATGTGTGAGTCACTCTGATCCTGCTTTTCACCAGACCACCAGGAGAGAGACCTGTGCCTGGAACCTGAGTTGTGCACCCCTCTCAGGACCTCTACGGTCACTAGCTGTGACAATAAAAGTGTGAAATTCTCCCTGTGCAGGGGAAGTGCTTGGGCACTCCCACATATACTCAAGCCATACTAATCCATGGAACTCTGTGTTTTGTGGGACCCCCACTATGAGCTGGCTGAGCCACAGAAGCAGTGACATGGTGAGCTTGGAGATGGGGCTTCTTCTGTCTGTCCAAGGCTCCCTCCAAGCTCTGGGTGTTCTGGCACTCCCAGCAGCTTCTCTGGCACACCTTCAGTCCCAGGATGTGGCTGTCCCTCAGCACTTCTCTGTGCAAGCTAATCTTCAAGGCTGAGCTTACACAGGGTAATTTAATGATGAAAGAATAGAGGAGAGGATGACAGGACAGATATATCAGCTTTTTTTTCCCAAATTCTTTGTGGGATTTACAGCTGGTTTAGAGAGAATATATGCTGATGGATATTCAAGAGCTATAGTAACCACAAATAGGACACCTACTTAACCAACAGATTTCCAGAATTTCTGAGGCATAAGTTGAAATTCTTAGTGTTATGATAGCCAGCATCCTTCAGAGCTGCTCTTGAACCAAGCATGGGTCAATACAGTGGTTTCAGCCATGAAACACTGGAATATTTATAAGAAACTGATTAACAAAACACAACACCTACAGTCATCTGTCTGAGCAATTCATGTGAAATTTGGGGAGTAAATGAATCGATAATTCGACATTTTTATACATCTCAATATCCTACTGACACAAGGTTCCCCACGGAGCAAGTCAGTCCATGCAAGCTCACAGATACAGGTGGACAGTGGCCTAGAGCAGAAGTGAGAACACTTCCCAAAATAAATGAAATTGCAATGAATCACTATGATGAATAGCCTGGGGCAACAGCTCATCCTGTGAAAGACCATTTAAAAAATGTTTTTCTTTTCTGTCAATGAAATATTGTCCTATCAAAAAGCACTGATGAATGAGTTGTGCTGGACCCATCTCTGTAGCAAGATGAATCTGCCTATTCCCAAGGAATGCAACGTGTGGTTTAATGAGTCCATCCATGAACCAGGACACTTCTGCAGCACTTGGGTGCAGACAAGGATGCAAACCAGCAGCTTCTGGTTGGCACAGCTTAAGAAGAGCAGAGCCAGCAGCTCCCTGTGCAGTGTGCTCCAAGAGCCATCAGGTGCAAGAAAAACTTGCTCATATATGAAAAAACAAGGGGAGCTTGGGGCTGTAAAACAAAGCAAAGGGCTGTAAACCTGTTTCTAAGTGAGCCGATCATTACAAAATCAGGATCATGTTTTTCAAGAATGTAACAAGGTTTCAAAATGGAAATTGGGTCAAATTTGTGTTTCTCATCTTAAACAGAGGTTACTAGGGACCTATTCAGACCATATGTGCCATTGTCATATATTTCACAAGTAAAGCAGATATGCAAAATGAGATTGAAATAGGGAAAACACCATGCTTTTAAAGACTGGGGAATGTTTCATAAAGATCATGTACCATTAAACTCACAGCAAGAACAACAGGATGAAATATAACCTATTCATGCCTGCACCTATGGAGAACCTACTCTAGCTAATTTGAGCCAGACTGGATCCTGTAAATCTGTAATAGTTTGAGACAATCATTCTCATCTCTCTGAGAAATTCAGGTTTCAAAACAAATCAGAGGAAATTGGTAAGAAATGGGAAAGGATGGGATCTGTGTCTCTCACAGGACAACAATATTGGACAAGTCCTTGCCACTAACACCTGCACCCCATCTAACTCTGTGATTAGCAGTCAGACACTACTGACTTCGGATACAATTTCACAGCACAAGGTCCTCTTCTGCTGTAACTTAACAAAATGTTAGCACTTCATGAATGTTAACTGCATTTCCCAGCAGACTTCTAATATTCATTCACTTCTCATGACAGTCCACATTTAGGTTTTTCTGGGTGTCTTGGCCAGGATCCCTGAGCTAAGAAGTAAATAGTGTTTTCTATGTCTGGAAAGACTGACATTTGGAGATCTTAGCGTCCTTCTCACTGGAGCTTTGGCAAAGGAGAGGGAGGTAAGATACCTGTCCACTCTTCAATTACATGCCCCAGCACCTTCTGTCCTTCACATCCTAACAGCACAGTAGCATCCACAATGGCATCCCTAAAATTGACTGGATGGGGCAGAAAATATCCAGCCTGTTTTTTCTAGTAATGCAGCAGAATTTTTAGATCAATTTGAAAATAATTATTTTCTTTCTTTTCAGAGACCAGAAAGACTCGGGTTTACAGCGATAGTTAATTGCACCTCCATAATAACCTCATAAAAATTCTTTTTTTAGTTCAGTTGCTAGTAAAGGGACTTGAATGTAAATTTGAACTCTGAAAGGGCTAGGATTATATAATGTGTATATGCACATGAGCTGCTTTTGTAATACTACTTACAAGAAGCTGGTATCAAACATTAAAATATTTTCAAATTTGCTGCTAAAAAGAGCCTTCCTCATATGTTTTACCAAGAGGTGACAACAAGACAGGCTTGGGAGCCCAAGCCTCCTGCATGGAAGGAGTTCACCTGGACAGGTGAGCAAGGCTCAGTGCTCCAGCCCAGCTTCTGGGGAAGCTGTGACAACAACAAGGAGCTGTGAAAATGAGTGTTGGCAAGGGCAGAGGCATTTGCAACAGCTGTGTGATTAATGCAAGCCATGCTTACAAAAATACATAGCCAACCTTGACCTACATTAATCACATTAAGGGGAATTATTTTGCCTGTCACTGTGATTAGGCTGTGTTAGGTGGAAACTTACATATTGGCAATCACTAATATTTACTGAAATACTGTAAGGCATTATTTAACTAAACATCATTTCACTGTGACTAAGGTCTTCTCTCTTGCTCTTTTCACCCAATTGCCTTCATCATGCTGGTAAGGGGCTTTTGTCCCCATTTGTTGCAAGGCTTGGGGATTTTTGGGGTTTTTTTTGGCTTTTTTTACTAGTTATGGAATTTTTAGTGACTTTTTGACTAAATTGAATACTGAACCTTTATCGTTTCTGAATTGTTTCACTCTGCTGTAGAAACAGGAGGTAGCAATAGCATACAAGGAATTTTTCACAGTGTCTGTGTTTCTCCTGCCTACCTGGGAGCACCACAGAGCTCTCCAGAACATAAGAATTCTCTTTCACTCAGACAAAAAAGAAATCACATAAGATCTGGTTCCATGCAGAAATGACAAAGTTTTTTCTGGAAACAGAAAAGTTAGAAAAAAACCCAACAACAAAAGAAACCACATTAGACAGTCTTTAGACAAGCCAGTTAAGATTTACATGTGCAGCATCAGCAGAAGTGTTTGAATCTGGGTCTGCTGCATTTCCATGTTCAGCTCACTCCCTTCCTCTCTCTGACTCACCACAATTACAGCAAAAGATTCTATCTCAAGGGATGTCCTTCTGTAGGGATCTTCGTCTTCAGCCAATTTACATTTTGTGATGGAAAAATGTTTCATACATCATACCTTCAGTTAATTGTAGTATTTCCAGGAAACCTTTTTTTTTTTTTTTTTTTTTTTTAATCCAAAACTACTTTGTATGGTGGAGACTTTGCATCCAAAGATTCTCTTTAATTTCTTTTTTTTAATTTCAGCACTGATCCATTAACTTATCAGGGATAATGGAGAGCATGTTGCTTATTGTGTAACAGTGCTAATGTATTGCATTTATCAGATTTGGTAATTTTCTGTTTACAGGAAGCCAACATTTACCAGTCATTACTCTTTATTCTCTTCATCCTTTGCAGCAAGGAGTGATCTGTATTTTCTCCAGTGGAGCCACTGAGATTTGTAAGCCATATAGCCTTGAATCTGATATTATTCACAATGGGAGCACGCTCTCAAATTAACTTATTGCAGAGAAATGTAAATCAATTATGTTTACAGTTCTCAACAAACAGAATTAAAATGTTCCAGCAGTCTATTTTGAATTCCTAATCATTTTTGTGATTAACCCAGTGTCTGGGATTTGCAAGGGAGTAGGAGATGAATTGGTTTCTCTTCATTATCTGACACAGTTCAGTTATTCCTGAGGCGTCCTGAAAAAAACAAGCAGCCAGGCAAATTCCCTTAAATATTTAGCCATCAAGAAATGGTTAACACCAACTGCCATTCCTCAGGACCACTGTATAGCATATGTGCAAGTCAGAAGGTCAGGCTCTTGAGATGGCAAATGAAGCAAATTCAATCCCAGGCCAAGAATGAGCACACAACCATCCTGGCAAGGCCAGCCTGCTCATGAACTGTGACTGAAGGCAAGAGAATTGGGTGCGTGACATACAGAAATGCAACTTTTGAAACTAATGAGCAAATATCCAAAAATATGAAGCTCAAAGCAGCACTCATCCCCCCACCACAACATTTTCACACTGTTCTCTGCAGCAGCCATCTCCCATTGATTCCATTTCATTTGGACCAACCAGTACAATAAGAAGGTTCTGATGATCCCTGGGATCTGTCTGCTTTTGCAATCGCATTAAAAGCTAGTCCCTAAGTGTATGTTTGTTTGTCTCATGGCTCTGAAGAGCCTTTTGAGGCAGGGAAGGTCTGCCTTACACCACCCTGAAGATCCTGCTCCCTGCTGCAGCCATCAGGGGCTGCATCAGGCTCCCCACCCCTCTCCTGGGGAGAGCAGGGATGTCCTTGGGGACACCTTGTCACTCTCTACAACTTCTTGAAAGGAGGTTGTAGTGAGGTGGAGGTCAATCTGTTCTCTCAAGTAACAAGCAACAGGGTGAAAAGAAATGGCCTCAGGTTCTGCCAAGGGAGGTTTAGATGAGATATTATGAAACATTTCTTCATGGAAAATGTTAAGCACTGGAACAGCCTGACCAGGGAAGTGGTGGAGTCACCATCCCCATGAGTATTTCATGGATGTACAGATGTGGTACTTACAGACGTGGTCTTTAAGGTCTTTTCCAACCTAAACTAGTCTATGATTCGATGATTCCATTTCTGAATGTGTCTTTCAGATAGGCAAAAAAAAAAAAAAATACCATGGCTGGAGCATTTTACCCTTTTGTACAGTAAGACACCACCATTTTTAACATTATAATTACTTTTGTCTTCCCAGGACACATGTGAAGCAGAAGCTGCCCCATCAGACAGACAGAAGACTCTGGAAGGCTGAGCATGCGATGGCTCCCTAGGTAACGTTAATTCAGGAGAATCCAGTGTGCTCATACTGACCAAGAGTCCAGACAACTTTTCTGAGATACAATGGCTGGCTCTGCCCTGCACGAGACACCAGCTTGAGCTGCCAGGCAGATTGTGCTCACTCCACCTGATGAGGAATTTGGACAGCTGGGTGGGAAAGGAGCAGCCTCCACCCAGAGAAGAGATGAGGCTCCACAGCTGCAGGAGCCCAGCTCCAGATGTGCAGGCACTGGACAGTTGCATGCAGCAGGAGCACTGCTCTTTCAAAGAGCTTGCTGTGCTCAGCAGGCTTCAGCCATCTCTGAATTTCAGCAGCCCAGATCCTTCACATCCTTAGGTAAATCTCTGCTCAGTCTAGACTGACTTACGCAAAAGCCTGCACTGATTTCTACAAAACCAGCATTTAGTAGCTTGACACACTGATGAGATATCACGTTTTTTATTCCAACCTTATAATCAAAAAGTCAGAATTATGGTAAATGGAATCTTTTCTATCCTCTCTTTTAAAAGGTCTAATTATTTTATTATTCAGTGTATGTACACGCAGATAAGTAATAATTATTCAGAGTATTATCCTGCATAATAGACCCAGTTAATGCGCAGAGATAATAGCACAGAGACAGCTCATTATACCAATTTGTACAAAAATAACATAATTATTTTCTTCTTTTGAACAAACTTGTTCTGGTGTGATAAGAGCAAGTTTCAATCACTTCTTTATTTGCTGAAAGATTAAACGCCATGCAGCCAGTAAAGTGATTGTTATTTTAATGATGAATCATCACGTGCAATGAGGAATTAGCCATCCAAAGGATTTGAAGACAAATTCCTATAAGGCTACATTAAAATAAGGATGCTTCTGAAATGATTGCACGTCTGTTTCTAAACAGTCTTCTTACCGGAAATATCACTTACGAGTTCATCCTGCTAACAGCTGAGAAAGCTCAGGTGAGCACGGAGAGGCAGAAATGGTGATGCTTCCCAGTGTGCAAGTCTGAGATGCAGAAAACCAGTTCAGCTATTGAGTGCTCGGTTTCACTAAGGCTGAACTTACACTCCAAAGCAGGACAATGGCAACACAGAAGGTGGCTTTCCTGCAAAAAGACAGCTTTGCTCCCTGATAACCCAATGGCCTGGAGTATTGTGGTCTCTGGTGGATCTAGCAGCCTGCTGTCCTCAAAGTGGGTGTGAAGTCCTGTGACAAAGTTTGTGTTTTATTTTTCTAGCCCTTTTTTCCTTCATTGCCACTGATCCAAGCCCTCTTCATTCAGTACTTCTTCATCTAATCCCTTACTCCACTTTTATCCTGAAATAAAAAAACTCAGGGAAAAAAAGCAGAAAATATAAAACAAATTAAACCAATGCTTGCCATTCTTGGCTCCTGTCTCTCTAACTCCAGTATATCCCCCAAAGTCAGCTGAGCCCCAGAATTGTGTCCTGGGAGCAGGGCATGGCAGGGCTGAGCAGCAGGAAGAAGACTGACCTTTTCTTGTGGAATGGGGCTCCCAGGGCCAGAGATGCTGGTGAGACAAGTTACTTTCAAGAAGGAAAATAAGGGAAGACAAAGAAAGAACTAGAATAAAATTTCCATGGAAAAGGAAGACTTTAATTTCAAGCTTTTCTGTCTTGCATCCCTTGGAGTCTGTCCTGCAGTGGAAAAAGAAAATCACCACTATATTGAACACAATTTCATAACTCACTTCTGCTTTTGATGAAAACTCATTCATGGTGGATTTTATTCCGCACCAACATTTATACATGTGCTCAGGGAATGGGAAGGCTCCCCTTAACCAAATGAGATACTGTTCTTGCCTCCAGACAGACATTATGGATCATTGCAATTTCTATCTCCCAGCAGAGGATCTGAGACTGTGAATTCATCTGCAGCTTTGGGTTTTCTCTGCGCCAGCTGTGTGAGGGTGAGCAATGAGCAATGCTGCTCCTCAATCACCACCTGTGCTGCTCTGACTGGAAACTCAGGCTGGTTCTCAGGCCAAGATGCTGACAAATCTCCTTCTCTAACACAAACAGCAGAAGCCTGGCTCCATGGACACAGGTGAACCTTGCCACCATCTCCCCTGTATCTGGGGCTTACTGGAGGAATGGTGCTTGTCCTTGCTCTGGATTCCAGTTAGACAATGGCACTGCCAGTTGTAAATCCTATTCCTACAGTGCTGATGGATTTATTTTCTGTGGATTAGAAAGGGCATTTTTATCATCTGAATTGCATGAGCCAGCAATAAAATTCACTGGAATATAGTGCCTCTATAAATAGTTCATAGAAATATGCCAAGTACTATAACTTATTTCATACCCTGTTCCCAAGCACCATGGAAGCACAGTGCACACCAAAGGCCTAGGAAGCTCTGTGATCCAAAGCCTACGAGGAGAAGCCTGTCCCATCTGTTGGGATAAAAATACACTAAAAATCTTGCTTGGACAAGGTGTTCACCAGCATGTCAAGTCTCCATGACAGCTCTGAATTTTCACAACATGCAATCTGGGCAGAATGTCAGAAAGAGCAGAAAAAATTCTTCATATTTATGGCAGAGACTGAGTCTAGCAACCAGCCACATTCCTGGGACTTGGGAAGTCTTATTCTCCATGCTGAATGAGGTTGACCAGGGATGGCACAGGGCAGGGCAGTGGTACATGCAGCAGAAAGCTCAGAGAGCAGCTGTACTGAGAGCTTCTCCACACCCTCTACAGCCTCTTACATCTGCTTATCCCCACCCCTCAGGTCCATATTCCTTGCTTTTTTAGACTTGCTATATAGATTTTGGTGAGCTTTTGTTTTGATATCCAGTAAAATTCCTACAACAGTTCAACATAAGGGATCAAACTAGTAAATTCCTACATGTGCCCTGTCATCTCATTGCTGGGAGTTTTCTTAACACTGAAAGCCATTATCCAGTCTTTCAATAACTGTCAATCAGCACAGACATCTGTACACCCTCTGCCTGGTTGCTCTTAATTAGAGGCAATACAGATGTTTAGGAACAGGCAGGAGAAACACTTCTTGCTCTGGGAGCCAGCTGCAGCTTTGCAGAGCTGAACAGTGAAAAAGAAGAGAAAATGGAGATGCTAATTCCACCCAATTTATTTGTCCTGCAGCATTTCCACTTGTTGGGCTGCTGTTTCAGGACTGACACATGCATCACTATGGAAAAGCAGAAGGATTCAGTTATGTCCCCAGTCATGACAACCAGAAGAGGCTGCTGATGGATCGGAGTGGACAGGGATGGGGCCATATGGACACCTTCTTTGCTCCTTCAGCACAGGAGTTCAATGCTCATAAACCAAAAAAGGTATTTCTCCACGATGCTTTGAAACCTGTTTGATCACAGTGTCAGGGATGAGTTTTGTCTCAACTCCAGGGCTTAAATCCTGCAACAACAAAATACCTTTAGTCTGGCAGAGTCCCACTTTTTTGTACAGATATGTTGGGGTTTTTTTAAGGGCAATCTATTATGCTAAGGATGTGTCATTTTTCAAACTTCAGAGCTGTTTTCAAATACTGGAAATAATTTATTTACTGCAGCAATGTGATCAGGCACTTCATGCTTTGATCTGCAATAGAGCCTGGCACAGACTTCATGTACTGTCCTCATACCCTTACTGACCATGTGCTCACAAGGAACAGGCCTATGTTTGTTCCTTACTATGCTGCCATACAGTTGCTACAGCAGATTTTCCTTTAGGTGATGGACTAGCAAGGGAAGAACACATGCATAGCCGTTTAGGAGGAGGTAAAGTCCCAGATCCCTGTTGTTGAAAGATGCATGTTACAGATAAAATGTGGGTAGGTCTTATTGTTAAAAGTGTTATGTTGTTCTCTTAGCATCTGACCATGATCAGGCTGCATGAACTGCAAGGCTGGAGCAGTGGCTCTGGATAGGGAACACTGGATCCTCCAAAGAATCTCCAACCAGTGGTTGCTCTTATGTTCACTGTGGTCCTAGTTCCTTTTCTAACTTCTTCCTAGTTCCTTTTCTGCAGAAAGAGACTGTCTTGACACCCAAAGACTTTTTTCTTCTTATTCCTGTCATCTTTGTTTTTCTTTGCAATACTGCTGAAAGGTCATTCAAATTGCAATCTCATGTCCCAGAGGTTTTGTCTGTGATATTTTCATATTCCTTTTCTTTTTTTTTTTTTTTTTTTGACTAAGATAAAGGAGAGAAAAAACAGAACAAGTCATTGCAGCATAAACTTCAGTCTCCATAGCAACAATGAAAAATGTTTCCCTTTGATTCCAATCCTATAGTCTCACCTGGGGTTCGGGAGAGTGGCAAGAGATTAAAATATTTTCTAACCTACTTGTTCATTGCAATTTTGAAAGCAGGCTACTGGGGTGAGTAGCATAGGCCAAATTAGACCCAAAAGCTTTCCTGAGATCTGGGGTGCGATGTAGGGGCTTGGGAAGGGCAGGTAGGAAGTACTGGATTTACCTCTGTAGGACTTGTATGCAGTAAATCACACTGTAACAGAAAGTGCCTAAGGCAAAGAAAGCAATGGAGAAAGGAAAATGTTAACAACTAAGCAGTATTCCTCTGAACGTTCCACCACTCTGGGATCAGGAAGGCAACACTGTACTAAATCCCTAGGAAACATGGAGCTGCATTGCTATATTTGCACCAAAATCATTGTCCCAGGTTACTGCCATGAACCTGGCACAGCTATGCAGAGTGAACAAGGCACGCAGGCAATGCTGTACTCCTGAGCACAGGAGAGCTGACAGACATCTGTGACTGCTCTCTCCGGCTGTGCATAAACTGAATTTTCTGGGACAAACTGGGAATTTTGAGCCTGAGGAAGACTGGACAGCCTGAGTCAGTGTCTGGCACCAAGACCTTGGCTGTGGCTTTGGAGGTCTGTGTGATGGATCAGCGCTCAGCAGTGGCTCTCCGGAGGAAAAGTACCTTAAAGTAAAAAGAGATGCTTGGAAGACTTATGTTTTAGTAAAACCAGCTCTTCCTAAACCCTTTCCTCCCTGGCTGCCAATCTCCTGGGCAGGGGCTGCCCGTAAGCAGCAGGCGGGGGTTGCAGATGTGCAGCTGTGTGTGTGCCACACTCCTGTCCACACCACAGCAACGTGTCTGTCACACATCATTAGGCACCTGAGTTGTTTGTGGAGAAGGTGCTGATTTCCCCTCTCTGAGTCCGAGCTAAGCTCCCCCATGTGAAATCAGCAACCAACAGCATGACTGGTGCTGTGCTGGCCAGTCTCTCTGATGACCAGTGAGAGGACCTAAAGGACTGGCATGAAACTGTGCCAGGGAGATTTAGGCTGGGTATTAGAAAAAGGTTCTTCACCCAGAGGGTGGCTGGGCACTGGATCACAGCACCAAGCCTGACGGAGTTCAAGCAGCATTTGGACAACACTCTTGGGCACATGGTGTGATTTTTGGGGCCTGTGAGGGGCCAGGAGCTGGACTTGATGATCCTTGTGAGTCACTTCCAACTGAGGTGATTCTGTGACTAGAAGGACAAAAGCAGGCTGAAATACAGATACATCTAAAGAAACCTTATAGCATATAAAAATGCCCTTAATTTATTTTCCAAGGTCATATTTTAATTTGGAATAGCTGAACTGGAGAAAAAAACAAAGAGTAGTTCAGTTTCATCATTTGTAAAGAAAAGTCACAAATGAGTTTTCCTTCTTACTGCATGTGGAGGTACATTCTGGGAGCACCGTACAATACCATCTCAAGCTGATACTTAGGACAGGTCCATTTTCCCACTACCCAGTAGTATGTGCTCACATTAAAAATTGAATAGGATGGAGTTCTCAAATCAGTTTTAACTGAGTATTTGATTAACTAGAGATTTTTTTCAGCTTTGAAAAGTTCTTTTCATTTACTGGATTATAATCAAAGGTGACTTTACTGATAACAGCATGATATCTTTAATATGTACTCAAGTAGTCTGCTCTGGCAGACTTTCTGTGCTACAGATCCTGTACATTACCACAGTAAAGCAAAGTGAAATCCTGCCTTTGACACAACTCCAACAGGGAATTTTCATCTTAGATTCCTCTGTATGTTTTATTGGTTTTGCTGTTTATCTCACAGGATAAACACGTATCAGTGTTTCAGATTCTGTAATTGTGTTTTCTCCAGTCAAAACCAGAAATAGGAATCTTCAGGGAGAAAACTGACAAATGTGATCATTTGTTTAACACAAATTTTACTTCAACCCTCAAGGAACGCAACTGGCATAAACCAGAAGGCTCATCAGTGACAGAAGTTCTGTTGCAAGTGGTGGTCTTTCAACAAAGTACTTATTAGGGCCTTTACAGTGGTAATAAGCACTCATAAAAGTTGATAAACACTCAATAACTAAATTACATTAAAAAAGGATTTTTCCTTGTTTGTACTTCAAGTACTAGCTTTGAAATGGTTACAGAGATTAAACGCTGAACTCTCCAGACACACATATCAGTTGTGCAGGATCATACATCCTGTAAATGAGGTTGTTGAGACACCTGCTATTTCCTCAAAACACACTGCTGCAAGTAGCAAAACCGTTTAGTTCTTATGCATTGAATTTATGCACTCAGTGCTCTCAGCTTCAATGAACAAATACTTTGTATATACATATGGAAAGGTTGTATCAAAATAAAATTCGGGTCTGGCATGTACCCTACCTGGTAAACAGAGCACTGGAAAAGCTGGAAGGACTCAGCATTGTCAAGGCTGTTCCCAGAGCAGTGGCCACTGAAACTGCTGAAAATGTTTCTACCAAAGCCGGTAGTTTTGCAGCAGATGCATAACCTCTGTGAACAAGAACAGATCATTTACAAGTGCAAATGTTATCACTTCTAACACCTTTTATTTTGCATCAGTCTTTGCAGCCAGTTTCCTGATGTGGCTCCATGGGAAAGACTCCCCCGTATCCCATTGTCTTAGGCTACAATGCAAGATGCAGCCAAAAGGATGCATTCTATTACCATCTTCATAAGCTGTTAAAATAGGTGGGGCCGTGTTTTTTATCTTTCCCATTACTCATCCCTGATAACTCCCTCTGGGGGGCTATCTCTGCTAATGGGACATCAAGGTCTCCCAGCATGACTCATAAAATTACATCATCCCACTGCGAGATGCCCCGCCTAGGGGAGGAACCAAGCATCCCTACCTGGATACAATATGAGTTTGGGAACACCACAGGGGCACTACCACTGGATTCCCAGAGAACAAGAGTTCAATACTCACTACTGGACCTTGAAAGACCAGATTGTTTCACAGGATCACTGTTTTGACAAAACCACATCCATCACTCCAACAGGACTGTAGCTATCATTTGACTGTTACCACCACCCTGACCGACAGGCTGTCAGGTCATATTTTGACTGTCAGTTTAAGCCAGTGTTTCTGTACTATTGCCTTAATTTTATTTTTCCTATTAAATTGTAGTTCTGCTTTGGAATCTCCCACTGGTTTGTTTTTAAACTTGTACAACCACTGCTCACTGTGAGGCAGGCACACCAAGCCTGGCCCAGCACCAGGACAGCAGTAGGAGAGGGGTCAGGCAGTCCTGTTTATCCAACAAGCCCAGCAACTCCTGTCCTGCTGCACCTATACCCTCCTGCAGCTACACTATCTGACAGGAGGGTGTTACCTTGAAACTCTTTCCAAGAGGTCTGAAAATCAACAGTTAAGCAGGATAGCACACAGAGACTTATTTTGCCCTAGAATGTGAGCTGGTTTTCACAGTGATTCAGCTTTCATGCTACATCAAAGGTACACAGATCCTCCATGGTCCCACTTGGGTAAATCAGTCTGCTGGAAGATTCAGCCTTCCCTCTGCTACTAGATTAGCCACAGAAAGTAGAAGATAAAATAGATTATGACAGGCACGGAAAGGCACGTTTCCTTCATTAATTGCCCAGTATTTTTACCTAGAAGCCAATGAAAATTTGGCCACTGACTCATTCATGTATTGTCAGTGTCTCACAAATATGCATTCAAGAAGAAGAAACAGAATGTCCACTAATAATTCAAAAATAGCTAAGGAATAAAACTTCTTCATAAATCCTACCTTCAAGATGTTAAATTATTAATTTACTTTTAAGCAATAAATATGTCCTAATAGCACTTGCCAGGCAGTCAGTCAAAAACAGCATAAACCCACATCACAGGCACAACCAAAACACTTAAAGAAGGATATTTCATTTATTCTTTTTAAGATATATAACTTTGCATATCAAAACTGGTAATTTTTAATGACAGAGATTTCTGAAAATTCTTTATTTGGTGATAAGACTCCAGCTTGTGCCTTTTCCAGATACTTAAAAATTCAGCTCCCTCCAACTCACTGTTTACCTCAAGTGTCATTAACCACATTTGTAAATCAAAGAATTTTATTAATGCATGGCAGTGTTGGCATCACGAAGCCACTCACATAAGCCCTGCTCAGACCAGAGCACACCTTACTATTAGCACTGCCTGTCTTAAAGCCAGCAATCTTGAAAGAAGCTTCATTCCTGTAACAGAATTTTGGCTTTTGTGAGAGTTGTTTAAAACAAGAGTATAAATATTGTACCAAATACAAACGACTGTTGGGAATGAAAGAAAAATATTGTTGTATTTATTAGACAAGGATGTATTATTGTGGATGTAAAGAAAAAACCTCCAACTCCCTTTAGGTCTCATTACAAGCTGAAGTTTTTCACACCATATAGCAATTTTTCATCATTAATTAATTTAGCATCTAAAAATCTAGGTGCATACATGAGCAGACAGATGCAAAACAAGTATTTTAACTAGTTTCATTGAACTAATGAATTCCATTGCTAAAAGTAACGGTGCTTTAAATTGAAGTATTGAAATAAATTGAAGCAACTTGGATATTGACTGGAAAGCAGGCACAGGTCTACTAACAATCAAGGCCTGGAAACAAACTCTGTTGTCAACACCCAAAAGCTACTTTTGGTATGAAAACCAAATAGATTTAATGATGGAATTACTGATTAGTCTACATCTGATGGAAGTGAAAAAGAATAAATCTTTATGCCCTAAACTCCAGAGCTGGATTAGATTTTTGCAGCTTTTAAACTGTAAAATGAAAAAGACTTTAGGAATGTGCAAATGGCAGTATCAGAGACAGTTTTCAAGCTTCCTGTATGCACAAGCCATTTGCTTCCCACTTTGATGCTGGGGCATCCAAGTTATAGAGCAGGCCAGGAAGGAGCTGCCATTCTCTTCCACCATGCCGGTGAAGTACCAGAATCAGGAGCTGTGAACAGCCCTGCAGCCATCTCTGCCCTTCCACCCTGCTTGCACTGGGTGCCTGAGGCTACACCACCTTCCTACTGCACACACAACAAAGGCAGTGGGTGCCAGAGGAAGACACAGCAAAGCAACCACACATTCCTCACACAGCAATCCTGCAAGTGAACTTTTAATAGATGTGAGCAACCTGCAGCCTACAATCCCATCAAAGCTCAGGAGAAAGAAAGAGGCTGCTCCCCAAATTGCTCCCCACACCATTAGGATCCTGGAGTGCAGCTTTGGCAAACAGCATGTTGTTACAAACTGAGACAGATGGAAATGTGCTTCCTTGTCAAAGCTGCTATTCCCCAAGAGTAAAGATTTTGTTGTCTTAGATGTGCTGTAAGAGATAGAGAAAGGTCCAGAAATATAACAAAACTAATAATATAAAACTAGGTTTATCTGTTTTTCTTAACAGATAAACCCCCCCCCTTTTTTTTTTAGTTACAACAATATGTGTTACAACAAGCACACATTGTCTTACTGAAGACTTAACCTATTAGAAATAAATTACTAATGTTCGTCATACAGTATTTATCAACAGGATAACTTCTGTGATCAGGTCATTTACAAACTTCAGTCTGTACAAAATATTGCAAATTATGGGATCCCAAGTTTTTAAAGAACCTTTAAATTCAAACTGCAGCGCAACCCACTTATGAAAAGTTTTTTAAAATTTTAGATACTAACAAAAATCTGAATTTAGCTTTGAAAAAACCACAGAATTTTCTGCATAAGAGTGATTCAAGGTTAATTTAATAATCAGCTACATCTTTTATTTTAAAGTCCATTTCACAATAAAGTTCAAGAAGAAAACCACCTTCCAATCTCACCAGCAGTATGCTCTTCTAATACTGTTCATTTCTTTCCATGAAAACAAACCCACTCTAGTACCATTCCTTTGTCTACTGAATCCTCACCAGAAAATAAATGCTAATACAATCTTTTCCATTAAGGAAAAAAATGATACACAAACAGAAAAATGTCTTGCCCTACAGGTGCCAAGATTACAAAACAACCCCAAAACTAACAACTGCATATTTTAAAAATGTCCATTTACTTTTCCCAAATTCTTTCAGTCTTCAACATCCATTAAGAGGCAAAAAAAAAAAAAAGAGAAAAAGAAATAATGCAATTAACATAAAAGTGTTGTGTTTATTCCATTTTTCCATTTATTCTTGCACAAAAGCCAAACACATCCATTTCAGAGAAGTTATAGTATCAGCAGCATCCATTATCTCACAGAAACCACATTCAAGTACAACTGGAAAAGGCAGTGTCAAAATGCTTCCATATGCATTAAAATAAAATTTTTAATCTTTTAGGTTTTGTATTCTGAGTCTTTAGAAATGGTGATTTTTTTATTAGGTTTGGTAGCCTCATCCATCAGTTCCTTCAGCTGCCCGATCTGTTCATCACGGAAGTCATTAAGTTTTTCTTCTGTGAGCTGAATTCCATATACAGCCTTTTCTCTCAAGTTTTGCTTGTCCTCATTAATTTGTTGATGGATCAGTGCTGCATAGTTCTAATGAGAAAGAAATATAAAGGTCACAAAACTGACAAAAGCAAGATTCAGGTCAACTTTTTTTAATAGTATTATATTGTAATAACATACTCTTACACAATCTCCTATAACGGTCTATTAATTGACAACAAACGACTAAAAAATTTACACTTTTTATAAGAAAGAAAACCTATTCAGGCATTTCTAGTATCTACAGCCATTCAGTCATTTTATGAAGCTAGTTTAAAATGCATATATGTACAGATCAATGCCCTATCATATACTACTACTGAAAACAAAACAAAATTTAATTATAGATCCAATATATGTATTAAAATAATCTTTCCTATATAGCAGGATATCAATAGGATACACTTCGTAAACTGATACATCCAGAAAAGCATCCTTCCCAATTTTCATCTAAAAGAAACCTCAGCATTGCATACTGAATTGTTAATCCAATTACCAGCAAAGTAACTAAAGCCACTACTTCAACTGTATGTCTAATAATTCCAGAGAAGTGGGCAAGAAGAAAGATATTCATGAGCCTGTGATAAATTTCAAAATGACACCATTTACAACATAAATACATTAGATTGTTACTGGACCATGTCAAGACTCACTGAGGTCAGCAGGGTCTTACCAGCCCTGTTGCAAAGCTTAATTCATGGTTATTTAAAGAAAACAGACAGCTAGAACAGAGTCAAACAAAAGTATTTTTTATTCATACAGACCCTGATTCTTTAAAGTTCTTCCCAACATCACCTCTCCTGCTTTTAAATTAAATAGACATTCAAAAACAGTGACACCACAGTTAATTCCTGTGGTAAACCTACACCTCAGTGGTATTACCTCATGGTAGAGCTGCTGTAGGGTTTAAAAGAAACTAAATAGGTTTTTTTCCCAATTATTTTTCCCAATAGGTTTTTTCCCATTGCCAATCATGTGGCAATGATAAGATAAAAAAATCATAATGGCTTAATTCTTCAACTTTGCAATTACAGAATTTCTTATCAAGGCAGATGGACAAATGTGATCTCTGAAGCTACCCAACAGACCAGTAACACACTGACAGTTACACGCCAACCATTCCACCTCGTTCTACTTTATTCTATCTTCGCATTTCTGCCCAGAACAATCCAGTCAGTAATGACTCTGGATGTGGAAAAAAAAAAAACAAAAAAAAAAAAAAAAAAAAAACTACATCAAAAACCACCAAAACAACAACCAAAAAACCCACACAAACAAACAAACCCCACACCACTTTCATTATAGCAAACAATATTCACAGCATATAATTCAGAAACAATACTGAAAGCAAGCAGTGGAAAACTCCTCACATCTTATCAAGAGATCTGACTGAACATGCAAACCTCAAGAACCCCTCCATGCAGTTTGCCACAGAGCAGGTTCCACAGCAGGAGGAAAGTCCTCCCCACTGCTAATAAACAACCACCAGGGAGAGCAGCCTGCAGCTATTGCTGCAGGCATGAGGTCTGGTACCTAGAAATAACTCAAGTCCATGTAAGAAACAGTTAAAATTTTACAAACTGTTGACTGTTTTCCAAAAATATCAAATTAATTACTGGCAAAAAGTCTGCAATTTTTTCCTAATCTAACACCAGAGCATCTCATCTCATCTCACAGTGCATCAGCATTACAGAATCCAGATTTTGGAAGTGGTGGTCCTCAACAAAGCTGCAATGCCCACTCTCACGGTGTCCTGCATCCAGACATATAGTCATGGACTGTACATCCCCTATTCCTTACACCAGGTGTTCTGCTTCACAGCACTCCAATGGGCTCCCATCTGGACATCTCTGCTGGCTCTTTTCCCCTACTCATTTTCTAGCTGAACAAATGCTTAGTACATGCCAGAAAGCCTCAGTGGTTGCAGTTTCACATCGATCTGCAATGTGAACAAAAATTCAATACTGGACAGTGGAAACATGCTGGGCTCTGGTTGGCTCCTGACAGAAAATGTAGCTTTCTCACTTCATTTTACCAAAAGTCAGTGATGCATCAAATAAAATATGCTTCAGCCTTTAGAAGTGCTGAAAATTCTGGCATATCTCATTTTTTCTTCCTGTGTTATCAGATGAGGAACAAAGCCTGGGATATTTAACTGTTTAAACATTACATGTAATTTAAACAGTTACATTACTGTTCCCTCAGAAATAAATTAGTGATTTGTGGAGAGGTACTGCATGATTTGATGGTACATAGTAATTTAAGATTCAGTTTCTATCTAGAATATGTGCCATTTTCCTAACAACACATGAACTCAATGTGCACAACTCCTAAGTTTTGTAACAGGTTTAAAAGCATAATGAAAAAGTAAAAAGGGGAGAAGCTAATATTTGCTTTTTTAATAATATAACTTTTGTCATAAAACACAATGATCACAGTCCCTCTCAGGTAATAAGGAGCAGTATGGTCATGTAAGGTCGAAGTTTTCATTACAACTTAATAAATGCAGAATTTAATTATTTTCAAGTGACATTCTCCTTAACAGCAGAACTGGAACCAACTCTTCCTTAGCTTCCTCAAACAAGGAAAATTACTTCATTTCTGCCTTTCATTTTACATTATATTTAACTGCATCTTCCAAATATAACAACACTCCTTTGTCATCAATCATGACACAAATCCTTAGCAGATTTTTCAAGGGCATCTTATTTCAATTATGGGTCACACTGTGCTCAAAAAAACAGAGACAAAAGACACAAAATATAACACAAGTAATTCTGCACCCTCACAGAGCCAGGCTCAACATACACAAGGATGGCAGAAGGACACAGGAGATCGCCTCCCTGGTGGTTTTTTTAGGTTGGTTGGCCGTTTCTTTGGAAGTAGCTCTTACTGGAATGATCCTCTGCCTGCACCAGCTGTAAACTTTCTGTGCTTTTACATGAAAAAAACAAGTAAAAGACAAACCACTTGCTGAATGGCAAAAGCCCTTCCCCCTTGTATATGATTGCCATCAGAAACACAGAGGATCAGAACCAAGCTCAAGTTATGACCACCTCTCCTGACCACTTACATCAGAAGATGGCTGATTTATTCCATATCAAACCCAGCCTGCTGCCCATCCATACCACAGAAACCCTCCTCACCTTAAAGGAGGCCCAAGGTCGCAGCCCAAGGTGCAGACTGGCCATGTCAGTGCCTTGCCATCAGTGTGTGCAAGCACAGACACACCCAAAACCCTCTCTGCATCGCCAGTGTGGAGGCAGATCCCTCCCTGGAAAGGTCTGATGCACTCCTCACACACAGGTCACAGTTCTGCCTCAGATCACTGGCCTCTACAGCATGCATGCTGAACCAAGCATCAGGCTCTCTTAAAATCCTCTATGAGTAAATGCTTGAACCTTTAAATTATTTATACATTTAAAAAAAAAAAAAAAAAAAAAAAACAACCCAGAAGGTGAGTGTTTGCTATAATCAATAACCTTTGGGTTTTTTTGTTTAAATTCACTAACTGAAGCAAATATAGAGTTCCCCTCTGCTCTCTGACTCATAGTCATTCACAGAATGCACAAATTCATTAAAAGAGCAAGGGGATGGGTGACATTTGAGGTTTAAAACACCACACACTACAGAAAGACCATCAGCCTTCTTGTTTTCCAAGTTGAGAAAGGATTAAACATAAAAATAAAAGCAAAAATCACACAACTAAAAGCCCCACTTCCCTGACTGCCAGATCTATAGATTCCTACCAGATCTAGTCCACACTGACTACACATTTATCTCATATGCTAATACAAAGTGCCGATAAACATTTATTATTTAATCATAAAATTAAATGAGCTAAGAGCCCATTTGTTTCTTTTCACTGAAAAGAGCAACAATCATAATTTTTATTTTCTCTGGCATCTTCCTAAACATGTACAATGCTGCATTATAGACAACTGCTCCAAAAATCTCAGAAAGATATGTTTGTTCACAGTGACTACCTGTACAATTCACTTTCTAGTCTGATTTTCTCTTTTAAAAAGTTCTAAAATTTTTATCTCCTTTAAGTAGTTGAAGTATAAAGCTTCATCTATTCCAAAAAGGCTATCTCCACTTGCAGCCAAATTAATGACAGCACTGATAAAAAACATTACTGTGGCCACATCAGAAAATGCTACTCTGAGATGTGTTAAACAGGGCACAGTCAGGCACTAGAAAAATGCTATCAGTTTACTTTAAATTTCTTTTATTCAGGGCGACATTAAAAAAAAAATAAAAAGAAGCATGGCCTGACAAGCCACTGTCATCACTCCCTGGAAGTAAATTTCAAATTGCAGCATTTCAAGTGTTTCTGCTGCTACTCAGAGCAAAATCAAACACATGCTGCTAAGGGTGGCAGCATGAAGAAACAGCTGTGAATGAACAGCACAGCAAGGAGGACCCTTTTCTTACTACTGTGCAGAGATATGTTGAATTAATTATTTCACACTCATTCAGATAGAATTATGCTAATTATTTACTCTGTTTTTACTACAAAACTGTTTTGATGTTAAACTGAGAAACAAAAATATACAGTATTATACACCATTTTTAAATGGGTGCTATACCCCATGAAAATCCAGGATATCTTCTTCATACATTTTACCTGAAGCTGTTAGTTACAAATGCAGTAATAACCCAGGAAAATTCTACCACATTTAAGCTCAGCGTAATACAACACTGCAGTGAGCATTTTCATAGACTCACATACACATTGACCCATAACAATCTATATTTCATCAGGTAAGACCATTAAAAATAGCCCTAAACACTTTTAAAATTGCATAAAATACAATTACTGCCAAAATAACTGATGTGAATAAACACCTATGTAAAGTTCCACATCCACTAACAGGAGCAAGGTATTATCAATTTCAAAATTTAAATTTCTAATCACTTTTGGTTTTGTAAATGTCACACCATTAACATGTAAAAAATGAAAAATCAATATACTACAAAGAGTTCTGAGTAAGCCTTCCCCCTGCTTTTGAAAATACCTATCAAATGGTATTTGAATGTTAACAAGTAATGACATATGGCAGCATTGGAAGAGTTTCTTATGTGAATAATTAAAACAGTAATTGCTAGGAAAAAGGCAACAGAATGAAGAATCAAAACTTTCACTCTGAGATACCCAGCACAGCAGAGGACCTTTAGGGAATAAAGATGTCCAGCTCCTACTGCAAGTCTTGACAGAAGGTGAAAAAGCAACTTCCTTTTGGCACTTGAATCCCCTCAGCACCTCAGCACCCACCATGTGTAACAACACACCAAGCATACACAAGAAAGAAACAGCAACAAACTACTGTAATTCATGAGAAGCTCTAAAACAAGTTGTGTAAAGTGCAGCTTGGATGAGCTATTTAGTATTTCAGTCCATTATTAGATGGAAAGATTTGCAGAGATCATTTCAAGCCAAGTCATGCACGTGCAGTGGGACTGCCTACACCTAAATACCACATGCCTAAGTGAAGCTGGAGATGCAGCTTGTCTGGAGACAAGCTGGGCATTGGAGAGAGAAACTTCTGTCTTGAACATGCTGTGATGATTGGATACACTGTCCTCCAGAGATGTGGTTCTCATCAGTGAGAAAGCTACTATACTTCTCTGTGTCTCTGGCTGTAGATGACTATGTAATCAACTTCCTTACTTATGGTAAAAGGAAAATGTTCATTACTTATTTTGGTTTGTACTTTTTTTATTATAAAAGGGAACAGAAATACAATTTCTCCTTGAATGACTCTGCAGTCCCTCCCCTGAAGTTTGTTTTATCTTTTCATAATGCTGCTGATGTCAGACTTGGCAACATCCTGAAGTGAAACACCTAAGAGAAAAAAACTGTACTTCCTCTTTATCTTTAGAACTATGAATTATGCATAATTTCATTTCTGGGGATGAAAGACCATGTCTTACAATGCACAGAGGTAAAACAGATTTCTCCGGGACAACATATCTGTATCATAAAGAACAGGAACAAGAAAACATCAAAGTTTACTAAAAGTTAATCTGAAAGGAAAAGCCATGAGAACTTTAACAATATCAGGTTTTCCCAGGATATTCAAGAAGGATGCTAGTATGCGACTATCAACCAATTTCAGGGAACTGATCACATTCACACAATGATGCACATGCTGTAACTTTATAGAATTGTTACTATAAGGAATTTGGTTGGGGTTTTTTTGGTTGCTTGCTTGTTTGCAGTTTGGGAGCAAAGAACGAAAAAATGTTCAGCTAAAATGGAGCCAGGGAATATAATTATGTAATACCCAGTAATCAGCATGAAGAATTATTATTTGATCAGGAAGGTATAAAATGGACTACTTTTTCTGAGCATAGTTAACTAATATTATTAAACTCGAAGAAATGACATTTATTTAGAGGAATACAGAAAAAGCTCAAGGATTAAATCAGCTTTGTTTGTAGCTTAAATAACATGTTATTTTAATGTCCTTTTTAATGTAAGATTTATGAGATCATAATTTGAGGTGAAAGTGGGAAGCTTATGGCCTGGCCATCAAGGTAAACATATATAAATGCTATTGCATCCAAAATGGAACATAGCACCATTTGTGGAAAAACAAGTTGTGATTATTTATTTCTTCCTGGGTGCAGAATACTTACACCACTACTGTACACTGGGGCAAAAATACAGGTCACTGAAAGCTTTTTGCATCACCTGGTAACAACCACAGTCTTTAAGAAGAGTCTCTCCACTTAGGTCAGTAAGCTTCATCTCAGGCCTTACACAGAAAGGCTGATCTTATTCTAGGGAATAAGGAAGTTAAAAATTTTGGAACACACCTGAATATTTAAGCAAAAATAAAATGGTCAGTTAAGTTCTGGAAAGAGAACTGAAATGTGGGTGCAGCATAAGAAATAAAGCAGGAGGAAGAGATGGGAGGTAGAACAAAAGAAGTGGTCACACAATGGGGTTCCAATGGCTAAACAAGATCTTGCTATGGTTGTCTACCCTTGGACATGTTGTATCATTCAAAGTGTGAATTTCACTGAAAAAAATTAGTTATTTTATGAGAAATTTAAAGAAATTTCTCTTAATTTTCTAATTCTTCTCTAATTTTCTTTCTTAAAGAAAATTCTTCTCTAATGTACATATCCATATTTGAAAGTCTTTTAAATTGATATTTGAGACAAAAATACTTGGAAGAAAAAGATATTAAAACCATCATTAGAAAACTTATTAAAAGTAACAATTTTCGAACAAAATATGAACAATTATTCCATCTGGACCTTCATCTGTAAAAATCAGGATGAAAAGACAGTGTTACTAATACTAAATAATCAGACTGCTGACAAATAAGGACAAATAAGTTATAGACCAGAAAAATTAAATTTCAAGAACATATTTCATATTTTCATACAAATCCTAATAAAACTCAACAATTTGAAAGATGGTCATTTCTTGACTCAGTTTCTATTTTACTTTGACATTTTATGTCGTGCATAGCCAGGCAGTTCTCTGGTTAATAAAAAGCGCTGTTTTATCTGGTAAATTATGCTATAATTTCACAGACTGCCCAAGGATTTATCACATGCTTTTAATTTAAAACAAGGCAAGGGAAAAGACTGGAAGTCATAGTATCAGTTTGGTTTTAGGAATTTCAGTTCTAAGTCATCAGTTACACTGTAATATTTCTATGTAAACATTAAGCTAGGAAATCTTAGCAAAGTGTTTCACTGCAGATAATTCCCAGACAAATATCAACACTAAGTACAGACATTTTACCTGAAAAAACCACTAAAGACTGTTTTATCAACATAAGCACACAACTATAAGTAAAGCTCACAATGCAAACATCACTTACAGACTTCTGTATCAATTCCTTAAATAGAGGACAAGCATCTTAAATCTGCAGTTATTTCTTTCAGAAGTATTACTTACAGATTTTCAAGGAAGATTAAGATTTCACATCTAGATATTCACAAAAGGAAAATAAAGCCTGTTTCCAAGACAACCACATTAGTTGCCAGACCACTAAATACTAAGAACATGCAAAATATTATATATCTTAGATGATAACATCTCAAAGACTTCCATGTATGTTATTCTACTCAATTGATACCTAATCATTCATTTAAAGTGTTCATACATATCCAAAAGAAATTTGGTATTCTTATTTTTCTATTGCATGCATTTCTACATGCTCATTAGAAACAAAACCTTTAACTAATACAGCAACAAAGAAAACCTCAAGTATAAACAAAAAATTAATCCACTAAAAGGCACCTTGTATTGGTTTCCATGACACTAAAAATAACCCTTCTGCTAAGAGTGGACTGAATTTTTTACTTTAATGTACCTGTAGAAGAAATACGTGCTTGAATGAATTAAGTAAAAAGTCATAGGCAATATTTCAAAAACATACAAGAAGGTCATCAGTGTAGAAGTCAGATTCACCCCTTGGGACAAACAGACGGAAACTTCCCCAGTTTTAAATGAACATAGTCAATGTTACCTGTTCCAATACAATACATGAAATACTAATTTAGCAAAGCAAATTCGGTGTCAGAAAACACTGAATCAGAGGCCGATTTCTTTGGCCAGTATTACCATGGTCTCTCCAGTAACAGAGACAAGCCTCACCTCAGCACTTGCAGAGGCATTTAAAACAGACAAACAACGAGTCATGGAAGTTTTATCTACCAGCTTCTTCAATAAGACACAAACATTTTGTGATGTGCTCTTCACAGAGCACTACTTAGGAGAATGGCCATCAATAAAATAAAGCCTACACACAAGTAGACTCGTTATTTAAAAAACGAAAAACATACTGCCAGTGGGAAACAGGTGAATTCTTCTAAGGGTGTAACTTATCTAGGTATGACATTTAGTCTGGAACTTCTGAAGGTCCTACTCTGTAAAAATAAATCAGTGTATTTGGCCACAATCATTTGGTTGCAATTCACTCCTTCTTGCTTTTAAATAGCAGCAATAGGACATCTCTATGAAAACAAATGCAAACAGATGTAACTGACATCTTCCTTATGGCAACAAACAACACACTGGTTTTTATCTGTAAATTCACTCTATGGAAAGAAAGCTTCTTACTGCAATTAACATCTACTTCACAGTACTTAATAAAAGGCAAAAAAAGGTCAACTTATTACATTCTGTGCTAGACCCAGTGCAAATTTTTAAAGTTCTTATTGCTGCAGCAAAATATGTTAAATGGCATTCAAGTTTTAGAACAAACAAATGCTTTGTATACACATACACCTACCTCTGTCAAATTAAATTAAACACATACATTGTTTAAAAAGTCTCCCACAGCCTCCAAGCAGTAGAATAAATCACAGCACTTCCTTCATCTTTAGCTTTATTGCTCTCAAAATTACAATGTAAAGTTCCTTAACACATGTAGCCAGAGAGTCCCCTGTAACTGCAGACAAAGATGCCCAGAGAAACAAAATGTCCACATTCTAAATCTGGGCTTATTTTTTCAGGATTTTCTTATAGTAAAAAACTCGAAAGCTTACAAATTTATGTATCTTACCAAGGGTTTTTAACTTGCAGATTTTTATATAATTTCTGAATTACTCCAGAACTAGCCACAGAAGCTAAATGAAGGAAACAAATGTGTCATCAGTACAGTCAAGAGCTGCTAAAAGGGAGCACGAATCTTTAATGACTACATGAGAAACTCCTGATCTCAGAAATCGAACACCTTCTGTAATCATCTGCAAGTCACTATCCATTTAACCAACAGCTCTGACATTTAAGAGGATTTTTATACAATACAGCAAGTGATGGCCACACCATCAAAGAAGATTGGAGGGGTTAAGCAGAAAATGAGAAAGGAAAATTCAGTCATCTGCTAAACAAGTTTCAGAATTCAATAATGTACTGTAGAGACAGTTAATCTGAAGGTACTTCTGAAAAAAAACCCATTAAATATTACTGTTCTTGAGGAGATCAAATACATATCAAACTCAAGTCTCAACATGTTCTCATGTAATCTCTATACAACAAATACTTCAAAATCAACTCGCCCATATCTTGTTCTATTTTTTTTCCTTTTTCCTCCTACTGCCAGAGGTTTTCCAGCTATTTAAGTGGGCTTGCTTTCAATTAGCAAATGACAGGGAAAACAAGATAAGGGAAAAATAAAGGGGTGGAAATCAAGTACGTCAAATAGCTTAGAGCTATGTACTTCACTTTTAAGTGAACATTCAGTTAACAAAGCTCTAAGATTTCACAACAAAAATCCAGACTGCCTACATATTCCTAAAAATTTTCACCCACCTAGAACCTCTCCCTTTTCTCTGTGCAAAAACAGGCTGTCTGATCCCAAGCAAACAGGTATGTGTTGAACTGGCACAGAAGTTAATTTACCTCAATACTTTAACTGCACGTGAAAATGCCAAAGCCATGAAAATGTCAGGGCAACATTTCAGAAAAAGGGATGCACCACATTAGGATTGGTCAGGAGAGCTCAGTTCTGTGCTCTGGCACCCTCGCAGGTGCTTCCACAGCCAAGTGCCACAGTCTTCACTTCAATGTAAAGAAAGCATTAACATCTGGAGCAGAAGCAGCCTGCCCTGTGGCAGATAGCACGAATGGGAAGTGTCACATACTAGTTGTACTTGTATGTCCAAAACTCTCATGATAAACTACCTCTGCTCTAAGTGGTACCATTTAATGATTTTGGTATGGTGCATCCATATCTGCTCAGCTGCCCTCTGCACACTAACACAATGATACTCCTATCATTAGCATCAGTGTCAAACCATTGCACTGTTTGCTTACACCGGATTAAGAACCAAGTTCTTTTCCTAATGTATATGATCAAGAAGAGTTTTAAATTGACTTATTATAAGTTTAGAAAAATCCTGCCATCCACTGATGATGCAATAAATATGGATCCTATCAGTGAGAGAATACTAAAACTGTTCAATTGGTTTCATTTGTGTTTCAGGACTGTTCAACACTAAAGAATTATCTCAGCTTATATTTGCATGGCTTTAAAATTACTCTGGACTTATTTAAAAGCAATTAAAACTTGAATTATTTTTGAGTTGTTTATACATCTTAATGGATTTTGTTTGCTAGCCAATACAAATATGGAAATGAAAGTCTTGTGTACATCTGCCCACAAGCAGAGCAGAACCTCACAGATCACACTGAATGGTAATTCATGGGGTCTTTGTAAGCAGGGGTTTATTTCAGTCTTAAAGAGGGGGATGAATATTAGCATGATTTGCTATCCTGCGGAATGTTTTATGTACCTTTGAAAAAAAGTAATTTGTGACGGCACCAGTTGAGAGGGGAGCCTAGACCAGTCCCACTACATCTGTTTAGTGATGTAGGGGGAATCCCTCCCCCTCACCTGTATCATGAGATGCAGCAGGGGAGCACAGCACGCATTTGCTGCAGGTCACAGCTCTGAGCACTGGCCATGCACAGGAAGCCACTGGACTGCAAGGGCTCCTCTGCCATCCCACACATGCATCCTTTCTATCATAGAAGACACAGGTAAACCAGAATAAACACTTCTTCCAAAAGCCACTTGTGGGCTGCTTGGGAAATGTCCCTATGGGCTGGACATTGGAAACTCCCTATGGACCTCTGGCCCACAGGCACGAGCACTACAGTAAAGTCAGCCTGAAGTCCACCAGCTGCAGTAGTGAAGGACTAGCCTTGACAAGTGACTGCTGCCCTATAAAACTGGAACAAAATGTAACATCTCTGTGTCAAAGCATAATGTTTTAACATGAATTTTTAATGTCTCAACAGAGGAAAACTGTACAGCATTGGGGAAAAGTGATGGGATTGTATTTATGAGAAAAATAAAGCAGATTTCCTCATTTTTACTGAACTCTTCACTATATCCACTACAGCAGTGAATTTACAAATAACAACTTTGCAAAACATCTTCCTTTACAGAACCCAGCTTGGTAATGCTTTTTTTTCGTCAGGTAGATAGAGAATTTCTCTGGGAAAGTTCTGCTACAGCTGCTGTCAAAATTATCATACCTATTTAAAATGTTTTTCAGAATCTATTTTCCCTCGACAATGCTCCTATTAACTACATAATCACAAATTAAAACAAAAAAATTCCATTATTCAGGAAAAAGGAAACCTTTAGCAGGTAACTTGGTAAGTACTCAGTCACAGGTGCATCACTGTACCAAAAGTTTTAATCAACAAATGGGATATACTAAATAGCACAAGTGATCATGAGAATTTCATCTCACACAACAGAATTTAACATCTGAAGGTGAAGAAAAAAAGGACAAAACCAAATAAAACAAATTCAAAGTGAATTTCAAATTTACAATTAAATCCGCTGCACACTGCTGCATGCTTTCTGCTAGACTACTAAATAAATTCAAGTGAAACTGTCAGATATCAATCTAATGCCATGAAAGACTGGAACTAAGTCTTTTAGATACCATAGCATTAATTTTTAAAAAATTGCACAAACTCATACACTTAATTTATTCTTATACTTGTTACTATGCATTCAAAGTGTGTATTTGTGCAAATAAGAACACAAACAATCCATCAAAAACAATACAATAAAAATTAATAATGACATAGCATTCACAGCAGTATAATACCAGTTTGCAAGCTCTTGCTAATTACCATGAAAGTTGCTCCATCACAGTTACATTCCACACTGTATAGCACATTAATCCTCATTCAACAACATATGCAATTTATATGGCTGACCTGTGTCTCTGCATAAAAACAGATAAACTAAACTAAAGCATATGAAACATATTGTAGAAGCATAAACACAATGCTAACATCACACCTACATAGTTACATTTCTACGTAAACTCAACTAATAGGCAAAACTCAACACAGTATGATTAAAATGCTTCAGATTATATTAATCTTGGACTGAAACCAAGCAATTAAAAGTACCACAAAGGATACCAATGTGTGTCAGTGATGATGCACCTTCAGAGTGCTGAGTCAATACTTGTACTTCAGTACCATTCAGCTGTGAATACAACTTAGGTTACAACTGACTGTTAGAATTGTAGTTAGTTTTGCTTGAACATTAATTTTAGAAGCCTTCTCAGCTAACATCTGAAAATTATACTTTAAGTCAAATCCTTTCTGCACATCCTCTACCAGCAATACCCAAAAGGGTTTGTGTAGAGGACTGGATGAGGTCACAATCAACCTGATCTAAAATGGCCCTTCCAGGCTACTTCTGCTTTATAACTCCATTCATTAAAAACCCAAGATTAGTCCAAGTTATATTTTAATGACAACTCCCAAGATAAAAATATTTAAATTACAAATCTCAGGTTATTGTTAAGATCTGACATTATGTTTCAAGGACTATCAGATTTCAGATTTTTTTCAAATGTTTCAGTACTGAAAATACCATACTATATCAAACAGTTCTCTTCTTCCCCCAAGGCAATTGTTTCAAAATAACTAAATCAACTACAAAGTTCACTAAGACAGACAAGTTCACACACTTAAAAGATCAGTAATATAATACTCACATTATTCAATAATCAGCTGATTTATTCAAACTCTTTTAGTATATAAGCTTTTACTAACACACAAAAAAGCTAGTTGCCACCCTACTCTTTCATAACCAACATAACACTTTATTAACAGCTATTTTTCAGAAAAGAAACAGACTGTATTTATAATTTTCTTCCCTATAACAAAGTCACTGAAGCTTTACTTCTACAATATGCAAGTTAAAAAAAAAAAAAAAGAAACAAACAAAACCTCCTTTCTACTGGAAACACAATACACACTATGCAACAGCACTCCAAAAAAATCTGATCAAAATTTACAAGCAGTACATCTTAACAGTTCACCAAATGAGGCTCAGTGACAACAAAGCATAATTGGAAATGCTCTAGTTCACAAACTGGCATTACTCAAAGGTTTATTTTCTGCCTACTTGTCCTTGAGGTATTGTGTAAGATGATAGTAGCTCTATTTTTTCTAGGGAACTCAGGAGCTCCTCTATACCCATCATCACCCAAACAAGTTTAAAAGGCTTCTCCATGCAGGTTTTCCTTCACCCATGTAACACTCTCTGAGGCACCACACCAAACAATTTTCCCAAACTCAGTCTCATCTCTGTGGCCCATGAGAGTGCAAACCTGGCCCATGACATTTCAGAAGCAGGCCAGTAAAAGGGAAAGATGAAAAAGTGTGTGCTTACTTGTCTTATCAACACAAAGCACAACCATGAATAGCAGCTGTTCTCCAGTATGTTCTCCAGAGGTCTCTGAAATAGCAGTGAATGCTCTCTTTGAATTGAATCAGAAACAAAATTTTCTTAAAATGTTAGTATTCAAATAACATTTGAATGGTACTGAATATTACAGATCTAGGATGCAGAATAATGAGACACATGTCTGGCAATCCCTCCTGGCTAGAAAGACAGCAAAGGTGGTTTTTTTCACTTTCTTTTCCTTCCAGGAACATACTTTCCATCAGAGCTGAACATTCATAAATGCTACTGTGCAGACACAATGCCCAGTTTTGACATACAATTTCATTATGGCCTAGAGAGTCCCCCTTGTTTCACCAGACCAGCAGCAGAACAGCACCAGAGAGCTCAGAGCTTGTTTCTCCGACAGCTCAACTCCACACGGATTTCAGACATGACAGCTCTTGATCTGGAGAAAGGTAGATAAATCCAACAGCTGTTGAGAATCTGCTAATGTGTGACAGAGAGAATTCAGAACAAAAGCAGCACTTGCACTTGACAGCAGAGGAGTCAGTGCTCTGTCTGCAGTAACAACTTACAGCAGTGCCAGGGAATGCTTTGAGAAGGTACCAGAACTCCACCACCCACCCCAAGAGGTTGGTGCCACAGACTCTGGCACAGGTTTTGATCAAGGATAACCATCTTTATGTGAAACAACTCCCAGGGTCAGCCAGTGAGCTGGCACAGATCAGGGACTGCTCCCAGCAGGCTGTTTGGATAACACCACCCTGCTTTGGAGTGTAAGAGTGTAACAGCATGGAAACGGGCTGGTCCAGTGCCAGGTGCAAAGCAGCCCAAGCACATCAGTTCAGCAGCACAGACCCACCTTTAGTTCAACAACACTGTGGCCAAACAAACAGTCCCCAGCACACTCTGCCAGAGGTGTATTCCTATTCACAAGCCAAAAGCTTATTTCATACACTGCTTGCTTTTGTCTTGTCCTCTGTGCTGTGTAGTTTTTTGTTTTGAGATAACTTCTTCCAAAACCCCATCACCAGTAAGGCTCCAAAGGCTCTGCATGGTAGAGTACAACATTTGGAATGTTGTCAAGCAGAATTAATACAAAAGTTTGCTTGCATGCAAATAGGAAATGTTTATGTTCCCTAACTGCAAAATTCCAACTATCTTCTCTCAACTAAACACTCTGATACAGGAATGGGTTTATCTTCATACTTCAGTAAAAGAGCTGAAAGGAACTTCAACCTCACCCACAGCTACCGTCCACCGAGGAGACTGTCTAGCACACTTGCAATTTCAGTAGAACCCACTAGAATCACCCTGTGAAATCACAGGGTGATTCACTGAAATCACCTTATGATTTCAATATGCTTTGCTTCAGGTCAAACCCATTAAATACTCAATGAAGTAGATGGTGCCAAACCCCTGAAAACCACCATACATGTATACTGCACAGTTGAAGATATATGAATACAGAAAAAACAATTCCAAAAGGTTGTAAATAGTTAACATCTAGAAAATTAAGTCTGTGAAACACTTAAGTTTGTTAACACTGGATAAGTGATACTAATCAGTTAACATTTCTCCAGAAAACATCCTTAGGAGAAGCACATTTGTTGTAATGTCAAATGAAGCCAGAAACACTTTTTCCTGAAAGTGATGAGAATAAAACAAAATGCAGAATACACAATTTCCAAGGAAGAGCTGATGAAATCCAAACTACACAACACAAACTAGAAGTTAAAGGAGAACTTTCCCAGGAAATGTGGGAGTGCAATAAAACTGCCACTGATGGCTTTTTTCACAGTTTTTTCTCCAGGGCTCAAATGGTATCCCCAGATCGTCACAGGTTTCCCACCAGCTACAAGAAAGTAGTCTGCATTATTTTTAAAGTTGAGGAGGAGTAATACATGTGTGTGTGTGTGTGTGTGTATTTATATATATATATATATATATATGTAAATAAAACATTTCTTCTCTCACCAGGAATATAAACCAAAACCCTTTAGAACAAAACAACACACACAGGTGGTTCTGTGTGAAAAGTCAAAAACTTGTCAGTTACATCAGGAGTATTTCCATTACTAGCAGACAGATGCAAGGGGTCAAGGCTGGAAAGGTGATAACCATCATCTCAATCCAGGGTCTGGTGGTCCAACCATATTTACCAATTATCAAAGTAGTCTTCTACTGCAGATGTCTACAGAGGCCATGACAGGCCTTGCCCATATCCAAAACACCAGATGCCAAAAACACCGGCTGTTGAAGTTTAGAGATAGCAGTATGTCATAATTCATGTCCCAGGACACATAATCACAGCACTATGTCTTTCAAAATCTAGAAGTGACAAACAGAATATTCTTATTAGGATTTCCTTTTCTATTTTCACTGCACAGCTTCTTAGTTCCTTCTTACACTTAAAACTGGGCCATCTGTTTTTCCATATGTTTAAAGGTTTTACAAGGACTTGGCCTATTGCAAGCCATGGAGACTTCAGCTTCCAAATATTTCTCATTACATCTTTTCAGTAATTCCAACACAGACACCTTTACACCTTCTGTAATGAAGCTCCCCGAGTCCTAAAGGATTTCTGGGTCATCCTCTGTTCAACTAAAATACTTTGAAGAACAAAGGCATCTTACCCCACATACTACCATTTTTGCAGCCTTGGGGTTTAATGCATCAACAGGAAACAAATCTTCAAACAGCTCCATTGTAAAATATAAATATTTAATTGTTTATAGCATATTTATAGCAATATAAATATTTAATTGTTTTATATCTAAAAACAAGGGTCTACCACAATTATTTTCTTCTATTTGGTGAAGTCTGGGAAACACTGCTGCTGAGGAGTGGCATCTGCTGGCAGACAAGGACTCTAGAAAAATCAGATTCACCAGTAAAACAAATAATAAAAAATTTTTAAAAGACAAATCAGAGTTGACATTATTCATAAAGCAGCTCTCACTTCCTTCTTGATTGATAGGATGATGATGTTTTTCTCAAAAGTGTAACCCCTTTCAGTTACACTGATGGTACTGAACTGCCCATGAACCACAACAACATTGCTACTGCTACCAATGAGATTTCTTTTCACCTCTCAATCAGCAGCTGAACTAAAAACAAAAGACATGTTTGCTATTTAATTAAAACCCTTTACATCAGGGATCTCTTAAATAAATTCTTAAAATGACTCACTGTAATGGATGTTAAATAGCTCACAAGGGTACTTCAATGTGAACAATAAACTGAATTTAAAAGTTCAAATATCATGATTTGCTGAACACCTTAAAATTAATTATAAGCATAAAATCAAGTTTAAACTACTGCAAATAAAGTACACAGACAGAAAAATTAATTAACCAAAATATCCTTAATTTTAGAGCAGCCTGCTTGTACCACAGCCAAAAGCTGACCTACACCTTCCATAAGGTTTTATTATTGGAGCTGGGGCAACCTGTAACTTTTTGGCTTAAAATATCATAGTGGACGACTGGCACATGCCATATTCATTTTGAAAGGGGCAGAAAAAAGATAAAGAGATCCCGTTTAAATGTTTCACTGGCATCCAGAAATAAAAGCAGGAATAAATAGTATTTTATACTATCTTTTCACTTTTAAAGAAAATTTCCTACGCTAAACAGTACTATGCAATACCAACATACTTTATAACAGCATCTAAAATGTGACATTACTAACAATAAAACTTTTTATTTGGTGAAAAAAACATCTGCCTTTGGGCTATTACTGTACCCTTCCAAAAATACAATCACTTTAAAACTCAATAGATCCATTATGAAAAAAAAAAAAAAAAACTTTTAAGAGTTTTGTATCTATATCCTGAGGCTCCATCTGCTCTGGGCATACTCTCCTGGTGACTACCACAGTTGATCTGAATTTTACAATCAAAGAATATGCCAAGTTAGAAGGGACCCAGAAGGATCAGTCCAACTCCTGGTCCTGCCCAGCACCATCCACAAGAGTCACGTGCCCTGTGCCCTGTGCCCAAGAGTGTTTTTCACCAATACAAATCCAAACCAGAAAGCACATTATGACAATATTATGACTAAACCAGGTGGAAAGCCCAGTAAAGTCTTCTAATTGAAAAGCCTTCTCAAAATTTGCAGCAGTAAGTTAACAATTCTCAATATATATTTCAATAACAAATTTAACAATAATTGAATCTGTAGGACTTCTAGTTTGTCTTAGGAAATTCAGCAGCCTCTTTTTCCTAGCATAGGAACAAGGCTTCTCTAGCTAAGTATTTGCTGCCATCATGTGTACACTTTAAAAACTGCAAGCTTATGAGCAACACTTTGCCTTCATCAGGTCAAAAATCAGCCATCAGGCTACACATAAGGGCATTAAAGACTTCAGTCAGAAGGTGACGATGTCTCAAGGATTGTTAATGTAATATGAAACTCAATACAGACTGCCTATTATAATCCAAATTCTACTACAAAGACCACATGCGTTCACTATGCAATCATAAGAAGCAAGAAATTGATTATAAATAAATGGTATTTGAAGGCCCACAAAAAAACCACAGTTTCTCTGGCTTATTCCATGCAAACATTAATACTTCCAAAACCACCCAACACCTTCAGCTGTGACATCTCCAAAGAAGCAATGGTGCTGGGAACTTAAATCCTTCCACCACATTTCTTCTGGTTCAGGAAGGAAAAAAAAAAAAAAAAAGTTTCAGTGACCTAATGTTCATAATTACTGAATAGAATAGTTCAGCAAGAAGGAAAAAATACTATGAAGTTGCATAAAACTAGTTTATCAAGTTTACACCATTCAGTAATTCCTATAGAGAAATGGAAGATGCATTTACATTGTGTCTCTTGTTAGCTAGTCTTGAAATATGGGTGCAAGATCAGTTTAGAAGGTATTTTGCAGATTTACCTAGTTACTGCAGTGAGAAAAACAGTGCATCATGCTCTCTTTAACCTTAGACTGCTCTAGCTCTCACTAATATCCCTGAAACAATTAAAAACAGGACATTAACAGGACTCAACCCCCCCACATATCAATAAGCCTAAAATCCAACATTCAGTAACTATGCTTCTAGTAGGACTTCTAACTTGTTCATTAGAAATACCTCATTATTATACATTACTTCTGGAAATGACCTTTAAAAGCTAGAAGTTCAAACATTTTAACAGATACTATGGTTAAATATATTTTTTAATTATATCCTTCAGAAATACAGTTTGAAATTAGCAGCTTTCAGACACAGAAACAAAATATATTTCATGAGAAAATTTCTGCTTGATTGATTCCCAGGAGTGAGCTGCATAAAAAGCAGGATATCACTAAGAGGATGTATGGTTCTAAGTACAGTCAGCTTCAACCTCAAAACAGCCAAAACTCTCAGCATTACAAAAGACAGCTAAAGCAACATGAATGGTGATAACGATGCCACTAAATAGAAGATTATGAGGTCAAAATCAATTATGAGGTCAAAATCTGAGTTTCAACTTCTTGCAAAAAACAATATTCAGTTAAATTACTTTAATATCAGTGAATTGTGTAAAAAAAACCCTTTCATTCTTCAATGCATACACATCAGTATGTCCTAAGTATAGCTCTATATATAAAAAATCTGGGGCTTTAAAATACTCCAGTAAGAATAACTCTATTTGCACAACCTCACATTATGCTGAAAGAAGGAAAAAAACCAGTTTCTAAACAATTATTCTGATGTGCTTCAGATGACATTTTACCTTGCAGAAAACATGAATTTTCTGTCTACACAGGACAGAAAGGCACATCTATACAGTATATGCAATTACAGCACTCATAATATTATTGCAGTAATTACAAAATATGGTACTTGACAGCACTTGTAGAAAGTTGGCAGTGTTTACAGTGTTGATAGTGGAAATGCACTGACAAGGCGGTAGAAAAACCTAACATGCTTACAAAACACTACATGCTGACAATATTCACACAAGTACCAAACAAATGCTAGAAGGAAGGTGTCAATAAAATACAAACAAGCAGAAATCCTCCTAACTTAGCAACTGCAATTCATACTCAGTTTGACCCATGTAGTGTTCAAGACACTACATTGTCTTAAAATGCAACAAAGTTCAGACCTCGGTACCTTGTGTTGCAGAGCAGAATGAGTTAAAGGACATGAACAATAGTCTTGAGTTGCTACAGTGAGAGCTGTGAGAAAAAGCTGTGAGAAAGAACGGCAGGAACTGAGAAAGAAACGTAAAGAAGGATCTGCAGAAACTGTGTCCCCTTCCCAAAGAATAGAACAGCCTGCTGTGATAAGTAGTTGTGCAAAAGAAAAAATATACATTATGGCCTGCTACCTACTAAATCGCAGGTAGACTGAACAACTGGAAATTTTTATGCAGAAGCTAAAACAATATAAACACCTGTGCCTTTTGTCAATAAACGTCCTTGCAGCATCACACTGCTTGGCCTGTCTTTCAATCACTGCTAACCTTCATCTGAAAATCTAACCTGGTAGGTTTTCTAAATTCTACTGCAAAATATTTTAAATACTAAAAATAGGGCTATAACACTGGGGCAAAAGAATCAGAATCCCATCTGTTCCTGTTTCCTTCTTTTTCTGTTTTGTTTACATATAAGAGAAAGCAAGACATCTAACAACACTCAGACTTGCACACATACAGCTTGAAGAAAAACTTTTAAGACACCCATTTGCTTTCAGCAACCTGTGTTAAGTTAAACTTTTTGAAATGGCTGTCATGGAATAATGAAAAAGAGGAATCAGCCTAATTCACAGCAAGGAAGATAAACGTACATCTAAAGGGTATTTGGATATCTGAGTGCATGAAATAACAGACTGCTGGTCATTGCAGTTCTGACTTAAAAAGATCTGGAGGTCCTGAGAATTATGTGCTATTACATATCTAATTTATACACAATAAAGGCTTTTGATTCCCTAAGTTTCACACATATACACAAGTACAACAGTATGCTAGGAACATGCCTATGCACATGCTGTCTCATATGGCTTGGACAGAATTTTATACCACCACTAGATGGAAACCTGAATTACCTTTTAAACAGACAATTCTGTAAATGCTCCATTACTGGTTCTGCTTTGTCTGGCTGTTTTCTTATTCTCACACTGGCTGTCACTAACCTGTACTCATTAGGAAGGTGCAGGTCTCTGCTCATGGAGCAGACACTCACGAAACTTCTACAGTATCTTCAACCCTGAGAAATATGCCCCACCAGTGCTATTCAATATAAGGAATAAACTGTTAACACTCATTAGAGATACATCCCACTTCTACAGCAATTTAAACTTCTCAATCTAAGTTGTAACTAATAAAATTGCTATACCCTGCCAAGAAATCAGAGATTCAATTCATACCACATTTTAAATATCCAAGGCATGCTACAAAACTATCTGAAATTTATAAACCTATTTGCACATCACGTATTTATACTTGCAGTGTACCTGAGATGACTGGCACAAGCACCTGACACTACTGTTGGATGTCCCCTATGACTTAGATATGATTTCCTACTGTGTCAAAATAGCTGTAAATAAAAACTTCAACTATCAGATAAGCAGTTATCAAAACAGCCATCTGACTAGCTACATGCAATCATAGATATGATAGCATACTGATAATTGGCATAGTAATATGACAGAAGCATTGAGATTACTAATGGTACAATTTATAAAACTTTGAATTTAGAAAATACAGTAAAGATATAAAACCAGTATGTACACAGGGAAAAAAAAAAAACCAAAAAAAACCCAAAAAAAACAACCCAGCAAGAAATAAGTGGCCTCCGCAGTGGCCAGATGAACCTGAAAGAGAATGATGCTGCTTTCCAGGTGAGAAATAAAAAATTCCCCTTCCTGCAAGAGGTGTGCATCATGCAGAAGGCAGTGGGTCTCCCAGGCTACCCCAAGTCACACCACTGCAGAAAGCTCCCAGACTGCCTGGATTCTCTATGAAGAGAAGCAGACACCAGCTCCTGCTTCTACACTCAAACCTGAAAGATCTCTGAAAGGATGGAAGTGATGGCGTAATATGAAAGAGTTTCATTTGCATGAAACTTCACAGCAGGGATTCACAACAAAGGTCAACCTTTGCAATTGCAAATAAATACTAATTCAGGACACTCACCAAATCATGGGTGCACCCATGCAAAATTTCATCAGAGGTAGATTTCAAATCCTACAACCAAGCAGGCCACCAGGAACACCAGGTCAGAGTAGCAGTGTGATTTCCTGCAGCCATTCATGCCCAAATCCCACATGCTCTTCAGTTTATCAGCCACAACTCCCTGGCTCTCAGAAAAGTGCAAAATTCCTTCCTACCTTTTGAGAAATATAAAAGAAAATAGAGGAAATTGACTCCAATTTAGTTCTTACAAATAAATAACTAGTGAACACCCTAAGTGGGGGATAAAAACATAGGACTCAGTAGGAATTTACTCTTAATAAGAAGGTTTTCATCCAGATAGCCATAAAAATTACTAAAAGCAAATTCCAATGTATCCAGTAATGTTAAAATGAAATACTACTCTAAAATCCTATTTCACAACTTTAATAAAAGTAATAAAATGGGAAAAAACCTAAAAACGTATTTTACATCCAAAAAAATTTATTTCTTTGTCAGGTAAAGAAAACATTCCATATATAATGTATTTCACTGAAACTGAGAGCAGAATTCAGAATGCCAGCAGCTGTTTTATACTACCTACATTATTTGCTGAAAGACAGCACAAAGGGCAACCCACACATCCCATACCCATTTCAGTCTGATTCCAGTACTGGCCACAATTTCCTCTTCCACCCTCTTTGACTACTGGCTCCTCAAATTCTCCATCCAACATTTCAATACATTTTTGAGTGCTAGTAGATTAAAAATAAATCAAGAAGGGGAGGGAAGATTATACTTGCTCAGAAAATTAAGAAGCAAAAAGTTCTGTAAGTATATCTGCTCATGAGCAGAAAAAGACATATCAGAACTGCAATATTCTCTAAGATACAACAGCATCCCACAATCATCCCAGCAAAGTAAATACTGCAAGTGACACAGGCAACTGAAAATAAATTTGATGAACGACAATTACTTGTATTGCATCAAATACACTGATTCAAAAATTTAGTCATTCCTAAGAGGCTACATGACTTCATTTGAAAGCTTGCAAAAAGATTTTCAAGGTCAAGAGTGGCCAAAGAATTTCAAAAGTAATTTATTCAATATATTAAATTGAGAAAATGTTGTGTAATTCTGCAGAATGATTCTGCTTGTCTCAGAGACAGTCCAGGCCCTCTCATCTACAGGGTCAGGCTTTTTAAAAAAAGCCAAGTACAAAATGGTCATTTTCAAAATTAATGCTTAAATGTGAAACAAATTGTTACTGAAATTATTTAGCTGAATATTGTACCTATTGCAATCTGAAAGGAAGTAATCAATACTATCTTAATATTACTTATCTTATGTAAGCATTCTCATCAGCTACCATGATTTAGAAGATTGTTGAACTAATTGGTTTATCATACCTGTCAACATTAATTCAATACCATTCCAAGGTAATAATCAGTATCAATCTAATTATATCAGCAGTCTCCTGTAAACGAGTACCAATTATTTTAATTAAAATATTAAATATTTAGAAAATAGATAGGAACATATATTAATAATTTATATGCTTAATTTGAATCTACCTGAACAAGCATAATTCCTGAACAACAAAGCATACTTTCTTTGTATCCCCCTTTAATATTTCCCAGCAGGTTTCCAGACATAAAATAGCAATCTAATGCCAATGATAAGAAAATCGTAATATTTATATTCTTCTACTTTTACATAAGCACATATGGATTTGGTCCTACTATTGGTCATACCCACTTAAAAACTCTTCCAAGAATATTCAGTGGATAGTTTCCCTATTTTATAAATAGGTCAGCTTAGGTTTCCTACAAAACTTCATTAGCCATCTAATGGTTGGCTCTAACATTAAATCCTTCAATTCCTGTGCATTCTAGACAAGATGAGGTCCCTTCTCATTTCCTTTACAGGAAAACAACATGAACCACTCACATACAACAGCAATACAATTTCAGAGCTTTTTACCTCTTTGTTCCTCCCCTTTATTTTTAAAGCTGATCTTAGAAACCTCCCTACAGGTTTTCCACCATGTTTCACAAGAAATAAAGGAAATTTTTTCCATTTGTGAGAGACAATCACAGAGTGCAAAAGACCTTTAAGGTCATGGAGTCCAACCTTTGATCAAACACAACTTTTCAACTAAAATACAGCACTGCATGCCACATCCAGTCATCTCCTGAACACTTCCAGGGATATTGATTCCACCACCTCCCTGGGCAGTCTTAACAACCATTTTTGTGAAGAAATTCCTTCTGATGTCTAACCCAAACCTCCCCATGGCACAACCTGGAGCTATGCTCACTCACCATGTCACTAGCTGCCTGGGACAAAAGGCCAACTCCCACCTAGCTACAACCTCGAATTAATAAGTCCAGCTCCCTTGAATCAACATAATTTAAATAGCAAGGGGGGCAGGGGCATCATTTGAGGCAACCATAATGTAATTGAAATGCCAGGCCTGTTTTCTAAACATTTAGCTACTATGAATCATTTGGAGGACAAGAAAACACACCACAGGCTATGAACTAATATATCCAGGCACACCCAGAAGGTCTGACTACCCAAAGAGAGCCTGAAGAGTTTTAGAAATAGTCAAGTAGTTTCATGTTAAAATAAGACAGCCTTGGAAATTTTCATTCAAAAAGCATTTCAGATGACTTATTAAGATTACACTTCATATTGAAATCCTCATTCAAAGTCAAGAAACATCACTGCAATTATCATATCCATAATCTTTACCCTCTGATGAATATACATCAAGATATATTACTTTAACATAAAATTAAGAACACTAATTTTCTGTAACATGAGACATCGTGCCACCCTGTACCAGATGCCCTGCCCTGCATGCAACAGAAGGCATAAGGAAAGAACATTTCCAGATGGAAGCTGAATATTGACAACACCAAAGTGCATACAGCAAGGTATATATGCTTAGCCTAATGAACAAGCAAATTGGGAAGAAAAAAGCTGGAAACGCAACATGCCAAAATACTGTTATCAGAGATGTAAGTATGCATTCTTCCAAAATAAAAGAAACTTAACAGGAAATTGAAACAGCCAGTTTGTATTAATGTTGTAGAAATTCTGTTTCAGTGGAATTTTTGTTTGGTTTGATTGTTTTTTGTTTCATTTAATAAAATTAGAGGCAATAAGTAGTCATGGTCCATGAACATAAAGCAGCAGCACTATCTCAGCTTCACTCGTGGCTAACTGGGTGACTCTTAGGCAAGAACCTAAGCACTCCACAGCTGTGATGGTGTGTCCTGCAAGAACTGTCCTGGAGCTCCCAACCTGTTTCAAAAGGATGTCCTGCTGCCCACGAAGGGTGCAAAGAATAAACACAAGAGGAATAAGTGGTGGAGGATACAACTGCTCACTACCTGCTGACTGATGCCCTGCCCACGCCTGAGCAGTGATCAATCTCCCATGGCCAACTTCCCCCAATTTATGTATTGAACATACTACAAGTTATATGGTATGGAATATCTGCTTGGCCAGTTTGGGTCAGCTGTCCTGGTCACCCTCCCAGCTTCTTGTGCATTTCCTCACTGGCACAGCATGGGCATCTGAAAAACACTTGATTTGGAGTAAGTACATTTAAGAACAGCTACAACAGTGCACTACCAACATTATTCTCACACTATATCCAAAACTCAGAACTGAACAAGCTACTACAAAGAAAATTAACTCTATCTTAGCCAAAGCCAGGACAGAGGACTGACTCCAACATGAATTAATTAGCATGTAATTATAGCCCAGAGTTACATAATCCCAGCTTGTCCACAGTCCACTTTCCTCAATTACCTCACTCAAGTCTTCATGGGGCTGGGAATCACAGCATATTGCAAAGCAAGTCTCACAGGCCAAAAATGTGAAAGTCTGATTTAAATTTCACACTTGAAATAAATTTTTATTGGGTAAGAAAAAGACCCCAGAACAAAACAAAAATTAAAGATGAGAAGAGACACGTTAACTACATGCTAATATCTCCCAGCATCTTGTTAGAAGACAGACATATTTGCAAAGTTCTTTATATTCACACACTCAAAACAGTTATTAAATTAGTTTCTTTTCCTTGAACATATCATAGCTAATAGCACTAAATGTCAGGTTTCAAAATTCAACTTGTTACTTGTAGTCTAAATTTTGTCACCATTTTCCCTATAATCTACCTTTAAAACATTTCAGAACTGAGAAACATTTTCACTATTTGTATACTTCACTTTAAAAATGGCTAAAGATATTTCAATGTAAACATTTCTTTCCTTTTCTAAAACTATTTTAAGGAAGATTTTAGCACTGAAAATAGTAACCTGTAACTTGTCTCTTTAGCTCATGTTAAAATTGAAAGCAGTGATGCAGAAACATTTCAGCAGTATTAAGTAAACGGCAATTGAAAATTACAATAGCATCAGGCGTTTGAGAGGTTGATACAAATTTCTCTGATTTGAGGATCTATCAGTTGGCAAGAGGCAATTAAAATACACTTATTCCTATCCTCTGTAGAAAATACCAGGCAGTCTTCTCCCTGCTTATTCCTGATGCCCCAGCTGTTACCTTAATCCTCCAGATTTCAGCTACTGCAGGTAGAAGGGATGGGGCAGTTCTCCCCCACTACCCTTCTTCTGTTAAACTGGGAGGCAATGAATGCAACCTTTGCTAACCACCTTCCACTGCAAAGCAGAACAGAATTTCCTTCCATAGACAGGAAAACAGTTTTGAGATTCAAAAGTACTACCAAGCCAGTAGTTCAAGGAGCATGAAAATTAATGGGAAGCTTGTCTATACATCTGTCTCTTGCAGCTGTGTTCATACTTTAACTGAAGCTCCTCCTCTGTCTGTACATCTGCCTGCCATGTGGACTTCTTGGGGACCTATTAATATGTTGGTATCACTGGGGTCCAGGCATGTGGGGAAAGCACCTTATGGGTCTCCTTCCTCTGCTGCTTGTGAAACTTGTTACAACTTCATCATCTGGGAGCGATCTGCTTTTCTCTCCTTGGTTCAGGGGAAGGAGCCTTAAGCAGAGAACAATGTTGACAGAAGACTTGTTTCCGTAAGAAACGCTGAAAAAATGTTACTCAGAAATTAAATGCAAGTTCACAGGGAAGCTATTTACACTTATATTTAGCTAATTATAATTATACAATTTGTTATGCATGTAGTCATAAATATTTATATAGACTTATATGATGCATTATTATAGATCACACAGATAACTGTGTGTATACTTTTATTTATATATATTCATACATAGATAATTATATGACCACTCTGTTACATATACCTGTGTGTGCATAAGTATGCTCACACGCATTCGAGGCAAGGCACTGAGAACCATAAAAGACAACCTGCCTAGACCCATAGAGTTACAAGGCATTCTGCGGCTCTGTAAGGAGGTTGCCCTTCACAGGATCATGCCCGAGAAGAGAGAACCAGCTGGGCTGGAAAAGACCTCTGCAATCAGCGAGTCCGACACCCGAACAGCTGCGACCGCCCGGCACCCCTGACCTTGCCGGGCCTCGCCCGCGCCCGCCGGGCCCCGCCGCTCCCGGCCGCGTCCCTGCCCCGCGGGGCGGCACTTGCCTCCCATTCCCGCAGGAAGCGCTGGGCCTCGGCGGGCCCGGCCGCCCTGTGCCTCCGGAACTCCTCCTTGACGTAGCGGTCGCCCAGGTCGCGCAGGGCGGGCGGCAGGGCGCGGTGCAGCCGCAGGATGCGGCAGTAGAGCCGCCGCGCTCCGCCCGCCATGGCGGCGCCTGGGGCGGCCCCGGGGCCGGGCCGGGCCGGGCCGCGCCTCCTCCGGGCCGAGCCCGTGTGCGGCGGCGCTGCCGCGGGCCGGGAGCTGCGTGCCGCGGGTGGCCCTCAGAGCGATACCCAGCAATGGGGTACGAGTAGGGCTGGTAAGAGTGGAGGATGTGGTTTCACAAAGACGGGTGCGGGTGGCGGAGATCACGATATGTAGATAGATAAAGCAAACAGTTCATTTTTGGCTCTAGGTTCACCACCAGAAGGATGAAATATGCACTTTATACCAGAGTAGAATGGTACAAAATTAATTAGGCCACTATGCCCAAGCGTCATACACTTAAATTTGATTCATTTTCCCTGTGAGACAAGAGGAGTCATAGCAAGAAGCCTTATTGCCCCCGTGGGACTTGGTGCCACCACGCTGTCACTACCGAGCTCCTGCTTTCTCCTCCCGCTTACAGCTCAAACTCCCCAGCTCTCCAGCAGCTTAACATCACATCCAACTCACCCATGTGGAAAAACCTCCAGATGTCAACAGTCATAGATACCATGGAAAAAGCAGAGTCAGGCAGTGGCAGCAGTGGCAAAAGTCCTGCCTCAGTGTGGGTGAGTGTTAAGCTCCTTCCAGCCAGTGAAATTACTCTTGATTCAAAATAAAAAGGAAACATTTCCATTAGGCTTTACTAAAATACTAGGAAATGACAAAACTCTACTGCTTCATTGAAAGCCCAGTCATTATATGAGAGCAAAAGAGTAAAGAGCAAAGTACAGGCTATTTTACTGACTGCTATTTCTTCATGTTTATTTATTGTCCTAAGCATTTCACTGACGGAATACTGAAGTTCCTAGTAACACAAAGTTACTGAAATAAAAGCAAATGCTTATAGGTTCATTATTCTCAATGACAGTCTCCTGTCCTTTTCATGCCAGTGATGCTGTCAGAGTAAGCAGTTGGGCCCTGGCAGAGGTGGCCTGATCCTCAAATGGATTGGTCTTGGTATATTTTCAAACTGTATTTTCTGCAGACATTTCTTTGAGGGAGGATTTCTGGACCTAAAGCATTTTGTCTACCATATGTTCTTCAATATGTTCACAGTTTAAAAGGATTGCGGTTAGAAAACTGATTTGCTGTATCACCTATTTGCAGTGATGCAATTCCTCTGAATCATCGCAGGGTACATTCATTTAGAGAATTTATTTAAATATTTTATTATATCTTGACCACCGTACTCGTGTTGCACATTGAGAGTTTTCTCCTTGCTACATCCACCCTGTGTGGGTTTTAGGAGTCCTCCTCTTCCATGGCCTGCTTAAGACCTCCCCTGGGCACTCATTTTGCGTCTCAGATACTTACCAGGCTCAAATACCAACTCAGGCAGATCTGTGACTTTCAACATTTCTTACATCTTGTTTTTCTGTCCACAGAGACCAAAAGCTATTTTTGCCCATCCTGTGGGGCAGGTGGCTCCTGCCCAGGAGGATTCCTGCAGCAACTCTGCACCTCCAGGCTGCTTCAGCTGCAGCTCTTGAGCCTCATCCTTGCACCCTCCCTAGGTGCTGCAAGAGGAGTGAGGATTTACCAGTGAATTCCCCATGGAGCAGAAGATAGAGCTGTAAGTTCATTAAGCTGCTGATAACAATCTAAGTTGTCAGTCTTTGTCTATTAACAATTTTTATATGCCTAAGTCCTCAAAGGTCTCTGCACTATCAGGCAATGTGGAGAGGCAGCAAAGGCAATTGAGTGCCATCCTCTTTGTGTACAGGCACAAAAGGACTCACCATCAGAACTCATATGATACAATATCAGAGGTATTGTTTCTATGTAATGACTTCTCAGTCATCAGTACTCAAAATATCTGTGCCACACTTTGAATCCAGATACAATTTTAGTTACCACATGAGTGCAACTCCTTTGCTTGCCTCTTGTTGGTGCCTGCCTCTGCTTCCAGGCAGCGCTGCTTCTGTGCAGGGCACTGGGGCATCTGTCCTGCTGCTCCACAGCCTGTGGGCACTTCTTAGCTTGCATCAAAGAAAGAGGCACCTCAGGAGAGTGTTCATCGCGCTCCTTTTTGGGTAGGTGGAGGCAATTAAGCACTACTTCCTTTCAAGTCTCAGTAGAAGGATGTACTATGGTACATGTGATTTAGACAACACATCATGGATTATTCAGTATCTGACTGGGCTTTAGAGCACTGGGTCAGTGTTTGTTGTGGTAGAATTGATGTGGATCCTACAAAGTTACCAAAGTGTCTTCGTGCCATACTCCATCATAGTGCCTTTGGATCTGGGGGGGCAGTGTCAGCCCTGCAATAGGTCAGCAAAAAGGCAGGTGGAGTGGTTTAGCCAATATATTAAATCTCTATTTGCATGGCTAGTGACTGTGTGAGTAGCATCTCAGCCTTTCCCCAAGGATATACAAGAAATCTGTGGTAAAGCATGGATGCAAAGTGGTTTCTTAGCCATCCTTCTGAGTTTTTGACCCTGTGAATCTGCCAGAGTGGCCATGTTGTTTGCAACAGTCCTAATTCCAAATGTAGAAAGACTGGAGAAACACTTCCATGTTTATTTTTTCCTTTTATCAGTAATATGTTGACTAAAGAAGATGAAGCTGAAGTATTTATTGAGCTGGTATAATTGCTGTAATTTTTTAAATTATCAAGAGCATCCTGAGAGAAGTTCTTTTTGTGAATCAAAATAAATGATTAAATATAGAATGCAATGATGTGGTATTTCTTTCCAGAACTGTTGGTAGTCCTGATGAAGCTAAATCATATTGTCATATTTAAAATATACCCCACAGAATAATATGCTTTTTTTTCTCTAAATTGTGGATAAATGTTAAAGTACAGACTAATTTCCTGCTATTAAAATAAAAAAAGTATAGCCCTGTTCCATGTTTCCTTTTTTTGCATTGTGCAGATCACAATAAAATTGCATCTCTCACTTCAGAATTATGATGTTTTTAATAAACTCTCTAAGTATTTGAATATATTTAAGACAGTTCCTTTTTGCATGCTATTCCAGACCAAGGCAAGTTCAAAAACCAAGTCAAAGATCTGTTATGACAGCACAAGTTGTCTACTAAACATTCTGTGGCATCTTCCAATATGCCTCATAAACTCAAAAGACACTGAATTAGCCCTGCTCTGTAGGAAACATAAACAGAAAATTAATGCTTTCATAAATTACTTAGAGAAAGCCATGGGTACTTAGAGAGCCTGAAGATGCTTCTGCCTCTGTCAGAGTGGAGTAGAGTTTTGTCCTTGATTCAGCAGAAGCAAAATCAGTCCTAGGATGGGACTGTCTGCTTCAAAACCCACCCAAAAGTTGGACATGCAACCTACTATACGTGGATGCTGCTGAAGATGGACCAGCTCTTTCCCCAGGGCTTGGGGAAATACAGCTGATGAAGGTCTCAGTCATGTTTGCTTCTGGCTGCAGAGGCAGCTGCCTGTCCATGTCTGGTCCAGCATTCTTCACACAGCCTTGGTATGCTCCAGCCTGCTCAGCAGAGCATGGTAGTGAGAGCAGGACAGATGATTTTCTTCCCAAAGCTCCATTTCAGTGAGGAAAAAAGATGCCATAATAAATATAATTTGGTGCAGCTCATCAGGATGGCTTCAGGTACTCATGCATGCATCTGATAGTATGATGAAAACAAATAGAACACGTTTCTGATGAAATAAATACAGCACATGATGATTTTGGAAGGGAGAGGCAGTCAGCTGGTTTTGAACTACAGTCAATTACATGCTTGGCTGGTAGCTTTTGGACAGTAAAATTTGGTTCAGCTTATGCTTGAGCTGCTCATTCATTGCAGGATTTCTTGTACTTTCATCTGAAGCACATGATCCATGTCATCCAAAACAAAATTTTTGACAGTTCCTGAGGAAGCTCTGCTTGCCTCCTGCAGACATGAAAGATGCCAAGTGTGTTAAAATATTCAAAGTATTTAGCTACCAAACTCTATCAAGTTTCTGCTTGAATATGTGAGAGGAGAGCTTTGCAGCAAGCCAAGTGCAGGCAACATCAGCCCAGAGGAGTGCCAGGCTTGCACGTGGACCCTCCTGCTCACCATCTCCCCACCTTCATCTCCTCTCCCTACTCTAGCACTGGATTTCAAAGTCCACATGCAGCAGCATGTCTCAGGGAAGTGTTGTGAAAGAAAAAGAGAAGATTGCAATTAACCTTGTGAGGGTTTTCTTTAATCTCATTTCAGAAACATCTAGTATTCAGTGGAAATTTTTTTAAGAGTTCTACTCAGTGAACTGATTCAAAATTTAAATTCTGGGTAGAATGATTAAAGGGCATCAAAACTCAATGTAATGGCAGGCAAAATTGTTTTAGGGGGAAAATCCGACACCGTCTTTTATAGATAGTGCCAAGTCAGACTGTGAACTGGAAATCTTTTTCACCCTTAAGCTATTGTCATTTTCAACATTCAAAGAAAGCATCCAAAAGATTGCCTGTATTATAAAACATTTCTTCTACTTTTGAAAATTCAAACAGAATTTGAAAATGTTATTTATTTGGAATTGCTGTGTGTCTTCTTCTCTTGTGAACAATCTTTTTGGTAAATACAGTACTAGTTCACTTGGTTAATCTGCCACATGTGCTGTTCTGTTTAAGTGCATTCAAATTCTGTAAAAGATGCAATATTCTGCTCTTAATTCACATAGTAAATTAATTAAGAGCAGAATGTTGATGCTGAAATAAATACATTTTGAAAGCACACATTTTGTTATTTCAAATATAATATGAAATGTGCACCTTTCACAGGTAAGGCTTTGTTTTTCTGTTCTACTTAGTAAGTCATTGTAAAACTTAAGGCCATGCAAAGATGCTTCCACAAATCCATTAAAATTCCTTCCAGAAAAACACAAAAAGAGCACAGAATTTTTTATGTTAATGCTTTTAACAGAGGGGAGAAACAGAACAAGTGAGTAGAATATCAAATTTTAAAAATTAATATTCTAAAATCTGCAGAAAAGACGATGTATGTGTGACTGCAAAACCATAGCCCAGCCTCAAGGCATCAGGAGGGGAGCAAAAGCGAGTTCCTTCTGAACAGTGGCGTCCACGGGTCGTGGGAGCTGCAGATGATATGCTAGCAGGCCCTGAAGCCTAAACACAGGGAATAAAGCTAGCTAGGCTACATCACTTCCAAACTTTTAGCCCAGCTTCACATTAACCCAAGAGGAATTTAAAGTGCAACGTAAACATGTTTAAATGAAGTTAGAAGAAAGCTTGTTGTCCTGTCTCCTGTTTTCATTAAATATGTTTTATATGAAAACCATAGCTTACAAATGCAAGCTGTGAGGTTTCTCTGGCAGCATTGCAGCTTTAAGTAAACAGACCATAGTATTATTTAGTTTGCTTTCTTCCCTAATTAAGTTTTTTTAAGTTTCCTCTGCTCTCTGTGTGGCTGCTTCAGTTTTGGCATTGGTACTGAGCCGAAGAGGACTAGGAAGGGGACTGCTTTCTCTTTCTCCCTCCCTCCTTCCCTTCACCAAGTAACCACAGATCAATTGGAAATCCCTTCTTGCTTTTTTAAGATATATAGATAGCAGACTACACGTCAGAAATAAAGCATGAGCCCTGTGGCTTTTATTGGTCTGGGAGCCCGTACCTTCCCACTGGGAGAGAAGCAAAGCCATTGACTGCAGTGAACATGGGAGCTGCAGCTACAAGTGTCTAGGCAGTGCTGCACACTTCAGAGCAGAAGGCAGGGCAAACCCAACAAATTTGAAGCCAAACATAAATTTTGACAGCCTTAGAGAGTGATTTCTCCTTTTACCATGCTCAGTGGTTATATATTTTCAGGTTCAAGGCTTTGCTATAACATTGTTATTGTTTCACAAATCCAGATCATTGTCTGCTGTTTAAAATGAAGCATGCATAATCCAACATCATTCATTATTTTGGCATAAACAATATGCTATCAGCAAGTCACATGTTCCATCTCAGGTCTCTAGTGCTTTAAAAGCCTTCTGAATTGCATCCAGTCTGTCCAGGACAATTTATTGTGCAGGCCAAGTTCTGGGATACTTAACTGGCCTCACGTTAAAACACTTGGCATCACCTTTGATGTGCAGCCTTGGATAGGCATCTCTTGTCTCTATGCAGTTTCTGATGTTGTAATCAATCAGGAAAACAAATCCAACATGAAACTGTGTAGCTGTGAAACTGTTTGTGCTCTTTTGTTGTGTTCCCTGCCCTGAAACTTAGCACCACACTGCAAACTGGGGGTGTATCTGGATGGCTACTCATCCAAGGTTTATTATTCACTGGATCTGGTAATATTTGTAATTACATTTCTGGATAGTCAGGATTTTCCTATGTGGTTTCTTGATATAACATCTTGTGTTAATGGTTGGGATTCAGGATAGAACTATAGGATACCACATGAAAAAAAAATATTTTAAAAGTATTTAAATAAATACACAAGGTTCCTTAAACCTTTTTTATCCAACATCACTATCACTGTTAATCAGTTCCTCCCTCCACCCCCTCCCCAAACCACCTGAAGGCAGGATCAGTGGTGATCAAAAGACTTGTAGCATTTCTTAGTATTGAAATTATCACCTCTGTGAGATACGGTTTTTAATGGTGAGTTTATTGCTGTTGCTTTGTGAATTATGTCTTTTCACTTCTCCTAAACCAAAACAAAAGTTATTTGCAAGGTGCCACAGGAATAATTTTTAGACTGAAAAACAAGTAAGTTAGTGATCACAAACTGCTTGCTGCTTTGTGGAAGTGACATTTGGTTTTTTACTTCTTTGAAATTTGGTTTTAAACTGAGAGGTCAAAAGATAACTTGTTCTTGTATGCTATGGAGCAGTAGTGGCTCCAGGTACTATAGAAAGCACAGACCAAAATGTAGGGAAAAAAATTTCAACTGTTTCAGTCTCATGTAGATAGTGATGGCAGTAGGATGACAGTGTAGACAGTAGAATGGTCACTATCTCTTGAAAGGAAAAAAGTTGGAGACTTTTTACTGATGGGATATAGCAATTACAAAGTGTCTTAACCTTGTTTATTCTCCAATTTTATTTTCCCACCACATAAAAGTTATAATTTTTTTTATATTAATTAGTAGGGTATAAAGATAATGTACACTTAAAAATCCTTGACAATGAATCTTGAAAGCAAAATGTTTAATGGTGCAGGGATGTACTCCTGGAGCTTATGATGAAAACAACATTCTGTAGGACAGATAATTTTTCTGTGAGCTCTAATATTCATATGATTGCTGTGTCATCTTGAAAAATTGGAGAATCCCATCCAGGTCTAGGCTACAGTGTCTATTTAAAATATCAGGCTGTGATATCAAAATATATACTTCAGGAGATCAGCACTTCAGAAATTCTTCCAAAGGACATGAATTGTACCCCTTCTGTTGTTCAGCTTCATATATCAAAACTGTACTCTTCGCAGCTTCCAGAGGGCTTTGCTGGGACTCATTTACTGTCTTCCTGCACTCTGCCTTCAAAGTTATGCCCTGGGAGCAAAACTTCTCATTTAAGACTGGATTTCAAAGTGCTCTGAAATCCACAGGCATCTCCAACATGTTTTGAAAATTGTTACACCTCACCAGAGCCAGAGGCATCATTATCCATGCAGGTCTGAAGTCAGTTGGTCTAACAGGTCTTCAGATAATACCCCTTCTTTTCAACCTTCCCAGGAGAACTGCATTTTATATGCTTGGAAGTCCACTGGGATATGATGGTGGTCTTGAAAACTTAGTCGTGGCAATAATTAGAACATTTCACAGTGTAAGTTTGGAGTAATTCCTCCCTCCTTGTGGAACTGCTAAGCAATTTTTGATTCTTGATTTTTTAAATCTTTTTATTTTGTAAACAAGTCAGAGAAATCTGACCCATGAAATATGTGTATATTGCAGACTGATCCTAAGCTTAATTCTTCAGCTAACCAGACTGACTATTGAAATTTGGTAAATAGCCAGTTGAGAAATATTTAAGACTAGTGATGGTTTAGAAAAAGTAAAACAAAATAAAAAATTACTTTTCTGATACTAGAACATGAATCATTTCTCTTGCTGTCAGTAAATACTTTCAATTCCTTCTCAAGTATTGTCTGCTTGATATATGTGCTGCTGTACAAGCAAAGGAATAGATATGCTGCACAAGTAGTACACGCTATATGTGCATATATCTGTTTTTATATAAATATATGTACATATACTTGCACCCACATGCCCCTCCAAACTCATATACGTATGTCCATGGACACGAATACACACACACACAAACAACTACATACAAACCCATTTTTCCTGGCTTACTTTGTAATCAGATTTCTAAGGCTTTTAATATTGTGCATTTTTTTTTTCTTTCTGGTAACTCTTCCCAGTACTTTCCACAATATAAACTGTGCCCTGTGCGTGTGTACTTGACACTCACCAATTGCTTTCTACACTTGCTCTTAAAATGTGCCTCCAGGTACACTGAGATTGTCTGAGAGTACCACATTGCCATTCAACATATGGGAAACTTGAGAAACTGAGTCATCATGCCAACCTAGCCTTCAGTAAGACAATGTCAGAGATAGCACAACTTAAGGCTTTCCTGTGTCTCAATTCAGCGCTTCAGCCAGTAGTTGATGTTGTCTCTGAGGTTTGGTCAACTTTGTATTGTTTCATACTCTATCACTGTGTCAGTTTTTGTTTAAAACTTTTTGGACAATACATCGTTGTCATCATCCTCAGATATATCACCCATACAAATCAATCTAAAGTCTATGAGAATTTTAGTAAATGCTTTCTATACATCCTGTAGAGGCTCTCTCAACAATTGAAACGTGCAGCTACTGAGGTCTGAAGCCTTAACCCTAAAATGAACTGAAAGGTGCTCCCACAGCAAAGGTGGAAATGCCCTGGCAGCAAAAGACTTGAAAGATACTGATTGTCTCTAGTTGACATTCAGTAACAAAAATATATCTTAAGGCATGATTAAAACATTCATTAAAGAGTGAAAATAAAACATCATTACAAAAAAATGAGGTTTCCCTCTTACTCTTTAGTAGTTACAAAACATTCTTCTGGTTCTTTAATTGCTGCTTGCAAAGGCTCTGTACTGAGTCATTTAGTTTCTGAAAGTAACAACACTGTCCTAGCCTTTTTGTTGGCATTTACTCCTATGCCACCCACATTGAGCTCCAAATCTGCATCCAAGGATTGCTGAGCTGTGAAGACTGTATTTTTGTAATTCTGCCAGCAACCACCCATATAACCTCAGAAGAATCAAAGAGAACTAAAGATATGCTGAAACATTCAAAAGTCATATGAACACCAACTACGAGGAGATGCATACAAGCTTAAGGATATTTTATACACATCCTGTTCCATTTTCTGGTTGGTCTTTTCAGGGTGGAGAAGGATGGGAAGTGGTCAAAGACAATTCTTTGTATTTGGTCATTTAGCAAAGTAGACGTTTTTTATTCTACCCATCTCATTTCCAGATGGTGGTAAGCCAAATCTCACCTTTGTGCCACACTGCAGGACTAGAGAAAGGCAGCTGAGTGTTGCCACAGGATGAAAAAAAAGTATTTTAAAGGAGATGAGCACTAAAAACTGATAAGAATTATTGGTATGATTATATTGTTTAGCCATTCCACAGTTGGCTTATTCGCTGTCTAGTAATTGTCCCTTCCTCACTGGGTGTCTCCTTGCTGAAGAAAATTAGGAGATTTACCCAGGACCAACAAGGGATCAAGGCAAGATGAGAGTAGCTTCAACATCAGCATCCTCACCTTTGTCTCTTGGCTTCACACCTCACCCAGGGTGTTCCTGTGTCCAGTTTTGCATGTCCTAGATAAGTTTTGTCTTGAGATGAGGCTATAAGGCTGGAAACAGTGTTTTTCATGTCTAGAGTCTAGATTAAGTGTTCTAAGGATGGTATAGGCTCTGTACTCCCAAAAAGCAGGATCTTCCAGGATGTCTCAAAGTGAGCACACAAAATGAATAATGCCATTCACTCCTGAAGTGTATCCTGCAGATGGAGACTGCAGTTCTGTGCATGCAAAGTTCTCTGGTTCATCTCTACATATGTATATGCAGAAGGTACATATTTATGCATCCACATATGCAAACAGATCTCTGTATTGAAGACAGGAATGAAGAAAATTACGTAAAAGGCTCCTCCTGACTTTGACTGGAAATAGCAGTGATCTGGCACACCTGAAGACAAATGTTCTTCCAACTGTGTTTTTAACCAGAGTGCTTAACCCTCCCACCTTTACTTTATGAGATTCCATAAATATTTTTTTTAGTATTTAGCTGTCTCTCTGTATTTTCTCACTCTTCCTAATTAAACAAAAGTAGTTTATTTGTTTCAAGTTAAGTAATTAATTTCTCATCATTTTTACTCCCTAACTCCCATGCAAGAGCATAAAGGTTGCATTGTCTGGGATGATTGGCTGAGTGGAAGATGTTTATTTGTAATAAGGATTCAAGAAAATCCCCTGTATCCACTGGAAATTATAAACATAGAAATGTCTCCACGAGTCTTTGGTTTGTTAAAAGAATTGTGTTTAAAGTTGCTATTTTTAGGTTTCAGTTTGACATCACAGTATGTCTTTAAGCAAATAACCCAGGCAGTGCAATGCTTCTTGGACGGGGAGTGAAGGTTACCGGTGAACATCTTCTTGGCTGGTCAAGACAGTCAGCAGACTTCTGGGGTTTGGAAAGAAGAAAAAAAAAGCAAAGCTCACCCTTTATTATCTAAAGAAGTATTTTTTAATATTTCTATGTACGTAAGTTTATAGGAAATATAAATTAAAGTAAAATATGGGAAAACAATAACTAGGGGGACTCCACAGAATTATTGTGGAATACACCCATGGACACATGGTGCACCTACTTGCCAGCATAAAAGACATAGGGTTTACATCAGCACTGAACAGGGACACGAGTATCACAATGACTGTTTTCAGGCTGCATCCCAGTTACTGCATTGTGAAAACCACTAATATACATGACCACTTGCAAAAGTCATGGATGGTGTGGTGACATAGGACAGCAGCCCAGAAATCTGCATCTGGTTTATTTTTTAGTCATTGTTAGGTGTCACTACGTTTAACATGACAATTCACATCCCAAGAGCTCTGTTTATAAAAGTTACACATATCAGAAAAATATGGAAGACATTTCTTTTTTTTTTTTTTTTTTTTTTTTTTGGTCTCAATAGAATGTAACCTTTCAGAACCAAAACCCAGGATGACATATGCAAACAAGCAGCTTCACAGATATGCACATTCCTGTTTTGTCCTGCATCCTGAATGCTGCCAGTCAGGAAGCAAATGCCAATTCTAACGCTCTGAAATTATTTGAGGAGGGAAATCCAGCCCACAGTTGTCCCATTGCTATGCAATGTACAGCAATGTACAGAAGGAATCATCTGCTGCATATGGTCTGGTAAGAACTTCCTGCAATATTTTGATGGTCAGACCACTTTTATAACAAATTTCTATTTTATTGCTATGAGGAGGACCCTTTTAGACTTTTATAATCACAGACTGAACCAATTTTTACTTGTTTGTGTTATGCCATCTTCCTTCTCCCTTGTCTTTTCTTCCTTGCAACAGCACTGTGAAAGGCCCATTGTTGAGCAGTAGGGTTGTGACATGAAGGCCAAATCCCTTTGCTCACATTCCTTCATCTCCTCTGTAAGGGATGAAATCTAAGTGAGGGAGTGACATGCAAAATTGTACAGAGCTTTGGAGCGCTCACATAATTCAAGATGTTGCTCCAGTTCAAGTACATTCGTGACTCCTGCTAAACCCAACGTGAAATAGTACTAAAGTCAACATGGATTGCGGTGACTGCATTTAATGCATTACTCATATTTGCTGCCCTTATTTCCATGCACAATATTCATTAATTTTGGACAGCCTCAGTTTTCTTGTCACCACCTAGAAACCTGTACAAACGTGGACAGGATCTAGTCTATGCTGTATTCCTTAGCTCTGGATTGATTTGCTTCCACGAATGGAAGCCAAAGCCTTCTTTTCCACACAGTTCCTCTTCTGGATGCTGCACGGATATACTGTCTGTATAACATTTCCAAACCAGTGCCACTTACTGAGTAAATTGCACAGCCTATCCATTTTAGAAAGCAAGCATGATGATTTTCAGAGGTGCTGGTTCTGCTGAACTGCATCATCTTGTTGAGGCAACACAACTAAAAATTATAGGAGCAGAGATGATAGGAAGACAAGGGATTTCAAAATTATACACATTTTGAACATAAGAAGTGTGAGCTGGTAGAAAATCCATTCTCATTGCTATTGTTAGCATTCAGAGTTTCAGAAACAGACACGTTTTGATTACCTCCCTTATTCATTTTTAATAGCACTATTTGCAAGAGAAATACCTGCTGGAGTACCATGCCTTTGGGGTTGATTAGGTATAGTCTTCTGCACAAGACTTACAGAGATGGCATCACGTTAAGAGAAAAAATGCACTAATGTCAGTGCTGTGCAGAACTGTCATTTCAGGGTATCAGAATGTCCTAGTTACATGTATCCCTTTTTTTAAGAGGAGAGGAGGCGCTTGTGCATTCTGGAACTTGTTTGTGAATTTTAGCTGGCTACACCCAGTGTAAATTGCTTTAACTTTTTAAACTCTGGCAGCCACTACTGAGGACAACAGAAAAAAATTTGCACCACCAGAGGATTTGTGCTTATTTGTTTTTCAATAAACAAGTGGTGCATAAATGAAATACCTTATATTTTCTGTTTTTCAATCTCTATTGTATTTCTGGAGAGATATATGGGTGTTGTTCTGATTTGTCATCTTGCCTCTCAGAAGAATGTCATCCCCTTTCCTTGCAGAGTCGACTCTGGGCTGTTTTGCTCCGGCAGACACTCTGACAGCCATCTTCATCGGCCAGTAGATGTCATTGTGTTTCCACCGCAAAAGCACATCAAACATATTCATCTGGCTGCAAATGCCTGTCTGGTCCTGCAAACAATACTGTTGAGTATTTAGGATTTTCTCTACCCTGCAGCAAAATATTTGTTAAAAACGCTTAGCTAGAAAAGAGTGAAAATTAAGTTCCAAGCATTTGATAGCTGTGACTAACTAGTCAGAATACCCTTGGCTTCAGCTAGTGTAGTGCCAATGGTGTTATACAAACACAGCTTACTCAATAGGACACAAATCATTGTTAATAAACTATTACAAAAGATGCCAACAGAAGAAGATAGAAATAATGTCTCATGGATGACCCAGCTCCTTTAGGCAACCAGCTCATTCTGCTGTGAGGTCATATGTTCTTCAATGCTCAGATAAAGTTGAGAATTTATACTTCAAAACTTTTTAGACCTTCAGAGTGTAATGAAAAGAGGCTGTACTCTGTTATTTTTCAGCTATTTTATTCTGGACCATGTTAACAGGTTCCAAATTTTCATGATATAATATTTGTGATGTAATTAAAAAGTTCCATTTGAAGTCAAAACTTGGTAGCAATAGAGAAGGAAACACTTGGCAGTAGTACAAGAGCTAGGGTTTTCCAAAAATCTGACATATTTTTTATCAGTAAAAAACTCAAGAGAAATCATTTAACCATCATCTTGCAACATCCATGCTGGAAATGGCATGGAGGGCGAAATTCCCTGCTCGCAGTAACCAGTGAGGCCCTGCTGGCTCTAACAACACAGGAGACCCTTGACAGATTCAGCAGAGAACTGGCATTTTGCAGTGTGTTTTGAATCCCAGGGGCCAGTGTGAAACTGAGTGAAGTCAATGGAAATCTTTTGCTTTTTGGCAATGGGCTATGGATGAAGCCATGAATCAGGTTTTCTGCAGGCTGGCGCAGCACATCTGTCTTGGGGTGAGGCAGCTGAAAGGCATAGGCCTGCATTTGAAAGGACAAGCTTCATTTCACAAGTCTCTACTCAGGCTTCACTAGCTCAGGAATAACCTGAAATGGCACAAGTAAAACTCTGTTTCTCCTTTAGCATGGCTCATCCTCTTGCTTGATCATAGAAACATCTAAAACTCTTCCTGGACTGGGAGACTTCTGCACAGGTAGGTGGCTGGTTTGCGTTGAGAGGGTCCTTTAAAGATCATCACATCCAACTTCCATAGGCAGGGACATCTTTCACTAAATCAGGTTGCTCAAAGCCCCATCCAGCTTGACCTTGAATAATTCCAATGGTGGACAGAATGACTGGACAGTGGCCAGGCAGAAAGGAACCTGGCCTTTGAGATGCTTGAGTGTGTCCAGAGGAAGTCAACAGGCTGGTGAGGGGCTTGGAACACCAGCCCTGTGAAGAACAGCTGAAGAAGCTGGAAAAAAGGAGGCTCAGAGTGACCTTCTCACTCTCTACAACTCCCTGAAAGGTGGTTGCAGTCAGCTGGGGGTCCATCTCTTCTCCCAGGTAACCACTGACAGAACAAGAAGACAGTCTTAAGCTGCACCAGGGGAAGTTTAGGTTAGACATCAGGAAAAAAAGTCTTCACTGAAAAAGTGATTGGGCACTGGAATCATCTGCCAAGGGAGGTAGTGGAGTCACTATCCCTGGACGTGTTTATAAAAAGAGTGGACGAGGCACTCAGTGCCATGTTTTAGTTGATGAGATGGTGTTGGTCGTAGATTGGACCTGGTGATCTTAAAGGTCTTTTCCAACCTAGTTCATTCTTTGATTCTGTGGATCACCCAAAATTATGGATGGGAACTGTGGCTGTTTCCAAGCTTGGATATGAGGTGATGGTATACATACAGAGGTCCTGTAAATGAGGACCCCTTGGACTATGTAGACCACACAAACTCTTGTGCTTGGATGAACAGCCAGAAGTCTATAGGTACTACAGCAGTGTCCTTTGGGCTGAACAGTGACAGAGCAAGTTTAAGGATCACAGCAGCCTCACTTGCTGTCTTACAGATAAATTCACCTGCAATTAGAGCTATCCATGGTTCAGAACTAGTCTTTATTTCTATTCCAAAGTAGTCTCTTGAAAAAAAAAAAAAAAAAAAAAAAAAAAAAGTGTTGTGACAAAACATCAGCTTAATATTTCATGGCTCCGGCTACAGGTGACATACCCATTTCCTACACACCACTCCACATTCATGACATACATGCTATGGCTGCTAGCTTTCCAAAGCACATGGAGGAAACTTTGTACTACCCAACTGGGAGCAGTGTCAGGCCACTGAGCTCCCAGTGCTGTGCCTCCAGACTTTCACATTTACCTGGGATTTCTCATTCAAATAAGATCATTTAGAACTGTCTCCTGGTAATTTTTTTGATCTACATCAGCTGATCCATAAATATCAAGTAAAAAATATGCAGCACTGTCTTAAATAGTTGTATTCCCAGCTCACTACTTCCTCATCTTATTCCTCTCAGTCCTGTTCCCTATCCCATGCAGCCAGGTCTTGCTGGAACATTTATCTGAGGATTTAGCTGACTAAAAACAGACCATAAATTTTTCTTCATTCAGATGCACATTTTTTTCCATGTAACCAACTATGTCATTGCAGTGTGACAGTGTAAAGGAGAAGAAAAATGTAAATGATAAAATGCAAAGGAGAGGGAAATAGATCTCTGTTTTTCTATCTGCCTGAGGATATCCTCACAGAGGTAGAGACAGTGGCAAGATGGATGTGGGAGTCCAAATTGCTGACTTTAATCGGGACTGCAGTAAGTGTCCTCTGTCTTGTGTTTCCATCTAAAACAGTGGAGGTAATGCTACTCACTGTCTCATTTCACCTTAGGGAAAACATTAACAAGGTTGTTAAGGCATTTATATACTACAGAAACTAGAAAATTCCCACTCCTGCAAAAGACCATGAAGAAATGACTGATTCTACTTGTTGTACAATGCACTGGTGAAGAAGATCACTAATTTTAAAATGACAGTATAAATACTGACCTATCTCACTTCCTAAGTGTAACTTGGATATCCTCGCCAACACAAATGTTAATTTATTATTTTAAAAAATAGTAGTTTATGATGTAATCAGAGCCTATGTTAAAACACACTTCCAGAAAGGACATGAATAAAGACTTTCTGAATATGATACATATTGATAAATCTAAGTTTTGCTGTATTTGATTCTGCTGCTATTTAAATATTCTATAACTTTCAATGTAATTGTGCATGAGTTTGCATATCTTTTCTTGCTTAGAGCAAATCCAAGTCTGGGAACACTCAGGTGCAGGTAGAGGCTTTGCAGCAGGGTTCAGCTGTTAAGGAAACTACCCAGTCTAACCATCCATTCTGAGACCCTCCACCAGTCACATTCCCGAGACCAGAGACTGGGACTGCTGGGTCCAAAGGTCCTTCAGAGAAGGCAGCTCCAGTGTGCCGACGGAAGCCCTGCTTGATTCGCTCCACACTGCACTCACACGGTCAGCGGTTTGGCTCTAGTTTTCCCATGGCAGAGTCTCACATGTCTAGTTCCATTTATTCACAGCACAGTAAACTGCCAGAGCCAGTGTGTTGGAGGAGGACCCTCAACAAAGGAGCCTTCACTGTCTTCATCTCCTCTGTTATCCAAAAGGCCAGCCGTTCCTGGCTCCTGAAGTGTCTCTCAGTGTCCGTTCACCATGACTCTTCATAGCCTTTGTTATCCCAAAGGTTTGCAGTCCTTTTGTCTCGGGCTCCCATACAAAGCTCAATCTGCATTTCAATCTGCATCTCAATCTTCATATTTCAAGCTCAGCTACCTGGATGAGAGATGTTTCTCGACTCATGGAACCAGCAAGAGACACCAGCCATGGCACCCAGGGAGATGACTGATCCTGGGGTGGCAGCACTGCTGGCTTACATGAATGTCACATCAAGAGCACATCTGCCACCATGGATTCCCTCTACTCACAGACGGCTCAGAAAGTCATCTGTCTTAGGCTTGTCACTTGGGATTCCTTTGCACACCCTAGCTTGTGCAGCCATGAATCTCTAAGACACAGCACCGAGGCATAAGAAGAGATGTGTTGGAGATTAGGGGTTCTTCCAAAAAGGAAGTTTGTTTTCTGTCGTGGTATTTTTCTGCAGTTTCCTTTTTTTTCACCCCTTTGGATAGAACTAGACTCTCCTAAGTTTAATTTTTTTTTAATTAAAGCAGTGATGCTAATTCACAGAATCATAGAATGGTTTAGGTTGGAAGGAACCTTAAAGATTACCTAGTTCCAACTGCCCTGCCATGGGCAGAGACACCTTTCACTTCTCCAGCCTCCCTCTGCAGCTGGTACCATCATGGTCCCAGCAAAATCCTATGACACCTTAAGAAGCTGGTCTAATACTGACAGGTCAAACCCCCTCTGGTTCCTCCTGCTGTCTGTGGTGGGAATTGAGACACCTGGGCACCTTGCTGCCCAGCTCGGGCACCTGACTTCCATGGAGCCAAAGATGATGAATGGCTCCTGACTTCTGGGGAGAGCAGTGTCTATTTTTGCTTGCTGTAACAGCTGTAACAGCCCGGTGAACCCACCAGGCTATGCATCCTTCAGTTGCAAGGTAGCTTTACCTATAACTTGAATCTCTTGACCAGTTGTAAAAGATAGAAAATATGAAATTTTGCAGCAGCTGAAAATTTAAGCAAGAAAACCTGTTCATGCTCATGCATAATAATTAATCTTTAGCAAGGTTATTTGTAATCATGTTAATAACCTATTTATTCTAACTCTTCTTAGTATAGCATCATCACAAAAGCCTCTTGGTGTGCTCAGTGTGGAAAGCTGAGATGCTATAATGACGTCAAAATGAAATGCTGTCAGCGCAAATGCATAAAATGACATAACGGTGTCAGAAATGAAAGGGAATCATATCAGAGTGTGTTCCAGAGCCACACAAAAATTTGTGAGAGGAAAGGGTGCCACAACTGGGGGACAATGTTTGTTATGACAGAAATGCTGAAGAAGCTAAAAAGGGAAACCATGTTTGCCAGCCACACCACTTTTTAATCCAGTAGATTTAAGAAGTTGTGCTAATTTCCTCTCTAAGTAGCTCAGTGAGCAGAACAGTGCTTTGTGTTGCAGAAAGAGGTTTTTAGCAAGTTATAACTCCAGGTTCCTTCTGAAAGGGAATAGAATTGCATTGTTTGTGTAAGTAAACAGTCATTTTTCATTTGGAAGAAAAACAAAATGCTTGTTATCTGGTTATCCTCCTTAAGGAAACTCACATCCCATGACTCAAATAGCATCCTAAAGAAAGGACTCTCTAGGCATCGCAGGTAGGACAAATCTATCCCTAGATTTTTTAATGGTTACAAGTGCTTAGAAATTCACACATCCTTTGAGGAAGGATCAGTGTTTTGCAGCTGTTCACCTCTTTACCCTGTAGCATCATGCTCAGCAATAAAACCTGAGGCAGCAGAAGAAGGAGGGATGCAGAGCAGGTTTCCAAGTTGGTCAAGTTCAGCAAGTGTCTGGGCATTGGTCTGCCCATGGGAGGTGGTGAGTGGTTGCCTTTGCTTTACTTGCTGTTTTTTCCTCTTTTCTTCACCAATGCCTTTATATCACACTGGGTGATCTCTTGCTCTTTTTCTCTTCCTATTTCTTCTGGGTAGAGGAAGTGATTGAGCAGCAGTATGAGTACTGAGATGCTGGACAAGGCCAGCCCACCAGGGCTGGGAACTGACTGAGCTAAACACACATCTCCCAAGTTTAAGGAATAGCTTGCATTTACCATATTAAGTTTGTGACACTGACTTTGAGAGCTAAGCTCTCTCATAACCAAAACTATTTCTAAATGTATCTCAAAGTCCTATTTAAAGCCAGGTGCTGTGGAGAGTGTAGTAAAGGATGAAATAACATGCTGCAAGAGCAAGCAGCCAGCTTCATCTACTGCAGCACAGATACAAACTTTCATCTGGTTTCTCTCATCCATGCCTTATTCAATGACTAAACTAGAACCCATGACAATAAGCTGAGAATTTGCAGAAGCTGGGTGCTCACCTGACTTGGCTACTGGGGAAGGCCATGGTTAAGCTCCCCTGACACCAGTGGGAACAGCCTGGCTCCAAAACACTTTTGACATGATTTGCTAATGGTAATGAATTTGCCATGACATTTGCTTAGACTATGGTGTCTGAGGTTTAATTATCTTCATTATTAAGAGTTGTGTCATTGCTGTTGGGAGTATTCTGACTTCAGATTCTCCTGAGACCGCACTACACTTGTTCCTGTGATTGACTACTTATCCATAGTGCTTGGAGTGGCACTCATGCCAGAGGATAGGTTTAACTAAGAATTTGAAGAGTCAAACATTAAACTCATTGAATATGTGCACACAGAACAAAACCACCTTTATTTGCTGGTTCTTGGTGATTGTTCTGGATTATATGCCCATACAGTGCTAAATATTCAGATTGTATTATAGATGATCTGGAAAGTGTTCCTGACAGGTTATATTTGCTTACATTAGCATCCACTTGTATCCTAAAAACTTGAGTGTGACCATATTCTTGGTAGAAGTTCAGGGTTTCATCCCCACTGCTGTCCCATAATCACCCCTAGGAGAGAGTGATCCCACCGTGAGACACATCCAATCCTTCTTCATGTCAGCAATGGAAGCTGAAGGCACTGGCCTCGATTTGAAACCTGGATTTTATGGGACTAAAATAAGGCAAGCTGCAAATACCATATTAATGAAGATTACTGACCAGGTTATGCCCAAAGTTCATGGGTAGAACATTCAAACAAGACAAAGATTATCTAAAATTTCAGCTGCTGAGAAGAACTTTTAGAATCACAGAATCATAGAATCATAGAATGGCTTGGGTTGGAAGTACCTTAAAGACCATTTAGTTCCAATCCCCCGCCATGGACAGGGACACCTTTCACTAGACCAGGTTGCTCAAAGCTGCCTCCGACCTGGCCTTGAACACCTCCATGGATGGGGCAGCCAGAGCGTCTCTGGGCAACCTGCTCCAGTGTCTCACCACCCTCACAGTAAAGAATTCCTTCCACATATCTAAACTAAATGTCCCTTCTTTCAGTTTGAGCCATTACTCCTTGTCACTAGAGTTCTGTACAGAGTCCCTCTCTGGCTTCCCTGCAGGGCCCCTTCAGATGCTGGAAGGTTGCTATGAGGCCTCTGCACAACCTTCTCATTTCCAGGCTGAACAGCCCCAACTTTCTCAGCCTGTCTTCATGGGGAGGTGCTTCAGTCCCCTTATCTACATCATGATCCTCCTTTTCGAAGTGCCTGTCTGCTCTTAGGGCTTACGCTTCAGTTACCAGTGCTTAATTTAAACAATAAAGTAGGTTCTGATCACTTTTTTTCAGCCAAGGTGTTTTTTTAAACAAAAACTGTACATTTGATTAGTCAGAAATATTCCATCACTAGATTTTTGAGGTTTTTATCTTCAGCTGTCCATACTGAGGGAAAAAAAAAAAAAAAAAAAAAAAAAAAAAGACAAAATAGTAGAGAAGCCTGAAAAGTCCATGTTGATGTTTTACAGCACATTTTCATTCTGTGATTACAAAATTTTTTTCATTTCCTTTATACAAAACAAAAGAACTGAAGAAACACTTGAAGTTGAAATAAAATATTTCATTTGAGTCAGGAAAAATGTATGTTTCACATGACCCAAAAAATTTTGCCAGAATTTCTGATTCCTACAGCATTTGGAAGAATTACTGAGTGATGATTCAAAGTAAGTTTTCAAAAGTTCCATAAAACTTTCCCGTGAAATAAAATCCTACTTAAAAAAATGTCTGAACTTTTTGAAAAGTGGTTACATCACATCAGCACATAAAATTGTCTGAACTTTTTTAAAAATTATTTTATGGTTACATCATACTAGCAACAGCTGAAAATCAGAAATCAATATTGATAATTTCAAGAGAAAGATACTTTTCTGCAGTGAATTTGCAACTTATTTCTTCTACAGAAATGGCAATAAAAAAATTTCATTTTCATTTCTCAACAGATATTCAAGCAGATTAAAACTCTCCAGGAAATCTCTGAAGGTGCTGCTGATTTCAACTGAAAAACAGATATTTTCAATTTTGACAAAATATTTTCATTTTACTAGGAATAACTCATTTCATTTGCTAGGAATTAGGCTACCATTTCTGTAAAATATGCTCCCCAAAGTAGTAAAGAAAATGGAATATTATGATTCACATTGTGGTAAAATGAGAATTTGTTTTAAAATTTTTATCTTAAAATTTTGATTTCTTCAAGAATGTTTGAATATTCTCTTTATTTCAGAGCAGAATTGCAAAGAAATTCTCCAACATCTTATGTACATTCATATATTTTAAAAGTATGGCTATTGCTGTGTCAAATGTGTCTCACAGGAAAAAGCTATTGACTTTTCCATTCTATTTCTTTAATTTTTCACTACTATTGTCTGTTGGAATACTCCAGGTAGGTGCTGTGTATGCATCTGATTATGCTGTGTTACACAGCAGGGAAACCTCTTATCTCAGACTGGTTGCCTGGTTGAGGAAAAAAAACACATTTAAGGTTGTAAACACAGCTGTGGAAGAAATATTTTCTATTTCCTTGCTGTTTGTTTTAATGTACTAAAAAGACATAATTACAGAAGTTTGCAAAAATGCCAAAATGTAAAACACAATAGGAGTTTGGTCTATATGTTCCTATTATATGTCTATGTCTTCAGATGTAGCTTTAAACAGCCTAAGAAAACCTTTAGAAATGTCTTCTCTACTTTACACTCTGATTTGACCTCATAAATAAAGTCCAGAATTTTCAGGGAAAAAAAATTTTAATTAATCTCATAGCTACACTGGTATTAAGAAGTGTTCAAATCTTGTTCTTGCCATTTTTCATGCCAGCTTGAAGATTTGTGTTTCTATTGTTTCTTTTCTGACTCTGTGCAAACATTTTAAAGATAGGAAATTTGCAGATATATGAAAAAAAAAAATAGAGGTTTTGTAAATCTAACCACTGCAACTTCATTTGAAGAAAATGAAATCTGAACTCTGAAAGAGGACAATGCCTTTTTTTTTTGCAAAGAAGTAGAGTAATGCAATCCCTTTTATTTCCTATTTAAATAAAGGCAGAAGCGTTTTCATCTGTGGCGTGTAAAGTCTGCTTTCCAAAGAATAAATTCAGAGCACACACATTGTAAGTATTTGCCAAGAGCACTGAGTTTATATGGGTTGAGTAAACAGCACTATAATATTACAATTATAAAAACAAAATGTGCAGAAAAAATGTGATTCTCACTCCTTTGTTAACACTCTATTAGTTCCTGAAGTCCTAGTGAGAAAAGATTAAATGTGAAGCCCTCAGTAAAGAACTCTGCTCCATTCAAGCTGCGACACCCCCAATTACTTCACCAAAAAATGAACTAGATTTGATAAAGAACCTTAGTCCAAATTCTGTGCGTGAACACCTGAAGCCATCTCCCCTGAAATCCTATGTAAAATAACACTAATGGCATCCTGGTCACTTCAGTTTTTGGAAGATTTCACCTTTTATATCACAGTGTAAAAGCAAACAAAGGGCTGCATACAGTTCTTTTGACTGTGGTTGGAAAGACTCACACTGGCACCAGTGCACATTTGGATGACACCATACCATCCTTTCACTCCACCCACAACTATTATTTCATTGCCCAGAATTGTTGTAATACGACTGCTTCCCTTCATAATCTCTGCATTTTATCTAGCTTCTTTTTCAAAGCCAGCGAGGATAATTGTCATCTTTTGTATAACACAGCAGAAAGCCTGAGGACAGGCTCAAGGGCAATGGCTTTCTCAGTCTATCCCTACCTTCTCTAGACTGCAAGTTCACTGAGACAGAAAGCAACAGCAAGCATAGCATGGTTTTCTCAGCTGCCTAAATTCAGTAAGAAGTGCCAGAGGAAGAAAAGAGATTATGTCCAGCCCATCACAGTGGAGTCCTCCAGCAAAAATGGGATGGGGAGAGGACAGCTGAGAGCCAAGCATGAGTGCTACAATGAATAGGGTCTACAGCTCTGGGGCTCCAGGTATTGAACCGGGAGAGGGAACGTGGGCACACAAAACTTCCATCTACTCCCACTTAAGCCAATGGAGACCCTTTCTATTGGTTTAGCAGGACATGGATCTTGGTGGTGGTTTGTGTCAGGTGTGTTCCCTGTTGGAGATCAGGGGAAAAGGAAGATGTGGCCATGCACACTGTGTTGTAAAGAGCTGTAGGGTTAACTGCTGTTCTTTCATGCGATGAAAAGTCCCAAAGCCAGGCATCATCGCACACACACCATTTCTAACACAGAATAATTCTGAAATCAGGGTGATGCGATGTTGTTTGGCAGGATCATGGGAGGAAAAGGGGGAACTTTTTATGAAACTGACAAAAATATCTGAAGGCCAGAAGGGAACACAGCAATCATTTGCTCTGGTTTCCTGTACACACAACCTTGTTTGGTCATGTCTCTATCATTCTTGCTTCTTCTGTTTGATACAAAGTACCCACTTGGAAAAGGAGGCATCTTCATGAAACAGTATGATGAGTCATGCAGAAGCAACCATAACCTGTTGGACTTCTTTTCAAAAATCAATTTATGCTTTTTGAAAGAAAGAAAGAAAAATGGTAAAACATGTCTTATTTCTAATCCAGATGTATTTTCACTTAAATATCTTCACTGAAAATTCTTTTCCTTCTGTAGGTATCCACCCAGGGGATACTTTTCCTCAAAATATGTGCCTGCATATTCAAAATCTGTCTCTGAAGAAAACCACTTTATTTCTCATTCCCAAACGAAGGCATTGTCTTAAAAACACAAGAACTAGCAGGCTTGCAGAAGCCCAAATTATACAGCCCCAAGAGCTATTTTTCAGTCACTGACTAGAAAACATTGTGATAAAGAAATCTTAGCTGAAGAAGAAAATAAGCTCAATTTTTCCAATAAATTAAGATCTTCCCAGGAATGTAAAATGACTCTTAAAGATTCATCAGCAGAGCATCTTGATGTTTCTTGCAGCAGGCCCTCTTTCAAGGACAAAGATGTAATTCAAAGATGAAAAAATGAATACCAGAAAAAGAAAAGTCTTTTCCTCTATGCTTATAAATATGGTGGTGACCTTACAGAGCCCCTTGAAGAGACAGCACTGACAACGCAGCCAGTGACATCCAACTTCCCTGCAGGGCTGCTGGCAGCTGCAGACTGGATTGTGAAAGATGAAAGAGAAGAAGGTCCCCCTGTACCGCATAGGGAACTTTTAGGAGACCAAGTTTGAATTATGGTAGTGTACGTTTCAGTGAAGAACGTAAAACTCAAGGCAGGAGATGGGATGAAATGAAATAAAATAATGTAGCTCTGGAATTACATGGGGAAAGCCAAGCATATACTTACTTTGGAAGTATTATTAAAAAGGCAAAGCTATAACTGAAGAACTGAACACAACATGTGTTTTATGACAGATGCATGTTATTAAGTCAATTTCTAGATATATTCTAATGCTAGCTAGAGTATGTACCGTTGGTGAGTATATATTGATAAACTTAATAGGTAAGGCCAGGCAGACCACGTAAGGAACAAGGGACAGAATCATATGACAAGACATGTGCATTTGCCATTTTAATCTTTAACCTGCAAGGGTCCTTGTCCCTTGTTCAGTGTCCCTTCTCATATTCACTGCTCTTGCTGTTTAGTTGTTGTTGTTAATTTCTTCATGGACTTGTGTATGGTCTAACACTGCCTGACTTGAGCTGATTGCACAGACATTAGCTAAGCAGAAGTTTTTAAGATTTTTTTCCTAAGGCTGTCATCATCTGCAAATCCTTCAAGGTCTAAATTATAAAAGTTTGGCTGACCTCTGTAGGAAAACAACATATTAGATCATTATAAAAAGAGCAAAAGGAAAATTGCAAGCTTAATTCCTGAGATTTGTAGGTTAAAATCCACAAGGGCCCGGAGGCAGACTTCCCTGAACCGTCAGCCAGCAGCCCAACCCTGCCCTGCCCCGCTGAAAGCACACCAAAGGGCCTGAAGAGCTGTGCCTCGAATTCTTTGAGCAGTCATCTTTTAACAGGGATGTCAGAGGTCTAGGAAAGCATTCCTGTGGCATTGGGATGCAAAGGGATTTATCTCACATCTGAAGTCCTGCAGAGAGGCAGCAACCCCGCTCCTATCTGAGAGGCTGACAAGTGAGTTACAGCTGAAGGAGATGTGACAGGCAAGAGAGAATAAGCAGAGTGAATGCCTGTGCTGGAGATGAATCAACCCTCTTCCTCGAGAAGCAACTGCCTTTGGCTACCCAGAGCTAAAAGCTACACTAATAAATTTTAAGACCTGAAAAGATCATTACAGTCATCCAGCCCAGCTGCCCACTCATCCAGGATGCTGAATTTCCTGGAGTCGTTCATGCCTGCCCCTCCTACTGCCACAGCTGAGGTCCTTTCCTCCTCTGCTCTTGGTTGGAGGCCCTTCCCAGTATTTCACTGCCATCACCGTCTGCCATGCCAGATGTCTGCAGTGCCCTCCCTGTGGCACTGCCTCTGGCCAGCAAGAGCAGCTAGAGCAAATATTTTCCCTGTAGTGTTTCTGGCAAAAAGAGATTTTTACATTCAGCTCTACTGTGGTGATGGCTCATGCTGTGCATCAGAGCAGCAGCTCCAGCAGCAGCTTGGCCCATGTGGCTCCAGATGCATGCTCAAACATCTGCTTCAGGCAACTGCTCAGGGATCCATGCTTTTGCAGCTCTCACTGCTGACCCAAACTGCAGATCTGGAGAGGGCTCCATCTGGTTTGTGTCTTGGCTTTCTTGGAAACCACTGGGCCTCACATCAGTTGAAGCACCTACAGTTATTGGAATAACAACATCCAGCTACCTGAGGAGCAGGCAGGTAGAAGAACAATTCCATAGGGAGAAGCTGGGTTTTCTGATGATGGTTCTCTGCTGGCCTCCACGACCTTAGAAAGAGGCCAGTGTTACATTGCAATGGAAGCATATGGGATGGAAAAAAGACTAGGACAGACTTTTCCTGAAACATCCTGCCCAGCCCAGAGCACATCTCCATATTTGTTGAGATGGGTCACATCCATGTGGAGTCCATAAATGGAAGAATAATGTGAGTTCCCCATCTGCCCCATGAGCTTATGTGGGCAGAGCTCCAAAAGGTAAAGGAATGGTCGAGTTCATTGAATATTTTTTTTTCTGGAGAAGCAGGTTATGACTTAACTGGGACTGCAAGGCAATGCCCTGCCTTGGGAAGGTTGTGATGCATCAAGAAATATCTAATCCACCCCTCAGCAACCCTGGAAGGTATGCCCTGAGAAAGGAGGGAAGGGGAGATGCAGGCAGGAATCTCTTAACATCATCTTGTCCCCCGTATTTGACTCAGTCTGCTACAGCTGGCCTTAACAAGAAGCCTGAGCTGCCCTCTTCACTCACGCTGGTGCAATTTGGGGGAAATAGGTGCAAGTGTACTCGTCTCCTGTCAGCTCCTTGGCAACTGAAAGAGACAGTCACAGGTTGCCCTAAAAAGCAAATTCTAATTCCTGACATTGTATGTCATGGTTTTTATGTGCTGTACAATTTACAGGCTGGACAAGCAAGGCCAGCAGAGCCTAGTCTGTGGCCAAGCCTGGCAGTGAATCCATCAGCCATGGAAATGCCAAAGTGACAGGTTCACTCCATTAACTGGAGGCCTAGTGATTCTTGGACACATGTAAGAATCTGGAAGAGAAAAGGCTGTTCTGGGGTGGGAAATGACCCTTTTGGATGGATGACCCTTTTGGATGGAGGACTAAAACAATGCCTGCACCAGCGTTTGAGGGACCACACAAGCTTTGATCCCAAGTTTGCATGTGCATCCTTCCATCAAGACAGATGGTGACCTTCACAGAACACAAACATCCTTTCCTTTAGGAGTGACTTCAGTTCCTCAAAGCACAGCATGTTGTGCCTACATGAAGAAATGCCCATTTCCCTCTCCTTGAACCAGCTGTACCCAAAGCCAAAGGCTCTTCAGAAAACTACTGAAATGTGAGTAAAAGTCTTAGACGCCTTCCTTGAGTTTCCTGTCAGGTTTATTTCTCCTTCCCTGTTTGCAATTGATGCTTTCCAAAATCCTTTCCTGCATTTCTCCTTTTCTCACTGTCTTGTGAACATTCTTCTGGAGCAGCTCACAAGCCTTCTCCACTCGATCCCCAATAGCTTTTGCCCATACTGAAAATTACAAGACTTTTTACTTTGCAGCAGAAATGGGGTTTTTTTTGCCTTAGGTGAGAATACAAGGACTTTCAGTCCCTTTGCCTCTTCATTCCAAAAACACTCCCCTAGGTAAACAAGTCCTAAGCCTAAAATGAGGAAAGTCCTCAGTTGTTGAAGTTGTTGAATGGCAATCACCATTTTCTGATGCTGTAAAACAAGAGTTAATCTGTGTTTCCACTGCGGAGGGCTGTTTGGGGCTTTTTTTTTTTAAGGAAGGGAAAAAATTTCCTTTCATTCTTTGCCAGCAATTTCCATGCAAATAAAATTTCCCAGCAAAAACTCGCTGCCCAAGAAAGAATATTTTATCCAGAAAGCGAAAGATTTTCTGTGAACAATTGCAAGATTTTATCCAAAAGTCTGAGAGGCTCATCCGAAATATTTCTCTGGTTGGCTGGAAACAAAGCGCTGCAGAGCGAGAGGGGACGGAGAGCCCTCTGTGAGCCCGGGCGGAGGGCTCAGCCGGTGGGGATACTCCCGCGCAGGACCGGGGCAGGGCGGGGCGGCCGGCGGGCACCGGCCGGGACACCGTGGGGCTCGGTCCGCCGTGGGGCTCGGTCGGGGCCCCAGCGCCGCCCCCGCGGCAGCTCCCAGGCGCAGGCGGGAACAATCGCCGCGTTGTCCTGCCGCGGCCGCCGGCCCGGCGGCTCCCGCGCCCCGGTCCCCGTGCCCTGAGGGGACAGCGCTGGCGGGGCCGCCCGGCTCCGCGCCCGCCGCCGCCGCTCAGTCTGGCCCCGGCGGGGGCAGCGGCGGCGGCGGGGCGGGAGGGGCGGAGGCGCGCAGGTAGCGCGGCGGCGCCGCGGCCCCGCGGCCGCACCGGGGCGCTCTTGCCACGGGCACGGCCGGCAGCGGCGGCGGCTGCCGGGACGCGCGGACACAGCGCCCACCTCCCCCGAGGGTCAGCGGGGCTCGGGCCCGAACGGGCCGCGGGGGCCCCGGGCAGCCGCTCAGGCGACGCGGCGGGCATGTGCCGGTAAACAATGACCATATTGTGAAATGGAAAACAGACTCCGGCTCCCTCCGAACCGCCCGCTCCCACCGGATGTGTTAAATAAAAACCGCTGGGGGAAAACAGCAGAAAGGCAAGAAAATCGGGTTCGGGCTGGGAAGGACGCGGGGCAGGAAACCCGCAAACAGGCGGATTTGTGTGCCCTCAGCCCGGTAATCCTCGCACGGACTGCAACGGCGGCGGATTCCTTCAGAAAAAAATCAGCTTGGGGGGTTTGCGGTTGGATCTGTTGGGCTTCTGCCTTTTTATTTTTCCTCTTAATATCGAAGCTTTTTTTTTTTTGTCCCCTGCCCTGCTCCTGAATAAAACAGGAGGAAACTTTCCCTGCTGCAGAGAGACAAGATTTCCCCGTTGAGCTGTACAAGCAGCCTGTCGGGACGGCTTGGCCGGGACCCGCCGCGGCTCCAGAGCTGCCGAGGCTGGGTGCGAGACCGGCGCCCAACTCCTCTCCCGTTCTCTCCCCTAAAACGGCACCTTCCTGCCCGAACGTGTTGAAGTGCAGTGCCCTGGAATTTATGACACAAATGGGCTTTCCTCCCCCTCTCCCCCTCTTCGTCTGCTTAAAACCTCTACCGTCCCTTCCAACTGGATGCAAACTGGGAGCTTTAATAAACTTATTCTCCCCTTCCCCAGTCACAAGCATATATCCCTCTCTGATTCCTCTCTTTACAAAAAAAAAAAAAAAAAAAAAAAAGGGAAAATAGAGGGGGGAGAGACATTTCCAATGGATTTAAGTAAGTGAATCATGTAATGAAATGCTTAGGGATTTGTTTAATGTGATTTTATATGAGCTGTGGACATTTCCAAAGCAAACAATAAGTTCAAGTACAACATGCACGGTTGTGTTACAAGTGTTACTCAGCTGGCTAGGAGATCTTCGGTGAGCAAACAGGCTAAATCTGGAGAGTAAACAACTTCAGAAAAATCTACAACTCCAGGTCACTGAAAACAGCCTTTTATTTGTTTTCCTTAGTGTCTAGTAAAATTTGATCCCTTTTTTTTTTTTGCAACACTGCTGTAAAATCAGCAGGGACGGGCATCACCAGCCCGTGGCTCTCCCCGGCCCGGATATTAAGCGCATTGCCTGGGACCTGGTGCATGGATGGGTGTGAGAGAACGGGTGCAGGTGAAGGAGGGTGCTGCTGGCCGGAGTGCTGTGGGCAGGATACCCCCGCTCAGCGCCCGTCGCTCCTATGGGGCTGTCACACGGAAAGCGGGCTCTTGCGACAGCCTCCAAGTGGAGAAGCCCCACGACGGCCTCACAGTGGTCCTGCCCACGCGTGAGGGTGATTTGAGCTCCCTTCGTGAGGGGCTTCTGACCCTGGGCCGGAGGCAGACCGGACGGTGAGCATCGCCCAGGGGGCTTGAGGAGGGCAGGTTCGTGGGGCCGAGCGGTCACAGGCGAACCTTGAGGGGCGCCAGAGCTGGCAAGAGGGTCGGGGACTCTTCAGCCACGGGCATCGTGCCACGGGCAGGCTGCCTTTCGGGAAATCCGCGGGGTGAGTGCCCCTAGGCCGTAGGGTGCCACTAGCAGCTCCCCCACACCCCCACAGCAGGGCATTATGCCGGGAGTCTCCCGCTGGCTCCGGGCCGTGCTAGGGTCTTGGAAATGCAGCTTGGAAATGCAGGAAATGATGTAACTAAAATTCGAGGTACTTGGGGGTAATAGGGTTTGCTGTATTTAGCGCGGAGGTCCCGGACGTTTCCCCGGGAAAGGAGGGAAACAGCACGGTCAGACGCTAATGGTTATTGTCACCAGATCAGAAATCGAGCTGGGAACCAGGGGCGCCCGGTGCGGTGTTCCCAAGCCATCAACGTAGCCAAGGGGGACCGGACGGCAAATCCGAGCGGCGTGGCTGCAGCCCTCCCCCAGGGCGCTGCGGGTGGAGGTGCGGGGGCACCGGGCTGCAGGGCACACGAGCTGGCCGAGCCCCCTCGCCGGCTACAGGGATGGGGGGAGCCGGAAACCTCCCAATCGCGGCGCTCCGACTCGGAGATTGCTGTTGGTATTCACTTTAAAAAGAGGTTGAATGGGACTTTTTTTCTCTTTTTTTTTTTTTTTTTTTTTTTTTTTTTTTTTTTTTTTTTTTTTTTTTAAGCCAAAGCTTTGTTGTGCTAAACTAGTTGGACGAGTTAGGGTGTCGCTGCTCCCGATTGCTCTGGCCAATGGAACCCGATCCACCCTGCTGTGCGTAAGAGCGCAATTAAGGATTTAACCAAGCCTATGCTGCGCCCCAGCCAGCAGTCTGCCGGAGACAGACACCGCGCCGCAGCCTCCTCCCCCAGACATGTCTGCTTAGACCCGAGCAGCCCCGCCGCCAGCCCCAGCCCGCCGCCGGCTCCGAGCTATGACAGGAGTATTTGACAGAAGGGTCCCCAACATCAGATCCGGCGACTTCCAAGCTCCTTTTCAGACGGCTGCAGCCATGCACCACCCGTCCCAGGAATCTCCCACTTTACCCGAGTCCTCCGCTACGGATTCCGACTACTACAGCCCGGCGGGGGGAGCCCCGCACGGCTACTGCTCGCCTACCTCGGCTTCCTACAGCAAAGCGCTCAACCCCTACCAGTACCAGTACCACGGCATGAACGGATCTGCCGGGAACTATCCTGCCAAAGCCTATGCAGACTACAGCTACGCCAGCCCCTACCACCAGTACAGCGGGGCTTACAACCGCGTCCAGAGCTCCGCCAGCCAGCCAGGTGAGGGCCGGGGGCCCGGGGTGTGCGGGAAGCTCCCGCGGCTTTGGGGAGGGTGGGGGAGCGCGCCCGGGTAGATCCCTGACCCACGGAGCAGGGGGATGCGGCTTTCCCTGAACCAGAAGGGAAACTTAAAATAAATAAATAAATGGGGGGGGGGGGGGGAGAGAAGAAAATTGGGAGAGGAAAAAAAGTGGAGAACTGGTTTATTGGTCTACTTCTTTTGACCAGCCCGCATGATCTAAACTACAAATTGTAGGACTAGTGCTTTAGCGCTTCTGTCAGCTGCCCCCGGGCCCCCACGGCTACCTCCCTCCTCCTTCCCGCCGCAGGAAGAGGGAGAAAATAGCCGAGCCTTGTTGCGTGTCTCAAACTCAGGTTCGCGGTGTTGAAGAAAGTTTCCTTCCCCCTGTGCTGGAGAGGCGGGGGAGGAGACTGGGAGGGGGAGACCAGCAGTGGCGGGGCTGCGAAGCCGGGAGGGTTTTTCACCAGAAAGCGTCGCAGTTTTAGTGTTTTACTTCTTTGTAACTTGCTGTGGGGAAAAAAAAAAAAAAAAGAAAAAGAAAAAAAAAAAGAAAAAAAAAAGAAAAAAAAAAAAAGAAAGAGGTCAGGGAGGAAAAAAAATAAACAACCCCGTGGTAAAGCCAAGCGGCTGGGGCTTGGCTGGGACGAGTGCGGTCGCGGCGGCGCTTGGGGACACGCCGGCGGCGGCAGGGGGATGGCGCGGGTGTGCGGGGGAAGTGGTCGATGCCTTGGGTCCGATTCCGCTCCGGACAGAGCTCTTCCCAGCAGGGCCCCGGCCATCCTCCGAACGCCCGCGGCAGCCGCGCATGCCCTGCGCTCCCGCCCGCGCAGCGCTGCGCGCCCGGCAGGATGCCCGGGGCGGGCGTGGGAGGCGGAGGAGGAGGGCCGGGGGTGGCCGAGGCCGGTGTGGAGAGAGCGGGTTCCCCCCCCCCGTCTCACCGCGGGGAGCCGGCGGAGGCTGCGCGGGGCCGCCGCCCGGCTGCGGGAGCCGCGGGGGGAGCCGCAGGGGCCCGTCGGGCCGGCGCCGCTGCCCGGCCCGGCCCGGCCCGCGGGCGGGATGCCGCCCCGGCGGCGCAGGCTGCGCGGAGCGGAGCGGAGTCTGTCCCGAACTTAACGTCTGCGTCTCTCTCCCGCTCTTGCGCCCGTGCAGAGAAGGAGGTGGCGGAACCCGAGGTGCGGATGGTGAACGGAAAACCAAAGAAAGTGCGCAAACCCCGGACTATTTATTCCAGCTTTCAGCTGGCAGCGTTGCAGAGGAGGTTTCAGAAGACCCAGTACCTCGCCCTGCCCGAGCGGGCCGAGCTGGCAGCCTCCCTGGGACTCACGCAAACACAGGTACGGCGAGCGGCTCGGCTCGGCTCGGCTAGGCTCGGCCCGGCGCGGCGGGAAGGGCTGGATCGGTCCCCGTGGAGGGGCGGGAGGGCGGCGGGGCACCGCAGCCGCGAAGCATCGGCTTGCCAGGCGGGCATTAATGGTGTCGCTTTCCCTCCCCACTCCCCCTTTCCTCCCTTCTCCTCTCCTCCCGCCCCGCTCCCAGGTGAAAATCTGGTTTCAGAATAAAAGATCCAAGATCAAGAAGATCATGAAAAACGGGGAGATGCCTCCGGAGCACAGCCCCAGCTCCAGCGATCCCATGGCCTGCAACTCTCCACAATCACCTGCGGTTTGGGAACCTCAGGGCTCGTCCCGCTCCCTCAGCCACCATGCCCACGCACACGCTCACCCTCCAAACTCCAACCCGTCCCCTGCATCCAGCTACCTGGAGAGCTCCACTTCCTGGTACCCCGCTGCCAACTCCATCAACTCCCATCTCCAACCCCACGGCTCCCTACAGCACCCGTTAGCGCTGGCCTCTGGGACGATTTATTAGAGCCTGACCCTTATTATTTTTTGTTGTTGTTGTTGTTCCTTGGACTCCTGTGTTTTACTGTTAAGGAATAATAACGAAAGGAATGCATATGGGAATTTTTAAAAGGGAAAAGAAACAAAAAAGATTAAAATGTGTAAAGCTTGTGCATGTAACTTATTGCATTTCAAAGGAAACCCTTTTTTATACAATACGGACGTTTTTTGGCTCAGCTGTGGACACTATCATTGGTGCCTTGAAATCTATGACCTCAACTTTTCCAGAGACTTTTTTCAATGTTATTTTAACCCTGTAAATAATTGTAGATAGAGGAATTAAACTGTATATTCTGAATAAAATAAAATTATTTCGACCAAGAGAAATGTTTCCAAATTACCCCGTCTTCTATTAATAAGAGGAAAAAAATATAATACTAATTTGCTTTCAGAAAGAAAGTGAGGAAAGAGGATGGCAGCTGGGAGTTCACATTCTGTTCCAGTGCCGTGCAGTGCCACCACAGTCCAGGCGTGCTGGCAGGATCTGGCCCTTGCAGGTACCCACGGGCGAGCCGAGGGGCGGCGGTCTCTCTCCCTGCTGGGAAAGGGGCTCCGGCAAGACCGCGTACATCTTACTGCACAGTGCTTTAAGCTGAAGGGAAAGCTGCCCATCCTGATGCGAGAAAGCGAATCTCTCGCCTTAAGCCGCCCTGAATCCTTTCCTGAGAGCAATTAGCGTCGAGAGCTGCACACTCCACAGCCCATCAGTCGCCCGTGTGCGCTCGGCTAATTATACAAATTACGTTTCCGTCAAAGGGAGCCACTAAATATGAGAAAAGAATAAAATGAGGGCCCCGCTCCCCTCGCTCCTGCTAAAAGCTTGCGGCGGCTTCGACTGAAGGAGGAACGTTTCAGAGGTACTTTTATTGTTTTTGTTTTGTTTCTACACCATTTAGGGGAAAATCCTTGCGTCAGAGCAGTCGCTAGCGCTGCCCATTGCTGGAGGCACGGCTTGGGCGAGATGGCCGGAGTGCTGCCCACTGGCGCGGACCACTCGCACGGAGCGTGGGCTCTCTTCCAGTAGAGAGCGGGGCCCCCGTGGCGGCGGGGACCCCCATCCTAGGGGGCAGTGGTAATTCACAACCGTGTGGGGTACGGTGACAGCAGTGAACGTGCCAAAAGCGTCGCTGGAAGGATCCCCGAGATGAAAGACGCCCCTCTGGCAACTGTGGCTGGTGGGGAGAGTGCTGGAAGGGGGGAAGGCGAGGCCTGAAAAGGCACGCTCCTGCCCTGGGGCGCACTTACCTATCTCCAGTCTTCCTCCCCGCTGCTCTCCCCCTCCTTTTTTCTCCTTCCTCTCCTGCCTGCCATGTTTTGTACGTGTGCGTGAGTGTGTGTGGTTTGCGCAGTTTTCTCCCCGAAGAAAGAAGCCCGCGTTTGCTGTTTTGTAGCAGGTTTGGGGGTTGGTAAATGTCTTGCAGTACAATAGACCAGTTTGTTCAGCTGTGCTCCCTGCAGGCCGGGGAGGGTGCGGGGTGCCGGGGGCTGGGCGGCGGGGGCCCCGCCGGCTGCCCGCCCCTGCCCGCTGCCGGAGAGCGGCCGCCCTGCCGCGGTGCCCCGCCGCTCCCCATCTCTGCCGCCGTTCGGGTGACGGTCCCCTTCTCATTTAACTCGCAAGGTTTCAGGGACTTCCCACGACTCTGGAGCTGACGAAAAGCTCGGCTTCATCTCTTCTGCTCACTTCCATCCTGTGCAAAAAATTTTTTTAAAACTTGACCTTTTCATATTCTTCCGCTCTTTTCCTCATTTCCCTCTAGACAAGCATTCAACCTGCAGTAAGAAAGTCTCCCTCCCGGAGGTCACTTCCCTTTGCAGAAAGGTTTGGACACAAGAGGTGGAAGTAAATTTCCCAGGTGGGTTCACCCACCCCTTTCTTTGAGGAGCTGCCGCGGGGCTGTTGGGTTACGGTAACCTGCCGGGGCCGGGACGGCCGGATGGACAGCGCAGAAACAGCTCGGGAAAGGCGGAATGCCGGCAAGCAGCATACCGGGCAGAAATGGGAATTCACACCGCTGCCGCTGGACTAGGCATCGCTCGCTTCTCCAAGCCAGCCGAGTCAGCTCGGCTTGGTTTCCATGCCGGTCCCCCTCCCTGCTCAATTTCTCCTCCTCCCAAAGCGAGTTGGTGTTGGGCAGGTCGGGAGAAGCCTGGCATCCCTCCCCTAGAGAGGATAAGAAATGCCCTTGCCAGGGCTCCCCGTCGCGTGTCCCCGACCTCGACGAACATTCAGAGTCTACGGCCGCCCGCCCCTCCGGGAGAGCCCCGGGCCGAGGGGGATGCTCCTGTCCCCTCTGTCCCCGCACACACAGGCAGGCACACCCCGGCGCCTCTTCCCGCCTGGGTGCAGCCCCTGGGCTCCGGCGGCGGCCGCAGGGAGCCTGGCTTGGCCAGGCCTCCCCCCTTTCTTCCTCGGGAAAGGGATGGCATGAACTGTCCTTTGTCTGATGCTGGGTTTGGACTCGGCGGATTGCTGGCTCGGGGCTTTCCCCGCCCCTCCCCCTCTTCCCCTCCCTTCTGTTTTCCTGGCGGCCACTTCCATGTGGAGCCGGGGCAGTTCGGGGAGCCGAGAGGAGCCACATTCCTGTGGGTGCCGAGCGGCTCCAGGGCTGAGCCACAGGGCCTGACACACACACACACACACAGACAGAGGCGCGCAGACACACAGACACACACACACAGAGCAGCCTACGGCCCCCGCTGCCCCAGATCGAGAGCTCCTGACACTGCCTGTCCCCCTTGGGGTTCTCACACCCACAGCACATCCACCTCCGGCTGCGCTAGCCCCCGGCTGGGACGCACACCTACATCACCCACATCCAGACACACACAGTGCCCGTCGTCCCCACCTACGGTCGCAGGAGGAGCGCCTTCCCGCTTCTCCGAGCTCCCCGCTCCTGCCCGGGCGTCTGCCCGCACCGCCCGCGGGCAGAGCCCTCCGCCGGGAAGTGCTCTCATCGCCGAGAGCCTCGGTTTCCCTCCCGCTCCTTCACGGGGAAAGAAAAGACACCCCCTCCAACCTGTCGCCGCGGCAGGGCAGCCCGTTTGTCAGGCGTTCCTGTCGCCCTCTTACTCCCCTCGGTCTCCCCCGTGCATTCGCTCCCCGCGGCCGCGCTGCCTGCGCGGGCCTCCGCGCTCTGCCCGCTCCACCGCCGGCAGCGCTGTGTCCCCAGAGTGCATCCCACATGTGGCATCAATTAAAGATTTCTGCCACGCAATTTTGCGACTGACAGACTTTAGGTGTTTCGGTTGTGGATTAAGGAAAGGAGATCTATTGCTTAAGGAAAATCGGGGGGGGGGGTGTGGGAACCCCCTCGTCTTGCTTTCAGCATTTAAGCGACTGCTTGCAGTAACTCAATAACCTGTTTTATAGGTCAGATAAGAGCCGTGAAAATAGGAAACGCGAAGTTTACATTAAGCTTCTCTTTCTCTTTTTTTAGGGAGAATCTGTATGGCATCAGTTAAATAGTTCTCTTTGTTCCGTGGTGTGTCTATTTATATGAGATTCAGGGAGGATGATAAACAATAGTTTATCTGCCTGGAATACAGACCTGATAAATCCTGCCACGTACCCACAGCCCGGCTGTCTGTGAGAACACCTTCCACTGACGCGACCTTCCAAGCCGCGGGTAAAACTCACGGCTCCCTCACCTCCTTAATCACCTTCAGGTGTGGGCCCAGAGTGCCGGCCTCGGCCAGAACCTGCGACGAATTGGGCATTTGGCGAAGAAGAGCTGCTCTCTCCTGCTGCCACCTGCCCCTCGGCACTCCCGGAGAGGCTGTCCAAACCTCAGCCTGGGTTTTGCAGGATGGTTCAGCCAGCCTCTCCGGGACGGATGCTGACCCGGCTTCGCGCTCTGCAGCGGCATCATCTGCCTGGTTGCAGAGCTGGCCCTCCATTCCAGGAGATCTTTACGGTCTCATCGATACACAACGTATAATGCGTTTTATAGGGTTTTCGCCTCGCGCTATCCACTGAGCTTTCTTTTTTTCTCCTGGTTTTTACTAATGCGCATGGAGGAAAGGGCGCAGAGTAAGACTGCAGGCTGTCAGGAGCGGCTGCGGTCGGGAGAGGCCAGCAAGGGCCGGGGCGGCAGCCATCCTGCCCATGGGGCCGGTCTCGGACTCCCTCTTCTCATCTGGACCCTGCGGTGACACACCGGAGACCAACCGGTCCGGCGGCAACCGCGCTTTGATGATTTAGGTCATTAAAAAATGAAGCGGGTTTGTGTATTTCAAGTCCAGGGTTAATAAAAGTTAATCAGGAGTCGAAAGCCAACTAACCCAGTGAGTTAACCCCGCTAGCTGCAGGTAGTCCTGTTAGCTAGGCTCTTTTGATTAATTAGTTAAAATTGAGTCGGTTCTGTGATAATTTCCCTAAGGACCCCTGAGGATCGGTCCAGCGGGTACGAGGGAGCGCAAAAGGCCGCCGGCTCCACAGCCCGCCGCGGAGTGCCCGGCGCTGGCATCCCGCACCCCGCGCTGGCATCCCGCACCCCGCGCTGGCATCCCGCACCCCGCGCTGGCATCCCGCACCCCGCAATCTCCTCCGCCCGGCTCCGAAGCTCCCGCGGCTTCTTGCCCGAAAGTGACGTTCAGTCACCTGAGAGGAGGCACAAGACAATGGCGAGCCCTCTTTTGGGGATGGGTGGGGAGCTCGGGGATGCTTCGGGTGCTGGGGAGAGGCTGCCGGGAAGAGCCGAGCAGACAGGAGGACTGATGCAAGGCGGGAGCCGAACCAGCAGCCCCTGACTGCACATCAGGCTCGCAGTCGTTGAGATTTGGACACGTAACGCTGCAGACCACTGATTTGCTATTTTCTTAAATCCCGCTCTTCTCATTCCCTATGAATCAAACAGTCTTTTGTCCTTCAGAGTTTGATTTGATCGCTACTGTTCACATTTCACTTTTGTATTTTTCCCTCCCTATACCATTACTCATTGAGTGCCCCGTGAAATTACAATCGTACATTTTCAACTCAGCAACCCATTTGCAGTGCAAAAATAGGGTCTAAATAATGGCTGAATTAGCCCTACTGGACAGTTTCAGATGTAACACTCTGTAATAATTATATTGCAGGCTGGATTAGGATGCTATTATCATAATCTGGACGTTTACAATTATCTGTAATTTGCAAAGATGCGCCAGGTCTTGATTACAGCAGGTTTTTTTTATCAAGCTAACCATCACTAAACAGTGACAGTAATAACAGCTAATTTTGCTGGCAATATAAGAGGTGCTGGGGTGTGCAAACAATTTCACACCTGGATGTGCTCACTCAACCAAGAATATAGAGAAAGAGCTTCTGCCCTGAGACTCAGAAAAATATTCTCCACTGCTTCTGTTCAGTACAGATTTCTAGACCCCGATCCTTGCTTAGCAGATTTTCCGAGGGGTAAGTTTTGGGGCTCGCTTGGCTTTGGGGTTGGTTCGTGGCTGCTCCGCGCCTTGCCCGTCGAGGCACGCTCCGTCTTTGCTCCCCCACATCCGCGGCCATTCTCGCGCAGGTGGTTTTCCTCCCCGGCCAGACCCCGACAGAGAAGCGCCCCCTTTGCCGCGGTGCTGCCGGGGGCGGCGGGGATGCGACGGGAGCCCCGACGGGACGGGCTGCCGGAGGGGCAGCGCGGGACTCGGCGGCCGGCGGAGAAACCGTGCGAAGCCCGGGCCAGCCCCGTCCGCCCGTGCCCGCAGCGGGGCGGCGGCAGCGCGCCTTTCCGCAGCTCTCCGCGGCCCCGGGCGGTGGCGGAGCCGGCGCTGGCAGCCCGGCGGCAGCAGGTTTGGCGCTGGCGTGGGGAGCTGCCGCTGCTCCATCCATAGATGACGCTGTTTCACGAGTCTCCCGGGGCGGCTGCCGCGCGAGTGGGAGCCGCTGCTGCCATTCACTCCCACCCCGCTCCCGGGAAGGCCTACCTTTCCCACCTTCTCCCACGCCACTAAGCTAATGGGGCTTTTATTATTATTGTCATCGTTTATTTGCTCGCTCGCTCGCTTGTTTTCTGGGCTTTTTCTGAGCCTATTTGAGGAATCACTCGCGGGGGAGGAGGGCACGACGCAGCCAGAGGCTTTCCGCACCGGCACCCGGGCGCGGCGCGCAGGGGAGGACGAGCCCCCCGCAAGCCCACGGGAGGCAGCGAGCCCCCCGCTCCCCCGCCGCCGGCCCCGCTGGGCGCACGCAGCGAAAGGGTTAAAGCGCCTAGGGGCCGTGGGGCCGGGACCCGCCGGGCCGTGGGGCCGGGACCCGCCGGGCCGGGCTCCCCGGGCTGCGGGAGTCGCTCCCCCGGCACCCGCCGCCCTTCTGCGAGGCGAGGGGGAGCCCGCACAGGGGCCGGCCTGGGGGGGCGGGGGGTGTGAAGTGGGGTTTTCTGAAAGATGCACACAATGCTGTTGGTTTAAATGTATGGTAGCTTTCTCTCCAGTGTCATTTGAATAATTCAGTGAGCCCCACTACCAGCTGTACTTCTGAAGCCTCTTCCATTCTTTTCAGCATTATAATTTTGGTTAATTTTCAATTTTAGGCCCTACGTCTCTGCAATTTGTGTATGAATAACAGAATAATTTTCCTCTTTTGTTTCGCCTTTCCTGTTCCTGAATCTAAATAAAGATGGCTTTTTAGTATTAAAAGTGGAAGAAAATTACAGGTAATTATCTTTGACGGTAAAAACGCTGTAATCAGCGGGCTACATGAAAAATTACTCTAATTATGGCTGCATTTAAGAGAATGGAAAAAAACCTTCTTGTGGATAAAAACCTTAAATTGTCCCCAATGTCTGCTTCAAATTGGATGGCACTGCAGCTGGAGGCTTTGTTCAGAATTGATCCTGGGGAGCTCTGAACCCAAAGTTTCACAGTGGGAAGGGGAAAAAAAGAAAAGAAAACATTTTTCCTAATGTAACAATACGAATGGTAGAAAATGACAAGACTGATCGGTTTTAAAGCACTCTGAAGACTGACTGAGCGTGGAAGTTGCTAAAAAAAAAAAAAAACCAAACCAAAAAACACCCCCCAAAAAACTGGTATATTGGTAAGTAGTCTTTGCTTTGTGTCTAATTATAGTGACTGTCCTTTTGCACGACTGTATGTAGCTGTCATTATATGGAGCACTCTGAGGATCTCTATTGACTTCTGATAAATGGCTCAGTGGTTTCAAGGTTCATAATTTGAAGGATGCCCAGGTCTTTAGCCATTAATTCTCGCAGTATGGGGCACCCAGCTTGGATGAGGAAAAGGCTTTTCATTGTCAGTTGTTGCTGTGCTTTCCACAAGCCGGTGCGGCTGAAGCTGGCTGGACAGCGTGTTGTGTGCCTGGGCACCTCTCAGGGCTTTGCAAAACATTCCTCAGCTTGCATTGTCTGCTCTTTGAAACAAAGGAGGGCGCCTCCTTTCTTAATAATTTGGAGTCTCCAACCTTTGGGAAGAAAGACAGGGCTCTAAGCTTTGCCTCGGCGAGAAAGCAAAGCTAAGCAGCGGAGCAGTAAAATCGCAGCAGAAACGGCCGGGTGATTAGGAGCTTCGTCTAGGCGTATCTTTGTGGACTCGGTACCTCCTGCCTTTAAGTCGTAGCCTTAAAACCAACTAAACCACCAGCTACCCCACCCCACTTCATCTTTTCTTTCTTTGCTTGCAGATATATGCTTTGGTAGGGGTGTCTGTGCACTCAGGCAAGCTGGGCACAAGGATCCCTCTGCCCGGACTGGTCTGGGGGGCAAGTCGGGGCAGGTGGGGATCCGCTAACGTGAAGAGAAATAGGAGCCAGGCGGGCGTTTTGTGGCTTTTACTCTATATATGAAAGAAGACAAAAACATACAAAGTATATGTACAACTAAAATTCAACAATATATACAGAAAGGTTGCTCGGGGAAAGGTCCCTCTCGCTCAGTGGTTGAGGCTGCCGCCGGGCAGCGCTGAACCTTCCTTCCCCAGCCCGCGGCGGCGGGTCTGGCCGCGAATCCCTCGCTCTGGCTTTGCTGCTCGTCTCCGGGGGACTGTCCGGCTGTGTGCGGGTGCGGGTCTGTGCGGATGAGGGGGCTCTTCGAGTGAGAGACGGTGGTTTCTTCTGAGCCGCAGCCCATTACGTTTTGAGAAAGCATGCAGATTTTGCTTCGTGGTAATGTTCCAATCTTACAGTATATTTGCATTTTTTCAACCAGTTCTCCTTTCCCTCCCCCCCCCCAATCTTAATTTTTAAAAAATCACTTCTTCTGTCTTTTAATCCTTTCCCCAGTTTGGATTTGGTGAATAAAAATGAAGGAGCTTTGACTAGTCTCTCTTTCATCATGTAATGTCTTTAGCTCATTAAACAAGTAAAAACGGCTGCCATGGTAGATTCAGGTTCTTGTGGGCAAAATCTGTAAAAAGTTTGTTTTGACGTATACTCCACAGAGAAAGAGGCTGGTGCCTTGGAGTCCAAAGGAAAATATCCTAAAGAGAAGTGTCTTCTGTGCGCCAGAATGAAAATTGTGTCTTTCTGTTCAAGATCAATCGCTGAGGTTACTTAAAAAAAAAAAAAAAAATAAAGCCACTCTGTCTCTTTGCCGCATCTACAAGTTCACACAGAGCCTGTTAGCTGGCACGGCTTGGCAAAGCAGGGGAACTTCTTGCCATGTCGAGACGAGGCGTTCTTGGGAGATTATTTCTCTTGGACAATTCACATCATTTGTGGTCTCTGCATTGTGTCTTGATGTGGAGAAGAATACCAGTGAGAATAGCCAGGCATGTAGCTGTTTGGAGGCATATTGACTCCCTTGGCAGAGGCTGAAACGTCCCAGACTGGAGGCAGAGCTGGAGAGCGAGGGGAGAGGGCAGCGGAGCCGGGCAGAGGGTCGCTCTCGTGGGGGTTACTGCCCTGCTTCAGCAGCTTCTTGAATTTGGAGCGCTTGTTCTGAAACCAGATCTTCACCTGTAAACCGAAACGCATTAGATATTAGGCTGCCGTCAGCGCCCAGGGCACAGCAGGGAAGACCCTGGGGGCCGGGGGTCTAATCTGGAGAAAGTCTTGAGGGCACACGCCAGTCGGGTGTGGAGCTGGGGAGAGGGGAAGGAGGGGTAGCTACGGCTGCTCTCGGGCTTTGGATGCAGCTGGAGAGAACAGGGGAGGCAGAGCAGAGCTGGAAAGCGGGAGGGATGCAGGTTTTAACCTGGGACACTGCTTTCCCTGAGCAGGCCAGATTGTTGTTTCCCCGAGCAGACCACATGCTCTGAGGTCTCCTATTTTAGCGCCTCATTCAGAATTTTGGAGGTCATTTGATCGTTCGGGCAAACTGTTGTCGAACATGGGCAAGCATATGATTTTGTGCCAGGAGACAAGAGCCAATAGACAAAGGGCATCTTACAAAGAAATTGTGCTTCTGAAATCCTCACGATCAGATCAAGCAGTCAATATTGATGTGGCAGGGGAGGAGGCATAATGGAAAGAGGATTGCGGCTTTATATTAAAATGGATTATTAAAGAAAGAATATTTTTATTTTCTCTGTGAGTATTAGTATATCAACATTGCTTTGGGTTTCATCCTGCTCCTAACCCAGCAGAGCTCCCGAAGAGGGAGCCTGCACTCGATAAGGTGTGCAAGAATCAGGCCCACTGGCAGATCAGAATTATTATAGCAATTATATATAGGTAAGACATGTATACAGAATGTATTTTTTTTTAATTAATCAAAAATAGAAAACAAATTCCCCCATTAGTGTTTGACCTCTCAAACTTTTTAATCGTAATGTTAGGGGATAAGCAGGGGCTCCTCTCTAGCTCCAAGATCACGATCGGCCCCTAAAAAAATCTATGCATGCGAGCGAGAAAGGGAGACAACAGTGAGAGCATGCTGAGGATACTAAAATCCCATTTGAAAAACCATCAGGCCCATTCCCATCATTAACGTTTGCTGAGTATTTAAAATTCGCTGTCTGGAAGAGACAGTTACCAATGACATTGATAAAATCCTGAAGTTATTTGCGAGGCTCATAGATTCACATGATAACATTTTGCCGGGATTGATCCCATCTATCCATGCACTTCTCCACAAACCCCAGCCTGGTAAGCCTGTAATGCCTCATATGTCTTTCAAGCTTAAATTAGCAGAATGGCACAGCTACTCCAACCACACTTAACTATGGCTTAACCTGCCATAATTTTGTACACGGCTGTCTTTGATCTTCAGATCTATTATCACCTTCCGTACATTTTGCCCAAGGCTAACCACTGCATTTGCGTTAGTCATCCAGGGTGAATTAACTATTGATTTAACAGGTATTTCCTAACGCGTTCCTGCTTCCCCTCTACCTATATGCGTTGCAACGAGGCAGCTTTGCTTTTAGCACTACCTCAGGCCCAGCGATTCCTTGCCTTTGTTTTGTTCTCCTTTTCACAGCTGGGCAATTGCATCTCGGTGCTGGAATTATCCGAAAATATAGGCAATTTTAAAACGTTATGTGTGGCATCAAAGGGGAGCGCTCGCTCGCAGACGGCTGAGAAAAGGGCGCTTTCGGCTCTTTCTGCGGCAGCGCGATCTCTGCCGCGCTTTAGGTAAGTCCTAGCGTAGAGAGATGGGAACCGTGTGCGTTACCTTTTCTACCGCTCCCGACAGAGGCCAGAATGTTTAGGGAGCATCATACTTTGCTTGGCCTTTGTTGCTCGAGCAGGATTTCAGTGATTTGGAATTCCCAGTAATTACCTGTGTCTGGGTAAGTCCTAATGAAGCTGCCAGTTCAGCTCTCTCTGGAAGTGCCAGGTACTGAGTCTGCTGAAAGCGATGATTTAAAGCCTGGAGTTGTAGACTAGAGTAAATGGTTCGTGGCTTCCGAATCTTTTTCCCTTTTCCATTAAATCTGATTTCACCGTTTTCAATCACTGTGGTTTTTTGCTGATCTGCAAGCAAAACAACACAGCTGAAACATCACCCTCCTTAGCTATTAAACGCGGGTATTTTGGCTGCCACGGCTCCTAAAAGCGCCAAAGCCCGTCCCGACGCCTGTTTAACCCCACGGCGTAGGCACAGGCTGCGTCTCCTTACAGGCACGCGCGGCACGGGCTGTCGCTCGGGAGCTACCGGGAGAAAAAACAGCTGTCCGGGCATAGTGGGCACGCTCTCCTTCTTCCCGGGAAGAAAAAAAATGAAAACATTTTTTAAAATTTAAAGTGAAGCATAGCGCTGGCTTTGCGAAGGTATGCCTCGTTCCAGGGCCATCCAGGATTTACTTGGCTAATTGACTTCGCGTCGCCAGTTTGGTGGTCAGTGAATCACCAGTCCGAGACTTTTAACAATGTTCCCCCCCCCTCCGTACCCCTCCCGTGCCCCTCTGGATGGATACGTACGTCTCCCTGCAAAAAAAGAAATACATAAATCAGACGGCCCCCGAGCGGTATGCGACCCGCTCGCCTGGAAACTTTCACTCCTCAGGTGTTAGCAGGAATTTTGCCTAAAGCCGGTCCCGCCGTAACAAAGGAGCGCCGAGTGCAGCCTCTTGCCGCCGGCCGCGGGGCGAGCGGGGAAGGCGCCGGTGCGCAGCGCCGCGGCACCGCCAGCAGCCGCCGCTGGCGCGGAGGGAGCGCGGCGGCCCCGCCGCCGGTACCGCAGCAGTAGGCCCGCGGAAACAGGCAACCCCCCACCTTTCCTCCCCGCCGTCCCGCGCACCCAGGGCTGGCGCCTGCCTCGGCGGGAGCGGGGGGCACGGCGGGGGTCGTTATGCAGGTGCCCGGAGGGGGGGCCGGGAAGAGGCCCGGGGATGGAGGGAGCGGGGGGAGAAGCTGGCAGCAGGTTCGGGAAGCGGTGCCGGCTCACCTGCATCGTCCGCCCGCGTCTGGCTGGCCGAGCTGCTGTTGTGGTAGGACTGGAGGTAAGGACTGTGCTGCGAGTGGCTCACGTAGGGGTAGGCGGCCAGCGAGCGGTGGTTGTAGGAGCCGGCGCTGCCGGAGTAGGGCGAGCTGTGGTGGTGATGCTGGTGGTGCGGGTGCGAGCCGGCGGCGGAGTGCAGGCAGTGCAGCGGGTAGTGGGCTCCGGCCATTGCCGGCGAGCTCTGCTGAGAGTGGGGCGGCGGCGGCGGCTGCGGCGGCGGCGGCTGCTGTTGCCCGAACTCCATGAAGGCGGATTTGGAGGAGTCTTGCGCGTCCAGCCCGTCAGCCATCGTAGTCATGGTCATCATCAAAGTTTGGGAGGGAGAGCGCGGTGCTCCCCGGCTCGCCCCCCGCGCTCTGCCTCCTCTCTGCCCAGCCACCGCCGCTCCCCTTACCCGCCGCGGCACCGCTGGAGAGGCGGCGGTGATTTAATTTAATTTCTTTTCTTTTTTTTTTTTTTTTTTCTTTTCCGCCTTTTTTTTTTTCCTTCCCCCCCTCCTCTCCAAGGAGCCGTTGTGCGAGGGGCCTCGTTCACTGAGGGAGGGGAGGAAGGGGAGGGCGGTGTGCGGGGTGTGTGAAGGGGGAGGGCGGGCTACTCCCGCCGCTTTTTTGCGCCGCTCTTTTCCTTCATCCCCCCGGCGCGTGGGGTGGGTGTTGTTTTTTTTTTTTCTTTTTTTTTTTTTAATCCTGGTTGGGGGGGGTGGGACGCGGAGGGTGGGGGCAGCTGAAGGTGGGAGCCGGGAAAGTTGGGGCTCCGGCGCTGCGGCTCCAAGGGCAGGGACGCGCGCGAGTCGAATGGTTCGTCTCCGGAGGGCAGCGCCTCCCTCATTGGTCACTCGGCCCCTGACGTCATAGCCGGCAGCGCGCGCGGTGCCCGCGCCCGCCCCCCCTGCCCCCCCCCCCAACACCCGCGCGCGTTGCGCGCCCCGCGCGGGTGGGGAAAGGGGAGCGCCGGTCCCCATCCCCCGCACCCCTGTCCCCCAAATCACGCATTCCCCCACCGCACGACCCCCTCCGTCCCCCTCCCCCCCCCGCCTCCTTGCGCGGTATTTTCGCTGCGGCGAAGCGACGCGCAGCGCATTTTTCCCCGCTGAACGCAGCAGCAGCAGCAGCAGCTCCCGTAATGGCTTTCAAATATATGCAAATGGCTACGTGCGGTTGGCGGTTTTGGCAAAAAGCTTGATTAGGATATAAACGACCCAAGGAAAAAAAAAAGTGCCTGCGCCCTAAATTTGTCTTTAGATTACAATTCCAGTTGATTTTATTTTATTGTCAACATTGTTAATGATAAAAATAGAGTCGTTTTACAGTTATTTTTACTTTCTGGAAGGAGGCAATTAGACTTCTAATCAGGAATACACAAAAATCTCCCATGATTAACTGCAGTACTTTGTTCAAATTGCTGCTATAAAATTCAGAACAATTTGCCTGTAATGATTATGGACTGGGTTTATTTTGGGAGGTGGAATAAAAGTGGATATAGCATAAATTATCCTCTAATTATACACCAGTGTCGCCTCAATTATCCTCTTATCAAAATGGTTGTCTAACTGCCGCATTTAGTTTCAATTCTCTCCTTTTTTCTATAAAAAGAACTTCATACCTTGTTATTATTAATCCATTTATTATTTGCAAGGGGATTTATATCCGAACATCCAGGTGGTATTACCACTTCTCTTTCAAAGATGGACTAGGGAAAGACATTAAGTTTGATCCAGCATCGCGGAGGATCTCTCTCTCTCTCCTCTCTCCTCTCTCTCCCCCCTCTCTCTCACCCCCTCTCTCTCTTTTTTTCCCCCCTTTCCCTCGCTTAAATCTCCTCGCGTCCAGCTAAGCATGAACTCCAGAGACAGACCCCACCGGAGAGGACTGAGGTAGGAAGGACCCTGCGGAACTCGCTAAGCTTAAAGAAATCCGAAAGTTGTTCTAGATGGGGAAAGGGGCTGGAGGTTTCGGGCTTTGAAAACCAACACCGGCACCAGCAGCCGCTGCTTCCAAAACCTCGCGCAGCCCTGAGACGTCCCCAGACCGATCCCAGGTCTTGACACTGCCTCTCACTGCAACATTCCCTGAGGATTGGTTTTCAGATTCTGCAGATGTTTATATATATATATAATTTTTTTTTATTTTTAACGCGTCGCTTGTGGAAATACTTAGAGGGGTTTAATTTTTCTTTCTGGATTTTTTTTTGTCTTTTTCATTTCTTCCTTTATCTTGGAGTTGTGCTTTCCCACAGCCCGATCATTAGCTCTGGGAAGCCGAAGGATGCGAGCCCCCTCTTCGCATACCTTTGGGGAGGGGGGGGGGGGGAAGAGGGGGAAGGAAGATGCCAAGCGATGCTGTATCGGTGGAAGGGCTTGTAGTTCATATGGTTTGTTTCAGGGGGGGTATGGGGGAGGGATGTCTTTTTTTCCTGTGTGGCTGGGATGTTCTGAGCCCCCTTAGCCACCCTCTCATCGTTGTTTCACTTCTTGAGCCCTTGGAGTCGGTTCAGTAACTCTGAATGCAGTTGTAAGTGTCTTGCCTTGTTCTCCGGCTTTTAACAAGGGTTCCACTTTAACACGCGAAAGGGTAACCCGATCCAGGCGTTTACAAATCTACAATGAATAAAAATATAGAGAAAAGGGGAAGAGAAAGGAAAGAATTCCTACTGAGACTCTTTATTCATAGGTGTAGGTAATGTACTCAACAGGAACAGGTACATTTGGCAGTTTTATTGCTTTATACCCTCCAGCTTGCTGTTAACATCATGAAGGCGTTTTTTTTCGCAGGTGCACATGCTAGCATTTTCTCCAGCAGCAAGAGCATGCATAACAAAAGATGTCAGAAAATAGGCTGGGGAGTGTTTGCAACACGTTGTTTTCTTGTTTCGAAATAATTCCTGCCTCATAATGGATTCTAACCCCGAAATGGGGGAAAGTTGGGCAGAAGAGGAGACCGCTTTGAAACAATACCTATATGCCGCTTTGGCGGAGGGAATAAGGCGTCTGAGTCAGACAAAAAGGAGAAGAAGAAAAGACAGGGAGAATCTGCAGGAACTGCTTCCTGCGATAGGCAGCAAATGGAGTTGCATATGCAGCTCTCGTTCAGCCTAGCTGACGGACGAGATGCGCTGGGGCGAGCGGGACAGGCAGCGGCTCCGGTTGGGGGCCGGGGGGAGCGGCGGCGCCGCGGGGCTGCGGAGCCCCCGCCGAGCCGTCAGTGGGCGCCGGCCGGAGGGAAGAGCTGGAAACCCGGCGCTGCTCTTCCCCTGCGGTGCTCAGACATCCTCGTCTGTCGTCAAGACAGTTGACTCTGTCCAACCTCACACCGATAATTTCCCTCAAATTAATTAGGCCCACCGGGGGTCGCGGGGGGCGTGGGGAGCAATAGGGGCCCGAGCCGTGCCCTGGTAGAAGCGGCAATCGCAGGAATATTTCTTTTCCGAGGTTCAGGCAGGTCCCGGGCCTGCGCTCTGGAGGTGGATGCCAGGGCACCCGGGAGGTCCCTGCCCGCTGGGGAGACTGTACTGCCGGGCACCGGTCCTCCCTGGCTCCCATTTGCGTGCAGCCGAGCTCCGTCATCGGCCTCTCTCTGGAGAAATTAGACCTGAATCAATAGCTCTGGACGCATCAGAATAGTGGAGTGCCCATTTCCCAGGGTGGGTGACTCGTGCCCGTCCCCACCCCTCCTAGTCCCCTTGCCCTGAAGTGCCTCCGAAAGTGAGCAGGCAGAAGTCACGAGTGAGGGGCGGGAGCCCACGAGGGGAGCTGCCTTGCCTCAACTGAGCTTCCCGGGAGCTGCACGGGGCCGGACGGGCCAGGAGCCTGGCTGGATGGGGCAACGTGCCAGTTAGGGGAGGCTGGGGACTGTCCTGAGGCGGGAGCCCCTGTACGGCCTCCTGTGGGAACACGTCCGTTCCTGAGAAAAGACAGAAGGAATTAACTGCATGCGACCCCCCTTCCTGCCTTCCCCGCTCTTTCCGCGGCCAAGCTCGAGCTCCCGGAGGTCTGGGTTGGAGCCCTGGTCGGGGACGATGGGGATATGCCCTGTCCACTGTTCTGCGCTCTATTCCCTCTGGACCGCGAGTACCACCGGGCCCTAACCGCGCATCCCTGGCCGGCTTTCTTTTCTCCTCACCCCGCGGTGTAATATTCCCAGAGAATGCTCTCCCTCGCAAGCCACCCTCACTCGTATGGAGAGCAAGGAGGCCTTTGCATCCCGAGCGGGATTAGGGCCAGCATCTCGCCACGCCCAGGCTGGCTGAGAGCCGCCGGGGCAACGCTACGCTCCCTTTCCCTCTCCCCCGCCGTCCTCCCCTGCCCCGCTGACGGGCGGAGAGCCTGGCACCACGCACCGGGCTCGCTGTGCCCCAGGACTGGGTGACTTCGTGCGACAGGTCTTCGGTCAACTTAAACAGCGTCGCTTTAATGATGTTTGTGGGTAACACTTTCAAAGGGCCAAAGCGTGTTTGCGTGGTTTAAGGTCAAATTTGTGAGTCGAAAGATGTCACATAACAGACACAACAGTTAGAAGGAGCTGATAAACAACAGGAAACGGGGTTCTATTTTTAGGGTGTAATAGGAAGTTAATGTAAGTGGTCAGAAGCTTCCTATATGCCTCCGAGCACCTTCTGTTCCATTCATTCATTCATCCGTTCATTCATTCATGCGTTCAACAACAACAACAGGGGAAAACAAACATTCCCGTTCCGTTTCTCATCCCATCCTTGCCGGGAAGTCCTGCTGAGGCGTTTGCAAGGGTGGGCTCTGCAAGCGGAGTCACTTTTTCTGGTGGTTCATCTTGTTTTTTGCTTCGTGGGGAGGGGTGCGATAGCTGACGGCGAGGGAGCTGATAGCTCCCCAGGCGAGGTTCCTCCAGAAGGAGTGTGCAGGGACTGAGGGCTGCGCTCTGGGATTATATATCCCTTCTTCCCAGTTGACACCAGAGTCCGGGAGAGTGTTTTCTGTTTCACACCGGTCAGAGTAGCTGGAAAGGTCCCAGATAAACTTATTTCAAGAATTACGTTGGTTCGTAGTTTTTTGCGCGAGAAGCCCATGTACCCGCGTGAAGTAGATCTTGCAATAGGATTTTTGTTAAGTGGCAGAGAAATGCTGGGTGGGGCGGGGGGGACGGGAGGGAGGGGAAAAGGCAAATATTAGATTAGTGAGGGATCTCCTGTTTTCTTAGCAACAGTACGGAATCCACAAAGCATTCGAAAAGTGCTCGGGGGAGAGCGGAGATCTCCGGCAGAACAGTATATGGAAAATCTCGAGAGAAGCGGAAAGCTAGAAAATATTCCCGCTGGCAGCGATCCGCTCCAGATACGTTTTTGCGGAGAGGCTCCCTCCGCGGATGCACGGGACTTTCCCCGCGGGAGCGCGGCCGCCAAACGCGCGCCCCCGCCCCGCGCGGCCGGCGCTCCGCGGGTGTCCGCGGCCGCACGACGCTGATGTGCGAAGCAGCTGCCCGGTACGGCTCGGCAGCCGCTGTCCTGCCCTGGCAGCGCAGCTTTGCCCATTTTATTTACAGCTCCCAGAAGCTCAGCAAAATATCTCTCCTTGCATCTGCCGATGGTATTTTTTAATCCCGGTCTCTCAAGCCTGTTTACCCCAAAACACACGTCCTCCTCTCCTTGTGGTAGTATGTGATATTACCATCGTCCTAATAGCAGCTGAACGGTGAGGAAAGGCACCCGCAAAAGGAGGTCACCTCCTCAAGCTGGAAGAGATTCTTTTTAAGGAGAGACTGCGGAATTTGAGCGCTGCCAGCGCGAGAGCAAGAGCGGAGCGAAGGCTCCTCTGGATTTCAACCCACTAACATTATAACAGACAGGCAGGCGTCAATGGCTTTCCATACCGCGAGTGTGAAGGAAGTGGCAGGGAAGCGGAGCGGGGGGGTAAACCCCAGCCCAGCCTTGCAGATGGATCACACACGCCGCTTTCTATATTGTAGCCTGGGTCAAAATAATAGGAGTCAGAAGGGGAAAGATCCAGAGGGAACCAGCCACTGTCTCTTGTACAGATTTGTAGCGAAGCCTTGGCTGTGATTAAAACCTTACAGATAGATTCATTCAATGTGTGGCTCCGTAGAGAGTCGCAGATTGGGGCTTTTTGTTTGGTTAATGTTTTGTTGTGTTGTTGTCGTTGGTTGTTGTCCCTGATGGGGGGTATGTTTATGGGGGGGGAGGGTGGGGTGGGGGTGTATACCTGCTTTAAAATGCAATTAGGTTTCAAGCGAGTGGCTGCTCAGCTGGAGGACGGAACCCCCGCGGAGGCCCTGGCCGCCCGCCTCTCCCCGCACCTGGTCAGGTGTGCACCCAAACCCCTTCAGTGAAATCCCGCGGACAGGTCTCTCCCCCTCTGCCCATACGGCGAGCCTGGTCTCGGCATACGTGATCCCGGTAAAGAGATTGAGCGTGTGGCTGTGCCTCCTTCGCCCCTCCGCTGGGACCCTTACGTGGCAGCGGCGTGGGGGGATCTTCCCCTCCGATGGCCGGGGGACCTCCCCGAACGCAGCCGCAAGTTTGCAGACCGCTGCCTGTGAGGCTTTCACTTGGCAGGCGTCCCCGCCAGCCCGGGTGCTGCTGAAGCAGATGTTTGTTTTAGCGGGGACTTATGTTGTTTTGTTTTCTTTTCAAATGAAAGAAAAAAAAAAACCAACAACAATTAAATAAAAAACTTTTATCTGGCAGAACAAGATGAAATGCAATTAAAAAATAAATCCAAAACAAAACAAAAAACCCAACCCACCACCGTTCTTAAGTGCCCATCTCAGAGGAGAACGAAACTCGAGGCTCTTTTAAGGCATCAGAGAGGCTGCAATTTCTCCTGCGGTAGCGTCCACTCTCACCCCCGAGCCCAGACACGCCGGATTCAGTCTCGGCTCCCCACGGCCAGTCGTGTGCTGAGCCGGTGACACCAGTGGGGAGCGTGTCACCCCGGCTGCGCTCTGGAAGTCTCGGATTCCGGAGAGAGAAAGCAGAGGCTTTAATTACGGCAAACGAGCGCAGTGTCCCCTCTTTCAGTCTATTTGCCTTCGTTTATTTTTAGTACACTTCAAATGTCTACACATTTCCCTTGTTGAGATCACTGCAATTATTTACTCTGCCTTTAGGGATGCATTTACCCAAGCAATGAATGGAAATGTAGTAAACACTGCACAAAGTCAATGCAGCTATTGAGGTTTATTTATTAGGAATAGAAGTAAATATCTCGGCTTTACTTGTTTCTTCGGGCAGACTCATTATCTAGAGTAGATTGCAAGGAGAGTTCTTCACTTACTCGCGTGTAATGAGCTTGCTTTATAAGTTTATCTCGTATCTGTATCTAGCTACAGCCTCTTTTGTCAGGGTCTCAGCGGACTATAAAAACAAATCTAAAAGTTAATTTAGAAGGATAATCCAGAGGGATGCATTATCTGATCTCTCTATAGAAATTTAGCTAGGTAAGGTCCCGTATCTTAAAGCGTAAAGAGATACAAACAGAGCATCGCCTCCAGCAACCTGGATTCCGCCCGCATCCACCGTCCGGAGCGGGAAAGCTCTTGACGCTGAGCGCGGTTTCACTGGCAGAATGAAACTGCTTTGCCGGACTGACTGGTCCTAGTGTGACCAAGGCGTTATCCTCCATACCGCAAGAATTATTATTCTATTTCGCGCGTTGAGATCACCACCTTCCTCCACCTGTCTGCCCTGACCCCTCTCCCCCTGGCCATCTCGCTCACGGAATAAACGCAGGAGGAAGGGACGCTGGGGGACGTGGGCGGTAAGAGCACCTCAGGTATCTGCGGCGTGAGGCGCGGGAGGTATTCCGGGTTTCTGACAGCTGGATCTGAAACAAATCAGATCTGGATTAACTTGCCTGTTTTGTGAATTGTCTGCATTCGAGCAAGCAGCCCTCACCCACTCCGCTTCTGGCAGGTTTTGTTACACGTGCCTCTATAAATATATTATCCCAACCCTCTTTTTCCTCGTTGGAGATCTCTGTTCAACAAAACAGAAAACAGAACGAGCAGAAGCGATTTTCTTTTTTAAATGAAGACATTTATAAGTAACCTAATTTCGTATCATGGAAGTAAATTTCATGCTAGGATATATTTTGCACAACATGTAATCTTTTACAGCCGGAAGACATTTAATTAAAGCCATATTCGGAGAAGTACGGCTTCAAAGCAGTCAGACGACCACATACCTCATTCATATTCAGGATCCGTCCACGAATTCATATTGTTCTAGCGTAGGACATCGCCCCTACGGCATAACTCTTCAAGGCCTGGGCAGCATGAGAGATAACACAAAGGAGGGCAGGCACGGAACAGCACGGGAGCGCTTTACCAGGTGGAAAGGTGTCTGTTTAACCCAAACACCACCGCTTTCTGCTTTTCAACTCTCCACATTCGGTCGGAGGAACTCCCAGCATTTCCCATGCACTAGCTGGGGGCTGGGAGAAGAGGGAAAAGTCCACTGAGGATGACCCGAGGTTAAGCATCCCGAGTTGGGTGCTCTCACTTCGTTTCCACACGCTGCTGCCCACTTCATGTCGCCTTGGGAAATATGTGTGCGGGGACAAGGTTGGACCACACGCTTTGCCATCTCCCCAGAATAAGGCCGGGGATCTTGTGGCAGCCTCAGTTCCTAGCGTTTTGGGCTGGTCGGGAGGAGGTAATGCAGATTCATACACCCTACGGCTAAAGGGGGATCTCTGGAGAGAGGGTATGGCGCCCTGCCGGCACTGTTCACAGGCATCTGTGAACTTTTTATCGCGCTCATACCATTTGAACGACAAACACACTTTCTCTTCAAGTTTTTGCCCCATCTCCTGCTTGACGTTCATCCTACTCAGATGAAGATCAGGGATCCTCGAAGAAATGGGGGTGAAGGAAGGGAATAGCCCAGGCCCGAGGTGAGAGCGGGGTTCAGCTAGACATCCCACAGGCTGCAGGGCTCAGGTGCCGACTGTCCCTGCCCTTCCCGGCTCCGTTGATGGGACACCAGATCTTTCGTTAAAATCACTGGTAAAACTGCCCTGAATTCGGCGAGAGCCGAATCGACCCCCGTCCACCTTGCACTGTTTCTCTATGGTAACTTTTGCCTAAGCGGGTGCTTGGTGCCTCTTGCTTTTCCCTTGCCATTCCCGGGGCCGCTGGTGCGAAAGGTTGGTTCTCGGGGAGCCAAGGCACTTGTGTGCTCCGGGGTCGTGTCAGCAAGCACTTTTGTTTTCTTCTCGAAAAGGATGGCAAAATGCTTCCAATGAAGCGGAGAAAAGCGAAGCGAAATAAACCTACAACAAATTTTCCCCCTAAATAAATCATCTCCCTGTCCAGCCCGAAGCAAAATAAACCCTCAGCAAAACGAGTCGCCCCCCGCGGCTGCCCTGCCTCCAGTCGGGGCTGCTTCGTTTCAGAGGGGATAAAATTCAGCGGCGAAATCAAATCAGAAAGGTTCTGGTTAGTTTCCTTGTAGTGGTAATTAAAAGTATTAATTGGTTGTGTCGACAGCTTAAAAAGACAGGTGTTGCTAAAAAAGCGTCATTAATCTTCCAGTCATTACCAAGCGGCGATGGGAACCGGACTGGGAAAAGGAGCCGATTGTTTAAGAGGGTCTTTCAAGGTTTAAGAATGGAGATTATAATAATACTACTGCTAATCGGACAACTTTCTCCATTCCTTTGAAAAATTAAAATAAATCAAATGGCCTGCTTGCACCCTCAGCTAGACCAGGGCAGGAAGTCTCTCATGGACTTCGACCCGTTTAAGATATTTTAACGTTAATTTTCGGTGCATATATATACGGTTAAATGCGAGGACTATTATTCATTGCTCCTGTCTTCGGATTTTATTTTTTTTGTCAGGTGACCTGTGGCCCGTGAATAAAATAAGTTTTACACAAGTTTTCGGCACAGCAATCTAAACTTCAAAGGCTCTGAGTAGCTGCTTTGTCCATCGGGCAAAGTAAGAGGCACTGGCGTTGCAGCCTAGCTGCGTAAAAGTGAGGGAAGGAGTGAATCCAGGCCCCGGCATGAGACCCGATCCCAGCTTTTCAAGTGGGTGGGTTGGGGGTTGTTTGTTGGTTCGTTTGTGGTTTTGGGTTGCTTGGCCGCGCCCGGCGACCACACAGCCGCGGGCGGCCGGACCGAGCAAACTTCCCGAGGGGATCAGAGCAGCGGGTGCGGCAAAGGGGGAGCGGCACGCCCTTGTCCCTGTGCGCACGTCGGGCGCACCGGCGGCCTCCGCGGAGCCCGGAGCCGCCCTTCCAAGGCGATGCCCGGGGCTTCGGCCGGGGGCCTCCCCAGAGAGAAATCCGGCCCCTGCTGCCCCCAGGAGACTCGGGGCCCGGTCCCCTCCCTCTGCTCGGAGCAGAGTGGTCGGGCCGAGAGCCGGGGCTCCGGGCCGCGCTCCCCGGGCTCTCGGCGGGCCCGGCGGCCTCCCCGCGCCGCCGCTCCCGCCGCACGTGACGCGGCGCGGAGCATGCGCGGCGCCGGCCCCGACGGCCCCGAGCGGAGCACGGCCCCGAGCCCCCGTTCCGTCGGGCCGCCGCAGCCTGCCCGCCGAGGCCTCGCCTCCCCGAGCCCCGAGACGGCGAAGCAGCTTTTGAAGCCGTCCCGCTCGACGGGTCGTTTTAAGTCCTCCCGACGGGGCTGCCCAACCCGCCAGCCGGCGCGGCCTCGCCCCTGCCCTCCCCTCCGGTGCTGCCTCCGGCGCTCGGGCCGGGCCGGTTCTGTTCCGCCGGCCTGTGGCACCTTACGGTGCGCCCGCCTGTTACGCTCCACACTGCCCCTGCCCTGCTCCCTGGGCAGGGCCGCCGGGGGATTCCGACCACAGCTCCGTACACGGTAAACGCCCCCCCGCTCCTGCCCAAAATAATCTCCGAACGCCTCCGATCCGCCCGCACGGGCTGTTCTGCAGCCGTGTTTGTTATCCAGGGTCCTTTCGCAGGCGGGCGGCGGCGGGAGCGCGGCAGCGTGTGCGGGGAGCTGCGGGGCCGGGGTGCGCTCCCGCACGGCTGCGCCGCTGCCCCGGCCAAGCACCCCGCTCCCACTGCAGCTCCCGGCGGGCAAACACCGGCCCGGGGCCGGACCCCCAGGGAAAAGCAAAGACAGCACACACACAGCCTCTGCCTACTTCGGATCGGTAATGACTTTCCCCCCCGACTTGTTCTAAAACAACAAAACACAGACTTACCCGAAGTGGTTTTTATTTTCACAACAAGGGATATTCCCTGCATTGCACACATGCACGACGCATGCACACGTGCACACACACACACACACACGCACACACACATATTAACCAATAGAAAAGCCAGATATGAGGGTTTGACGCTCTGCTGTGACATGAATAATTGTTGCATCGTGTAACTTCCTACATCTTGGTTTTAATTTGCAGTGAACCAAACAAAGATATTTGCAATTTTTAAATAAGCACTCTATGTAATAAATGGGAACATTGTGCATGAATGCTGTTTCTTCCCCTTTTCTTTAGAAGACATTATTAGCTCTGACAGCATGCAGCTCAGGTTTGGAGGAGAGGATTTTGTAAAGGGATGATAGACAGGAAGGGCAGCAATCATGGGCTTCTTGGGCTAAAGCTTTTTTTCTTTTTTATCAGAATGTTCTGTTCGATGCCATTTATCCTTGATGATAGAAAATTGCTCTGTTGCCAGGACGCTGCTGCTGAAATAGAGGGCAGGAGCCACATTTCCATTTTGCAGCTTGAAAGCTATTCAAATGAATTTGCAGAAAGGGGGAAAAAATCTAGAGATAAACAAATGAGAATAAGTCGAGTTCCCTTTCCTCTATTTTCTTTCTCTCTCCTTTTTTTTTTTTTTTTTTTTTTTTTTTGAGGTGTGTATGTGTGAGGGACCTATTCATTTTCTACATAAGGATTTTAGTTCATCAGTGTTTGCAGCACCTGGGAAAGTGCTCCAAATCAGGGAACACTTATTTTGCTGCTGTTCTAGCCGCTGAACATATAAACATATTAGAGAAATTTAGGTGTGTGTGCCGATATGCAGGCACCCACGATTTCCTTACACGTATGTATATACAGCCAGACCCAGAAATGCAGTGCTGTGTATTCCTCTGTGTGGATACCAACGACATGCACCATCACCTTACAGTCAATGTGACTTCTCCCAACATTTATTTGTCGATTCTGGTGGAATACTTCGTCATTTAAAAACAATTAAAATCTATGCTTAAGTTATAGCACTGTCCTTCCATCATAGCTAATTGTGTGGGAAATCTTCATTTTCCCTTCTAGTCCATTTAGATATTTCCGGAGTCCCAAGGAGAAGTAATAACGCATCTGGCTATAATCCAGGATGCAGCCCAAGGGCTAATATTTAATAATTATTTTTAAATTAAGCATTGAATAAAACAAAGCCAGAAACATTATTTATAAATTGGAATGAATATAATGACAAGTAATTATGCTCTTCCTTCGCTGGTGATTCAAGGCTCAGCTCAGCTCCTCAGTTCAAATCCAAATAAATCAAATGTGTGAAGCCTGTTAAACACTTCCATTTCATTTACTTGTTCCGTCTGTAGGCTGCTGATGTGTCAGGCTAGAAATATTGGACATACCTTGACTAGGGCTGTAAAACCTCTCAGAGGTCTGAGAGCCTGGTTACCACAAAATAACATTTAATGAATTCTAACTTCACTTCTCTTAAGTAAAAGCCGGTGCCAGTGAGTCATGGGGTTGAGAAGATTATGCAGCCTTCTTTTAAACATAGGATTTTAAGCGAGCATAATATGTTTGATGACATACTATATTTGATCACCTTGGGTTTTTTTCACTATGCCACTTCAACAGAGTTTTACCTCCTATTAATCTATAATTAGCACCTTGGCTTAAAACATGATGTATTTCAAAGTGGCATCTTGTTAGATGTGGGTTCCCTTCTGCAAGGAAGAAAATTCTAGAATTAGAAAAGAAACAAACAGGATTGAAAAAGGAGGATTGATTTATTGGCCTTGGCCAACAGCTTTTCCATAAGTGTCCAAGCAGTCAGGCATGTGACTTTACTATTGATTTTTAAATCTCCCTTCAGCTGAAAAGTTCAGCGCGCAAATAATGATGAACTCTAATCACTGCTGCTATTAGATTAGGCTAAACACGGGGATCCGCGGGACCAGCCGTGCCCAGCTCTTCCCCCCGCGCCGCGCGGGCGATGCGAGGGCGCTGCGCCCCCTCGGCGGGAGGGGAGCGGGACCCTGGGGCTGCATCCCCCGCTCCGCTCCGGCTGAAGCCCGTTTGGGGGGACGGGGGCACCGCGGGGCCCCGAGGGCGGCACCTCAGGGAGGGAGCAGCGGGCGGAGCGGGCGGCCTCGGGGACCCACGGCCTCCCTTCCCCGGTCCCTGGCCGCGAGCCGGGGGCGGTCGGGTTGGTGGGGCGGGCGGGAGCGGCCCGGGGCTCCCGGGAGCGGCGCACCTGTGGGGGGACTTCCCGGGCCCCGCGGGGCTGGCGCCGGGCAGGCGGCGGAACCCGCCACGCCGGGGACGTGCCGCGGCCCCGCCCGCGGCCCCGGCCCGGCCCGGCCCGGCGCCTGTGGCTGCGGCTGCTCGGTGCCAGCAGCCTGCCCGGTTACCGCGGCCCCGAGCTCTGCCGTGCGGCTGCGGGCGGCGGGCAGGGGCGCGAGTCCCGGCCTGGTGCCTGGCGGGCCGTCCCAGCAGGTCCCGGGCTGCCCCGCCGCGAAACGAGCGCTTTGCAGGGGAGATCCAGCGGCGGGGCCGGGCTCCCCCTGCCAGGTGCCTCACTGGCAGTAGAAAGGGATAAATTTTAATTCCAGGGGCGAGATTAAAGCCGGCCTGGCCTAGTCTCCTGCTATTATCTGGGAGATGAGAGCCTCTGTCTGGGCTTCCTCCTGCCATCCTTAATGTAGGGACCTGGGCTCAAGGAAGTCAGTGCCTGCACGTTGAAGTGATTGTGGGTGTCAACCCAAATATCTGTAATACCCACTGGGGTTCAGAGGGTGACAGTGCATTTTCGGGCAGCAGGTGATTAGTTGTAACAATTATTTGTAGGTCTTTTATTTAGGAAAAGTTCAGGCCTACATGAGTCCATGCTTGCTTAGTGACCACTTTTGAGTAATAAAAAGCAAAGGTAACTAGAGCTGGGTGTAAAGTTTCAAAGGTACAAGGCTGAACAAAGAAATATGTAGACAAGAGATGACAAAAGCCATGGAACTGCCAGCAAATGCTAGAACTACAAAAAAAAATCCCTGAACCAACAACAAAAAACATCAACACAAACGAAAACCCCCAAAAAACACCAAAAAAACCAAATCAAAGCACCAAAACCCCACTAAAATCCACCACAACTTTGCCAGTAATGTACTTGTAATGTGAACCAGACTGCCACAGAAAGCAAAATGGGCAATAGACTAGTGAACCTTGGCTGCAGCCTGCCTCTTTTCACAGTAATTTCCTTGGTGTTGTGCAGCAGGCCATGTTGCTGCAGGCCCAGCCTGCTATCTCCATTTCTCCTCACATGTGTCTGCAGGGCCTTACTGGCACGGAGGAGGGACATGCTGATATGGCAGCAGGGCTTTTCACAGCCTCACACCTCCTGTGCCCTGGGCAGGGCTGGGTCTCTCAGCCCATTCCTTGCCGTAGAGACCTGGCAATGCTCTTTTGTCACAACCGTCTAACACAGTGTATAATACTGCGCTTTGCTCCTCTAAATTGTCAGGCTTACATTGCCTTTTTCTTGTGGAAAAAAAAGTGTGTGACCATGTGATTAAAGCATGTCTAATCATGAGTTTACCTAAGGAACTGAATTTGGGTTGCATATGTAACCTCATGTCTGGCACTTTCTACCTTTTGAGTGACTAACTTCACAACCTTATTGTTCTTTTGACTTAGAGGTATAGGTGTGTGAGAAAGATCTTAGTGAAAACCAAAGCAAAACCAGCAAGCCTGACAATTTTATAAAGTTGACTTTTTGTTGTTTTGTTTGGCTTTTTTTTAAATGAAGGCTGTTCACAGTTTGGTTTTATGCCTTGAAAGCAGAGGTTTGTCTTCTCTTTGAATTCTAGCAGACACAGTACCTAAAAAAACCTCTCCAATTTGGGTTCAAACACAGCCCTAGTTTCATGAGAATGACTTTAACTCACAGCCCTGTTATCACTTGATCTGTGGCGCCTTCTCTTCCCCAAAAGAGAATTAGAATGCCACCTTTCTGATTACACTCATTTAAGAGATTAGGTTTTGGAACATTAAAGAGATAAACATTTGAATATGCATCTGTCTCTTTATTACCACTTTCAAATGGCTAGGCCTTAATGGTTACATTCCATCAGTAAACCATTAACTTCAGTTTAAAACCATAAAGTTTTTGCTATATAAGAATCTTTTAAACAGACTTACATTGTTAATTAAGGGCTTAGGAATGCATGAAATCTTCAGTTTATAGATCCACAAACTTTGTGAGACTTCTGTCACTGAGAAAACCACAGACCTGATTTGGTTCTCCAAAGTAACACTGGCTTGAGCAAACTAGATTTTAATTTTGCAACAAGTTCTTTTACATTTTCAAATGCCGAATAGTTCTACATTCAGTCTGGTCAGATTCAATACCAGTATACTAGTTTATTTCAGTTCCTTCTGGGCTTCTTTACACCTTTCTTGGAGAATCCTCTTCGCCAAGAAGCAGAAGTGCTTGGGGGATCAACTCTTAGCCAGATATGGCATCAGGGTAAGGACAGGGCATATACATTCAGACTTCTGAGCTTGAAGAACATTCAAATGCATAAAATATACAGTTTTTAATTTTTTTAAATTTTCTGTTGGAGCAGATTCAGAAGGTTACCTTGGCAGAGGCCTGTTATATGAATTTACTACTGTTACAAAACCAGTAAAGCTTCTGGGCTGTAAACGTATCTGTGTTCTATACTGAGTGATTCCAGAGAACTCTCTAAGGTGCTTTAATGGCCCCCCCATCATATAACTTTCCAAACACAGCTCCATGGTAATCAGCTATATGTGAAGACTGATATTTTACCATCAAGTCATGTATGTCTTGAATGAACCTTAAGCAAGGTCAGACAACAAAGAAAAATTCATAGTAGTTTTAGTTGAAAGCATCCATGTCAGAAAGTAGTCATATTGGCTGCTTCCAGACAGTCCGAGTTCACATACATGTTTTTTAGGCATTTAAGAACTGTGGAGTTAAGGAAAACTAACCTAGAGTTTGTAATGAAAACTCTTTTTTTTCCTCTGAGTTACTCAGTAAACTGTGTAATTTTTCATAGGCTGCTAGTGAAGAACTTCCCCCAGCCACTACATGAAAAAAAGGTCACCAATTTTAATGTTATTTCATATAAAAAAGAAGCACACCTATGGTTATGCTTTGCAATGGTTGGTTGTGGCACTGAATAGTTACTGTACCAGGTATACAAAAGTGAGGACTTCTTATGAGGTTTAAAACGTGAAGATTTTTATCATCTGGTGAAGACAGTAGGAAAACCTTATGTTGTCTGTATTTTCACAGGCTTTCAGATGACTGAGCAGTTCCTACCCCATTGCTGAATATTCCCTCCCCTTGGGGAAGACACATTTGCTCAGCATCCATAGTGTCCTTTTTGTATTGCAAATGTGAAGGGAAGTGCGAGCTGGCTTTGCTCAAGCCAAGCACTGTTGACTACTGGAGGATGAATTACATCTGTTCATTCTACCGATATTATAAATTAGATACAAATTGTAATAATTATGCTTAATTGCTACTTAATTACTGATTAAAAGAAACGTTTTTATGATTCTTTATTACAATCCCATGCATTTTTTTCCAAGGATGTTTAATCAGGCAGACGTTCTGAAGAACAGCCACAAATCATATTTTAGTGGTAGGATTAGAAAGACGGTGTTGTGCACACCATTTTGAATACGAGCATTTGCATATGACCTAAACTTCAATACAGTTGGAACATTTTTGTCCAAGTGTTGCCAAAAAAATGTGTAGCTTTTCAGAACAAAGATATTGCAGATATCCAGAGCATGCTAGGACACTAAATTAGCAATGCATTCCCTCCCCTCCCCACTGCCCCGTATCATAGCCCTTTGTTAAGCAGATGAACTTGCAGGCTGCAAAAAAAAAAAAAACAAACAAAAACCTTTTAAAATATACCTGGGATTTTTGCTCTTACCAGTAAAGTCCTCAGTTCAGTGAATCAAGAGGAAGAGGGGAAGGATTTTTTTCGTGTGTGTTTGGCTGTAGAGTAGGGAAAATAGATGGAGATTTGTGTGCTTGAATCCAAAGAGCGAGGTGAGTAATTAATCAAGATCATGTCTAGGTAATTGGCCAAAGAGCAACAGCAGGGTTGATCCTACATTTATGGCTTAGAGAGAACAGCTCATGGATATCAAAATGATTTTGACTGTTGAACAAATGCTGATTTGGGCCCCATTCTTCGATATGTATGAATTGACTATCCTTTTTAAAGTCAGCACAGACATGCTGCTAACAACTGCTGATATTGGACTCTAGGTACTTACAATCTAAAAAAATCCTGTTCTGTAGCTATGAAGTCTATTTAAAATAATTTTCCAAGAATTAGAGAGACTAACTGCTACTAGTGGTTTAGAGTGTTGGATTAATTATGCCCATTGCACTGCACAAGATAAAGCAGTTATGATTACTACATGGATTGTTTTTCTAGGGGGAAGAGGAGAGTCTTGTCATTTGGAAAGGAAAAAAATAATCACCTGTTTTCTTAATGTCTCTGCTTTCACAGAGCCCATTGAGGTCAATGGGACTGTTGCCATTTGTGTGGGCTTCTGTCAGGTCCTGTATATACTGCTGTGAACTGGAGGGGGGAAACGAGTATTCTTAAAGGGAAGAGAAACAAGAGGGGAGGAGTTAAACAGAGGTGAAGAATTGAGCTCTTTGTCTATTAATTAGGGTTTACATGCCTTGTGGAAAGCAGTATTCCTCCAACACTGGGTCTCTCTGCCCCACTATTTCATTTACATCTCCTGTGCTAGTTGCTCTTCAGATCAATATAGTGCTCATGTATTATGCACTGAGTAGCACTAACCATAGCACTCCACTGCTCTGTTGCATAGGAAAGGAAGGAATTGAATTGAACAAGCTTTTTTTGCAGTCAAAAATGCTTTTTGTTTCTGCAGATGATGCCCACTCTCCCTGAAACATATAGTCCAGCACATCACCTACATATACCACAAGAATTTTTCTCTGAGTTACTCAACGATATCTAATAACTTGTTGCCTATGGAGAAACAAGACTTGGTGAAACCATGGAGTTCTCCTGATGAAGTCTTGCTAATATGCTTCAGCTAAAACTGGAAGGGCTCACTGGACAGTGCTAGTTCATTCCCATGTCCATTTTCTCCTGGTTACACCCACCAGAAGACAGTGACAATTGGTTGCAATTAGAGAGGAAAAGTGCCATTGTATTTGACACTAGGCTGGACTCTGGGGATGTTCTGTTGCTGGGTGTGTCTCAAACTGCTGGGTGACCTCGGGTAAGACATTTGGGACTCAGTCTTAGGATCAGTTTATAACAATTTAACAAGCTATTGTGTCGCAGCTGAACAGCAGTGACTGTCCTTGTGTGCACTTTCACCCAGAGCAAATGGGCTGATGTGACCCAAAGTGCAGTTATATGAACAAATAATTAAATCAGTGCAACCAGCTCTACTGCCATGAGATTGTATCCCTGAGAAGGCAACTAATCTGGTTTAAAATTTGTGAGGATTTTGTTTTGATTTGCTTTACTTTTTTTTTTTTTTCTGGATTATTTTTAATCTTCACCAGTTACCCAGTGCATGTCACTGGAGGAATATAGGTCTTTTGGTAGCAATATTGGGCATAGAGTGGCAGTGCTGATTTAACCTGTAGAAACAGGTCTGGTTACTTTGCCACTATGTGCAGTAAGAGGATGTGCATGGAGCGAGCAGATCAGCTGGTGCTTGAAGATATTTCAAAGTTGTTGTGAGTCTGACCAATCAGATCCCAATCAGCAAAGCACCTAAATGTCTTTATGAATCACAGTATTTGTTCCTCATGTAAAAAGGGAGGAGGTTTTACCTCCCTCTTCTTTCTCTGTCCAGATTGTAAACTGCATAGTGGGAAATGTTCACACTCCATGTTGGTACAGAGTCTAACATAGTGATGGACTGTTTTTATCAGAGGTCTGCATACAAGTACAAATGAATCACAAGGCTAACGGAGGGAGAGGTGTGCTCACCTGTCCGTGGAGAAAAGCAGAAGGCAAAAATCAACCTCTGAATTCACAGGCTTTGTTGTCTGCCAATTAGCACTAACCTCAGAGTAGCAATAAAAGTATATCCTGAGCCTCCTTTCACTAGGCAATTTCCCTCAGTAAGATTTTTAGTAATTTTCTGAAGTGCTTTATTTATAATTATTTTGGTAGAGAAACATTATCTTAATAGTACAGTAACATATGAATTACAATTTTACACCACACACCACACACACACACACACACACTTCCCATTCTTGGGGCAGTATTTTACAGCAGTTTTGTCTTTTGTTGGTCAGGCAAAATTATGTGCATTAGTATGAGTTAAGGATGACATAGGACCTGCTTGAGAGTACTGAAGAAGGATGAAGTCAAAAAAGAGCTCACAGAGGAGGACAGGTATCTGCTACCACAAAGAGGAACCTGCTCCTCAGGAGCTGCAAGGTTGTGTCTCAGAGAATAAGAAAGATGAAGTCACTGGGTTGTGAAAATAAACCACTTCTTGCAGACAAGGCTGTACATAAATTTCATTGTATCAAGTTAATTTCATGTCTGTAAGTCTGCTGAATTGATATGTACTAGTTTCAAAGAAATTGTTCTTTTTTTTCATCTGGTTTGCAGTCAAAAGCAGAGTATTTACAGTTTGTTCTTAGGTGCTGAGTAATGATGATGATGATGTGTTGGTTCTTATAATTATGATCACATCTTACCATGACAGTAAATACTAAAGTTTAAAAGAATGTGCAAAGAGAGGGATCTGGATGGATCACAGTCAAGCTGTCTCCCAAGTCCTCTAACAAGGGTTCACACCAACATGTTCCAGGTCTCTGAGACGATTTCTCTTCTCATGTAGTAGCTGCTAGCTAGCAATTAAATTTCTGTCTATAGAAAATGAGTCCAGCTGGCTTTGCTTCCTCTCCCTTGAGAAATTCTTCAAAGTTCTAGGTTCCCACAGCAAGGCTTCCATGGCTTCAAAGGCATAATTTGGCACATGCCCACTGGGCATGCGTTTGTCAAAGTACACACACAAAATTTCACTGTTGAAGATCTGTGCCCCAGGGAAGCTTCCACTCTGAGGTGAAATTACTTCTTTCCAAATGCCATACTTGAACTATGAAAGGATACACCCTTTAACATAATAATAGTGACTTCCAAATGCAAAGACATAGCCTCTGATTTACAGCAAGCATACCCACCGCAGATTAGCTCTTGAGATATCTGAAGGCAAAGTATTATAGCAAGAGCTATTTATCCTAGATTCTGCCTCATTACAAATCATCCTTGTACATTACACTGAAGGAATAATAAAACAACTACCTATTATCCCTTACAGAGTGGCAGACAGATCAAAACGCTCTCATCTCTTACTAGTCCTCATTCAGACAGCTGTGGCTCTGAAGTCTAACCTGAACAAGCCACACCTTTTTGAGACAACACAAGTGCTCTTGTTTCTTCCCACTGCACACAACTTTTTATGAGAGAGGAATACTGAATGACAAGTGCTCCTTCACGCAAACAAGCCATGTGAGGTTTGTTCCTCATACCCACCCAAGCAGACAGTCTTAATGGCTCTCTTCTCTGAGAGCTCTTGTTGGGTCTCCTGTTCTCATGAGTTTACTGCATTTGACAATATCTTTTTTGACACACCCAAGAAAGATGCCCTCGACAAAGATTTTGAAGTATATCAGGGCCCAAAACCTTGTGTAGGCCTTGTCTGCCTGCTACTGTCCCAAAGTAGTGTGTCCAGACTGACTAGCTGTATAGGTTCCCACTTCACTCAATGGAAAAAGATATCTTGTACTATTTTTCAGAGATGTCTAACTTTAAATTCTCTGTTAGGGTATGGTGGAAGTGAACATCTACCTCCATAACTAAAAAGAAGGCATAGGCAACTGCCGAAGACCACCCTAGGTCGTGGGGTGGCTTTGTGTGGTGAAAAAATCTCTCCTCCAACTCGTGCTTCCAAAGAAAGGCTCAGCAGTCTCTTGTTGTTCAGTCTCAAGGCAGTTTATTGTAAGTTATCTAAAAGATTGTCTTCTCAGGCTGCTGTGGTTTGGTCAGCAGCTCAGGCAGAGGCACACACACGCCTGTCACCCTCTCTGACTGCATCTTCTTCTTCTCTCCCCCTGCCCAGGGCTGGTGCTATCTTTTATATGATACATTATGTATTACATGTTTACATTTTTTCCCCAGTACCTACTACCTGTATTAAATGGTTCTTTTCTACTCTAAACCAATCTGTGAGTGCCAACATCACCAAGAACATGGAGGTAAGGAGGAAGAAAGAGGGATGACAGGACAGGCCCAAATCCCTCCATCTTAAAACCTCTGGCCCCCATGTACAAAATAGAACCCCCCCTGTACAGCACTAAAAAATTCTACCCTCTACTTTGTAACTACTTCTACCATAATATCTAAACTTTTGTGACTTCTTGTTCTTCCTGCAAAGTTGGTAATTCATTCCATCGTTCAAACCCCAAAATCACAGCTGTTTCCAGCAGCCTGCCAGGGTCTCAAATGCTTCTGACCTGGGCCCGGAACCTCCAAAAATGTCTGAGGGATATTTTGAGTTCCGACGGGCAACTGCTTTATCCTAGATGCCAAATTGTTAGCTAAATCTAAGTAGATAGGTATCATCCAAGTGGAAGTATAGTAAAGATGTGTAGAAATTTCAACTGTAACTGGTTGTTTGCCATCCTAAAAATTTTGTTCTGTGCCTAGTTTGTGAAGGATTAGAATAGCTTCCAATCAGACCAATTTTGTTTCTAAGTTACCCCTGTGGAAGTGCAGTATAGTTTTAGTGCTAGAGATCCAAATTATCTGCTCTTTAGGAGAGTGATGTGTGGTGCCACTGCTTGGTGGCATGGAAGAACAGAGCAGGTACACTTCAGGTTACTGCAGAGGTAATTTCTGCGCTCATCTCTCCAACTGATTTTCATCTCCTCAGCTTCATCAGAAGGCTGGTGCAGGCAGGGTTGAAAACAGCAGAATGGTACACCCCTCTCTGCCATTTTATGTAGCATTTGGTACATGACATCTGGTCTCATTGATTATTTCAGGGGAAGGAGTGGATGGGACCTTAAGCACCTAATTAGGGCTTAGCTGTATAAGCCAGCTTTGAGTATGAGGCTGAAGCACTTATATAGGAGCCTGGAGGGACTTTGTTCTCACAGAGGAACACTGCCCTGGATCTTGCTTCCCACTTTTGTCTCACTGAACCTGAACCTCTCTGCCTGCAGAGCAATAGCATCTTCTCAGTCTAGTTTTTGAGTGCTCATTTAAGCTTTGTGGGAGCATCTTTAAGTTAAAAATGGAGTCCCAGTGCTTCTATCTGTTAAAGCATTTTGTATTTGCAATAATTTCTGTACATATGAATTTGTTTCATTACAAGAAGATTTAATTCATTATAACTTTCTCAAGACACCATAGGTTTGTCTGTAGTCTTTCCTTTAGTCTGCTTCATTATCTATGCTTTTTCTTCCTTTGACACAGATGGTCACACATCAGAGCTTCTTCTGGTTAGGAAGTGAAACCATTGATGGAGTCAGGCCCTTTCTTGGCTTCAGTTCTACCTATTTACAAAGAACTTCCAACTTTCTCAGCCAACTTCCCTTTCTCAGCTTGCAGATGCAATCAAAACCACCAAAGACAGTATCTTTGCTTACAGCGTCACATTTTTTTTTGTGTTCAGTATTCTAAAGAAGTTCTCCCTTTAGGCTTTATGCCCAGATACTTTCCTTTTAGCTGCTCTGTTTAGAACTTATTTCTCCTTCTGTTTCAGCTACCTTGTTTTCTTGTACATACATACACACAAATACACCCTTACCCAAAGCAATAACCATCAGTACCATCTGCCTACATTATTCAAGATTTAGGGTGTACTTTTGCCTTGTCTCAGAAACCTGTATTACCTCATCAAAGAACTACTTGGCTCTGTTATCTCAGATGAAGGGTGGTGGTTACTTCCATCAGCTTCAATGCCTCTTCTCCTGGTCTTGAACAATAGTACATCATGTTCACCCTGTCTTTGCCCTCACAGGGTTTTCTACTTGCTTATCTTTCATTTATCTCTGTATTGCTTTATTTGGCACTAAAATACAGAATGGACGTGCTGGGACTAAGTTCCTCTCTCACTGACAATTCTACTATCTTCTGTCTCCACAGATAATAGATAGTGGAAATACTTTTGATGTACATCCATAAATGAAAGAAGAGATAGAGCTTTGTTTTCTTAATTTCTTTTGTAAAGTTCTGCTAGGGTTTTTGTTTGTTTGTTTGTTTGTACTCTTTTTTATTTCTCTGATACCTCAGCCTTTTTTTAGCTGGCTTTTAAAGAGAGCTTGCAACTTTAAGCAACACTAAGGGATAAGACTATCTGCAGACTGCAAGGAAATTACATCTGAATTAAGAGAATAGAGGTTAAAGCCAGTTTTTTGTCTATCAAACAACCATCTCTTGAATTAGGAAAATCATGCTCTTGCATTTAGGAAGCTATTAGCTGTTAAAGCTTTTAGATATTTCCCTTGTCAAACAACATCTGATGGCCGAAAGCCATGCTGACAGGGATTCACTTATGTCATAGACTTTCTTTGGAGAGAAATACAAAGAAACATATGGGTCATTATGACCCACCCCTTCATTACCACTGTGGAAATGCAGGTTTTTTACAACAGAATAACATCTCTGCAATACCTTGGTTGTCAAAAACCACAATTATAGTCATTGTTTATGCATTAGGGAAACCTCATCCTAAATCTGGCACCATATGGGGGTGAAAAGAGCAGCTGCTGACATTTCAGGATAATAATTATGATCTAGATGTAGATATGACTCAGCATGATGAGCCTGACAACAAGAACAGGAAAAAAAAGCAAAGCAGCATAGGCAGTTTTCAAATGTCCCTTCAAGGCACCAGCCCAATGCATTTCTAAGGGGAGAGGCTTTCAACATGCATCAAGTGGTACAGCTCCTTAGGAACTCCACATGGAAAGCCTGAGCAGGGCTCCAGGCCAGCATAGCCAAAAGGGTTGTTGATATTTATGTGTGTTGTAATCCAAGGGGGAAAAATAATTATTAACTGCCCAGAAAGAGTTTTGGAATATTGTTTTTTTCCCTTATTTTTGTGAACAATGAAACCATGCCAAACAAAACTATGAAAACAGCCCCACCTCCCTGTTTTCAACCCCTCTCTGAAGCACTAGCTCATCACTTTTCAGTCACTTTGGAGTTCAACTGATTCCCTTTTAGCAGAAAATAATAGAGATACTTGGCTTCTCCTATGCAGCCCCACTGGTGTTATTCAGTGTCCCTGAATTCTTTCACCAGGCTACTATTCAGTCTACCTGTTCTCCAGCTATGATGCCCGTAGTCCTTCTGTTCTTGGCATGTTATTTCCCAAGGCAGGGATGCTCTTTCTCTGCATGCACCTGAAATACGGATGTCATGGATGAAACAGTGTGACAGAAAAGCACTACACACAACTTCAAGAAAATGCTACTGTTGATATGTATATCCAAAACCTTGTTCTGGTACATTAGATCTGGCAACAAATAATTGTTGTGTTTATTCCATAAGTACGCAGTCCACATTCCTTGTGTCAATCTTAGCCTTTTGGTTTGGAAGATTGTGTCATTTTTAAGATTGTGCTTTAACCTCTCACTCAATGAGAGGCATATCCATTAGAAAATTAAAATACAAGTTCTTTCTTCAGAAAATGCTTATTTTGGTAACAGATGAGGAGTTCAAGTAGTGCCTGTAACAAGGTCTGAGGTTCACTCACAGGGCTTTTACATCACCATGTGGTGGAGATATGCCCCAGTTAGGATGGATGTAATTCCTGGTTTGTAATGGTGTAGAAGCCAAAGAGCCTTGGGCAAAAGAAATGCAAGTTTCTGACCACTTTTTTTGTCAATTTAACAGCTTCCAATTAATCTCGTGCCTTTGATTTAAGGCCTCAGTAAAGGACAGGAGAGGAAAATATAGCTATTGGTTAGATAAGCTATTATGGCCTTTGGAAGCTGGCCTGGAGGCTATAGGTTGGTAATTTCTCCTTTATTCCAAAAAATCTACAAGAAAACAAAAAACAACCAGATAAATCAAACCCCTCAAACACGAAAAAACCCAGACAAATAAAAAACCTCATACAAAACCAGAAAGTCATCTATAAAATCAATAGAATAATAATCTGAGCCCAGCTGATTTTTAGGTAGACGCTAATTTTTTTGAAATATTGCAGGGAAATTATATTTTTCACAACCTGCCCTGTACAGCTTTAAAATAAAGTCTCTGCTGTTTTGGTTATTTCTGGAGATTCTTCTACAGCTCAAATATTGTTTGGTTCTAATCTTATATGCATTCTCAGATTCCCATTAGCAGCCTGATTCTCCAAATGACTGCTATGCCAATTTGAAAAATACTGTTTACCAACAAATAAATATATTTCAATATTTTTTCTACCTACTTTTGGATGTGTAGGAGGGAAATGAAGCTAAAGAGTATATGACCTGTGCTCTTACAGTAGACAACTGAATATTTATGTGTTTATAATGGATACATGTTTAAGGTTCAGCATTGCTATCTGTACCTATTATTACTGTTGTGTTAACATCATTATTAGTTTGCACTGTTGTAGAGATTCCCCCTAAAGATCAAAGTCCCTTTGTATTATGCTCTGAATGAAGAAAATGAGAGGTCCTGCTCCCATGCTAATCACCTCTGCTCATGCTTCAGCTGCACAAATGTTATACTTGTAAAGTAGCTTCTGAGTGCATAGTCTTGAACATCAGGGGTGGAAAACACATACCAGATGAACTACCTCTGTCATACTTTTCTTCAGCAAAAATAACTATGGCTACATCTTTACAGATGCACGGCTACATCTGGTTTTGTACAGTGTGGCTGTTTATATACTCTATTCATCGCTCTATCAAATGGTTCTTTAATGATTTGGTCATTTTTTCTGATGCATTCTTGCACAACATTGAGATATTTTCTCTGTAAAGTCTAAGTATCACATGACTTGATTTTTTGGAGCGTTCTCTGGAGTTCAGGACAAGGAATGTGGTTGTCTGATAAGTGTTGAAGGTTTAGAGGTGTATGAATAAGGAGAGTTTTCAGGCACATGTTTGGTATACTTCAATGAGCAGGTGCTTTGCTCTTCTGGGAACCTGCTCTCCCATGGTGCTAACAGTTTTGGTGCGTAGCTACAGCAAATGTAATTTTCCTTGCGGAGAAGAAATATGTGATTCTAATTTAACATGGACCATGTAGATAATTCTGCTCTTTCTATTGTTGGGAAGCAGATATATTTCCTTTACATTAACATGATGTCCATCGTGCAGTCAAATGACTGTTGCTTACTGGGAAGGCCATGTAGAGAAAGCTCTGCCTGACCTGTAGAACTGTGACTCAGGACAGAAACATGTTTATGACTGAGGTGTCAAGACTGCTGAGTTAGTTGTCTGCTCATGAGTTTTGTTGCTTCATATTTTTCTTTCTCATTAGTCTGATCTGGTATAAAGAATGGGGAAAATGACAACATATTGGTTAAAAGCCCAATATATTTATATCACAGGCAGGACCTTGCATTGTGGCTGGATAACATGCTCTGTCAGACCAGTGAAACAGATGTGAATAACTCACAAGGTTTTTTGCTTACCTTCAGCAACACCTTCTCAACAGTTGCAATATCTCAACTAAACCTTCATTCTCAATGAGCTGCTGACTCTATATCCTACAGTGGGAGAGCTGTGTTTGTGGTAACCCTGGTTAGAAAAGACAGCTGCTTTTCCAGCTGTGATGTTGAAATCCTGATTTAGATGCCAAAGTAGAAAAGGTTGTTTTTTAAAAACAACAATGGTAGCAAAAACTGTCCTTCTAACAAATGTATGGTATTATTCCTCAATTCATTTTTAAGACATTTTGTTTCACTTCCCACTTAACAGTATACAGAAGGAAACAATAAAGCTTGCATCACAGATCTGAAGAGTAGCTCTTGGGCTGGTCTAGAGGAAAATAAGGAGCATGAGGCTAAGCCAAGAACATGTGTGGAGACTTGGCACTATGAAAATACTCCAAATTCCTGCTCCGATCCCCTCTGCTTTTTGTATGCCCATTCTAGGCAATGTGACAATGTGTTTTCTTACTGGGTACATCACCGCTGGAGACAGGATGTCCTCTGGGGCTCCTCCAATAGGAGGATGATTTGTTGGTTTAGCAATCATTAACTCATCCCTATTTTTTTAAACACAAATTAAAGTTGGCAGCAAAGTGACCTCATGCTGCTCAGTGGCAGCTCCTTGGCAGCTCCATGTTCTCCCTGGTTAGGTCTCCTATGCCAGCCAAGCCATGGACTTCAGAAATCGTTTGGAGTGCTTCAGCTGGCTTGCAATCAGACATATGTTCCCAGATCTGTACTGGCAGGTAACTGAAATGCCTCTCAGAAAGCATCTAGGGTTTTCATTAAAACCACAAATGCATATATTAGCCAAGTTATTTAAAACTGGAAGGAAGGAGATGGACACCATGTACAAGTATCTATCTAGAAAAAGAAGAATTTTAGGTTACCAAGCAGTTAGAACTAGGGTATTTAGGTACATGCAAATAATTTTGGGTTAGGTTGAGGTCAGCAGTCTCCGCTGGTTTCTAAGGCATTGATGGGAAGGTATCTGTAACATTCAAAAGGCTGCTGACAACATCAATCAAAACCTATTAAGTGACATGTTATTTACTTGGAGATCTGCTGTATTAAGATGCCATGTGGTTGGAATCAGATAATTTTAATTGTTATCACATGTAATTGTCAGCCACATAATCAGGTCTTACCGATCTTTAACAGTGTTTGTTTTTGAGACTTCTTTCCTGAGGCACAAGCTCTTTGTGGATTATTTCAGTGGTCTTTTTAATATCAAAAGAAAAACTAAAGTTTTCAGAGACCAGACATCACAGTGATCCTACATCTAAACAATGGACTCTCTGATGTTAAACCAACATTGTAATCCGAATTTCCCAAAAATTTCAGACCTCATTATAAAATGCTCTTTAGCTGTAAAAGCAGCAATGGAGCTTTTTGTTCTAACCATGCAAAAGCAAACAGACAGATTCTGCTTTTACTCACTTTGTTTTGAATGGATTTACTCTCTGTTTTCATTAATGTCACTGGCCTAGCAAGTTTCTGGAAGATGTAGCATGTTACAAAATGGAAGAAGGAAGCATGCTAGCAGCTATTAATTGTTATTTGATAGAAGCACAAAGTATCTGAAGATATATTGTGATCCTAATTATTTTTAAAATAGCACTGGGGCACACATGTATTTTGAAGCATATATGGTAGCAGTATTTTCCTGATTAATTTATTAAGATTTGAGGAATTGAAATGAAGTCCATTTCTTCACTGTATTTTACCTCAGGTTTGTATCTAAAAAATAAAGGCTGCTCTTTCCAGCAACTTGCAATGTTGCCAGACAAGTTGTATTTTACACTGTACTATACTTTTTAAACTGTACTAAAATGTTTGATAAACTTTTTATTTCATAATATCTCTTAAGATTAAACAATGATAATCCATCTCTTTAGAAGACAGTTCTTAAAATGTAATTTTCTTAAAGAGACATACTACAGGCAGATTAGAAAATGTTGGCTCTGGTTAAATTTGCATATATTTATACTAATAAAATATGATCAATTTGCTTATATCTCCACTATCTCTTCCTCTGTTACATAAATTTTAAAAAAATCTAGTTTTGGCAAAAGCATATATTCCTCTTGGCCTTAAGAGTTCATAAAACATATCTGGTAATTTTTTCTCCAACTCATAATCACCTTTATTCTTAGAAAGGCACCTTACTTTCAGTCTGTCTGGCTTAAGTTTCCAGCCCTTGGTGCTCCTGCTAGATGGAGGACTCCTTTTTAACTTGGTATTTCCCTGCTGTGAATCTCTCCTGTGGATAACTAACGTCTTCCCATCTTCCTCCTGATAAAATCAACATGGAATTATTTATTTTTTAGTTTGATTTTTGTTTATTGCAAGGAATTCTTGTTTGAATAACTTTGTGGTTCTTTCCTTTACCATTCCTGGTTTCTGTTGACTGCCCAGTTTTCATCAGCTGCCAAACTCATGTCATTCAGAGATTGTATTTAGGGATATGTTTACAAGGCCATTGGTGAAGTTATTAAAGAACATGAAGCCTTGTACAGAACTCAAAGGAACATTGGGAACATCCATTCAACTACAAATTCCAGCTGATGCCTATTTTTTTTGAGATCTGTCAGTTTTTAATCCATTTGATATGTTTTATTGCTATTATAAAATACTAGAATCATAATAGTACGTAAATTCCTGTGGATATGAATTTAACCCCTCCTTTCTCCTTTCTTTCTCCTTTCTCCTTTCTCCTTTCTCCTTTCTCCTTTCTCCTTTCTCCTTTCTCCTTTCTCCTTTCTCCTTTCTCCTTTCTTGTTCCTTCTGTACTACTATACTAGCAGAGTGCCTTCCATGTAGAGTAACTATCAGTAAAGGAGTCCATTGAAGAGACTTGATAGACTTGACCTGGCACTTTCTGTACCTCAGGATTTTACAGCAAATTCTTTATTTGGCTTTTGAGGACCTTTTTTTACTGACTGAATAACTACTTAACTAAGCGGATATAAGTAAATAATTTGATGGTGTAAAAGCTTAACTGCAAATATCCATTGTGAGTTACCTTCCAGTCTTCACTTTGATTCGTGCTGAATATTATAGTATATATCCAGAAAGCAGAAAGAGAAAAGCCATTAATGACAAACACACAAAGACAGTATTACATTTGAAATTGTGACTCTGAAATTCAAAGCATGATGATTTTAGTGTCTCCTGCTAAAAGCTGATCCATTGTAACTGCTAAAACAAGCATATGCACTATTGAAATCAGGAATCTGTGTTGTTGGTATTCTTCAAGTTGCATAATTGAATGAGACGTGCGCAACCAATTTAGCTATAATGCAATGACAGAGAAATTAGCTTCTACAAGCTCTGACTATTGAGTATGCTTAATGTACCTGGGGCCCCAAAATATATGTATTTATTACCAAACCCTGTGGATAAACAGAAGTAAATCGCCCTGAGAAAACCTGCTGCTAACAATATTCTGTGGTTGGCATTCAAGTTAAATTGTTTTCAATGCAACTACTGTGGAGCATTTGTACCTAAGAACTGAAAGGCATTAAATATGAGACTAAGTAATGTCCTATAGCTAATATACATTAATACTAACAGCATGTGTAACATAAACATGCCTAACTAATTAGTATAACAGTGCAAAAGGGGCTGAGAGGAGTTAGATGCTCACAAGGCAAAGGTCTGTGTATCTCCATGACCTTGCCATGGACATTACAGGTTTTCTGACCTCCAGATTCTGCAGAGGTAAGGAATCATTATGGTGTGTCTGAGTACAAGACCTGTTCATTTGCATCAGATTTGATTGTTGTGGTTTGATTTTTTTTCAACACGTGTCTCTGGCACCTCCTCTCTAGCTAATCATCTGAAGAAGGCACTTGACTTCATCAAAAATGCCAGGGTAAATTAGGACAAAGTCTACAGAAAATTGTTGTTTAGCTTAGAAGGAATTTCAGTTGTGGACAAAAATCTTCATTCTGCCTAAAAAGAAATTATTTTTTGACTGCAGTAACCTTAAAAGTGACCATTAGACAAATCAAATTACTCCTGAATTCTAGAGTGAATTAATGGTCTTCAGCTTTAAAAATACACAGAGATACTATTGCAATAACCTGGAGTATTTGACTGCACATCAGAGGACGACTCCTGATCACAGTTATGAAAGGGGATTCCTCAAACAGAAACATCTCCATCTCCCTCAAGCAGTAATTAAAAAACTCCAGCAAACCAAACAAGCTGTTGGCTGAATTCAGTGTTCACATACATGTGCAATTTCCTTTTTGCAATCAATGAGTAACTTCTGCATACAGCCCAGGGCAAAGTTTGGCTCATCATAGTAACACTTTAACATTAATTTAGGATGATTAATGATCAAGTCAGTAGCTGTGTAGTATTTGTGACTTCTATCCTAACACTGCTTAACTTTATATTATTTTTTAATTTACAGCTGCCATGGAAAATGACCAGAAATCTACTATCTGAGAAAACCCATCCATCATCTTCAGGCAATCTTCCAATCTGTTAACTTTAGCTGCTACTAATAAGTGTCTCAGTCCAGGAAAAGCAATTATTACGATGTTTCACAGAACAGCTTCCAGATAACATATGATGTAAACTGCTCATGGGCAACATTTCTTCTAAGGAAATGAGCTTTTTTTTTTTTTTTTTTTTCTTCAGTAAGCAACTTTACCAATGCAAGTGTGATAAAAACAGAGGTAAAGAGAAGAGCTGTTGGAAATGGGATTTGACCATAGCTACTGCACCCATTTACGCTTCCCAAAGACTTGAATCACAATGCTTTTAAAGCCCTTGTTATGGGTTTGATCAATGTGCAGACTGTCAGTAAGGTTGAGAGATCTTACATGTGGCTGAGATATGGTCCCTAATGTGTTACATCACATGGAGCCAAACCAGGCAACCTGGTTTGACTGCAGGTTCACACCCAGAGAGCGATATCTCATCTACCATCTAACATATGGAACCAGCAATGCTAAACAAGCCAAGCTGTGTCTGTTGGCATCTCTGTTTTGATTCCTGCTATTTCAAGGCCCTTAATGAACATGCAGCACCACAGTGGGCTGCTGCCTGCAGTCAGTACCCTGCTCAGTGTGGTCACATGTGACAGTCCTTGCATTTCTCTCTGTCCTGTCTCCAAGCACACAGGAAGGCTGCTGTGGTGGCGGAGGTGCCACTGGGAGGCATTGCTGTGAGGGTGGTGAAGAGATGGAGGCCTGTCCAAGATAATCATGGACCATTATTAAGCGGCTTAGATGGATTCCTGATGGAGGATGAACCCACCTGTGTGGTAGCACATTTATTATCACACATCTGAGCTCTTAGTGCAGAAAGCTTCCTATTAGAAAATGGGAAACCAAAGCAGGAGAGTGTCTAAAGAGCAGCATATGGTTTATCTGTGACTACCTTCACTGTAGCCTGATTTCTGTAATGAGAAATGTCTCTCAAGGGATTGAGGAGGAAAATTTTGACAACTCCCCTATGACAAAAAGCATACATTGATAAAGTTTACTTTCAGATCTTAGAGCTAATACATTTAGGATCAGTCAGATAATATGGTGGCATCTCACCAAGCCTCTCTGATTAGTTTTGAGGGCTGGTTAATACCACACATCTTTTTAGAAAGTTCCTAATGGCTAATGCTTGGTGGTTCTTCACATGTCCTTGTAAGCAGATGTTACCTTGTGACTAATTTTATGTCTGTCCTTGCTTGACTCCTTGATCTTGAAGGCTGACAGCATTTAGTATGATTTCAAACACCCCTCTACCTCATCAGACTGAATGACTTGTCTTTTCAATTCCACATCTCTGGTGTATTGTGGATTTCTTGGTTTGTTTAGATTTCTGGTTGTAGACTTGCTTTCTGATCCCTGAAGAATTAGATACTAAGAGGAAAGCATGATCTTGAGTCCTTCCAAAAATTTCAGATTAGTGTGCTAGATCTTTCTGTGTAATATGTAATCCAAAAACTAGATACCCTTTACTTGCTGGCAAAGGTTTGGTCTTGAATACCATCATTAAACTGCTTGCCTTTAATTGTCAAAGATGGATAGCTACCAGCAAACAATTTGATTTTGATGTCTAACAAGAGGTTAAGATACATCGCTGAAAGGTCAGCAGTTGGTATTTGGGAGTTCTTGGCCCCTTGGACACCCTGCCAATAAGTGCCTGGAAAGGCTGATTTTGCAAGTTCACCAGGGTTTGGTTATAGGAAAGTCTACATTCTTCTTGCATTTCTTAGGTGGTTTAATGTATTCACCAATTTAGTTAAGATTCCTTTGTTCTCCTAGGCAATAGTTCTACTGTAGTGAGATGGAAAGTGTTAATATTACTTTCCCTAGGATAGGACATATTGAGAACTTCTCCTTTGTAATTTTTTTATTTTAATATATTTCTTATTTTTTCATTTGAACAGTTTTTGGGCATCGATGTAACATATTAAACTATGATCATGAAATTGTGAGCAGGAACAACTTAATGGTACCTGCTTGATTCCTGACAGCATTATGCTGTCTGTAATGATGAGAAAGGTAAAAATAAAAATGACATTTCCAATTTGGCAGATGCCCTGTAGCATTAAGAGGGAGTCCATCGATTTCAAGGATAGAAATTCTTATACGCCTAGTGAACTGAAAAAAGTGCTACTTCTTTCTGTATATTATAGGAGGAGATTCTTTAAAAAAAAGTAAATTAAGATATCAAATTTAAACTCATTCTTTGCTGTTAGTTTGAAACCAGAAATTGTCACTTCTTTCCCAGAGCCATCCATTTTCATAGAGAGTGACTCTGGCCTTTCTGGTATTATTCATTATGTTATTTCTCAGCAAAGTGCTCAGCCTCTAAAATACAAACCATTAATGAACATATTTTTTTCTTCCAGATATTCATTTTATTGTATAAGACAGTCTTATTCCCTAAATCGTTTAGGCCTATCACTCAGTTTATATGCACAACAGGTCCTTGACAGTTCTGTATTTCTTCCTAAAGCAGAAAGTCAAAAGGAAATAAAATGAATTCTTATGCCTAAGTATTTGAAAATTACTGTGGTCTAGATGTCACTAAAGCACAAATGTCATAGTACATATTCAAAAGAAATCACCAGATGCAGAATACAACATTCCAGACACACCAGATTGTATTCCAATTCATACAAGCCTTTTGTCTGAGTAATTTACTCTCCTGAGAGTTAAGGGAAATTGGGTGACAATTTTTCAGTTTTGTATTTTGCAACTTATTGAGGTCCCCAAATTCATATTTCCTTACACTCTTCTTTTATACTGACTGGGTTTGTCAGAAAACATGTGTGAATGAAAATAGATCTGAAATTTGCGTTGCTTTTGGGGCTTGGTTCAAACAGGATTAGCAGCCATAGAAGCATCTCACCAGAGGTTTCCATGACTTCTGGTGAGGTCGTTAATGACCTTTCAAACATTTTGGTCTTCTGCCTTTCATATGAAGAGGAATAATGATCCTGCATTTGAAAAACATTTGATATTGCCAGGGACGTAGACATTAATCACTGTTATACCTCTTTACAAGGGTAAGAAATAAAATACTGTTTAACAGAAAGACCATGCTTCATTATATTTACAACAATGGAAACTGGAATATAACATTTTTATTTAAAAATCAAGTCACAGATTAAGTTTTGATTGCAGTATTTTGTACTGAAAATAAGAATAAGAAAGCAATTAAGTATTCATAGTCATGCTCTCACACAAACACCTTCCATGGTGAGCCTGTTTATGCAACTGAGTATGCCATACAATTGCTTTTATTACCTTCTTATAAAACAGCCTGTATAAACCACTTTTTTTTGATTGTTTCTTTGTGTATTGTTGAGCGTGTTTGCATTCTAAAGGGCTTTGCCTCATTAAACAATTACCATAAACTTGCTGTAGTTTGTTTTTTTTTTTTTCCCTTCTCCCTCAGAGCACTAGAAATATCCATAAAGAGCTCTTGCCCAGCTGGGATGTTCTATGTCTCCCAAGGCTAGCAGTGGGAAGCTTCATTCTGAGGACAAAAAAAATCTGCAGAGATTTTCTTTAGCTGGAGCATCAAAACAACAGTGAGCCTGGGCAGGAAGGGGGTGAATGGGATTGAGCGCTGCCAGCTCTAGCAGGGGTCTGGACCTCTCTTTTTGACACAAGCACAAGAAGAGTGGAGACTTTCAAATACCAGTTTTCCATGTGAGGAGAGGAAATAAAGGAAAGGTGGGTTTGTTGTAGGGTAAAGTTTTGATTGATTCTCTTATGGGTTTTTGGTTTTCAAGGGGGCAGGGGCATTTTCACCTGCCCATGATAGTTCTACCCTCTGCATGCAGTTAATCAGATGGGAAGGGACCTCCAGTTTCTCCCTTAACACCTCAGGTACAACTGCTCAGCTGGTGAGATGTAAGATGTGTATAACTCCTGTCAAGGATTTCAGCAGTTTGTTTCCTACCAGTGTTGAGGGATGAAGCAAGAGAACTCTCTAGGGTTGCACCTGGGCAAGCATAAACACCAGCTGACCGAAAACATGGTGAAACAAAGTCAGACCTTATCCTATGGAAAGGCTGATGAAATAGTCTAAAAATAATTTTCCTTGAATAAGCTTAACAAAAATTTCTTAGAAAAATGAAGACTCACAGGTAGAGGAACCAGCTGAAGATAAAAGTGATAGGGAACACAGATGGCTGGAAGGTCTTTGAAATACAATCCTCAAATCAGAAAACACTGATTCGTCAAAGACAGAACTTTCAAAGGGAAGGTGGTTATAAGTTCAATGAGTTTCTGGTCCAAGTAAGAGACTTTCATTTGCTGTCTCAGGGCAGCCAGAACTCTCTGGATCAGATATTCAGATTCAAAACAGCAGACCACATGTAGGACTATAATCTCTTTAAGATGACCGAGGGACATGGAAGTCAGCACCCCACAGTCTCGGTGGGTTCTGGGCTGAATTCTGCTTCAAAATGAGAGCTTCTCCTGTTGGAGATGCTCCAATTTGCATAGGTGCCAAGGCTTTCATTAGGCAAGAGTGAAAAAGCCTGAGTTGGCAGTCCAGGAATTACATTACCATGCTGAGAAGAGCAGATGGAAGTCCAGGTCTCTTCTCAGGCTGACATGTCATTGCTTGTGTATAGTGAAACTATAATGGAAATGAGCAAAAGCATCCCGCCCTTTTCCAGCACACTGAGATCATCCTGGACTACCACAGATTTTTTTTTTTTTCTGTATTTTATTTTCTTTATAGAAATATTTTTTACCCAGTTCTTCAATGGCTCCAGTGATAGTCTTACTCTCTGGCTATTGACTGCTCAGAGCAGGCCTATTTGAAAGGAGTCAGTAGCATCCTGAAGTAGAAAGCAGTGAGACCACTTGAAATTGTGAGATCTTTCACTCTGCAGGGAAACCATTTTTCCTACCTAGCTCTAATCAGGGACAGTTCAATGAAAAATAAAAAAAGATTTTAAGGCCAGGAAAGTATATAGCACTCTAGCACTCAATAAAGGTGCCCTTTTTTCCAGGAATACACAGAAGTAACTAGCATGAGTCTCTTGATAGCTACAGAAATCCTAAATAGAGGTGCAGGGAGAAGAATTAGGCAGGCCTGCAGTGTGCTCAGGGACTGCCCCAGGGGAGGAAAGCCATGATAATTACTGCTGTCAAACAACATGCCATACCCACCGAGGTTCTTCCTTTCAGATTGCAGACTGAGGCAGCTGGAGATGTTAGGGCTTATTTCTCACCATTCCATAGTCTCTTCAGTCCTTCACTTCTATGTAAAGGAGTTCTAAAGGCTCAGTGGTGAACACTGTGGTGCTGTGGTGAAATACATGAGAGACAGGGTCACATCAAATGATGGGCCTTGTTAGGAAGCCAGTAGAGAACTGTCTGTGTATAAATGTAAGAAAAATAATTTAATCCTGCCCTACTGTTTCACACAAACTCCCATTTAACTGGAATATTACCATACCACATGGTCTTGGATCACTACAAACAGTAATCTAGCTCTGCTTGCCTATTCCAGTGGTGATTGCAAAGGGTTAGTCCAGAAATCTATAATCTCCTTTCCTGGTGAGTAGTTGCTGGTGCTGTTGGCTGTAATTCCTGTGAGGTGCTGAACACCTGCCTTTCAACATCTGACTCCAAATCTCTATTCTTCAACTAAACCCAAACCATAAACCCATGAATAGTTCTTTTTTTCATGATCATGTAACTTCTTACACAACAGAATTCCCTCCAAGTGCCCACACCAGTTCTGAGTGTTCCTTAGCATTTTTCTTTATTGCAGTTATCTTACTCCAATGCAAATTGTTCAAAATATCTGCATTGTTATCAGAGCTGCTATGATATACATGGGAGCAACAATAAGTGTATCCTGCAGCTTTAAAAGTACTCATGACAACCTCACCTCTTCTTATCTTGACACCATCACACTGCTTCACTACATCTAACTCTTAAGAAGTGGCTTGTATTTATTTGTTGGTTGTCTGAATGATTTTAGAAGCTGCCAGTGACTTTCCTAATTCAGTAATGCTGCTACTACAGCATTAATCATTCATCATATCCTGAAAGCAAAAGCGGAGTGATTTAAGAACAAAAGGATTTAAAGAAAAATAAACACATGACCCACTGCGGCTGCTTTGGGGAAAGTAGCAATATATGCATGGCAAGGGCAGTAATGAATAGCATCTGCTTTATCTGTGGAAGAGCAAACAGTGTAGACATTGATCATTTCTCAAAAAGAGTGGCTTTGACCAAAAACATGGAGGAAAGCCATCCAGAAGCTATTTTGTGCAAATGAAGTGCAGATTTGTGTATATGAGTCGATACACCATTTGCTGTTTCCTTTCATTAAAACCACAACATTAGCACTGGAAAATTATTATAATGGTTACAGTCAAAGCCACTGTAATGCTCATTTCTCAGGGAACTCAGCGAGTGAAGGGGAGGAAAAAAATCCTTCCGATCTCAAAGAAGTGTGCTTTAATGTAATGAAGCTCTAGTGGAAGTGGCTTAGGTATCTTGTCTTTTCATGCTCTTACCAGCTTATTGTGCAACTAATTCATTGCATCCTCAGGGCCACGCAATGGCACAATGGGCTTTCTCAAAGCACCCTATCACCACCTTGGTTTCCTCATTGTATTGCAGCCAAATCCTGCTCCTTTCAGGACAATCTACAGTGGGCCAAAGTAATTCATGCTGTGCCTTGTCTGGCTTTCTCTTGAGGGTTGTTTTAGCCCCATGGCTCCTTAGAGGCAGAGTTCTGCAGCCCTCCCAGCAGCCACACTGGCCTGGAGTCTGACCAGAGCTTCACACTAACCGTGTTCCATGCCCCTATCCATAGACAAGCAGAAGAAGGCATTGGAGGTGTGCAAACTAATACCTGAGACAATGTCTTTGCTTGACATTCTGACGTATTCTTAAATTAAGGGCTTCTGCTCAGGCACAAGCATTTGCAATGTGCATGATTCGATGTCTGTGAGGGGATTGCTCTGGTGAGATGCTCACAGGAAGAAGGATGTAGGGTAGTAGCCCATGTACCCCATGACAGTGATATCCAGCCTTAGTGCAGTGAAGGGGATCTTTTTTTTCCCCTATTCAGTGTTGACTTCTTGCTACTATGAGGCAAATCCTTCCAAGATTGCACAAGTTTTCTGTGTTGGGCCAGAACTTTTCTCTCAACAAAACTAGGAGCAAAACCTCCACTTGCCTTCATAGCAATGGACCTGGAGCCCAGGCTCCACTGTGCCTACAGCTGTCCAGTGAAATCCTCCTCAAATTGCCTTTACAAGCCATTCTTTTCCCTGGAAGTGCTCAGAACCAGATCCTGCTTGCCTCTTAAAAACCAAGCAAAACCCCCTAACCAAGCCAACACAATCCTTGTTATCTGGAGCAGCAACTGCAGTACAATATCCCCTCATAACAGGGGACTTTTCACAAACCTTTCATGATACTCTCAAAGCTGCAGTGTCAGAAGGCTATTAGCCAGTTTGTTACTTAAGTTATCCACCTCTTCCCTCATAAGGTGACTATAAAGGCAAAAGGGCAAGTGAAATTTCTTGGCATCACTTTCAGACCTAAATTGGGTGAATGGCTGGTCCCATGAGCTGAATCCCTTCTTGCCTCCTGTAAATGTGCAGCCCTGTGCCTGAGCATAGCTGGGGTTTGGCACACTTACGCTCCACCTCTGCATTGCTGGGAGAGGCCACTGAAAATATACAATCCCCAGACGGGAGCGATTTAGTGAAATTAAAAACAGACAGGGGGCATTGAAACAAGGAGGTGTCAAATGTTCCCCCTGCCCCACCAAGATTTTGATGTGGCTGCTATGTATACCTGTCTGTCTCCTCTTCACCGCTGTCTAAGTTTGAAAGTTAAAATGCACAGAAGGAGTGGAATTAGAGCAAAGTAACACACCCTCTCACAGACATACACATGCGCTTTTAATTGTGTGTTATTACCAGGTAATTTCAGCTTGTCCAGAGGCAGGAAGAAAACAGCCTGTAGTGGGGCTTGGGCCTCCAGAGGTATTGTAAAACATAACATCCAAAGGCCTTCCTTGACTCCATTGCTTCCTCCAGCCCACAAAGAATGTATTAATTCACATTGTTTGATTTTTCCAGATGACGCTGCTTTCCCACTGTAGTCCTTCTACTATTATTTTTTGTTTTTTAGTTAAAAAATGTACTTTAATGCATGAGTGAATGATAATGGTGCTGCCTTTGGCAAAGAACAAGCAAGAGGAAAATTAAGAAGTCAAGATAGCTTTTTATAGTCCCAAGTAGCTGCATATCTCAAACAGAATAAGAATGCTTTATTTGAATATATCACAAACTTGGAGGCTTCAAGAGAATCACAGCATTGCTTGGGCTCACAGGAATTGAAGTGGGAGCTAAGAAAGATTTTTATGATATAAGGTTTTCAAATGTTATTCATTCTTCATGTCCTCTTTTGTAGTAGTAGTAATGGTACAGAATGTGAAAAAAAGGTGTCACTGAAGCAAGGCAATAAATTAAAAGCAAATGACTACCATAGAGTATAAATCTACAACTGCCAAGTAGATTTGCATTTCCTTATTACTGGTGGGAATAGGAAAAATTCTAGGAGATATAAGACATAATATTTGAAGCATTAAGATTGTGCTTAGACTAGCAATATTTAAAAACACAGGGATAATTTGGGATTTGTAAGCCAGTGGGAATCTTATCTACACCCATTAAATTCATCAAATGGCAAGTAAAAATAAAATAGTAACAAAGATTAAGTGAGCAGGAATATGTGGATTTGGTGCAGATTTTGCCAAATCTCACTTTGCCTCCCTAATGTGAATCTTCGCTATTGTCTACAGAAGGGTGGACAGAGGTGAACCAGAAATCCATTTCTTTAGACTTCCATTAACCTCTAAAAAATACACACATTATTCTAAGGAAAAAAAAAAAAAAACAACAAACCAACAAAAACCCCACAGCATCATGCAAGTTAAGCTGAATATTTCTATCAATCAAAACCATCTGGAATATAGGAAGTAAAGTACTCTTTATAGCTAGTGAATAAAAATTACTTACATAAAGATTAAATGGCCACCTTTTGCCCAAATAAGAGGTTTAGCATTGAGATGCTCCATTTATTAGGATCAATGTCATTACTTACTGTACTGTTATTACTATATTGTTATTACTACTGCATTTACTATACAGCTGGGCAATGTGATGAAAAATATTAGGACATAACTTAGTTTTTTTTTTTTTTGGCCGTGTGAAAAGAGCATTTTGAAGAGGTTCATGTAGTTGCAAATGTATCAGTAATTTAACAAATTGAATAAACAGCAGTAAAATGGCAGCTAAAATTCAGTGTTGATAAAATATTTATATAGCCAAAAAGGAAAGAAACACCCACCTTTTTTTAAAGACTTCTCAAGCACTGATTTAGAGGGGACTCCTAGTTAGCAATTCATTGAGATACTCTTTTAATATGGTGCTGTAGGTTAAAACCTTTGATGAGATTTAATGGTATGGATAAGGAACAGAGCAGCAGAATGCTCTTTCATAAATCACTACCACCAGTTCCTCCAGCACTGCATAGGTGGGACTGGCCGTTCTCTCTGCAGAGAGAGAGTGCATTTGGAAATGAACTCAGAAATTACTCTGATTCATTGGTAGAGAAATTGGAAAGCTGGGATTTGTTTCTCTTTGAAATGGAGAGAAAAATAAAGGGACATGATAAAAGTAGAGAAAATAATCAGTGTTCCCTGTAACACATAGCAAAAAGTGGACACTTGATAGACAGAAAAGGCAGGTAAGTCCAGACCACTAGCAGGCAAGTTTCCTGCTTCCTGAGGGCTCACATGGACTCTGGCTTTGCCAGAGGATAGAGAATTCAACAACATGAACAAAGTCTGAAGTCTTCAACAAAGTCTGAAGAAATGCTGAGCTTCTTTTTGGGCAATGATGCTATCTTCAGTTACAATAATTAATGCCAAGAAAAATAACATTAGAGAAAATATAGGAACTTGTAGTTGAAGCCTGTGCTCATTGTTTTAGGGATTATTTTGCAATCTTCATTGGACTGTTGTTGGGGCAGGTAATACATTGTGTTATTCTGAGCTCTATCAGATAGGGGATAGTGAGCACATGCCCCAGGTTGGTCTAGAAAAGCAATTTTCATATTATTGTCCTGTCTAAACTATAAATATGCATTTTTGTCAGGCCATCTGATAGCAATTATCAGTTTTTACAGCAATGTCTTTTCTGCTCTACTTTGTAGTTCATTTTTATAAAGAAGTAAATAAATAGGGTTTTCCAGATGGAATTTTGGGCATGATTTCTCTCTGATGAGCTGCTGACAAATACATATGCATATTTTTAATTACTATCCTCATTTTAAAATCAGACTGATTCGTTAAATGATGGAAAATGGCTCAGGAAAGACAGTGCTCTAAGCCCGCTGCTTCTGGAAAATGGTTCAGGAATATCAGACAGTGCTTTAAGCCCTCTGCTTCTGTTCCCTAACTTTTTACAACACACAGGATCTGGGATCCAGACAGATAGGACACTTGGTATCTTTTCTTCAAATTCTCTGTATTTAAAATACTACTCCAGTGGTTTCTGACAACTGCTTAGGGCAATTTTGCTTAGCCTAGCGGAATGTCCTGGAAACTACTGGCAATGATTTAGCTCCCAAAATTGGAACACATTTAGCAGAGACAGAAAGCCTATGAACAAATAATGGACAAATGCCAGAGTAAATAAATGTGGTTCATGAGCTGTGGTCAGAAATGTCTCTCTTTCAGTATGCAGTGCAAATCTTTTGCCAACATTTACCATAAAGTTATTACACAAAGCAGTTTTTCCTCTCAGTAAGACAAACTCAATGAAAGACTGCTTCTAGTCTAGCAGCCTACCATTAGGCTGCGATAGCCTGTCATGCCACGAGGAAACCTGTGTGCAGTTGCTTTGCTTCAAGCTGTGCTTTTGATTTTGTTCCTCAGGCTTCTGTACAAAAAGAGAGAGGCAGCAGGAGAGAGCCTCCCCAGAGTTCACCACTCCTTTAGGAGACCATGGAGAACCACAGGGCAAATTTTAGGCATCTTGTCTCCCAAGCCCATCTCTTGGCCTGGCTGCACAAGTCCTCTGAAAGCACTTTCTTACACTGTCATTATGGAGAGAGGCATTGCAGGCATCACCACCACCCAGCAGCATCACCTTCCTTTTCAAATGCCCCATCAATAGCTCCAAGAGAGGAAAGGGCAGGCATAAATCAATGACAAGCTACTGCTAATGCTTCTTCCTGAAACTCCTTCACCATGTGTTGTAGGATGATTTCAGGTATTTATGTTATCAATAAGTGATGGTTACTGGACGTGGGTCTAAGTGGTCAGAACTTCTGCTCTCTATGTGTTTGGAGGAACTGACTGATGTCATCTTCCAAATTCTGCAGAAGAAACCAAGAATTTACAGAGCCTCTCTGTAGCCATAGGAACCCTGACTCCAAAGCTAAACAGCTAGACATGGCTGGGTTTGGCTGCACTCCCACCAAAAAGGCCCTTCCCAGCTACCAACCTCCCATGCAAGAACAGAAGAAAAAAGTTTGGTGGAAGGGCTTGCCTCACACTCAGGCAGTTTGAGGTTGACCTAACACCAGGGTGAAATAGATGAGGGAACCAAAATGATATTGCTCTGCTCTGCATAGTTTTCCTTGTACTGATCACTGAAAATGCAGAAACAGAGACTAAATTAATTTTGTGTGTTGCCTATGGATGTTAAGCCTCAGTTGAGTGTATCAGCCCAGGCATAATTCCATATGAAACGATTTTCAGCTCCATCCCTTGGTGTGTGAATGAGAAAGCATCTGGCTGAAGAAGACTAATTTGAATTTTTGTTTAAAATCTTGCCCCACCTCTCCTTTCACACATGAAGATGTGAAACCATGCACTGTGCCCCAATATTCAGAGAAGCATGTTGAGTCAGACAAGAACAGAAATCCCAACTGAAATAGTTAAATAGGAATCCTAACTGAAAGAGTTAATGGGAATCTTGTCATTTACAACTGTATGAAATCCTTAATAAATGCTGTTCTAGCAGTTTTCTGGATTTTCATCACTGACAGGATCCGGGCAAACAACGCTAAATTACTTTGATAATGGCAGATAGAGGCTGAACTGAACTTACAGGGAAAAAACTGTCCTGCTTTGAAAATGTCGAATATTTCTGGATATGAAAATGTCTAAACCCACCCAAGCATTCTCTAACAGGGACTGAATAAATATGCTCTACTCTAACCCCATTCCTTTAATGAACGTGCATCATTCTGTGCTGTGCCCGGCAGATGCAATAATAGCAATGTCTGGTGAGCTTCTGCAAGAAGCCCTGCAATGAAAGCACCTTCCCCTCCCGCCAAGTTAAAAGAGAACAGGCTGACATGTATTGGAAATGCACGGCCAATATAATGATAGCAAATTGCTTTGAAAAGAAAAAGGTTCCACGGCGCACGTGTCATTTCAATCTCCAGCTCGGAGGCAGTGCTTCAGCTCCATCCTTTGTGTCTCCCTCCAGATCTACGCCCCTCCCTCACCCCTGCCTTTGGGGAGAGCACTCCCGCACTGTAGATCAAAAGCAGCATCTTTAGTACAAAGAGGGAGAGAGCTCACGAGTCTGTACTTCACCCCTATCCCCCCAGAAAGTGGCAGCTTTGTTACCCTCTTCATCACTCTTTTAAGAGCATATTGGAAAAATTCTTTCCTTTTGGTCCTTCCTGATGAATTCCTCTGACTGGGACATTCCTGCTAGTGCCTGTTTCCCTGTTCAGCCCTGTCCAGGCTGTGCCATGAGGCTTTTGTCACAACAATGGTTCTTCTGAGATGGTGACAGAACATCATCTAACACCCAGGAAAATGGGGCTTAGCCATTATTTCTAGAATATATTTAAGCCCTTTGGGAGGTTGCTATTGAAAAGGCCAGGGATGCTATTGGTTTTTTTTAATTCTGATGTCTAACAAAATAAAAAAGTTGTCTGCTAGCCTGAGGAGGAGCTTAAGTTTTAATACATCCAGTGGGCTGCAACTGTGGGTCCAGAGCTATCAGGAATGAAGGAGAGATCATATTATCCCCTCATTTATCCCTTTGGACACATTTCTCATCCCCCCTCTACTTCCTTGACCCTTGGGGGGTGTTTATGCAATTCCAAATGCATTTTACAAAGAGCTGGTTTTATTTTTGCTCAAAACTTTTCAGCTTTTTCAGCTCTGTGAAAAAAATCCCAATTGCGAAATGGTGTAAATCACACTCATCCACCTTTCTGATGTGCAATGCAGTCAGAGTATCTGGACATTGTCAGGGCATTGTAGCTCATATCCCAGGGTGACTTTGTTATAAGAAAGGAGTTTAATTTTTTCCTCTTTTGTAACCTTGTGAAATTTCCACATTAAAAAGCAATCACATCTTTCAAACCAGCAATGATTGTGTTTGGCATCATGGCTGCAAACCCCCAGTGTGCAGGGCTGAGCTTGTTTTCACTAAAATGAAATCAGCTTTCAAAATAAACGATCTGCAGCAACATTATATTCCCCAAATCGTATAATCCTATTAACAGAGTAGGATTTTTTTCCTTTTTTTCTTCTTTTTTTTTTTTCTTTTTTTGTTCCCATTGCTACCAGACTGACAAGATTGGCCCAGTTTCAAGGGGTACAAACAGACAGTCAGCTGAGGATGTAGCCAAGACATGCACTGCAAGCCGAGGGCCAGCTCTGCCAGGGCCTGTGGTTAGAAGCTCTTAACGACTATTGTAAGCCCTTAAATATAATCATCTGTATTTCACCTCCACCTAACGTAGTTCATGTGTAGCATGTTTATCTGCTTGCACAGCCTTTCAAGAGACTCAACAAACAGCCCTGTTTGCAGAAGCGAGAGGGGAATGGGTTGCCTTGGCTGTCCCTGTGAATGAGGCTTCTATCAAAAATGACACAGCGGTGCCAATGTGGTGAAGGGAAATGTCTCCAAATTAGCCTGGGCAAAAATCTCTTTGCCAGAAGTGGAAATTACGTGGTAATATCAAAAGGCAACTTTACTTATATATAATTCCAGGTTTCTCTGCAAGTATTTTTTTTGGAAGAAAGTCAGGACACAGTCTTATGCTGCTTTTGCTGGTCCTGCCTCCCGTGCCCTTCCCGTGGAGGGACTGGGGCCCCCTCCTCTCACAGGCACAGTGCACCTTGGAGTCACTCTTGGAGACAGGGTTGTCTTAAACCCTGACTGAAAAGGTGCAATAATTGGCCCAGGAGGTAGAAATCCTCGTGATCATGGCAGAAGTTTTATATTCATTTTGGGATCAGGAGGGAACACACAGAAAGTCCTGAGACCGTACCCATGGGAGGGTCCCCATCGTCCTGCAATTCTTCTGTGACAATGTTTATTTGGGGGTTGCACTTGTTGGAAAACTGGGTCCCCCCTGCACAACCCATGTTTCTGAGGGGTCACAGCTCCCAAGGGCATGGTGGGTCAGCAGCTACTGTAGCCTGCCAAGTACTAGGGTGCAGAATTTGTAATGAAAAGGTGTCAGGCTGCGCCAGCTGCTCTTGGGGCACCCAGCATAGCCTAGAGAGAAACCTGGCATGCACAGGATCACCAAAGCTCAGACACCCCTGGCCCTCCCAGACAGCTTTTACTGCAATGAAATGTTGAGTGGAGAATGTAAACATTGCTTTTATTTTGTAACCTTTTCTTTTTATTAGTTCATCAGGACAACAGTTGTTTCCGTAGGCTGTGGATCTGAAGCTGACAGGGCCCTGCAGCTGCAGGAACGTGGATTTGGGCACAGTAGCCTCTGTCAGAAGCTGCAGTTGCGATAGCATCTGCCACCTCCCTCAGAGCTGCTGCTCCCTCCCTTGTTTACTAAGTGGCTTTGCAATAGCTTTATGTGAAATTCAAAACCATAAAGTAAAAACATTAGATTATGAAGTAAACGCAGTTTACTCTGTTAAAACAGAGTAACAGTTCTGTTAAAACATAAGCACCTGTTTCTCCTCTCCTCACCTCTTCACTAACACTGCCAGCTGAAACGTATTTTTGACAAACTCTGTGATTAATAAATCACATCAGGTCAGATCTGCTGCCACTGAAAGCCAGGAGAGATGTGCTGCTGATGATGTTGGGAACCCCTCAATCAGTATTTCAGTCCCACTTTTGTAAAAAAGCAGTGCTGAGATCCCCAGGGTAATAAGCTCGGTTTAAAAATCAGGAGATTTTTAGGACTTGGAAACAGGGACTTTATTTTACCTGAGTTTTGATTTTTAAGCCTCTAGAAGATTACATGGCTGAGCTTTGCTGTGTAACCAAGAGGATTTGAGGCTTCAAAAAGTAAACAAAGGAAAGATGATATTCTGCCAGATGGCTTCTGCCAGGAGCTGGGGTTTCTGCAGGGCAAAATATTCCAAGATCTGTGACAAAATCTCATGAGCTACAGCAGTCCAGAACTACAGCATAAGAAGACCCAGAGACCAGTCAAAACATTCACATGTAGCTGCAACAGTAAAATTGCTGTTTAAGCAGGTAATTTCAGGGCCAGACTCAAAAATTATTACAGTCTCTTCCACTGTTCTGGTTTTAATAACTTCCCATTCCATGCAAATTGCTATTGGGATATTGTTAGCCTTCTGATAACAAATGAACCTACCTGCTGAAGACACAGCCAAACTGCATCTGCTCACTGTATTCATTAAATGCTCCTCAGCTGTAGAATCAGATACTGAAATTAATTACATGAATAAGGTACAGATTTGCCTACAGTTTCTCCAGTGCACTCTGCTTAGGCATGACTTCTTTTTTTAATGGAATCTTTTATTAAAATATAAAGTCAGATTTGACAAGCATTCATAGGCATCTGAACAAATCTGCTGTGGACTTGTCTGCATTCCACTTACAGGCACTCTGGTAAAATCAGAGTAGATTTGTTTGGAAATTACATCTAGATAGTGTCTGTTGCATAGTTTCTTTTGTTTTTACAAAGGAAATTATTCCAAAGGCTGTCTAGTTTTATGTACTGAAAGAGTTCTTAATTTCAGTAGTATCATTACAAATACCTAACACTGTGTATAAAATAGAGCAGATCCCTCCTCCATCATTGCCCTCATTTTCGGGGGATTCAGACCACCTGAAATCTGAATCTGCTAGACATTTCCTCGCTTCCCTGACTCCCATAGCACCCCCTTCATCTTAATGCTGGAGTGGGCAGAGTGAGTGCAGACTGCTGAGTGCAGAATTAAGCATTTGGAAAAATATCCTGCTGAATTGGAATCTTTCTGGGAAGGGCTGGATGTGAGAACCAAAGTGTGAGGCTGATGCTGGGGTTGTATAATCTTTTTCTTTTCAGAGCTCTTCACCATCTAAAAATTGGAATTGTTGTAATAACAAACAAATGCAGGCAGGCAATGATTTGGGAAGAAATCTAGGTGAAATTTGGACATGAGCAAGGGAGACTGGGATGCATGAGTCTCGCTTTTTATTTGGGATTAAGTAAACTCAGATTCTTAAGCAGATATGACAACGTGAGTGTATATGCTAATTCCTAACTATCAAGATTTTACCATAAACAATGGTAGAAAAAAGTAGTGGAATAATTATGAAAAATAAACCGACATTTTCCTTTCAAGAAATTTCAACTTTTTTCCTGAAGAAACAGTTTTCTAAGGCAATTTACTCAGACAATAATAGAAGTGTATTTATGTAGCTGAAAAGATTAGTAACTCTCCTGAGAGAAAACAACAGATTCCATTTACCCATCGGGAAACTACGACAACTTGCAGCTGCAGAGTGAAAGAATAAGATCTGCTGGAGCTTGTGCCAAGAGGAGCTGCCTTGTACCCCTGCTCACCGGACTGTCCTCTGCTGGCAGCCCCTCTGCAAACCTTGACTGCCATGTGCATGAACTACAAGTCTTAAGGCTGGTGTTTGCACTGCAGAAGTGTTCAGTCAGCACAGCATAAACTTATAAAGTGCTCTCCAAACAGGCAGAGGGCTCGATGAAGTTTCCTCTCCAGTTGTTCCAAAGTCCCAGCCAAAAATCTCAGTGGGATTTCCCGGAGGAATTGCAGATCAAGCGCAGCAGAGCTGCAGCCAAACACCAAGACTGGAAGTTTGTGTATTTGCTGCTTTCTTCCTCAGGCTCCTGGGTCAGACCCTACTTGTGGGTTAGCTGAGACTGTCACTAACCCTGCTTGGCCACTCTCACCTTAGCCTTTCCCATGATCTCCTTTCTTCTGTCATCTCTCTCACTGCAGTCTCACCATCTTTCATTGTTTGAAAGGGAACCTCTAAAGGGTATTTTTTTAAGGCTCAGTGCCCAGAGCAATTTAATTGCATGATAATCTCAGCTTTTGTTTAAAAAGAAATGTGCTAAGCCCTCATGATGGTGGGGAGAAGATTGTACATTTGAATCTTTGGGGATTGTAGAAGGCAAATAAAATATCTAGTGTATATATATATATATGTTTAGTTTCATGGCTTGGAGGTGGGAGAGTAGCATTTTACAATATCACAAGATTGGCAATAGTATACTTGGTTTCTGACAGGACTGACTTTTTTCTCTTGGCCCTTGTTTATTTCTGCAGCCTGATGTGCTTGTGGCTTGGCAAGTAAGTCTCTCTGGACCATTGTAATATTTTATTGGAGCATATATAACTATTGGGACAACAGCTGTAAACCAGAAGTGAATTCTTATTTTCTTTTTTTGTTTCATACTCTGGCATGGTAGATATTATAGCTTTGGTATTTTCTGAAAAGGCAACAAAAAGTCTTACATTTCCTGGTATGAAAATTATGGGTACAAGAAACAAACACCTCCAATCAGTGGCCTTTTAACCTAATGGCTCTTTCCAGGGTGAGTGACATTAATACTTTTCTGTGCTTGCAAGGCCACATATTTCTTTCTGATTCTTACTCTAAAAGCAGGGGTCATGTTAGGCCAAATATGATTGTCCTCAGCTAGATTTTATCTCCTTTCAGTGGTAGGAGAACAAGCTTCCAAAAACTCTGTCTGGAGGGCTCACTACCTTTCTGCAGCTTTCTCACTTATGGAGCTATGGTTTTCTATTATTTCCTCCTTCTTTTTCCAACACATGATAGTGCTTTTAGACAATAACAAAAGTCAGTTCTTCACCACCAGCACAGGCTAAACACCAAAGAGTATGCAAAGGTGCTGAGGAGGGTGAGGGGGAGAGGCTAGGATTCAGTGCCTCACATGGGCTCTGTGCTCAAGAATGACATTGGGAATTCAGGCAGTTTTACATGTCATATTCCCACCCTACATCCAAAAGAGAGGGTTACCCTGTTTGTTGTTGTTGTTGTTTCTGGTTTTGTATATGTCAAGGTATTAGTACAGAGCAGCTTGCTGGAATACAAAGTCTTTCTTATATTTTGTCCCATCACAAAAATTGTTGTACTTCAGAGAAACCCTTAGGTATTGAGGCATGCTAAGAAAGGATCGTGAAGTGTTCAAATGATGTAAAGGCCATTGTGCTGCAATAGCTAAGACAGGTGCCTGTTGTAATTTGCCATAGATACTTGAGGGGAGGTCAGCAATGACCAAACTTCATCAGCTACAGACATATAGACATGAAAAAAATCCAAGACAACCAAAAGTAACACTGTATAAACCAGTAGATATCTTCTGATGAAAACATGACAGGCCCAGCTGGAGAGAGGACTGACTGCTTAGCTAGAGATGATGGGGATTCTTCAGTAGTCCTTATGGTTGCACACTCTGCTACTTACTAGCCTTGGTCCTCTTCCTGAGGAAGCTTTTAAGGTCACTAGCCAGGCTGAAAGCAAGGAGAAGAGTTCATCATGTTAAAACTTATAAACTGGCACCAGGGAACCAGGGATGAAAGTTATAATGGATATATTCTAAATCTTTGTTACCCATGATTTGAATTTTGCATTATAGGAATTACTATAGCAAGAACCATGTAAAGAAGTGGAGGACAAGTCTTAGGAGAAGGAGTGGAAATGCAGCAGTGAGCTGACCTGAGCTGGTTTTGGTGACCAATGACACCCTTCAACTGCCTCTTCTTTCCTTAGTGACCCCCATGACAGGTAGAACCCAAAGTCACGGATGAAACTAACTCAATGGATATTTTGTGGACAGTTTATATGGGTGTTTTATGAACATATATTACAGGGAACATCCACAGACTAAGGGAATGATATCTGTGTATTCCATCAAAGGATGGGAAGGGGAGGTGGTGGTTAGTGAGGAAGTATTGGAAGGTGTGGGATCATGATGTAAATGGTATGGAATGTGCTGGTTTTGGCTAGGATAGAGTTAACTTTCTTCATAGTAGCTAGTATACAGCTGTGTTTTTGATTTGTGCTAGAAAACACTGTTGATAATTCAAGGATGTTTTAACTATTGCTGAGCTGGGCTTCCATAGAGTTGAGGCCTATTCTGCTTCTCACCCCACTGCCCCATCACGCACAAGGAGTTGGGAGGAGACATGGCCAGAACAGCTGAGCCAAGGGATGTTCCCTAACATATGGTGTCATGCTCAGCATATGAAGCTGGGGGGAAGAAGATGGAAGAGAGGGATGTTTGGTGTGACAGTGTTTGTCTTCCTAAGTCATCTTTGATGGAGTCCTGCTTTCCTGGGGATAGCTGAACACCTGCCTGTCCATAGGAAGCAGTAAATTAATTCCTTATTTTGCTCTGCCTGCATGTGCAGCTTTTGCTTTTCTCATCAAACTATCTTTATCTCAGCCCATGAGTTTTCTCACTTTTACCTTTCTGATCCTGTTTCCCATCCTGTTGAGGGATGAAGTGAGGGGGGGAGAGTGAGAAGCTATGTGGAGCTTAGTTGCTGTTAAACCACAACACACTCCTTCACTAAGCTGGCAGTTTTGTTCTTTACATTTTTCTTGCTGTTTGTTCCTATAGCATGTAGTGCTACAGAGAAACAGCCCTGGTGGTTGAACAGCAGCCACAGGGGAAACAGGATATCCATGAGGGTGACGCTGGTCTCTAAGGGAGGTGTGATTTATGGAGACAAACTCTTTTCCTGCCAGAGTGGTGGGAGGAAAGTAGACCCCAGTATTGCTGGAAAACATTCTGAGAAATCTCAGTAAGTGGTTTCTTGGCCTCAGTATGGGCTTTTTTATCCCTCTTAAAGGTACAATTTTACTCTTAAACTGTGAATTACTTTGTTCAGGAATTTCTACCTTATGCCTTAAACATTGATGGCACTTAATAAATAAAGTGCTGCCTCTCTTCTCTTCTGCTTCCCACTTCTTTTTTATTTTTTTTTCTTGTTGATCATTTGCTCTCAGTTCAGCTGCAGAACTCATACACCTTCACTCCAGGTAATCTCTGATCACCTCTCAATCTTCCTCTGTAATAACTTCTCCCTTTGAGTTCTTCATTTTCAGTTCAAAAATCTATGTGGAAAGTGACACGACAAAAGCAGGTCGACTGGAAGCAAGGTAAAGCTGAAAAGGCATGGGATCAGCTGTCTTGCTTTTGTTCAGTGCTTATTTATTAAAAGGCTCTGTATTTAAAATGTAGAAGAAGCTTCTGCAGAACGCATCACCTCCTGCACCAGATAATCTAAGGCTGCTGAAACTGTAGTTGATAAAGCCAGTTTAAATTTCATACCAAGTATGCTCAATTTTTAAGTTGTTCATTAATTTTAGATGGAACTTTTCTTCATTTAACACTTACCTGCTTGTCATTTGTTACTACTTCATTAAGAAATTAACTGAGATCTGACACTGAGTATGTAAGGAGGTCTCTGTCCCAAAGAGCTTCAACTCTAGATACACAAGACAGCACCAGCTGGGAACGGAAACAGAAATAAATAGATGCAGGAATTTGTCCTATGACAATGGCAGGACAGTAGCAGTGATGTGATGAGAAATGGAGTCTCTTAGCACCTAAGTCAATGCCCTTTTCTCTGAGCTGCAGTTATAACAGCAATGAGCCCTGCTAACAAGGAGGTAATTTTGGTATTCATAGCAAGATTAACCAACACACCATGTCCAGTAGAGACAACTCAGAATTCATATACACAAAGGGCACATTTGTTACAAATTCACTGAATCCTTTTAACCTTTTTCCATTTATGTCTGAATATTAGCACTTGGAAATATGCAGAACTAGGGCTTAACAAGCTCAAAGAGTTAGATTATGAATGTTACTGTGCTCCTTCAATTTCATTAAATGGCATGCAATGTAATTATGAGTTATTGAGTTTCCCATCCTCAGAGACAAACCAAAGGGGCTCAATTATTGCTGCAAAATCAAAGAGGAAAAAAGAAGAAAGTTTAAAAACAAGAAGAGTCAAAAGCATAGTGCAGGTGGACTGTTCCAAAGGGACCACCAAACCATGCAGCCCTGCAAGATAAGCAGTGACTCCACATGGACATGAATGAGTCTTAATGTCCAGTGATCAGAGAGAGCAGAACTTAACTCTTGAATGTGTCGGAGAGAAAATTATTATTTCCTCACCTTCCTCCCTCTTGCAGATGAAGGACAGTACATTGCTTGGTGGTCTGGCTCACAGAAGGACTGGGATTCATTTTCAGCTTGGTCAAGTCCATTAGCTGTATCCTCTGTAAAGACTTTGAATGCTCTATGTGGAAAAGCTGTGCCAGGTGTAGAGATTCCTGTTTGTATGATCTGATTTTGTCTAGGAAAAACTGATTTGTGTTTTCAAATAGCTGCCATCTAACTGAATTACTTTTCTGCTAGTGGTAATAGCTGCTTTCTTAATCAAAAGATACATTTGAGACTAAAGCTTGGTATTTATTGGGGGGGCACAATTAAACCATTAGAGCATTTCCAGTTGATTATTGTATGAACAATAGTGTAAGGAAACCATCAGATTTTGGATGTGAAATTTCAAAGAATCTCTTCACAAAGGAGAGCCATCACAATTTGCCTGTGAAGGACACGAAGGACAGGACATGGCCACCTAGTTCTGGATGAAACTCCCTTTTATTTGTCTATTTCCTTTTCTTTTTGCAAGTCATTACTTACAATGACAATGACAAAAACATTTACCAGATACCTTGAAACAGGCAGTATTCACAGCAATGCAGAGGAATCCAATAAGATTTCCAAATGGCGAGTGTTTTGTCTGACCTCCTGGTTTCCCAGAGCATCTGATCTGTGCCACCTAATCTACAGGGAGAAGGCATCAGGGAAAACTGCAGTGTGGTCAGCAGGTGACCTGGATGACCCTCCAGTCTTCTTCCCTTGCATGTTTGATCATTCTGAAGCACACACCTGGGCATGCTGCAACACTGCTAAAAGCTCAAGCATAGACGAGCAATACAGGATCTGCATTTGGATGGAGCAGCCGGGAGATGTGGGATGAAGACGCATCCACAATATGGCTTCTTATCCAGAATGAGCTGACCATCTTGTAAGACCCCAATGGCACTTGGGGTGCACATTTTGGCAGACTTTCAGAGCACAAACTTATATCCACATGATGGAGAGATGGAGAGAAGGCTGCTAGAGCCATCTGACTAGGGAAAACAAACACAAGTAGGTGTAAACTGAAGGAAATTTTTCTTCTTACATGTCCTCTCTGTGCATGTTTTCTCTGAGACCATTTGTTCAGCTGCCTGTATAGACAGATGATCTTGAAAATTTGGCCTGAGGATCTGAAACCACTATTTGTACCACTTGAAACACAGACTCTTCTTGTCATCATAGCTAGGATTAAAGCCTGTTTCCAAAGGTGTGTCCTGCTGAAGTTAAAAGTGTTACACTTCTCAATGTCTCAACATAAAGTATTTTCCATGTGGAATTGGCTGAACCCATTCTATCAGTGATCACTGTACCTAATATATTTACTGTGGAAAGATGACTAGACCACTAAGAAGGGATACAGTTCAAAGGCTCAGCTGGTACATGCTCAGATTTCATTGTCTAAGTATAAATAACCCTATAATAAATGCTTGAATAAAAATTGTGAAACTTAGTTGAGGGTAGTTTCAGGATCCAAACCTAGAGTTGCCTAGGAATTTCATGGCTGGTCACTCCTGTGGGTTACCCTGCCCACAGATAAAAAAAAAAATATGAGAAAAAGGCAGATTTCCAGCTCTGATGCCTGTTTCAGGCCTTGCCAGAAAGAGCAGGCTTGTGGCTCAAAGATTTTGGTTACCTTTCCTAGTATTTGGAAATATTAGGACCTTGGGAAATTGATTTATCCTCAGGACAAACTCATTTTTCTCTCTGCAAATGGGAGATAATAGTTCTCTAAACAATAAGAATAAAGTCTGTATGATACTTCATTAGTTTATAATGACTGCCCTATTAAAACCAAATAGAGAAACAAAAACCTCCAGTACAAACCTATATAGTCTTCTCAGTTTAAACATAACTTTCTGTGTCCATACTACTTCCTTGAAGTTAGAACTCCACAGAGAAACCAGCCAGGGTGGTCCTAATGTGATAATTTTGGGTTTCTGGTGGCAAAAAGTTCCTTTTCTTTTCCAAAAAAAAGTATTTTTCTTAACATATTGAATACCAGCCACACAAAAACCAACATTCCCTAGTGTTTGCATAAAAAAAAATGTACTCATAAAATGCAGATGACGGGCAGCTTTCCTGTAGTCACAAGTCAGTGTATGCAAGCACTAACATATGTTATTTTCTAAAAGTAAATACCTATATTCAGATCGGTTTTGTCTCAAGATTACTTTTATTAATGATTGAAAATATGGCAGCTTCTTCATCAGCTCTCAGATCCAATTTAAAAAAGATTCACAGTAGATCTGAATGCCATGAGATCTCAATTTCTTTTGAGTTGATTTTTATCATACATTCAAATTCTTCTATAATTAAAATGCACTGTTTTTATACCCTCTATTCACATCCATGTTATTCGGACATAAATTTATAAACTTGGGCATGTTATTTATTTGCCTCTCCGTGATCAATAGGATCTACCAGGTCAGCAGTCCCATCTTAATTGCTTGGTTTATGTCAACAGTACTCATGATCCCTAAGTGGTCTTCCATTCCAGCACTGTTCAGGGCCACAGCATTTAAACATCTAACATCAGGCAAGGATGGAGCCATTATAGCCAGTAATGCTAAGGCACAAATGAGATTAAGGTAATAAATATCAGATATCAAAGCCGCTTCAAAACAGCATATATCGGAGTCATGAAAAGAAAGAATTTTTCTGAATTATCATCAGCTCCAAAGAATAAAAAGCCCTTCTGACCACTTAAATGAAATATTCTGTTTGATCCTCAAATGAACTGTTTTATTTTGAAACGGGGATTTAAAAAAATGTTTTCAATTTTATTTCAAAGTTAGCTGAAATGCATCTCAAAACAAAAAGTTGTTTTTATGAAGAACCACCAAGTTTTTATTTTTGAAAATATTAGAACAAAAGATTTTAATTTTGAAGGAATTTCTCCTCAGTTTTATATGTGAAAATAACTTGGTGAAGTGGGATATCCTGGAAAGTTTTAGTGTTGACAAATATGCATTTTTCATCTAGCATAGTCCTGGTGAAAAAATAATTTCATAAATCAGATTCCTTCCCTTTCCCAATGAAATTTATATTTTGAAGGGAAATGCAAAGCTCTGCTTAGGAGGAAGACAGCCCTCAGCAGGAAAGACCTCTAAATATGTCCAAACCCTGGACAAGCAATCCTACACCCTGAGCTACCGACATTGCATTGATGCTGCAGGAATGGTGCAACTCAAACTAGAGTCTAAAGTAACGTGACAGTTTTCTGTCAATGCAAGGCCATTGAAAATGTTTCATATTCTAAAGTGAGACAGGTAAACCCTCAGCTGATGTCACTGAAATTTAGCTAATGATGTTTGGTTTCCCACTGCCTGTAAAGACCTGCTGGTGCCACATGACCTTGAAACTGCACTGCAGCCTTAGATTTGTGACACTCAGCCCTTCTCATGTGTCAGCTGTGGGGACCTTGCAGAGGGGTACGAACCCCAGTCTGCTCAAGAAATGCAAGGTGCTGCAGCATACCTAATTTGTTCTATGTAATTATACCATTAGCCTCTTAACTATGTCTAATCCAACTTACTTAAAAGCTTCAGGATTTGCTTTTTAATTTTTTGGAATTAGACTGATTACTTTCCTTGAAACTCTTTTTGAGATAGGATGAGTTCTGTATTTTTCACAGATTTGGTAGCTGGTGGAAAATTAGAACATGAAGAACAGAAAGATGCCTCCTAAGGATGGGGTGTAAGATACTTAACTTCAAAAGCCAAGCTGAGGGAATTAACTAAGAGTTTTGTGATTGATATGTATTGTTCTGTTTGAGACTCTGAAAGAGAAAGTCATACCTACCTCTTCTCTACAGAGTTAATGCTTTCACAGGAGTGTTTCATGCCAAGCATGTGTGTAGGTGTGGGTATTCTACTGGAAGGTTTAGAGGAGAAATCCTGTAGCAATCACACCGATCTTGCAGAACAACAGCTGCCTTTCAGATTTGTTTCTTTCTCTGGTTCCACTGTGAAATACTTTCTCTTGTAATTACTGTAACTTATTTGTATCTCATTGTGCATAAGACTTAGAGACAAATGTTTTTATCAGCTTCTTGAGTGAAAGAAATGCAGCCTATGCCATTGGATCATTTGCTCCATTACAACCTCATCTCTTATCATCCCTCCCAAAAAGATTTGGTTTGCTGCTGGCCAGTCTGAGAAACACAGCTTTGATCTGTGATTTCTGAATGGTGCAGAATGAATGACTAAGTACTTATAGGTTACAAAATGGGCATTTGGGATAAAATCCAAGGTCACACACTATGGAGCTTAATTAGTGTTCAGGTGATATTCTCCTGAGATGCTTTAGATGCTCTGGAGAGCTTACACTGGGTTTGAGCACTAAATCTCCTCAGGCTGAAGAAGATCTGGTGTTTAGGTCTTTCCTGAGAGAATGCTAGGCTGATGCTATCAGCATTTCCTCTTTCTTCCTTGCCACCAAAAAGAGACATGTGTGCACCATCCAAGTCACTGCCTCATTTCTGAATCATGCACTGGTACAGGAGGCTGAGCTGCTGCCTTGGAGAAGGACACGGCTTTACAGTGCTTCTGTCTTTGGCAGCTTCAACTGACCACACTGAAGCTTCTCTCTGCTGTGAATTTGACCATTAGAGTCTGACTGCAGTCACACCTGCAGCCAGCTGCTTGGTTTTTCAGTGGAGCAGGACCAGCTTTCATGATGTCATTGTTGCTCTTTGGATTAAGCCTCAAGAGACTTCAGTTTCCAGGACTGAAGCTGCAATCTGTCGTTCATCCTCAGCTTCTAGGTGTGTAAAAAACAAGAAGGACAGACATACTGAGCCTCCCCAAATCCTCATGTTGGTGTGTTCTTTTTCATCACTGAATATCAGAGTATTCAAAGTTAATCCTGCAACTCTTCCTGCAGGACGAACAAGTCTCTGAGTCAATTGCATACGCAGAAAATAACTTCTTCCCCTCCAAAATAGGGAGGTGCTTTATTGCAGAAACTCTGCTAAACACACACTTCCAGCAACCCACTGAAATCAGAGAACAATGACGGGGACTATATTTATGGGTTTTTTTTCCCCTCTTACCTCTTTGGCAAAAGGAGAGTGGGAGGAGACAGACACTTTGGCTCCACATTCAACTAAAAGCCCTTTCAAATGCCCGGCGTGTTGAGCAACACGGAGGCAGCAGTTTCTATCTTCATTTCTGTGTGTTGACAGGGAGAGAGGAGAATTTTAACTGGATCAGCTCGTTTCCTGTGGTGAGGCACAGTTTGCATGGGTGTAGCAGCAGTGAGGTGGATACATAGCCACGAACAATGGCTGCCACTACACGGGGAAACAGCAGCAAACTTGGCCATATTTTCATGTGGATGAGCCGATAGCTATTGCTCCAAATCCCAAACTGAATCCAAACCTGGGGTCACCACATTAAAGTAGTCTGAAGCTCCAGGTCTGGCTCACACAGATGCACAAGAGATGCACAAGAGATGCACAAGAGATCACCTGCACTAGTGGAAAGGTATTAGATCTCCAAGGGCTTTCCAAGGAAGGAAAAGGATTGTTTGGTGAGATGCCAGCCCAAACTACTTCCATACAGGGCCTGTCTACGAGATCTGTACCATGATGTCCTGCCGATCTCTGATTTTTTGCACCATTTCTCCACTGAAAGATCAGTTTTATTTTTCTTGCTTGGACTGCACAGAGCTGACCTTGTAGTGTCCGGCCCCTGTGAAAAAAAGGTCCAAGCCCAAGAAGCGGAGCTGGTCTAGGAGGAATAGAAGAAAAAACTAGCCCTGAGTGGAAACCTGAAGCATATGCTTGCTTCCAAGAGGAATAGAAGAAATAGGAGGTCTAGGAGGAATAGAAGAAAAAACTAGCCCTGAGTGGAAACCTGAAGCATATGCTTGCTTCCAAGACCAATTTGCCAAGACTGAAAGGTTCTGGAGGCAAAGGGATTATACCAGACATGAACCTGTCCTGCTGTGTTTTGTAAAAAAATTGGGTGTGTAGAGTATAGCTACCTTCAGGCACGTTCAGCCTGCAAAACCTGTTAATCTTGGTAGAAAATAGGATTTACTGCCCTCAAATGCACCACAAGAGCTCTGCTCCCATTCAAAGTAGTATTTCTGTTATTGAAAATAATTTCTAGCATTACTTTAAAAGGCTTATAAGTGGGAAGAAATGCTTTTCCTGCCTCAGAAAACATTGAAGAAAATCTTGACAAATTTAAATACACCAACATGCATCCTTACATGGACACTGAAATATTGCTGGTATTTATGACAACTTAATTTTTCCTTAATGACTTTTGCCATCCCTTTTAATGATGCACAAACAGCACCAACAGAAGAAGTTCACACTTCTGCTTTATGATCATATTAAACTTCTCTATTCCAATCAATGCCAGATACATATGTTGATTAAAAGCAACCTCTAAGCTTTAAATAATCTTTCCATCTCTCTTATGAAAATTCAGTTATTTGCATTTTCTTCAGTCAGACATATCACATAATGTCCCAGATGTAAATTTTTATGTACCTCATCAAAGTCTGAATATATGTCAAACTCTTCCAGCAATGAACTATTATTCCTTGTAAAATGCTGTGAAAGTGGATAAAACCCCAGATATGAATATCTGACCAGTAAGGCTGTAGCTCGCTTGGTCCCCAGCTCCCACATGAGGTTGCTTTTTGATGCTTCATGTTTGGTTCTATGGCTGTGAGGTCATCAGGTACACTTCCTGCAGTGACTCATGGATCCATTTGGACCCGAGGGGAGGAGGTGAAAGGGGAGAAGGGATGTGGGTGTGCGTGGGTACAGCACGGATTGCACAGCGCAACCTGAGGCATGCAGTGCAGGGGGTGCAGCAAGGCAGGCAGGCTCTGCTGCACGGTGCCCAAGGAGGGAAGGCTGCCAGCCGCAGGTGCTCTGGGGAGACATTGCCAAAATGGCCATGACAGCTGGTACCACACATTGGTCACTAGGTGAGATGCTAAGGGTTATATGCTACAAACACCCCTTGTCCCAAGAGCCCTTGTAAAAGTAAAACCAGCAAGGTCAGACACAGGCATGAGCAACTCCAGGGGGTTATTTTGGGTCCTACAGTTCTGGTGTCCTCAGGAGCCTGTGTCTTCTGTGCCTTGCATCCCTCCTGGCAAGCTGCTTCTCAGTAGCTGCTTTGCAAAATCTGCTGCCTCCCTCAGCACACTGACAGGAACCAGTACCTTTGATATGCAGGGATGGAGGTTACCTCGGACCAGACAGCACAAAGCTGTCTCCACCCTCGGTCACTCCATGCACTCCATCCTGAATGGAAATAAACCTTTCAGGGAAAGATCTTGGGCAGAAGGCTTGGAAGTGAAGTCTTAACTGGGAGAGCTGGGGTGCTAAACAGAGAATGTGATGATGTGGAAGGGCCTGGAAATGTGAGTTTTACAAACTTTTAGAGGAATTTAAGATTCTGCTTCTAAATATATTAGTTCACCATAAAGGAAAACAAGGACCAGATTCTGATCTCAACAATGTAATTGTAAATATGGATAATAGCACTGATTTCAGCTAATTCTAGAGGTGATGATCTTGCATTAAAAGTAATGGTAAAACTACCTGTGATTCAGTGGAACTGAGAAATCACCTCACCAAGACCCAATTGCAATGTATTTTCAAATGCCAGCGTGTCAGATGCCAGAAACACAGCTGTGTCCTTGTCTGCATCCCAGTCAGTAATTTCAACCCAAATGAGACTCCCTATAGTTGCAGCTAAATCGTATGCTTTAAAATGAGGTTGTGCTTTTGCAATTATTTGAATAGTTGTGAAAAATAAATCAATTCAGCTCATTCTCATATGCCAGTTGGCACACAGGACAAGAGGACAGAAAGATAATTCCAGGGTCACAGATTCTAACTCTGCATGGTTGTGGGCACCAAGTCAAGTTCCTTCACGAAATGGGAACATCAAAGTGATATACAGCATTTGAGATAAATTCTCACCAGGGACTTGTAAAATGCCATTAATACACCCTTGTCTCCTTTAGCCACTAGTTCATATGGCATCTGCAAACACAGGTAGAAAACAAATCAGATCATTGATTTGTAGTCAGCTTCCAATTTACTGTGAAATTAAGTGTAAACTCCACATAGATATTTTGGGTAAATCTGTTGCATTTGAGAATACTTAGCTTTTTGTTAACATTTCTATTTCAAAAGTACTCATAAGATTGGTAGATGAAATCTTGTTTAAATTACAATACACTAAACAATAACATATCTCTATTATCATTCTGATATTAAGCCTTGATCATATTTAGCATTTAAAATTATCAAATAACAATTATTAAATCAATCAAGCTTCTTGAGCAATCTATAGTCAGCAAAGCTAGTGACACCAATAATAACCTAAAAACGTGAGATGAAACGTGTGTCCATAAACATCCATGCTGAAACCTTGGCTTAGTTAGCATTACTATGTTGCATGCCAACAGAACACTAGATAGTGAGAGAAGGTGGCAAGCCACTTTCTCATGGGCAGTCAGTGACAGGGGGTGCTGTTCAGGCACCTCCCTGGCCAGCAGCTCCTGTGTCCCACTGTCACACAGCCCGGGGTGCGCTGTGTCTGTGGGCCTGGGTGCAGAGGACTCAACACTGCTCATGCAGCACATCCCATCACCCTGCACACAGGGGGCTGCTGCTCCACGGCCCTGCCTGGGGTTCTGAGCACTGTGCCAGGCTCTGCAAACAAGTGATCAGAAGGGCTCCAGCATTGCCTGGCAGTGCTGGTCATACTGGGAATCAGATTACTCTATACCCTGCTCACCTGAATGAGTGCTAAGTGGATGGTAAGTGTTAAGTATACATGGAGACCCTCAACATGCTTGTGTCAGGATACAAATCCATCCCATGTTATACCTCATAAATGAAGGTATACATAGCTGAGCAGTGGGACGTGCAGTGGCTGCTTAAAACATGTCTCCTTCCTGAAGCAGTGTCTGAGTATAAAAATGCTGTGGCATGCTGTTGGCACTGGAGAGTGAGAATGTTGGAGATGACAGGGAGAAAAGGAGGGAGATAACTAATTTCTTTTTTTACAACCTGCCTTTCCCTTCAGTGCAGGAGCTCAGAGGTATTCATTAGAGGAAAAACCAAGCAATTTTCTCCCTTTCAAAAATTAGATGGGGATGTCCATTCTATTATTAGCGATGTTCACATTCCAAGCAAAACAACAGCTGAGTGTAAACCTCAAGAACTACTGGACTGACCCAGTCATTCCAGTGGAAAATGGTTGATTTAGTGGATTGTGTTTCAAAGCCTGGAACTACATGTCTTTCAAAATTCTGTGATGTTTTTGAGTAGTGCCATCTATTTATTCTTCTATAGGAAAATAATATTCAGCTGGGCTGTTACAGGCCAAATGATGCAAAAGGTTTTCAGCACTAATCCCATCCACTCTCTGGGGCTGAATTATCCCTTGAATAGCCCATAGGTCATGCACAGCTCCATCCTCCTAAAAGATCTGCTGTACCCTGCTACCCAGTGTTACATGGACTGTGACCCACAGGAGGTAATGGAGAGGTTTGACTCGGAAAGTCCAGGTCAGCCTCTCTGGGCTTGGCACTTTCTCCAGTCAGCAGAACAGGGCTGCTCTGCTGCGCTTTCTCTGATGTTCCTGATGTCAGCAATCACTCTGCTGTACAAACACAGGGAAGGGGAAAAACAGCTTGGTCAGGGATTCACTCAGCTGGTTTGGAACTCAGCCTCTCTTCCCATGAGAGGCAAATGAACCTGTACCACGAGCTGGGCAGTGTCAAAGTACATGGAAACATAGAGCTGCACACTCTCACCAGAGCCCATCTCACCATCGTAGGCTCCATCATGCAATAAGGCATTGGGTTTTATAACTCCCTGTCTCCTACCTCTTATTTTATTAACAGTTTTTTGTCTTGAAAGTGTTTGTGCCTTTCCTCCTGGGATCCAAAAGAAAGGTTACCTCCCTGTGCAAAATAAGGTGAAGAGGATAAAAACAATCCTTTTGTGAGGATTGAGTGAGAAGCAGTGAGGAAAGATAACGTGTCCTTTCCCTGGTGGGCTCCAGACTACTCTTTGGAGAAGAGACGAGGCTAGGAACAGTAAAACAATGTTTGGAATTTCTATGATGTTTGTCCTTCTTTGTGATAAAACTTGACAAGGGTTTGCACCAATTATGCTCAGATAGATTTACAGTTTCCACACATTTCTGTTTAATTCTGTGACTTATAGCAGGTGTTGTCAGCTTCACAAATCACACTATTAAATTTTACAGCTATAGTTCTTTCTGATAGCATCATGTTTCCATGTATTTCCATTCCCTTGCATCTCCCTACAGCATGTGACATTACCCAGGTGTGCCAACAGTGGCTGCTTACAGCTCCTCTGACCCCATTCTGGGAAGGTATCTGTAGAAAGTATCTTGGGAGACTGCCTTCCAGAGTTTGCCCTTGAATTTTTCCATTATTACAAATGGCAGTACAACTCCAACGGCAGCAGGGGCTACTGGTGGCAGCAGAAGTCTGCATTGCCACAGTGTGTCCTGGATCCTGTGAGGTGATGAAAGAGCAGGATAGCTGAAGACCTCTTTCCACAAGCCTTCTATCAGCACTGTGGAGGCACCTCTGGCCACAGTCATGCCATATTGCAGGGAAGGAAAAAAAAAAAGTTGGATGGAGGTTCCTAGAGGCTGCTCTGCATGTGCAAGACTGCCTGGTTGCAGGGAGGAATGTCAACATGTTGTAGGCACTACCTGCAGTGCAAGCCCTGAAGCTGCCCATGGGGCAAAGATGTCCCTCAAGTGCTTGGGAGGGATGGTCAAATGCCTGAGTATGGCCAGACTCAGCTGTGCAGTCCAGACAGGTGGGATATAAAAGTTTTCTCTGTCGGCAGATAATGTGAACTTAGCTTTGCTTGAGCTCTTTGCTTTTTGCTGGTGAGCCTGGGATAGGAGGTGTGAGCTGTCACATGCCCTCCTGGGTCCTCCATGGCACCAAGCTGCTTCCAAACGTGCAACTTCTGCAACCCATGGCCTCCCTTCTCAACATCTGCCAAGACTCTGCCATTAGCTTCAGTGTTCTAGGCACTTCCTTGTGCATGGAAACAGGTCCGGCTTTTCTGCTTTTCTGCTCTTTTTAGAAAGGTCCTAAAGTGAGGGAGTATCTGTGTTCTGCCAGAGTGTTTTCCAGGGATTGATATGAAAGTTGAGATTTCTCTAACTTTTTACAGTCCCTGTTTTCTCAGTGCATGGGAATCATATTTTGGGAATGATGTGTATCATGGCCCTGATTATTTACATTCATTGCCTGGTTATTTTTATCTGAGTCTGATTTTGTGGGCTAATTACACAGGCACACACACAGACAGAAACCACTTTGGCCCATTCCCAGAGATAAAGTAACCTAAAGCATTCATTACCAGCTTGCTCAAAGGTTTGTTCTACCATTTATCTGATAGATCTTAAAAATAAAATGGCTTAATGCACCTTCAAATGAAAATACAGAACCACCATAACAAGGATTTCCATGCTGAAGGCAACCAAATTACAACACATCAGTCTTTCCTAGTGCAAGTCATACTACCTCTGGGTGCCCACCTGAAGCTTCAGAAACCACAGTCCTCCATGTGGACACAGACACACCACATGGCATTTCTCACCCCAAAGTAAGTGTCAATCCCCTCACCTTGCCATGGTCCTGATACTCTCACTCATCGGTTGAATTTAAATTGTGATGCTTTTTTGGTTGCTTTGGAAGCTATACACATTATTTAGGAGAGTTTTGACAGGCTTTCCTTCTTTATAAGGGAGAAGAAACTTTGTCAGAAACCCACCCTTTTTTTCACTGTATTAGGTTAGTTGGAAAAGGTGACTTTCCAGAAAGGCAGAAGTGAGAGTTTCAGGGAAATACCTTCAGACTGGCACTCCCAAGGAAAGGTGGACGGGGACTTGGCCCACATAGGACTGGACATGCTTCATTTCTGGCATGCCACTGATCTGGGTGCAAGCACTTTATGTGTATTCAGTGAACTCAGAGAAATGCAAGAAAATTATGGAGACTTAAGAAATGTGTTTGCATTGTAACTGTGTTAAATTACTGTTTTTAAAACTTGTACTTTACCAAAAGACCAGTGTTTGAGGCTATTCTTCAGTTAGGCTCTAAGGTGTGCCATGTGGGATTAAACATTTTCCTTTATAAACTATGCTAAGAAATATGACTTAGTTTAATTTTGGTGGCATCTCCACTGATCGGTTAAGGATGTCCCAAAAAGATGGAAATTGAAATGGTGAAAAACACATCACGAAGAAGACAGTGTGCATTTTTAAAGTAAAAAATTAGATAAAAATAAGTCATAGTGACCAAGCCTCATATAAGCAGATTTGAGTGATTTTGGGTGTCTGATTCTGCAAGGGCATTTGCTGCTTGTAATGAAAAGACATCAATACTTGTGCAAGCAACTTGCTTTTGGACTGTAGTATCATATACCCATCTATATAGCCACACATATGCTAGCTGTGATAACAAGATATGCCAACCACAGACTGGCCTATTTTGATCATATTGCTTAAGTGTTAGCATGTTAGCATATTTTTATTTTTCTGTACCAAAAAGCTTACCATTACTTTGACTCTGGATGCTATTTTTGTCAATTTTGAAGGCTATATCCTCCATGGTTTTGTGTGGCATCATCCAGACAGCAGGGCCCTTTGCTTTTCCCATTTGCCCTTCCTCCAGAGCCAGAGCATGCCTGCTGTGATGGTTGCTAGGACTCACATTTCCCCCTCTGCCTGGTTTTGCCTTCAGCTTTCTTTTTTCTGGAAGTGTTCTCTTTTTCTCAGGAAACCAAATAGCTCCTGGGTGCATCCAGTTCTCCTGCTGGCGGTGTCGGAGCAGAGATGCTGTCATTGCTCTGGCACCACCAAAGTGCTCCTGGAGGTCACTGCTGCATGGAGAGCACAGCAAAAGGGAAAGGTCTGCGAGAAAACAGAGCTCAGACTGCAATGGATCTGGTGGTCAGATAATCACTTGGGAAAGAGATTTAGGATGTTGTGATAAAACCATCTGTGTGATGTTTAAGCTGCAACATTGTAAATGCAAAGCCATACTCATGGAAAATACAAGTTCAGAGGCATCCTTGGAGAATTTGGGTGTAGGAATGCTGATAATAGCAAAGGAAAAATCTCCCAAATTTTAATTTGCATTATACAGTTTTTAAGCCATCAAACCTGAGTAAGTTTAATATCTCACATGAAGGTGGAAGGAGTTTGTCTTATCCCCAGTATTAGGAAATGGCATCACAACTCAATCTCCTGACAGTGATGTGACCCTCTGAAAGCATTTTTATGGTCAGGGTTTGCTTCTACATATAAAATGAATTTCAAAGCAACTTTTCTCATCTTCTAAAGAACTGAGGCTTTGGATTCAAAAATAAGTAACAGAAGGCAAAGTAAAGGAGACCAGATCTTAGCACTTCCTAAAGAAAATGAGATTAAGAAGTATTTATAAATCATGGACTCACAGCCTTCCCTTGATCTATATGTGCACAAAAATGAAAAATGACATATTTATCTGTGAAGATCCCTTTTAGACGGTGAGATTCTTTTAAAGAGATTTTTTAAGCCCTTTTGAGAAGGCAGGCCCTACCTTTCCCTTCCTGGGTCTAATGTACTATTGACACTTAATGCATGGTGCTGGGGACTCTGGACCTATGTTTTCATCTTTTAGTTATGGTTCATTGCCATTTATCTGTATAAATTCTGTATTTCCCAGCTATGAAACAGGAGATTTGTAAAAACAGCAATGGAGACACTACAAATTATGTCTCCCCACTTTCCCTGGCATGCTCTGATACAAACAAGAATGATTGTATCATGCTATTTTGTGTCACAAAATAATAAAAATTTTCATGTGAAGATGGCACTAATATATGCAATGTGATTTGAGCCAGTGGACTTTGGTAGCAGGATTCATGAAAAGAAAAGGAAAGCAAAAGTGGGTTTTTTTTTTTCTCATTTGTGATACCACATAAGTCCTTTAAAAAGCTGGCCTTTAATTCCAGTGATGGGCTAAACCTCAGTAATGAACCAATCCAGGGGCCCACTTAAGGACAAGACTCCTGCCTTTCAGAGCTGCTTTTCATCCTTGTTAGACATATTGGCAATAACCCTGATGCCTATTTGTTGGATCTGCTTTCCCAGGATAGTTTGAGAAGCCGTTCTTCAAAGGCTCTATATCAAGTAAGCCCCCATGGACAAGATTCACATCCAAGCTCATCAAAAGAAAAGGCTGGAAAGGACTTAGAAGGCCAACTCAACATTTCCATGCTGTCCTTGAGACACATTTGTCAACTGGTCCATAAGATTTATTGCAGCAGCTGCTTCACTGCTTTGCTAACAAATCTCAGTGTTCCACTACCTGCAGTGTTAGAAAGGTTTTTCTGAAAGTTCTTAGCCTGAGTCTTTCTGGCAACAATCAGAATGTGTTGCTGCTTTTTGACACCACAGAAACAGTAATCAGGTGTTTTTCTTCTTGGCAAAACCTTTTTACATATTTGATGTTGTTTCCCCTTTGAAGTCCTTAGCCCACCTCTTGATATTTCTTCAGTTGCTCCTCAAAGGATTGTTTGGATTTTTTACCTCTGGGATGTCTCTGAGAGGCCCTCACTTTCCTTGATGTGCAGTAGCCAAACTTAAATGCAGTGTTGCACCTGAAGCTGGACTAGTGCTTTGTAAAGCAGAAGGATGCATGCTGATGCCCAGCAAGCTGCGCTCCCCAAGAGGAGCATTCTTCAGATACCCAACACGAAGTTAGACTTCTTTGCCACTGTGTGACTGGGTTGACTCACTCAGCCTGTGCTCCATTTTAATACCTGCCTCGTCTTTTGAATTGCTCCCTAATCAATTTTATTTCATTTTGTGCATTTGCTTGATCATGGCTACCTAAATTTAATACTTTGCACGTGACTCTATTAAATCTTCTCTTCTTTTTTTCAGCCAATTTCTTCAGTTTGTCAGATCAATCTGGATTCCCGCCTGTCCTCCAATTTGAAAGCAATCTCTGCTGTATCATAGAATCTGTAGCTGTAGTAAACATATTTTATATTTCACTACCCAGCTCACTAAATGGGAAAAACCCCCAATGTGTATAAGACAGAACCTGTCAGGAGTGAGTTTTGTATTTGAGATATTTTTGGACTTTAATGTTGAAGCACTGAACTCTCCCCTTGGTATGGTACCCAGTTGGTTAGGCACCTATTTTATGGCATTTCTCCATAGGAAGGTTCCTTACAAGGAGATGACAAAAAGTCACTGAGGCCAAGCTGGACAGTCCTGCAAGATGATGTAAACAGACCAATCTGCTGACAGTTCTCTGTCCTTTGCCATACCTGTGTGGCTAAATCGGGGAAGGCATCACCCAGGCTGCCACAGAGGTCTGAGGTACTCATGACTCAGAAGGGGTTTAGACAAACTCTTGGAGGATGTTAGTGGCTGTTCTTAATGACTTGAAAGCCACCTGCTGCAAAGAGATCCTGGTGATGGCTAGAGGCTGAGGGGTAGAGCAGAGACTATGCCTACCATTACCTAAAGATACATTTTCATGGGTCATCTATTACTTGGGTTAATATCCACTTGTGACCAATAATGAAAGTGGCCATCATTTGGTCTAGATTTATCTAAGGTGCTGAAAACCAAACATACAGTGAAGTCTGAGCAGTACCCTCAATTCAGGCATTGACAATTCACTGTCCCTTCTTTAAAGGTTCCACACCACTTATATAATGCATAATGTTATAGGCGAGTTCTCGCTATGAAAAGGTGATACCTTGATTTCTATTATGTTTAAGTGGTTTTTTTTTTCTGTAAAACTGTAATCCAGAAACATGATTGAAAGGTCAAAGTAAGGTAACAAATGTTAATCTTCTTGTATGGCATATGTTGTAAGTGAAAGCCAGAAATCAGAAGCTTTTCAATTTGACACATAATGATTGCCCTTAGATATTGGCCTGCTTTATTTACAAGATGTTAAAAATTACATTGTGAATACTCATATGATCATAATAAAATGATTGCCTGTAGAAGTGTGAATTCCATTTAGCCTTTACAAAGAAGCACTTAGTGGGCTTTGTACTGCGTGGGCATGACCTTAGAAAAGGCCTATCATTTGACTATGAAAACATGGCTTTGTTCCAGTGCTAACAACATTGCTCTGCTAAAATAACTTTGGTGGGCACAACGACCTATAATTTTTGTAACACCATTGAAAAAAGTGTTTTCCTTACAGTAGTGTTAATTATGCACAGGATAGATTTTTTGTACATATTAATAATATTGGTTTGATTAGCTATATTTAACAAAACTGTGAATTGTGAACAAGCATCTTTGGATGCTTTTTTCAGTGAAGGGTGAAAACACTCAGGTCCCACATTAGCAGTGTTCTGTACTCAATTCTATTATCTCACCATTTTGGTTTTTTACGTGAATCTCAACAGAGCAACCAGAACCACATCAGTAATATACTATCAAATGGTACCAAAGTATGATGATGATGAAAATATGACAGTGTGCACTCAGAATTATAGCCTGAAAAAGGCACCAACGGAATAGAAATTGTTCCTCTGACCCTGTTCCCATTCAGCCTGGTTACAGAGCAATTTAACTCTCAATACCTCAGTAGTAATTCCTGATTTTCACCAGAGTGGATATGGCCCAGGGAATAATATATTTGCCATCAGTTCACACTGACTGTTACATTTTCTTTACTTCAGCTGATGTGTATGATGAGACTATTTTTAGACTGTATCCTCTGACTTATGTCATCACTGACGGCAATAAAAGGAAGAATGTAAAATGCAGCCATTTCAGCTGAATTGTGAGCTATGACTGCATGAGGTTGAGGGCTCATAACATGTATGCATGCTTGCTGCGAACATTACAGAAGAGGTGTTTTTGTAGCAACTCCAAAGAATTTTGTTGAGAGCAAGTGCCTTTTTCACTTTTTGGTTTTGTTTGCCTTGACATAATTCTGCTATCCCAAACCCGAAGGGAAAATATTTCAACAAAGAGACAGTCGTCAGAGATGAAACTGTCATGAAACAGAGATGAAGTTGGTAAGATTGATTGGCTCTCACTGTACCTTGATGAGCTGTGGCTTGGATGAGCAGGACTGGTTATGAGTCAATCTGACTAGGGTGGGATCATGCCAGAGGTCAGGGGAACCAGCTAGCTACAGAAGCACAGGCAGCTATTTTCTCCTTCAGGTTTTCTTATTTTAATGCTGTTAATTTGTGACACTTACTGAATGAAGAAAGTGTCCCCAGCACGGTCTTCATCATCATGGACCCTTGTTAACTTGGAGTGATGCTGCTGGGGTCCAGCACCTCCAACCCTCACCTTAAGTAGGGCCATTGTGAGGATCTGAAAGATCTCTTTCAAAGAGACAGTCAAAGCCTGGGGAGCAACCCTGGTTTCGTAGGTTACTTGAGCAGACAGGCCAGAACCTCATTTTAAGGAATTCCTACATGGCTCCATTACTGAAGCAACTGAAAATCAGGGAAAACTTGGTAAAGGTGATGTCAGTAATTCCATATTCTGGCTCTGCCTCATTTTCTTCTTTGCCCTTTATTTTATCCCTCCTGAAGTAGCAGTGTCGCAGCCTCATCAGATAGAGTCCTTGTGTAATAGCAGAGGCTTCAACTGCTGACTTTGAGACATGATGTTCTGTTGAAAAGTGAGGGAACTGTATTATGGAGATAAATTTTTGTCTCAGTTCACTACACTCCATGATTTGTTGACCAGCAAATGATGTCATGAAGCCTGTTGATTCTCCCTAAGGGACACAACATGGAAGAAGGCACTGGTGACTTCTTCTCTTACATGGATTTGAAAGGATCTGGAAAGACTGTTGCATACTGACATGAAGAGACTGCTTTGAACACAAAAATGTATCACAGCAAAGTTTAAAGAAATGTCAAACTTCTGAACTAATAAACTAAAACTGGAATGATGTGCATATCAATAAAGGCAAGAAACTATGCCATATGGCTTGGCTTAGTGGTCTTTCTGTGTGAATCCTTAAACAGAAATGAATTCACTCTCTAGCTGGGTTTTGTTAAAGTTTAAAAAGAAACTCAGCTAGGGCTGACCCAGACTGATGCTGCTTAAATTGAATCTAAGCTGTAGCTTCCATAAATCATGTTAGCAGATTAAAGTTACAATTGAAAGGTCTTGATTTGTAGGCAGGCACCAGACTGTAAATTAGCTACTGAAGTAAAGGGCTGTGAATTTAAGAACCTGACTGGGAACACCCATCCCATATTACATGTATTTGGCAATAAGCCTCCATTAAGGAACCAAAGAAAACAACACAGCCGTGACTGATCAAGTGGAAGAGAACTAATACAAAACACCCACCAGTTTTGTTGCTTCTAGAATATCCTGGAGGGATTCAAGATGTCAAAAGTAGGCAAGAGAGTTTGAATTTTGCCTTTCGGTAAGTAGTCATCCTTCTGCTGGTGCAATTCCTAGGTTTTGCAGTATTCCTGAAAACATTTTCTCAAGTTCTTTGGGCAGATTCAGGCTCATACACATTTTTTCCAGCAGTAGGTCACTCCCTTGGTTCACTATGGGGGCCCAATTTGAAAGGTTAATTGTGAATGCCACATTATAATCATCCATATCTATACCAATTAGCTTTTATGGTTGCCTGTGCTTAATATGTGGAGTTCAGCTTTGCATTTAACACACTCCTAAACTATCTGTAATTCCTCTCTAAGCTTCCTCTCTTCCCGCAATTACTTGGTTTCCTTCAGTACTCCTTCAACATAACATTTATTCTGTGCTTGTTGTTTTCTTCTCACAGTCTAATAGGCTTATAGTACACTCTCTGTTTAAGTAAAGCCTGTTTCTTGTGCTTGGAAAAGCTGCAAACAAATGTCATATTTCTTATGTTGGGAAGAATGAATGTGGAATATCACATTAATCTCTAAGTATAGAATTTCTCACATTTCCCATATTCACTGGAAATATATGTGGCATGAAAACTTTAGAGAGACTGAAGAATGTTTGAGGGTGGTTATTGAACAGCATATAAATAGCTGTTGGGAGTAAATTATGTCATGACAGCATCTTGTGATGCAAATTATGTCATGACAGCATCTTGTGATGCATAACTACTTTGTGCAGTTAAATGGCTGCACTGCAATACTGGCTAAAGTTAAGGGGGACTTTCTTCTGTGAAATGAAATTTCTATTAAAAAACCTCAAGCACTTTGAATAATTGCTAACAATAACCTGGACTATAGTACTTCAATTGTACAGTTCAGGAACATTAAACCTCTTAACCTTTGAGTTGCCTACTTGATTTTCAATGAATATGGTACTTAAGATGATAACAACTGTTCAGCTTCATTCTTTATTAAGGACACACATGATTTCTCCCTTGCACATTAACACTTATTATAATAATAAAGAATGGCAAAAATACAGGTATCAAAAGATTATTACTACCTTCTAGACACAGTCTTTTCACAGTTCCTGTTTCCAGAACTACACCATTCTAATTAGTGTAACAACTATTGCTACATTCAGAGTGTCAACAGTAACATTTGATGACACAGAAATCTTGAAGAGACTCATTGCATCCATTGTTCTGTCAAGACTGAAAAATCTGGTTTATGTCTGCTCTTCTCCTGTGTTTCTTCTAGAGTGTGCAGAGAAAATCAACAACAGCAGCATCCATTGTTGGGGTTAAGGTGAATCCAACTATATATCATGGAGAAAATCTGCTTTCTTCCAGAACACCAATGCACAAACATACTGCATCCAACATGAACCATTCTGATGAGGACAGACGCATTTGCATGGTAAAAGATCTCCACATCAAAATGTAGATGCCACACAAAACAAAAGACAGGCCAAGAAGAAGATGTTTTGCTAACAACAATAAAGGCAGCTTAGCATCTAGTAATGGATAAGATGTATTTTTCTCAGATTCAGCTAACTCAAAATACAAAGTGTAACATTCCCACCTCAGGACTTATAATAGATATAATATATATAATATATATATAATATATATAATATATATATAATATATATATGCTGGTTGCATGAATCAAAACTCGAAGAACTTTTGAGAAGGGTGCCTAGATGGACTGCTTCAAGCCTCAGCAAGGGGGAAAGAGGGATGGCAAGTCACAGGCATACAATGAGCTCTCAGGGCAGCCAGGCTGTGTTGTCAGGGCGGCATCACCACAGCTGTGAGAGAGGAGCTGAGCAGGGCTGAGCTCCCACCAAGCACTCTGGCTGCCCATGTCCATCTGCATGCCTGGGGCCAAGCAAATGCAGGAAGCACCGCTTCTGGCCCTCAAATGGGCAGCACTCTGCAGCAGGGTGCCTCTACCCTATCCTGTAGGATAACCCCAAATCTGAAACACAAGGCAATTTTCTCCAAAATGAAAATAATTTTAACTTAAAAAGCCTAGAGATGTTCTTACCACAAGAAAGATTTGATGAGCAGGCACAGACCAGATTAATTACCCTGCTTGCAGCAATTCTATGCATCAAGGCATGGAGGGAGGAAAAGAACCACTTGTGTTTTTACATAAACACAGTGTAAGAATTCAGCTCACCCTCAGGACACGATCAACTCTGACAGCCACATTCTAGCCACCCTTCTCCATAACTGAACGTAGTCTACAAGTACAGAGGGTCTGATTTTTAATTAACAATTTTTTTTCTCTTCAGTTGGATCTCTCCTGGCTTTATCAGCCTCTTTCTTTTCAAGTCCACACTTCTTTCAGATCACTGTTCCAGCATTTCAGACATTATCCTTACTTACATGCAATGGATTTGGACTACATTCACAAAAAGTTTACTCACCTAGCACCACTTACCTGACACTACTTCTCAGAACCACCATTTGCATTCCTATTGAGCTGCTGAAAATGCCTGGAGGTGCCTATTTCCCTGCCAGAAAAATTTCTAAATATTGCCCCTGAACTTGCCAAGGTCATAACAGTGCGAGCCTCCAAGCACCTAAATCACATCTAAGCTCTTTTGGGATTTGCAAACAAAGTGTTATCCCCTGCTTCCAGGCCTGACCTGACATGCATTTTCAGTGAACATCTTTCAGATCAGGCATCACACAAAGTACAGAGCTCAATAAGAAAAAATGATGGTGAATCTCTGTTTCAGAGCATCCATGCAGCATATGTGGAATGAGGTTCCTTCCTTTTGAGCAAGGGGAACCTGTCTGTTTCACAGGCTCTGGTCTCAAGTAATTTCTGTAGTTGAAGGTACTCCTGTTCTTGAAGATGCCCCAGTGGAAGAGCCAGTCAGCAGGTAATCGTGGGGTCAAGTGGGGAGAAAAGCAGGAGAGAAATCAAGTGCAATCAGCATGGATGAAAACTCCAGCAGTGAATTTACTGAACTGACGTGAGAGCTACCCTCTTTCTCTGGCTGTTTTGCTCTGAGGAGAGAGGCACGAGACACAATGCAGAAGTCTAGCAGAGGAGATGGTTGGTCTTCATTCTCTTGGGAATGATGAAAAGGGGGGAGAAAGTTTTCTCTGTCACTTCATGACAGCTATGTAGGTTGCTGAGTACTGTCTGAAAGCATCCTCAGTGTCTGAACCCTAACTCAAATTGTATTCTAAGTGGGATGAAGCAAGTTTCCAGAAGCTTAAAAACATCACAGGGCAGATGAAAGGGCCTTGTATGTGTGTTGTGACTTCCCCACTACTTTGGCTGGATAACTGTCCCATGGATTCTCTGTTCTATAGTAAGATTTGTTGTGCTGTGAAAGGCTCAAAGACCAAGCTGTATGAGAATTCATTTCTGGAATTCAAGTAATTGCTATTTTAATATTTATTAAAAAACATTCCAAGACAGTTCAGATCAGTTATGGAACCAGTCAGTGTAAAACAAATTTGCACAATCAGGACAGATTTCATAATGCCCTCTGGACTCAACTAACTGGGAATAGAAATGTTTGAAAATTACTTCCAACCACATGAAAGAGAATGGCATTTGCATCGGATGTGCTTGGAGAAGATGTCGTTTACAGGATGTAGGACCTGAGCCACAGTGAGCACTCCACAGCCCCAGATGAAGAACAAGAGGGCAGCCACAGCCTGCATATACTGTAGAGGTTGCTCTTCCTAACCACATTAACCAAGATTTTTCCAAACCCATCCACTACCACAATCAGTAGCACCTCTACTGAGGTAGAAATCTCTACTTTGTTTGAGATTCTACTTACACTAAAGTGAACAGAAAAAAATCTTATTCTTCTTAGAATATTAAACATCATTATTAGAATTACTAAAAATATCTACTCAAAAATAGCTATTCTGACTTTGGTCAGAGACAACTCAACTGGTCATGTGGTAAAATTCAAATGTGAACAGGTGAAACCATCTCACTGGTGAAACTACTATCAAAATTTTTCCAATTTCAACAAGGCTAAAATCTCCCTCTTTATTTTAGTATGGATACAACCATGTGACAGAGGCCATGAGAATTTATAATCATAGATGCTGTGACTGAAAGGTCATTCAGTCTCTTCTCCCAAATATTAAATAATTTATTCCTTAGTGATACCAGAAATGAATTGCAGTTCACACTGAATTCAATTATCTGACTAAAAAGGCAATGAGAATGTAAGGACATGCAAGAAACCTTCATCATTTATTTCCAGGTGATTTCCTGAAAGTAGTCACAGCTTGATGCTTTTGTGAGGTCCCATAACTCCCGTCTCAGAGAAGATGTATTTAAAGTAATCATCCATTTATGCCATTTATACCTGGCAGATAACTGAACACTAAGCGCTATTTTAGATAAAAAAAATTGAGAGCAGTTTCTGTGAAAATAGGATTTCAATGATATTTTGGGAGAAACTCTCTGCTTATACTGTTTCTCTAATTTAGATGAAAATTTCTACTAAAAGACCATGAAAAAGGCTTTCCTTTAAGATCCTTTAAACATCTTAAAGGATGGGGGAGGGGTATCAATTAAAGAAACCTTTTCTCTCATTTTGCACCAAGGTTCCCACATTGCCACAGAAATCAACAGGATTACAGCAGCACAACCAGGAGAGATGCAGTTGTGAATCAGACCCTGAGCTAACAGGGTATTTTAATTCATGTTCAAATTGTGTTAACTGGCAAAAGACAGAACATCCACACTGTTTGTTTTGCTGCTGTAAGGAATTTGTGTTGAAAACCGTGACTAAATAATAATTAACAGGCTTCAAGTAATCAATCAATAGTATTTCATGAAAATAAGTTGTAAACTAGAATCTTGGACTCAGATTTAAAGTTGGTTGGTGGGGCTTTTTTTTGTTTGGGTGGGTTTTTTGTTTTTCTTAGGACAGAAGTGGTGCAAAGCTGAAACTAAATCCAGGCTGGCACTTCATTAGCAATTCCTTATTGTGGTTTTACAATGTTAAATTTGTACAAACAGATTAAGTGTGTTTTTTAAGCTGTTCCTAAATAGCCTGGGAACTAAGAATTAAGTGCAGATTCTGCCCAACCCCTCAAAACCCAACACACCCTTCTCCAAGCCCAACACCTGCTGTTAAAAATACATCACACAATGGCTCTGATCTTACCTACCAGCAGATGTGAAGATGCCCAGAGGTCTCTCAGATGTTTGTGTTCCTGGGTCACGTGAGGGCACCAGGAAGGGGAGGGAAAATTATTCTGGAATTCCAGAGGTCACTGCTGGACAAAAATAGTGAAAATTGCACACATGTAGAGAAAAACAAAAGGTTCAGAAATCTGGAAACTTGGCCAAGAAGCCTTACTGGGGGCAATGTTTCATCCCTGAATTAAATAGAAAAGAAAGAAGAATACAGCAAAGAGATGAAAATATCAGGAGAAAGAAAGGCTCTTACGATTCTTTCTAGCCTCAAGCTGAAAATAATTAAAAAGTTCTAGCCAAGTTAAGGGAAGGCAATCTGCTCTCTCAAGGCTTCTGTGGGTGAGACACACAGCACTTAACACTTAAACACTTCTACCTGCATGAAGCTGATATATTTTTCAGGCTCTAACTAATTATTATCACTAATAATCTGCTTCATGCTTTTGTTTTCAGAAGAATTTTATTTCCAGACCACGTGACTGTTCTGTATTTTCTTTATCTGTACATTTTTAGCCAGGGAAAGAGCCTAGAATTTGGCTTAACTATTTCACTTGTGTGCTCATCCACATGGTAAATTTGATTCTAGGGAGATTATTCATACCAGATGGCCATTATGCAGAAAAAGCTTTGTCCCTCACCCCACGGTGTTTTCGTATCCCCATATTAGCTCTTTGTGGGCCTGCATCATTTTCCTCGTGCAGAGGAAAGTCTCATGCAGTCCCTGCAGGAGGAAGCAGTATTTGAAAGGCGCTTGTACATATGTAGAGGGGGATGAAAGCCTGGGCTATGCGTACACAACACATGGCAGCACTAACAGTGCTCAGAGCTTCTCAAAATAATCAACTGAGCTGCAGTGACACAGCAAAATACATCATAATCACATCAATTATGCAATCACTATTTTGTGAAAACAAGCTTCTGGGATTTCTTTTTAAGTAATCAAAGAAGTATCAGATGTGAAAACAATGAACCTTCCTATTACAAACGAGTAAGTTTCCGCTGGGGAAGGGAAAAAAAAAAAAAAAAAAGAGAGAGAGAGAGAAAATGAACCCAGTCAGGCCGTAAAAGTGTCTTACTCTGGCTTTAAGAAAATGACCAGCTTGTCAGCCCTGGGAGAGGGCAGAGCTGCTCCGTGCCAGCTTGCCTATGCCCCTCCCTGTCTGTGGGTGCTGCACAGCCCCTGTCCTTGGATGCCACCAATGTGGCACTTGGGCTTGCTGGAAGGAGGGAGCAGGACTGGTTCCCACCGCTGTGGATTTCACACCCGGCCCTCCTCTCCTGCCTCTTGGCACCGCACGGGCATCGGCGGCTCATGGCTCCTGCCGGGTGGCCCGGGGAGGAGAGGAGCCCGGATCCTGCATCCTGCACCCTGCACCCTGCATCCTGCACCCTGCATCCTGCACCCTGCACCCAGGGCACCCCGCGGGGTCTCTTGCTCTGCTGCACAGCCCCACATCCTCGTCCCGGCACCGGGATTTTGGCACGACGCGTGCATTTTGGTAAACGCGTTGGCATTTGGCGAAAGGTGGCAGCAGCCCTCACGAAATGGCCACAGCACTGTGAGCAGAGCCCTTCCCAGGTTCCCAAATCCTCCTCCTGCCAGGCTCGCCCAAGGCTCGCGGGCCCTCCCTGTGCAGGCCTGGGGGATGGGATACAGCTGCTGGAGCCGCAGCCTGGGTCTGGCGGCAGCTTTGCTTTGGAAGGAACTATAAAGAAACACTTTGCCCTGCAGCTAAAAAGCCTGATAAAAATCTGTGAGCATGTGAATGGTGAGGGGAAAAAAGGGTCAGCTCAGTTCTCTCCCTTCGCTGTTGCCTTCCTCTTGAATTCTCAGATCTTCGCTGGTGCCCGCGGCCGCTGCGTGTGGCGGCTGGGTGTTCCCTTGTCTCCCCGTCCCAGGCCCGCTCCATGGGGAGCAGCCGGCCTGGCGCGCCCGAGGAGCCCGCGGTGCCCGTGCGCCGCTGCAGCAGCAGCAGCAGCACCCAGGGCTTCTCCACAGCCACCGTCCCACCCCAGAGGCCAAAGGAGCGCTGTCTCCCAGGCACAGGGCAGCAGGCACGGAGCAGGAGCCCTGTGGGGCCGAGGCTGCCGGCCCTGGGCTCCCGCCTGCCTGGGCGCCCCGCGAACCCCGCCCGGCGGTGCACGCCCGGGTAATGCGGCCCCTCGGGGAAGGGATCTCGGAGCAGGGGTAGCAGGGCCCAGCCTTGCTGACATCAAGCGTGAATAATTGGGCTTTAATGTGGCTGGAAGGTGGGAGGGGTGAAGGCGGCAAACACACCACCTTTTCGCTCGGGGCCAGGGCACGGGTGGCTGCTGGTTCCTACTCTTTCCCTCCAGCCCTCATTTCAACCTGGCTCTGGGGAGGCGGCCCTTCCCCAACCCTTGCAAAAGACGTCGGGCTCAAAAGAATCTCATCAACTTGTTATCCTGGCGCTCCCCGGGTCTCCCCGCCTTGACGTGGCTTCAGCCACATCGGCCCTGCAGAACATCCGTGCTCCCACCTCGTTCCATCTCAGGGGGATGCTCTCCTTGGGCTCCTCAAATGCGTGACCCTGTGGGGTCTGAAGGATTTCCTCACCTACTGCCATTACGTTTCAGTGGGGGATTGGGTGCCTCTGGACAGCAAACCCCCTCTTTCCCTCCTCTGAGGAGTGGAAAATATCTGTAATGCTCCTGATGGTACTTAAGGCACAGGCGTCTCTGATGGAACAGGAGATGTCCCCTATCACCATCACCTGCAGCGCCCTCACTCTGCTGGGCTGCTTCAGTTTATGCTCACCAGAACAAGATCTTCATAGCAGCGTTAAAACTGGGCAAGTGAGATATCCAAGTTTAAAATATACTAGGGGTTGGGAAAAAAAATTGTCTTTTTTGTTAACTCAATTAGATAAATTAAGGTGGTGGAAATCTGCCGAATCAGCTTTGCCATGAGAGGAAACTAGTCCACTCTACCCCTTCCAGTAGAGTTTGTTCCTGTGAAGCACAAGGTTAGTAACATGACTGTATAAGCAAGCACTTTGACTTGGTATTATGTTCCACCTTAAGAGTCTTCCACTCATGTACAAAGAAAAGATTTCATATTGCATCCCCATCAGTCCTTCCTCTCCCTCTGCTTCCAGCCTAGCTACTTCTATTCCTCCCTTTTATTCTCATTTGCTTCTCTCATTTTCTTCCACCCTGTGTATTGCCAAAGTTACTTACCTCTCTTTTCCACAAACTATGAAGACTTGGCTCTATGGATTCCAATGTATTAATGGCTACCCAAAGGCAGGCAAACCAATACATAGAACCCCATTAATCTCAGAGTTTTTTGCTTACACTTCCCTACAAATCCAATTAGAGGACTGCTTTGTTGTGAAATATTTTCAATGTGTCTGTATTTCCCCAGCTCTGAAGCATGATGTTGGGGTGCACATGAAGAGGTGGATTATCATGTTGAGTTTTCTTGCATTTGAGTTTCAAGGCTTTTCAGCCTTGCTATGGAGTAGGGTGCAAGAAATCTCCCAGTAATTATCTCTTTAGATTGTGTTCAAATACAATAATAAATTAAATAATAAAATAATAATAAAAAATGAATCACAACAATACATTAAATAATAAATATACAGATTAATTCTGCATGTGGAGGGTACTCCAGGTGGGGGATAAACATAAACCACTGATGCTGCTGATCCCAGTGGAATGCTCTGCATACTCAAACCTGCACAGGACACATCCTAATCCCATGTAAAGTAAAAACTATTCTATGTGAGGGAATCACTCCTTCCTAAACATTTCCTGTAAAAACGTACTGAAACAGCAAATCAAATGCACCTTTGACTAACACCTAATAGCAATTCAGAGCTTTTGAGTTATGGTTTTGAAGTAGAAAAAATAGAAAGCTGATTTTACAGAATGGAGGAGAAACGAGACATTGTATTGTATACAGCACACAGTGTGAAGGCCAGGTAATGAATTCAGGTAGCCTGAAAGGAAAGGAAAATGAGTTCCTTGTATACAGATGCTTCTCATCGTTATTTCATTTACTGTAATTCTGTGTATATACAGTCATATTCTGCAGTTCAAACTTAGACTAACTCTAAGGAAAATGTCAATAGGTTAAGATGCAGTTATTAAAAGAACTGGATCTACAGTTTGCAGTCAGTATTTAGTGCTCTGAAATATCTAGATATCAAAAGGAGCCGGGGGACAAACTTTAATAAGTTTCAGGGAAATAGTCTGGAATTTATCTGGCAACTTTCAATTTCTGGAAAATCTTCTCCTGATTTCAATAACACTAGAAGACAAACAATATGGAAGCCCTGCTTCCCAGACGGATGCAACCTTGCAGAGCAAGGTTGAAGGAGCAGGTAGGGCATTGGATTAAGACTCAGAAGACCTAGGAGGGAATTTCATCTCAACCAAACTTCTTTGCTAACAGTGAGGAAACCCTTTAACCCCATTCTGTCTCACTTCTGCATCAGTAACACAGTCTGGACTGCAAAATTTTCTGTGGTTATCTTATTTTATAAGCAAACTTCTCCATGTCCACTAAACATCCATCAGTATCAGAGTTGCGAGGTACTAGTGCAAGGATAGCTCAGATTTTGCATGCACACATACTTTGCATAAAGAAAATGCAAGTGCAGGTGTAAAGCATGAGAGATGCAAACATTGGGATGCAGATTCTATTGCCTTCCAGTACATCATGTGTGCAGTGATACTACATGATCCTCTGCAGACACAGATTCAGCCTCTTCACTCTGATTCAGCCTGAAAAAGCCCTAAAAAAGAAAATATTATGCTCAGTGTTAAAATAGTGTCAATGATGTAATTTAAAATGTGTAAAGACATCAGTAGAGTCTTAACCAACACCTTACCAACACAATAAAAACAGAGAGAAGAAGGAGTGGACCAGAGTCTATGGATTTTTTTTTCTGTGGTCTTTTTAGAGAAGGGCAAGGAGGCGGAGAAAGAAAGGTCCAAGTTGAATAAATGTAAATGTATGAATGAGACAGTTCTAAGCATACCCAGGTGTCTTGCCAGCTCACTGCAGAGAGGTCACAGAGAAATAGAATGTCTAATCATTGGAATAAACACAGCTGTGCATACTTACATTTTCCATACCTATTTTGCTAGTGGGGGAAAAAGAAATCATTCCTCAGATCAGAAGATCTTTTCCCAGCCACTTCTAGGTTTTTTTTTTTTTTTTTTGTGATTTTGTGTGTGTGTGTGTGTGTTTTAAGAAGTGTTTGGGGGTTTTAATTTTTAATTTTTTTTTTTTTTTGGGTAAAAAAATTAAGCTCTCCCTACTCCAACTTGTTGTCCCCTTTCAGAAGATTATTAGCATTTGGAATGTTTTAGCCTTCCAAACACCTTTGGTATTAAATTATACAGAATTGTGTTAAGACAATATTTTCAGCATGGGATTTTAAGGTAGAGAAAAAGGAGACTAAAAGGATTTTTGGACAGCAAACACAAAACTGGAGTATTTTGTTTGAATAGAGCCAATGGCAAAAAGGAGCAAATTTAAATTTGCTCAACGTGAGGCACACAAAATTCAGCAGGAGCAACTGAGGGTTATAATTTTTAGAAATTTCTACAAGCTGGAGAAGAATATTTGAAAACCTTTGAATTAATCATGAATATTTTGAATAGATATGTTGTTTCAAGATTTTATACAAATCAAATGTGAACCAAGAAATCTGACTGTAAAAACCAAACGTGCCTTTGGATAAATCAGCTGGTCAAATAACAGATATTAACTCTCCCTGGAAACCTTACCCCACTTGTATTTGCTTTTAAGAAATTCATTGTCACAGCATTTTGCAAAGAGAATTTATGACAGAGTAGAAAGGTTCCTTACAAATTTAATTTGAATAACTGAAACTATTCTTGAAATGCGGCCAGAAACCTGCTGTTAGCATGTCATTTGAAAACAAGGGGCTCTGCCACCAATTACTCTTGCAGTTACATGCAAAGTACATATGGATAAAACTTACACGTACTGTTTTGTTGTTGAGAATTATAGAAACTGCTATCTTCATTTCCATAAGTATTCCACATTTTTCTCTGATTACTTTTGTTTTATAACTTGACCAAAAATATTGCTCCAAGCTGAAAATTTATTTTAATTCATAGGATGGGGGAGCGAACTCTGTTCCTTTATTAAAACAATCTTGAGTCTGTCATGGCTCAAAAATAAATTTTGTAAAATGAGATTTTACTGTTGTTTTAAGAATATGATACATTTGCTACTTTGGCGATTGAGCGAGTGAATGCATTTTCAGGGCTTGATGGTCGTCTGAAGTCTGATGATTTTCAGCCTCCCTGAACAGCTATTTTGTCTGCAGCAGGCAAATGTTCTTCATGGGACTGCTCCCACCCAGCTGAGAAACCATCACCCCTTTCCCAGCCCACAGGCTCTCCATGCAGGCTGCTTTGCAGTCACAGAGAGGCAACTGAGTAAGAGGGAAAGCTGGCACACTCAGCTCCCCTTGAAGCTGACCTGCTACCTCTTTTGGTGTAGCAGACATTAATCAAGACAGCAGGATGGAGATGGGAGCAATTTTGTTGATGTGGCTTTCCATCTCTGGAAGTGCCCTTAGCGCACTTTCCTGGGGCAGACGTGGTATGGCAGAGAGACGGGTTGGACACAGGAGATCCAGGCAGAAACCTCAACTGAACTTCGTAACAAAATCAATTTTTTTTTTTTTCTTGGAAAAGTGGAAACAAAAGGACAAGCGACAGAGTGAGATCATTATGGCTAATTCTCTTCTAAATATCCAGGCCAATTCAGATAATGTTATAGCAAGGGCCATATTGAAGCAATTTTTAAGTAACCTTTCCCACCTGCTTCTGCACAACCTTATCACTGTTTTTCCAACACAAGAAAGCAAAACTCCTACCAGGCCTTCAAGCAGTGCACAGGGCTTGCAATGTGCTGCAACAGCAGATCCCTTGAGCACTCTGGGCAAGTGAAGGGCTCTGCTTTGCCTTTTGAGGTAAAGCTTCCTAGTTGTGTGCTATACCGGTTTTAAAAACATTTTTTAAAACCACGCTGCTGGCAAAAAAGCCACATGAAGTGAAAACATCTCTTTAAAATGTATTTTTAAACAGTTTGCTCACACAGTGAAGTCCATTGAATATACAAATAGCTAATTGTAAGTAACTGGGAGACTCAAAGCCGTGGAGCAGATTAACTGCTCACAGGCAGGGGATATCCAAAGCCAAACTTCCATTAGGTGCTTTTAAAACTCTGCAAATTTGTAAACTAGAGCCAGCTTTGTCATATCAATCACCCAGTGCAGCTGGTAAATTCTGGAAGTCTTTGAGTCTGCTCTATAGTGAGAACAGGTCCAAACACTTTTCCATCATAGCAAGGGAGGATGAGGTGGGTGCTGAACTTCCTGAAACACTGAAACCAGGGGAGAGCTCAGCAGAGCAGCAAGAACGAGATATCCGTGCAGCCTGCCATGTGGGGAAAGCCTGAGGGACTAGGGAAGTTCAGGCTGGTGAAGAGTTGAGGGGAGTAAGAAAATATATCTAGATGTAGAAAGGAAGGGAGGGACCAATTAATCTCATTAATCTACATGCCCTGAAGAATAAGTAATAGAATTTGAATTACAAGTGTTACTATAATATGCAAAACATATTCTGTTACAAAGACTAAGAGGAGAAAATGTTGTCAGGGCATGGGACCAAAGTGCAAAGGGCTTGATTTATTTTCAGGCTCTGCTGTAGGTTTCAATCATATCTTCAGCTTTTTCATAACTGAAGGAGGTTCCAGGAGGACCAATGAGTTAATATTGATGTATGCAAGTCTTAGTAGAAATAGAGATTTGGTTTAGGTCAAATTCAATTTTATACCCATATAACCACAGCTACAAAAAAAAAAAAAAAATCCTTGTTATTTCTTTATAGTAAAGGCCATATAAGAAAGATACATTATTAGATAAACCACTTCTTGTGTGCAACCTATTCACACGTCATTCCTAGAAAGGCAGCATTATCCCGGGTTATCAGATAATTTTGGCTGCTCTGACTTAGCAGCCAAAACTAAGGAACAGTTTAGATGATGTTCTAAAATATTTAAATTCTTCTATATGAAAAAAAAAATGTTTTGCTTTGTTTAGTATGAAATGTTCCTTTTGGTCACTTCTAAAAGAAGTTCATGCGACTAAAGTTGCAGGGAGGGAGAAGGAGCCAATGTTTTTAGCTGTGGAACTCCTTATTGTCAAAGCTCCAGCATCCCAAGGCAAGGAAGCTGCCAATTTTTCTCACTGGCGCAGGTCCACTTTTTATGTTTGTATTTAGATTTTTTGCTTAGGGTAAGGTGTTCCACCTTTGGAATCAGTGTTCTCCCCACCAGCCTTAGGACACGTGTCCACCTACCACTCCTTCTGGCTATATGGTGTGACAGCATCCCACGCAAAAAGCAGTGTCAGCAGAAAGATGTGCCAGAGCCCCTGCTTGGAAACGCAACACAGCTATGTCAGAGACGTGCCAGGGACTGGAATGGTGTTACCCTCTCAGGCAGATATGAACTTGAGTTCAATTCAGCTCATAAGAGTGTGCTGGCTGTTGACTAAAAGGGGAACAAGATCACCCCCCTCTATTTAGGCTGTCTGGCAAAGCTAGCTTTCCTGCTCCCAAATGTCATTTTACTGAAATTGTTCATTGAGCAAAACTATCTAGCTAGAATTAGCTAGTAGAATCAGTCCAGCCAAAGACAGCTTATTTATTTTGTTATTTTGAAAATCAGCAAAAGTAAGGAATATCACAGTTCATTATCATTACAAGTTATACATGCAACTTAGAGAAAAGACTGCAGAACAGAAAGAGGAGTTCTTTTAAAAAGGGTAATTAACTCTCAAAGCAGATCAGAAAGGAATGGGGTAGTCTCAGTGACTTCTAGCCTTCAAGTCATGATTGTCTTTCTGAAATGCAGGCTATAATTCAAGCAGAAGTTAAAGGCCCCATGCCCAAATTATTGGGCAATGTTTGATGAATTGTGCTGTGCAGGTTGGAGTACGTACCCCTGGTTTCCATTAGGGCCTTAACACTCCCAACAGCAGATGACGTGAAAATCAAGAGTAAGACTGTGACCATGATCAGCTTTACTCTTAGCATTGCATTTGATATGTCGCATTGAAGGCTTCCTAAGAACAGGAATTCACTGGAAAAACTAGCTCTGGTTTCATTTATATATTGAATTAGTTGAAGATAATTGTATGGTTATTCATTTTCCATTCATTCTCTGGACTCTCACTATCGATTTAACTTGAGTGACTTTGAATGAGCTTGAGCTCTATTGAAATGGAGCATGCAGAGATAAGAACATCAGCACACAGGCTCACACTTAAATTACAATGTGAATTAAAATCTGGTGTGTTGTTCTGCTTCCAGGATGAATGCAAACAAAATCACTTGAGGCACCACAGAACCCTGAATGGTGTACATTTTAATTGCTAATTCCCCCAGACGTCCTGTTGGCTCCACAGGCTGTGCTCTAACTGCCAACAAGAAGTAAGTTGGAAATAAATAAAGATACATGGTTCTGGGATACCAGCTAATTCCAGACAGTCTGTGGAGATGACAGAAGAAAGAACTTTGAAACCTCTGATCATTTAAGAAGCTGGTTATAGCCATATCGAATGGAAAAGGGACATGGGCTAATTGCTCCATGTTATGGCCCCAAATTTAGCAGGTTATTATGAAACGCCATTCACTGTTGTTCAGCTGGTGTTTCAGGGCATGACTGATCCAGAGTTTACTGGTGTGGTTTAGATAAATCCAAATGCCCTGGAGCAGCTTGATTCTACTTCCTGACCAATTTGTGCTATGAATCTGGTGCAGTGCAGAGGCTGTCTTGGCCACTTCTCATGGCATTATCCAATAGAGAACTGCTGGCCCCAAACTGAAGTGAGTCAGTACAGAAGTTGGCTTCACACATGTGAGCCTGACTCATCTTCCAGTTACTGAGGAAAGGGTTTTATCTAGGAAATAACCTACACCATCAGGGCCTTTTCACAAAAGATGCTTTCCTCAGTGTCATTCATAGCAAACCATTCAAACATAGTTTTAAGGCCAAGATGGGCTAATCTCTTAGAAATTAAGATTATGGCATTGCACTGAGAGCTTGCAAGTCCAGGAACACACATTTTCCAGCAGAGCTATCAAGCTGGATGTGAAGACATGAAATGCCAAGCAGGGAATTGGAACAGAGAGCATCCCATAGTGAGGGGTCTGAAATCCTGCCAGCTGTCAGGGAGGGGTTAGTTTAATGCAGGCTAACTACCCCTGCAAATGACCAAGCAGAGAGAAACCTTACCACCCTGCACTCTAACCTCTGCCAGTCCCATAGCCAAAGCAGGGGGCAGCTTGTCTTCCAGTCTCCTGGCACTTCCAAGACTGCTTCTGTTCCCTGCCTAGAAGGCATGCAGCATTTACTGTGAAGAAGATGGACAATACAAAATAAAGAAAATTTCTCTTGGAAAAGGAATGATCAATGAAACTGTTGCGCCTGTGGTGCAGCTGCTGGATCCCGTGGGATATCGATGAACAGCCCTTTGTAGATTAGTAGAAAGAACCAGCACTGTTGTTATCAAGATAAAACTATTCAGGTGTGAATTTACTATTCCATTAAGATATAAAAAACTCTTGAAAGCAACATCTGAGCACATCCTATTCTTCTTTCCTCCTCAGAATTGTGGTAGAAAAACAGTTTATTGATTTCTGCTAAGAAATCAAATGTTGTTATAACTCTGAAGGGTGTCCAGTTACAGAGAAAATCGGTGGTAATCGGAAGCTTCGTGCAGACCTTGCATGACCCTGCTCATTCCCGCACAGAAAACTGTTTTTGTCTCACTTCGAAAGAAACCAGACAAACCCTGTGAGGTTACTTATAATCCTGACACTGCTCTCAGATTTGCCATATGCTGGGAACATGCCTTCTTGCCTATTTACAGTATATAGCTGAAGGACTTTGTTACAGCCCTGATATTTGGTATATCTTAAGCCTATTTAGAACATCAACACCATCAATCACTTGGTACGGGGCCGAGCAGCTGGATGAACCTTGGCTATCATGTGAAGGCTATTTGTCATCTGGGCAAGTCTGTTTGGTGCATAACGCTCCAGTCCCAGAACAATTTTCCCTCTCCAAAAATATTCTCTTTGATTCAGGAAGCACGTGATTAATAACAAACAAGAGTTTAAAGATGGAGGTCAAGGCTGAAACCTTAACCAAACAAGTGCATTGCTTATTAATGTTTGCCTCAGTCTTCAGATATTCCCTTGAAGAGTACCCTTGGTGGAGCAACACAAAACTGTTTCTAAATAACATGAGATTTGAGAGATCTGCTTGGCATTGCCACCACAGAGGTTTTTCTCAACTGTGACAATTCTGTTTGTACAAACCAGTAGCCAGACAAGAAATCACTAGCAGGAACCACATTTAGGATGAGCTGTGCACACATTACATTCCCGTTCTCATTGAGACAAGTAATACTCAGCACATCTGACATTTAGGCAATTAGCCTTCTCTTTAAAATAAGAAATATTAGCTGACATATCTTAACCATCTGTGTGAGCCAAAATAAGAGCAAGGGAGTTTACATAAACAGTCTTAGCATGTTTAACAAGCATGTAGCTAATGATTTAATTTTTTTAATCCTCAACAATAGAGACTACTGGATATAAGCAAGTGCTGCATCATTTATGCCTGTGCTGTTAATGAAAGACTAGTAATTAGTGGGTGACTAAACTTCAGAAGAACATGTTGCTTCAATACATGGTGTTGTAAAAGACAGAGCTCCCCAGCCATCTGCAGAGCCAGAAGGAAAAGGGAAGAGAAAAATGTTTTGAAAGTTTGCCTTATCAATTAAAGTAATTTATTCATATCTTCAGCACCACTTTTTAACCTCTCTTCACCACTTTCTGTCTCCCCATCATTCCTGTATTTGTAAGTTACCAAATCTGGTTTAGAATGTAAATAGAGAAGTTTTGTGCCACTGTATTTTTATAAACATATTCCAACATAAGACAGTGCAACATAATATCTGTGCTGCTGTGAGGTTTACTGGATACAAGGCATAGGCAATGCTTGTGCTTACAGGGATGACCCTGTTGAGCAGTGACAATGCATGCAACAACCAAATTTGTTAGCACTCATTGTTCCTAAAGCAGAGTGAGTGACCTTGTCATATTTAACAGTTCTGACCAGACACAGCAGTGGAGATCCTGAGGGCAAAACCAGAATTTCCATTAGTGATGTAACAATATACTGACATAATTAACCCCTTTTCCACTTCCAATGGCTTAAATAACTGCTTAGTCCAGCTGGAAAACTCCCAGTGGCTGGAACTTGTGCAGTCCATATTTGTACAAACAAAAACCAAAACAGAAGTCATAAGAGTTCTCTCTCATTTCGAACAAGTGCAGCATTCAGAGGGGAGTGTGGCTTTAGCCCGAGAGCAGTCACGCTAGCACGGACGCCAGCACCTCCATCTTCCAGCACTGCTAGAACAGCAGCAGCAGACACAAAGGGTACAAGTAATGGCAAGAAGCAACCCAAAAATTTGGCAAAAATTGCTCATTTCTAACCGCTTTTCAAATGAAGCTGAAAACCCTAGGGACTGAAGAGTGAAATATCTTGTTTACAGTTAAATTCCTGATCCATGTAACTAAGCAACACAGGACTGTGGCTCCATAAAATGGAAGCAAAGTTAATTTTTTAACAATGCCACATTACCTTTGTACATCTTGTTCCTGCTCTCCCTCAGGGTCTTACATGAATGAATCAGAAAATTGCTCCCTTATGTTAGGCTTGTGTCTGCACCTGCATTAAATTCATGTCAGAGAGGGGTGGAGGAGGCAAACATTGGGAGCACCAATAACATGGTACTCCTGGATTTCAACTCACAGCCTGTCCAACATGACAATTGCCTTTAATAGCTATTCAAGGCACTACAAGAAATGAGCCTTACACCAGTGGTGGTCCCTTCAGATAAAAAAAAAAAAAAAAAAAAAAAAAAAGGAAAAAAGAAAAAAAAGTTAAAAGAAGAATAAACCAAATCTGGGATCTTGTTTAGTTTAATGCCTGTCTCCCATATGGCTGGTCATCTCCCTGCAACCAGTCAGGGAGGCAGAGTCCGTGCAAAGGAGAATCAGAGAATTAATTATGTTTACAACATCTTTGTAAATAGAAGGACTTTCTTTGCACCAGGCTAATATTTTTGATGGTAGAAAACTGGAGTTTCAAGCCGTTGTATCTGGGGCCTGTGGGTGTCTCAGTGCTGGATTCCTGGAACGATGCCTGCAGCCCTGGTCTGGCTTTGGGCCAAATCCAGAGCTGAAAGCGGCTGTTCTCTGGTTCTGGTTTTGGATGTTGCTTCCATGATTTTGGCACAGGCCAATCAGAATGCAAGCTCAGCCTTGAACCCCAGCATTAGGCTAAACCTAATATGAAACTTCAGCCTGCTTCACATTATTCCTGCTGGTTAATTCCAGCTGTTAAACTTCTCCCCCCACTACTGAGCCAGAGAGTGTTTTGTTGACAAATTTGCCATGCATTTCAAGGAAAGGAGAACCTGGCCAAGGCTTTGGGGTTATATAGTTTTTTTCCACTGCAGGAAATGGAAGTGTTGGCAAAAATATTTGCCGTTGTTTAGGATAAGAGAGTGTTTGGACATATCCAGTTTTAAGAGGTCTGCTTAGTCTGATACTCTTGATATATGAGACAGCAAAGAAATATGTCTAGGAGTCTTGGAATGAGGCATCTTTTTTATAAGATGAGTGAAATACACACAAGGATGAAATATTACTTGCATATTACCACCAAAGCTGGTCAAAATTCACTCAATTGACTCCAGATGTGGGCTTCTTTGGCAATTTTAAAGTTAGCACTACTGTAACTAGGTGTGAGGCCAAGGCAAACTACTCTAGTGCTTTATAGTACTTGGAAGCTACAGTAGTCAAATCAAAATATGTTACAAGAGAATCAGTTTCTTTAAACTTAACAGCAGGAAGGATTTAATATACTGAATACAGCCAACCCATCTTCATTTGAAGGAACATAAAATAAATCCTTACCACATTTGTGACTTATTATTTACATAAAAGACCCAATTCAAGAAGCAGATCCCTGACATTACTCATGCAGATAGGGTCCTCCAAGTCATCACTACCTTTTATTTGTTGTATTGTATTGTATTTTATTGTACTGTATTGTATTTCCATGAGATTACAACTGTGCTCAAGGTGAGCATGCACCTCTATGCTCTGCTGATGCAAGTCTCAGTCACCTGAATATTCAAAGCTACTTTTCAGCACTTATTAAGTGCTTAATGAGAGGTACTAATTTTTTTTCTCTGTTTTCTTATGCCTGGTTATTCTCCTTGCAATTAGACACTCTGTGTAAAAAGCTTCACAAATTAATCCATTGCAGCTCTCACTAGCAAGATGTTTGACTCATCCTACAGTGATGGCACTGAGTCTTTTAGTATCTGATCTATTCACTAACCGCTTATAGTTGCACTGGCACAGAACATTTCAGTTACTGCCTTCACTTAGTTATTTGTTAAGCTGTGAGAGTAATTCCCTCACAAAAGGTAAGGAGCCTCTTCAGTTCTTTCCTAATGAGCAGCCAATGCTGTCCTGTGCTCCAGCCTAGTTCACGTTGCTGGAGCTTAAACAGGCAATGCCCATCATCTCAAGGCGGAGAGGATTTCCATAGGAATAGACATTCAGATCATCCTTGATCCACTGACACTACTGTGGTGATAAAAGAACAACATCTCCCCTGCAGTTTCAACCAGTTTGTCTTTTTCCACTGCAAGACTGGTAAGAACTTACTCTAAAACCCCAAGGTCCTGGAGCAAAGAGGTAGCTACCTTTTCTGAAGTTGATTTTGTCCACTTTTTAATTCATTTTAATACAGGAGGGGCCTTGGAAATATGACCACATGGCACCCTAAAAAAAAAAAAAAACCAACCAAAAACTGGAAGAGAAAATGATTTAATTTAAAGTAAGAACCTTGATCTGTGCAAACCAGCATCCTGCCTTTTAATGCTGGCCATATTGCAGTCATGTGCAGCTGGAATGACAGACATGCTCCACTTTTACCATGGGAAAAACTTTCCCTGATTGGAAAGGAAGAAGTAAGATTTGCCACAAAATTGCACAGCAATCTAAGTGTTTAAGACTTTCTCTAAACCACTCAAAACCATCTCCTGTCTGCCTGACATTTCCAGTGTGGGCATTTTGCAAGAGGATAATTTTAATATATAATTTAAGGTGGTCAGGTAAGTCTCTTTTACTATATGTCATATAGTAAAAGTTAAAAAAAAAACCCTGAGGTCCTTTAGGGGGTTTGACTGACCTTCTGTTGAAATAGTTTTATCAGAAAACTGCCTTAATATGTGCTGGTGATGTAAGGACACATCTTCAGCTGGTAAAAATCTGTTTGTAGCTCCACACATGGCAGGGGGTCTTTGCCAAGACACAACAATCTCATGCAAATTTCCCCTGATGATTTTAGAACTCTTTAGTTCTTTAATAAAGCATCACTTTGATAAAGGTTTAGCAGAGATGTGAGTAGCAGAGAAAAGAAAGAAATGATACTAAAATAGGAGAAAATATTTTACACTTAAGAACCCTTGGCATGCTACACAGTACTGTTTGATTAAGTGAAGTTGTAATACAAAGACAAGGATTAATCACACGAAAGAGCAACATAATTAATTGCAAAAGCTAAGGGAGAATTGCAAGAAAGAATGCATCCTTTCATTTAGCTTAAAAAAATACAATTAGTAATTATTACTGATTTCCTGGAGAAAGTCCAGAGCAGAATTAAAAATATCTTGAGTCACAGGCAAGTTCATTGGTCCATGGGGACAGACATGCTGGGCTGAGGGAAGCTTATATTTGTTCAGCAAACTTCTTGTTTTTAAAATATCTGTTCTAAATTACATATCAGGACATTCATGATTGGGTCTGTGCCAGGACTGAAGAACTCTGGAGAACATTTTTAAATAAAAAGTAAACCGGATTTCTGCCTGAAAATTTTATAAGAGCTGCTGTTAAAAGTTATACTTAAAGGTCATTGTAATCCAGAAAAATTGTTACAAGCAATCAGAAAAGCCATGAGTAGATCAATTTTATCTAAATTATTTTATCTCACATGGGGCAAATTGACACATTTCAGGGGAAAAATATCCTTTAAAAATCTATCTACCTGGGATCATCTGATCATCCTTTGCATTTGTTCCAGACTGCATACACATGAATCTATTCAGCCAGGGGCATCAAAGCAGAACTTGTAGTTGATGTTACTCATGCAGGGGGCTTGTTTCATTCCTCTTTTCCTGGGACATAAACAGCTTCTGCATAGGAGCTGCTGCCTCTTCAAGGATGTGGAAGGATGCCACATGTCTGAAACACATTCTTTTAAAGACAAAACCCTCCCACAAAAGCGTTTGGCTCTCTATCTCCACACTTGCTTGCAGCCTTTACTTCCACAGGGTATATTCAGCAACCCCTGGGATCAGCAGACAGTTTTCCAGTTGACTTTGGTAGGAATTGAATCATACCATAATGACATGCCTGAGGATGACCAGCAAATCGTCCAGCCTAGCATCTCAGATTCATGCAAAATGCTCAGGATGAGGAATTACTGTCCATTGAAATTAGTGGGGAAAAATTAATTGACATCAGCTAAGAATCTGGTCAGGCAGTTTCCAAGTGCATGGAATATACCTATAGAACCACACTGGTGTAGACACCAACAGATTCAGATAAAAAACCAATTAGTCTGGGAACACCATGATTACAGAGAAATGAAAGTCCATTGCCTGGGCTTTCAAGCCAAGCTGCATGTGCATTAACTTCCAGACTTGCTTCGACACTGTCTATCTTCAAAGGCACTCTCAGACAATTCTGTTTCTAATGGTATATCTCTATTACACTATTAAAAAAGAAATCAGTGCCAAACTTGATCCTAATTTCATAGTGAAGCTTGGTCCACTGGTTACAAAGAGCTGGGTTACGGTCTATAGTCCTAATGTTTTGCTGCTGACTGAGAGATGCCCTCTGCTTGAGAGATCCTTGGGGGGAGCAGAGCCAGCACAGTCAGACATGTGTCATTGAGTCCCACACAGACCAGCAGAAGGGACAGGTGTGGGGAGAAAAGACAGGAAGAACAAATTAATTTGGGGGCAATTCCCTAATGGGAGCAATCTGAGGAATACTAAGGTTTACCCTTTGGGTAAACATGGCATAGAACAATCCTCAAAACCCGGCAACCAAAAACACATCCATGTGTTTGTGGCACAAACTCCCACTGAGTAGAGTCTAGTTTGGTGTTACCCAGAATTCTTTGGCTACATTATTTTATTTCACTGTAGCCAAGTGTCTTCCTTTACTTACTTTCTATGCTGCTGTTGAATACGGGAACAATTTGTACATCCTCTGTGGTTCATGAAAGCAAAGACAACCCATTATATTTAAAGTTCCAGGACCACAAGTCTCTCCAGAAGGATGTTGTTCTGGAAGAGCAGAATTGATGTAATTCTTTTTTTCAGGTGAAGAGCAGATGTGGTATTTGCCGTAAAGTCATCTTAGCAAATGCCTATGTGAAGCAGCACTGATGAAAACACAAAGTATTGAGCAATGAACTGCCTCACATAGAAACTGTCAGGGAGATTCCTATACTTACAGGGAGGTGGACTGGGTGTTCTAATAGATATTTTCAATCTCAGTTTTTTATCACTATGATTCATGCTAATTGTTAGTGGGAAATCACTTAGTGTCAGTAATAGAGGTGACACATTCTTTTCTTTTTAGTCATTGCATATATATTGTATTTATGGTGAGAGAAAGGGTTTATTTCTCTTCTCCTTTCCCCAGAAGCATGTTTGGATTTCATGCATAAATAGTCTTTCTTCCTTTAATCTGATTCACATGACAGTATGCATTTGCATAAAGCTTCTTCTTGGGTAAACCATTCAAACCTTTATCTAGAGAGAGTAGACATGTCACAGAATTATGTCCTGCTTTACAAGACAGCTTCTTTTTTTTCCTTTCCTTCCTGATGCATTATTTGTAGCATATGCTAATGTATTATAATGGTTATTAAGAGCACAAGGCCTTGCCTTTCAGCTTTCCACATTTCCCCAGGCATAACCTAACATTCCTCGCCTTTCAGCTGTGCTCATCTTCTCCTGTCAGGAAGTAAAGAACAATTAATACATATGGCACATAAAAATGTTCACACCAACCCACTCATTATTTTTTGTGGCTACATCTGCAGTGTGCTTAGTGCTTTCTAGACATCCAAGCTGGATCTGCCCCAACCAAGAACATGAATTGTAACATATCATAAACCTGCTCATTTTTGCCACACCACCTTTGGATTGTCAAAGGGACAGTACTATAGTTTAGCCTAAAATCTGTTTCTGAGCCAAGTAAAGTTCAGATTCAGATCTGGCACTTTAAATTCTTCCAATCTCTGCTTCAGAGATACTCACCAGTTGAGAGAGGATGAGGAGTTAGGATAGCAATTGCTCCCACTGGCTTTCTGCCATCTTGAATTAAAAATCTTACACCTGGCTGCTCCACTCAGGAGCCCTCTAGACCAGGAGTGAAGAGCACTCTCCCTTTTCACACCAAGCACAGCCTGTTCTGTGACCAAGAAGGAAGGTTGCAAACTCCCATCCTACCTCCTTCCTTAATTCCATGTAGAAAAGCTCCTGCCTGAGAGGGAATCCATACTCTACAGCTTTGAGCTGTTGTTAAGACAACAGAGCCATACTGGGATAAATCTAAGGCCTCACTCTCTCTGGCTTCCATTTTGGCCCCTTTTTAGTTCTGGAATTCATGGCAATATCGTTCTGAACTCAAAGACATAGTGCATGTAATAACTCATATCTGTGGCTATGTAACTGAAGGAAAAGAGAGCCAGTCTATGCAATCTCAGTTTTGAAAAAATGTAACCTAGATATATGTTAATAGTATAGATATAGATTATTATAGATTATATCTAGATTATATACATTATTATAATCTTTATAATCTAGATATATTTAATGGATTTTAATAGATTATAAAATTACACTGGACATTTTTATGAAATCAAGTTTATTTTATCCCAGTCCTAAAATAAAAGTTTGAACAGATCCAGTATCAATATTTTTCCTTTTGATAAAAAATGATATGTTTTAGAAAGCCAAAATCTATAAAAAATTCACTAAGATATTACTTTCCATGGAGTCAGAAAGTCTCAAGTTGAAACAGTATTTACTATCATAACTGAATTTTAAATTATCTTCTTAGGAAAAAGAAGTATAGATAGATGTGATCTCAACATGAAATCAATAGTTAAAGTAACAATAGATTAACATCCATTCACCAGAGAGCTGGAATTGTGTCAAAGGGTTTGGTGACACCATAAACCACAAAAGCACAAGCCAATTTTCCTTTCCTATGGCAAGATTTTGAATTTGCAGCTCAGCTGAAGTGTCTTTTGGGGAGCTAACAGCAATAAACATAGCAATACATCACTGTGTGCATGTTTAGATACCCACATAAAATAATTTCAGAGAAGTCAGAGGAATGCAGGTAGGTACTTTCCAATGAAATGAATGAAGGTAACACTCTAAATCAAATTGTAAGTATATTAAAATCATGGTTATTTTTACATCATTCCACTGAGATAATTTGTAATGGTAATGGTTTCCAGAATGGGGCCCTGTATTTTCAAAATGCAGCAACAGTCCCTAATTATCAGATATATTTAAAGTCCATGCAGACTAAAGAAGGTGAAGGTCACATATTATGTTCAAAATTTAGTGATTGGGAAATGAATCCTTTGAAGAGGCAGAAATGATTCTGTGGGAGGCAAGTATTGCCCTTCTGCTGCTCAGTGAAACCTTTCCATTCCTAATTATTCCATGTTGAGTAATATGTTACAAAAAGGGGAAACTATTATGTATGTGCAGATCCAATTAATTTCTTAAGAAAGTGGTCTGTCTCATCTCCAAACAAATGTTTTCTAAGGAAAGGAGAAGTAAGGTAAATCGGAAAATTCCTCTATTATGAACAAATAGCCATTGAAGTTTACAGTTCAGAATCACTCTGGTACCCAACATACTGCGGTATTGACTTATATCTCCTTGGCTGATGGAGATAACCATTCACAGGAAGACTTTGTTTTGCTTTTTGGATCTGAAGAGCTGTCATTACGACAAAACAGCCACAATGCTGTGCTGCTTGGGCAGAGCTAATGGCCTGTCTGTAATCAAGTTATTCTGCTCAGCAAAGAGAGACACAAACACGTATTTTGAAAGAGCAAATGCTCACAGTAATTACCACACTTCCAGCTGTCCTACACTCCATGGGTCTTCCACTCTCTGGTGAACCTGGGGTTTCATTTGATGCCTGCAGTGTATTCTGTCATAGACCTGCATGTACAGCGTGCACAGGTTCCTCAGTAAGGAGTTCTTTCCTTCTGCATCCTCACAGTCCTGTTCTAACTTAATCCAAGTCCTAAAGAGAAAATAGACAAAAGAAAGAGAGGAAAAATTCAAAAAGGGAGCTCCTGGTAAGCATATGTCAGACATATTCCTTTGTATCTCCTGTAGTGAATCAGGTACCCAGCCCTTACGTATAAAGAGGACTCTTTATACTCTTTATAAGCAAGCATCTTTCCCACAGGGCTCCACTAAGGCTCAGGTTGGATTTCACCTTATCCATTCAAATTTCTCTTCTGTTTTTCTTATTACTATAGCCTGCACAACAGAAGAAGATCATGTACAGCAGTGAGAGTGCCAGTGAAGGGAAGAGCTACTGGAGGTAACCTATTTTTCTTCCAGCAAGCTGGATTTGCAAAAGATCTGCACCATATCAGTTTAAGGAGTGTGTATGTCTACATGTTTTTCTGTCTGTCCACAATGCTTATTCCACAGGATAAGATCCTGTGGCTGAGAGTCATCTAGGAGATGGTGGCAATACCAGGCTATCCCTAATTATTTTTTTAATCACAATATATTCCTCTCCATAATTTGTTATTAATTTATTGCCAAATTTGGAAAAAAAAGGAATACCTGAACCAAAAACCAAGATTCTCAGTCTGAGTTCAAACTATTCCCTCAATGGGACTGAAATATACCACATCCTAAGACAGGAAAGTCTTGGAGAATGGCTTACACAAGGGCAAACACTGACAAAGGGATGGAGGGACCACCTTTACTCTTTGCACTGTTCTGACTTCATTGCTCCAGTTCTTCATGCAAAATCCCTGCTGTGGAAAGATTCTGCTTTTGGTGTGTTGTGGTTAACAGAAGAAAAGTGTGGCAATGAAAGACATTTATTTCCCACTGCCCAACATGCTTTCCCACTCTGTTTTAATATCCAAACTCACTCCAAGTTGCTTTTTTATTTCTTCTGTCAAACTGAAGATTCATTTGCAGAATGGCTTGAGTAACCACTGCTCTAAAGTATAGAGGGACCAAAACAATGGTACAGCTGTTGAGAGACTTGCCTTTTCTTGGCTAAAGGAGTGCCAGGAAACAGTGTCTGCTATAGGAGAGCTGAAATGAGGATTGTGACAGAAATCTATTTGTGGATAAGTCCCTATAGCCACAGAATAATGGCAACACCCTGGCAATCCCTAAAGACTGACCTTCTCACAAATACAAATCTGCTATACCAAGGGAGGCTGCTGAGACTGCTTGTGCTGCAAGAGAGCACTGAACTTTGGTGTACCTATCCTAGAGGTCTTCCAAAGCTAACAAAATGAACCTGTAGCTAACAAAATTACATAAACCAGTGTTAGTGACAAAAGTTAGGACTTGGGTTTCTGGGGTGAAGAATGGCTGCTTTTTCTTGCTAAGATCACTAACAGCTGAAGAAATCCAACAACCTTTTTTTATGAGCCCCTTAGAGCTTCTAAAATGGTATTAGCTATTATCATAGTTAATATTGCTTGATGTGGAAATATAAACTTGGGAAAACAAGTACTAAGACATTTGTGTAAATGTAACTCCTGACATTTATGTTTATTAATTTGCTTTTGAGCAGTTTTCCATATTAAAAAAGAGATTGATTACTCTGAATGTGGAAAATACCATGTTGTCACTAATATATATTATTTAATTACAAAAGCAATAGAAAGAGGGTTTTAATATAATTTTCCTGCACAATTCTGTATGCAAGATTTGTTAAAAATCTAACACACAGTTGACAAGAAACAGATATGTTGAAAGACATCAATAAATGTACCGATTAAGAGTTTGAGACACTTTAAAAATATGGAGCAAAGGCTGACTATTCTAATTACCTGAGACATGTGACGTCAATTGTCCTTAATACTTTAAGAATGACAGATTACAAATGAATAGATATTAGGGCTTTCTGCTCTGTTGCCTGCTGAAGAATCTGTTAAAGGACAAGTACTTGGATATGTCACCTTGTGTCTGGGGAAGGGAGGGGAGTAGAGAAGAATGAAAGGATGATGATGAGAAAAGTGAGATTATCTCAGTGTTGCATTCTTTCCTAAATCCAAAGTGGGAATTGAGTCTTGAAGAAAAAACAATGCTTTGTGTTTTTCAATTAGAAATACTTAAAGGTATATGCAGCTAAGCTTCAAGCATTAGCTTCCCTTCATATCTCTGAGGAGCACTAAGAAACTGCACAGACCATATTTCCCATATAAATAAAAAGAGGAATTAATTCTCTTAAGTGCTGGACATGGCCTGCTGACCAAGTTGTTTGCTGCTTTCAAAAGGCTCAACACAAGAGTTAAACTTCTAATGATGTTAATACAGACTCTCAGTTAAACAAAGATTATGTCTTTTTTTCTAAGCAAGTCTGTGAGCATCTTTGCCCTCAAACAGAAAAGGCAAACCCAGGATCCAACTCTGCTCCTCTACAGTCAGGGAGAGTATGGATTGAGGTTAGTAAGTGTGGCATTTCCTTAAAGTAATGATTTTTACATGGAAGCAGACTGTGAGAATTACACTGTGACATTAGCACAGACATCAAGTGTACATCTCCTGCCTAAAATAAGCCATATTTTGCTTCTTCTAGCCTGTAAGCCTGGTAGGAACCCTTTGCTGTTGCATTTTATACACAGGCACAGGAGGCAACGAACGCCCAGCAGAAGTCACACCACAAACACAGCGAGTGCTATGGCCAGGAGGGCCTCTCAGGACAGCCACCACCAACACCTGCAGCCCATGGCGGGCACAGAGGGTGACTGCCTCCCCTGGCAGAGGATCCCATGGCAGTGGGGCTGGAGTTGACCTAAATAACACAGCCTGGTCTTTGGCCCTCTGTGTGTGACAGACAAGGGGTGCACATTCTCCCAGTGACCAGTGCTCATGCATGAACGCCTTCCTGCCTCTCTTGACACAACCCCATTGAAACTGCTGACCTCGCCAGGGAGGTATTTATGACATGTTCATTAACCAGAGCCTGAACACCTGGAAGAGAAAAGGCTCTGGATTCTATTACCAATCCTCTAAGTTGTCCTGTTTCACTAATTACTTTTAATTCTTATTTATTACAAATAATATAGCTATTTCTCTGCCCATCTTTCTTTCTGCACAAAATGCAATGCAGAAAAACTATTTACTCTAAGTCACCAAGTAAGAAAATGAGACAATTTCTCTTCAATTATATTAGAAAGAAAATTGCTTTTAAAAATGCTTTATGCATAAAGTAATAATGTTTATTTATGTAAATACATATTGGCATGTATTGTCCCAAACACAATTAACATTCCTTTTCCAGAGAATAATTCACTGGCAGTGACTGAATATAAAATGCAGCTCTTGAGAAGAAAGATTTCAACAAACACAAATAGCAATGCCCCTAAATATATCATAATGGTTAAGAAACACAGCAAAACCACTGATAGCCATTATAAATTCAGCGGTGGATTAGTTAATATCACAGTCCTCTGAACACATTTACCCTCCCTGGATTTTAGCAACACAGCCTCCCTTGTAGATACAAAATGCCAGTTAAATAGAGGCCTGTTCTTCTGTGGCTTTCCAGGAATTTAACCCAAGATTAACTCTAACTAGTACATCTATGATGCTATATGGTACCCACACTGCACATGAGACTGATGATAAATGTTACTGTAAGGGTTTTTCTTCAGAAAGACCAATCCCTTTAGAGTGAAGAAAGTAAAATAGCAGCAGATAAAAGGCACAAATTTTAAAGCCTCAAAACGTGGGCTCCTTATTTCCCCAGTGATAGGTTTAGAAAAAATTGTGGGTAGCAGCAGAGCCCAGAATTCTCAATAAAAAATTTAAGTGGTGTTGCTCAGAAATGCATCTTAGAAGTACTTAAAAAAAGAGGACTCGACATTATTTGATGGTGTTTTTCTGAAAGCATATAAGGTAAGAAAGAAAGGTAAAATGTAAAGGTAACAGGACAGTGCCCTCTGCCAGGACCAGACAATAAATTGAAAGCAGCCTTATAAAACACTTACTTATAACATGAAATCAGTGAAGAGGTAGAAATTGAACTGGAGAATTGAAGTCAATTCTCATGCTCTCACTTTACTCCCTCCTTGAAAACAATCATAAAAATGTGAAGCAATTTGGCGGAATGGCCTGTTCTCCTGTAAGACTCCTTAATGCATTTCATTTCTTCTAGTTATTCTTAAGTGCTTCATTACATAAACAATTATATGATTCATGCACATCTAGGACAGAAAATGTTTTAGTGAACTTTTACAGTTCGTAACTCTACATTCTTATGGTCAAAACCGCAGGAAGACCGGACGAAGTTACCTATAAAACCACACAAGGCTTTTCATTTTTCCTAAGGTATAAGAACTAGATGTAACTACAATTAAACCTTTACTTTCATGAAAATATTTTCTTACCACTTCTGTCCAGGTGTGACAAACTCATCTCTATTTCAAGGAAATGGTGAAATAAGAGCTCTGAGACAACTGAGAGACTTTAAGAGATTGAGACTACAAGAAAACAAGGTAACTTCCTCCAACAAAAAGCATCACAATGTGGCTTTTCAGAAAGAAAATTTCCAGCTTGAAGATGTTCCAAAGCACATTTTCTCCCAATAGTGCTTGCAAAAGGAAAGAAAATACAAAAGGAAGAATATTGCAAAAGAGAAGAAAATCCACCTAACTCAAACCACAGCCATTTTCTTGCCTGATAAGTCCAAAGCCAGGTGGTTAGAATAAAAGATTGGTGTTTATCTGTTAGAAGATCTGGGGCTGATTCATTCTATTTACTGCAGCAAGCTCACCTGTGAGGCTTTATGCCTTGGGGAAAAAAAAGCTCAGCAGGGGTTAACTTCTTGTTGTGGGGGAAGAAAGGAGAGGTGAGATTTGAGTTTTAATTGATGCAAGGGGAAATCCCCTCTCTTTTATATACCTGGTTCAGAGAAAAACACAGGTAATAAGTAATAACAATAATAAAAATAAAGTCTTAGGAGCACAATTCTTTAAGCGTTTCCAGGTCATCTTGGACGTGGGGGAAGGGAGTTATCATTATAAAAGATTCCCCTGAGGTTCAGTAGGGAACTCAGCTGAGAGATTTGTAGGAAACTTTAACTTGTATGAAATCTGTGAGTTTATTGCTTGAATTAACTCTGAGCTGAGGAATAAAGTATACTTAATGCACTTTTAAAGCACTGTTTTACTTCCCCGTTTGTTTCTATAAAAGGATGCTTTCCAAGCTGATCTGTGCAGTATATTTGTCCCTCTGGGTTTTACCTTAATTTGCTTGCTTGATCCAGAACGAAGAGACTTGAATATCTGGTTCCAGAAGTTATTCTCTCATTGTGTACCACTGTCATTTCTGTCTTGCTTTCCATTTAAAAGATTCCAGCTTCCAAGATTGCAGTTTTCAGGTACTAGAAACCTAAAATGGCAATGCTTCTCTACAGTGTAGTAACGGCAAAGATAAAAGAAATCAGTTAAAAAACCCAGAACAGTATTTTTAGTCCAATTTGCAGTTGATGTGGGATAAAACAGCAGCCTGTTTAAAACTAAAAGTGAGAACAAAAAAACCCCTAACTTTTACGTATGGCTGCAAGGCAGTTTATTTTGAGCAAAAGCCCTCTAAAGTTATTCCAAACCTACTTGCTTGTAGAGGCAAGGTTTTTCTATAGCAGCAGGCATGTGGAGGTGTGTTGCCCTGTGCTCTGCAGGGTTAGCAGATCTGCTCCCACCAGCCCCCTTGCCCATGAGCTGCCAAAGGCCACTCAAATAGCACAGCAGCAGAATGTGGTGACACACCTCACCCCTTTTATGTCAGAAAGATATTTTCATGTTCTCCCCGTATTTCTTCACTGTCTGAAAAAATACCTGAAGAATTATATTACAGTTTCTGGACAATTTAATTAGGAAACACTGCTGGCAAAGAGTAATGTTTCATATTTGCCCTCTTTTGTTGTTTTTCTGCATCTAGCTCCTTGTTAAGGTAGGCAGCTACCTACTTTGTCTACCTTTAAAGCTGGTCCTGACAAATGCTGTGTTGTATTCCAACTGAGCCTATAAAGTTTATAGAATAACAGGGCTGCTTTAATGTGGTAAATGGAAGGGCCGGAGATAGGGCAAAATTACTTTGACATTTAAAAAGTCCAGCCCCTTTTGCTTTACACTTTCACTTAGTGCTGGAGTTGAGAAACATTTTGAAAAATAAAGCTTTACAGTTTCCTGTTAAATCTAACTATTTCGTACTGTGTAATTAATTGTGCCCTTGCTCTTCCAATCCTCTCAAACTGAAATTAATAACATTGTGGGAAGCCATGATTTTTCCAAAGATGTGTGGTTTAAAAACTGAAGAAACACTTATTCAAAGAACAAAGTGAGAGAAACATAAGAAACATTCTGTCTGGGGGAGAAATGAGCCCATTTCTTCATCTCTTGTCAGCTGGAATCTCTGAATTCCCCCACCTCGGTACATCTCGTGAAGTGAGCAATTTGGAGTAGATGATGTGGGGATGTACAGCATGGCAACATGGAAATCTTCTGGCTCCACAGCACATATGGAGCTTCATCTGTTATGCTCTGTCAGCTGCATGTGATGTAAAAAAAATACCCAGATTAACCTTCCATCCCATTTAATATCCAGGATAAATTGATGATGGAAAATTGGGGACTGAAGTTATTTGTCCTTGGTCCATTTATTTGTTTCACAGAGTGGGAAAAGTAGCTGCATAGTGTTGATTTAGTGTTCTGTAACTCAAAAAGGAAATAGTACTGTGGTTTTTTCTTACTATTTTCCTGCAGTCTGGCCTGACCTGAGCCACACAGCTGCTGGCAACAGCACAATGCTAAGCAGTGGGATAAAACACCAATGGCAAATGTTCTTGTCACTGCTTCCCACACAGGTCCTACTGCGTCTCTCCTTTGGGGTCATTCTGTCTCTGAAAGCACATGCTGTCCTGCCCGTAAAGGAAACAAAGAAATTAATTGCTTCAGTATCAGACCAAAACCAATGTAGATCCTAAAGGTCAGCAGGGTGATAACTCCACAGAGCTGGCCACGATAACTTCATCACACTGTAGAAGGATTGAACAATGCAATCCTAATTTAAATGCCTGGTGTCTGGCCCTCTTATTCTGTAGTGAAGCAAACAAGAAAACAAAGTAAAGGAGCTTGACGTTTCTGGGGAATGTGGGCATGCCAATAAAATATTCATAGAACCAAAGATAAACCTATCATGAGGAAGGTACAGAAGAAGTCAGAAATTTTACTACCAGCTCTGGTGGTAGCAGCTGTGTCTGCATAGGGGCAGGACAAGATGTAGTTGTTTTTTTCCCAGGACCAACTAAGCAAGGACTAGGAGTCCAACCAGCTTCCTCCAAGAAGCTCCAGAGAGCTGCATCCAGTGCCTCCCACCAAGAGGACTGGAACATGGCCACTGCTTTCATGGATATGGACATCAGGCCTTTCATGTCAGCAGCTGCTTTGCTGGATCTCAGTGGATTACGGTGCTGACCGGGGATGAGATCTCCTGTCACTACCTTGAGCTCTGCACCTGTCTGAAGTGATTTTTCCTGGCATCTGCCTGTGTGTTGGGTCAAACCCACCTGCAAACTTAAAGCAGAAAAATGTAGCTAATAATCAAACAAATCCTTTCAAAGAGACTGGAGGGCAGGAAGAAGGAATAATTGCAATACAAGTAACAGAAAAGGGAAGAAAGGTTTGGCTGAGATCTAAAATGGACTTGTGAGGTGAGTATTTGCTGTGCCTGGTAGTTCAATATCTGGCTGCCTGCATGGGTTTATTACTCTGAGATAAGTACTGAGAATCTTCACAGAGGGTCGGGCCTTAGTTGCTCAGAAAAATTAAAGCAGTTAAAAGTATTTGCTCAGCCCCTGAGAATAAAGTCCTAAAAACCACCAGTTGGAGAACTACCCAACCTAAAGTAGTAAAGGGCCAGTATTTCTAACTTGTAAAGAGAACAAATTCTATCAGAGCATTTCTCACTCTTTTCTTCATCTACAAATATACTGGACACCCTTATATTGATTTGAATGTGGCTATGGAGAACACTAGACTGGATTTAACCAAAACTGTTCCCAAATTGCAGGTAAAAAGAAATGCAGAAAGAAATGTTGATCTGTCTCCTCCATTTGTTGTTCCTTAAATGAGGCATGAGACTGCTTTTAATGAGTAACCTGAGAGACAAAAGGAGGGCTCTTAGCTTAGGTGGGAAATTCCCAGGAATTCAGGAGCAAAATCCTGCTATTCATTGAGGTGAAACTATTTTCTGAAGTTTTACCCCAAGACAGAGCAACTCATACATTAAAAGTCTGTATTGCTTAAGGAATCAAATCACTTGCTACAGCTCCTGTAGTAATTTCCCAAAACAAAACATATTTTTCTTTTACAGTAAAAAAATTTAAGATACTCAACACACATGCCATGATAAAGGAATTCTTGTTTGCAACAACAGTAAGAACATAGTGAGAGCCAAAATACTCCATGTGGTAACATACAGAAAAAGAAAACCTCTGTTCCTCAGATATTTCAATCTTTTGCACAGAAAAATAGCTAACACAAATCATTCTGCTTTAACTCACTGATAATCTTCTCAGAGACCTCCAAAACTCCATGTTTCAGGAATCCATCTATGCACTACACCAGCTTTTGCTGTTTCCTTTATCCAAGTCTTTCAGAGTGATTGCTATTTATCTTAATTCCTACATGTCTTTTCTGAAAGTCATTGTGTTGGGAATATTCTGGGACAGGATGTACTTGCTACTTTGAGCCAGATATTGAGCAGACAATGCCCCATTGCTATTGTCTTGGCAATATCTCACTATCATTACAGAAAAAATAGATTTATTGGATGGCTAACAATATTTGGTACTGTTAATAATACTATTAATATATTTTTATTATTAACTATTAGCTATTGTTATTTATACCATCTTAATAAAATCTTAAGGTGTGTAAGATGTTTATTACTTAATGAAGTAAAAATGCATACTGTTATACAGTGCTCCCTTTCAGCTTCCTTTCTCTTGGTTGCTCTTTATGTACTGGAGGGACACAGCCAAAGGATATGGCAGTGGCAAAAAGTATTTCTGAGGTGGGAAAATCCTTCCCCATTGAGAGAACTCTTTGCAACAACTGACTGTAGTAGAAAACACATGAACCCAAACAGTCAGGACTTTCAAAGAAGTCCTGTATTTCAAACTTTTTCAGTAGTGTTATGCTATTATTTTCTGACCTGCAGGACATTTATAGGCTCAAATCTGCACTCACAAGTTGTTTTAATCACAGGAGTATCATGTGAAGCATGTTCAGGAACGTTTCCATAGAGTGACTTTATACACTGCCTTGTAGCTGCTCTCATTTTCTGAACAGAAGCCAGCTGAGGGTAAGCACCTTCCCATCTTACTTGTCATGAAAAAGATATTCCAAGGCAGTAAGTCTCAAATATATTTTTTTTTTTTAATGTGAAAACCTGAAAACCCTTTCCAGGGAAAAAGGGATCAGGCTAAAATCTGTTAAGAGTAAGACTGCTTTACACAGGATTTTTTGCAGTCTCTCTGTCTTCTCCTTCCAGACTGTCTCAGACCATGGGTTGAAAAATGTTGCTCTGAAGTTGGTTTCCAAATGACAACATAAAGCAATGAAACAGAAATCCCTCTGGCACTACTGTACTATATTAGAATATTTTAGAACTACAGGGAAAAAGGATGTTTCATCTAAGAAGGAAAACATAAAGTTATTTCACAGGGACATAACCGCATATAGTTTCAGAAAGTGTAATTGTGTCTTAATCAATTAGGCAATTTAAAATCTTGTAATGAATTAGAGATATAATTTCTTTGTTGTTGCATAATGGTTGGAAACTAAATTTCTTAGAGACAAGATATCAAGTGCTTAACCTGGGTTACTGTGTTGTGTTCCCTGACAATCCTCAAGTGAGACTGAGTTTCTGAAGCAATTTTACTTTTTGCTGTGTTGTTCTTTAATTAAAGTCATGCAGTCCTAAAGTTACAGGTGTGAAGATCACACCTTGTATCCTTTTACCCTCATAAACATGCATCAGATTGAGATGGGTTGGTGACCAACTTTTTATTTTGGTAATTTTTTTTAACAGTCTTACAGGAAAAATGTTGGGGTTTTAAGTGTGCTTTGGGGATTTAGACACTTTCTACCTTCTGTGGCATTTAATGGGTAATTTGGTGGTTTCTTGGAGCATAAAACAATTGGCTGTGGATTTGGAACGAGCTGGTTATCTTATTTCCCTTTGCAAATCAAATTAAAGAATCAAACTGGGAAATGCTCTGTTTGAAGGATGGGTGGGGTTTTTTTAACAGACAAAGCAGATAAAAGCTGATATTAGCATTCTTACATTTACTTCCTGTGACTATAGACATTCTAGATATTAACCTGTTCAATATGAATACTGTCTCACAAAATGCTGGTAATAAGAGCTAAACCGTGCTGTATTTCATTTCATTCCCGCTGATAGCATTTATCAGCAAAATCTGGATTTAAAACCCCCCAAAATATGCAATTTAAGCCTCATCATAACTGGACTGCTGAGGAGGAAAGTGAGGGGATTATCTGGAGCCTGGAAGCACAAATATAAGAGTGTATTGTCAGCATGGGCTATAGGCCTTTTAGCAAATGGTAGTGTAAGCTTCAGCTGACAGGCCTTTTCACAACTGACAGATGAAAATATGAAACTTAAATTCTTCATGACAGATAGCTGTGCTGAATGAAGAGGCCAATGGGACAGTGCTGGACTGGGAGCGAGAGTGACAAATACAGGCCCAGTGTCTACAGTGCAGGATGGCTCTTTGTAACTCACACACAATTAATTCCTCAAGTCTCCCCATTTTGTCAAGCAAACTGTTATAGCAGACTGGGGTTTTTTCCCCTCTCTTTTTCTTTCAGATTTTTTTTTTTAGTAGATGAATGCCAAGTCTTAAAAGACGGGGGTGTAATACTAAATTTAATGTGCAGGCATGAAAGATGTTTCCTGGACACTTTTCCATTGGACTTTTCCACCCAATCTAACACACTGCTACTGTAGGAAGCTTATTCACTGGTTTATGAACTGCGCTTAATCCTCAGTGTTACAGAGCTTTGTCAAAAATTTTTAAAAATTGTATTTTGAAATCACTGCTCCTTTTTGTCAGCACCCCACCTCTCGAGCCCTGCCTGCTCATATGGTTGCATTCCCAACCAGGATGCTCCTCAGTGCAGGATAGGACTTCTGGCATGAGATGGAGGTCCTGGGAGTAGAGTCCAGCCCAGACCCTGCCTCCAGATGTGGTTTTGTAGCAGGGAAAGCACAGGGCAAGGTTCTGTGCAGTCAGAGGGGCCCTGTACACCTTTGCTTGTGGAGCCAGCCCCAGTTCTGCTGCTGAGCTCTCTCATGGCTCCACCACTGGTGCCTGCAGCACCTGCCCACAGGGAGGTCACCCTCCCATGGCCCCAAGAGACTCCTGAGGTGCAGCTGCCTCCTGTGGACAAGCAGCTCCTGCAGATGTTGCTACCTCATCTGCCAGCACCAGTTTCCAAGCTAGTCGCCTTCAAGCCATGCTCTGTCCAAGAGCTGGCCTGTATGGCTGCCAGATGGTTTCCAGGCAGGAAAGCTCCTTGGCTTGGTGTCCTGAAGGCATCACATCAGATGATGGCAAAGGTCTCCTCCAGCCTTCAACTCTATGAAAAAGAAGAAAACACACAGGCAGGTTTTGTTGGTTTGTTTGCTTCTCCTTTGCAGAGGGAAGTGCCCAGCTATGGAGCTGTTATGGTCTTCCCTGTGTTTTCAGCCTCATTACTGAGTTATAAAAAGGGGAGATAGAAGCCAAAAAAAACCAACACACAGTATGGCCTCTGGTCAATCCCAGAGTAATTACCTCCACAGAGTTCCCTCTGAAGTCAATGGACTGTAGGATCCAATCCTTAGTATTTGTCTTCTTTTATACAATTTGTAATCATCAATACAAAAAAAACCCAGAAAGCCCTAAGGTAATATGTTAATTCTTACCAGATGTACTGTATGTATCCTTATATGCTAGAAGCCTGGCAGGACTGCAATGTCACAACAGACATTTACTGAAGTATCTGGGGAAATGTAACAAAAAGTGTTAGTAGAAAATGGTCTTTCAGCTAAATTACCTAATATATTTGCTAATGGTATCTGATTTAAAAGCCATAAAAATACTAAGTTAAAAGCACATTAGAAGATGTGGTATATTTATAAGTGTTTGTCACCTTGGCAACAAAAGAGAAATTCCAAATCTAACACTAGCTTTCATGGGCCAAGACCTTTGAAAATTGATAAATACCTACTCTTTATAGCAGTGATCTCCTCTCAGTGAAGAAATACCCCACTGTAAAAGGAAGTTCTTCATTGCATATGAAAATTTCTGATAGCTTTCAGCTATGGTTTTGCCCTGTCTGCCCACTGTAGCATAATTTATAAAGTCTTGACAATTAAAACAATGTTTGTAAATATGGTAAAGCACTGATCTTTTTTTTTGTAGCCTTCTTGTAACTTTGAGCCCTAATTTCCTTTCTACAAGCCAGGTTTCTTAGCACCTTTCTGAGCTCTAACCTGGCCTGGGTCAGTTTGCAGATCTATAGCTCTGCTCTGATGGCTGTAGAAAGAGCAGCCATCGGAGCAGAGCTATATTTACAAGAGCTATAGAGTCCCCCTGAGGGTGGAGGGGGCTCTTTTTTCCTGCCTATGAATAGCTGTGCCACAATCACTAAACTATGCATGCCTTGATAAATGAAGTACCAGTTTCAGCTCTGCCTTCCCACATAATATATGGTCCCATAAAACTGCACTTTAAGACTAAAAGGAAAGCTATTTGCTCACTTGTAATGCAAATGCTTCCAGTATATTACCTCTGCATACAACTGAGTATAGATCCTTATTATGTTAATTCTCTCCAATGGTTTGCCCACTGCTCATGGATGAAGATCATAGGGACAGATCTACACAAATAAATAACAGTAACAAAAAAAATATTCTTGCTGTCCCATGGACCCCTCCAACACAGCAAAGTTCTGTTTTGTGGCAACAAGTTTCCCTGAGGAACAGGGGGTTCAATTAACTATGAAAAAGAATGTGCCCAAAACTAAGCATTACCCAGCATAATTGCCCTATACTAGTATCCTCGCATCTGATGGAATTGATTAAACAATTTGATCACAAAAACAAAAGTAAAATCTGTTGTATGTGGGTAATCTCTCAGCAGAAATGAAACCCTGTGGATTCAAAGCTCCAAAATGCCTTTAAAGATTAGAAAAGCCTTTAGGGAGCTTTAGGTAGCCCTAGATTAGATGCTGCTGAGCATCTCATATCCCTCTTTTTCTTCCTATTTTGTACATGCTTTCATTTTTCTTCTACTGTTGATTCATTATGTTGACAATTGGCTAAATTGAATTGACAGCTGAATTGTCCATGATCTCAGGAGACACTGAGCCGAACTGCACAGAAACCCTGTATATATTCTTCATTTGAATCAAGTATCTATGGGAGAAAGGAAATTATAAATATGAATTAAAAATTTGGAGAAGTTACTTTGGAAAGAAGAACTTTTCATTTCAGAGTTGTTTAGGACATATTAGTGTATAATTCTGCTGTCCTGAATCTAAAGGTTGGGGTTTATTTTAAAATAGGAAATTTAAAACCACATATTTCTAGTCTGTTTTAGATTTCCCTGTACAAGTGGTCAAGCCTAATTTGCATCATAAGCACACCTTGCTTTTGTTAAAATTAATGAGGACTGAGAGTGTAATCAGATTGGACCTCCAACCTTGCCAGTGTTTCAGTGAATTGAAGACCAAGCTCACAGCTCTATCCATCCCTATCCATCCATCCAGTTGTGCCCCAACACCTCCTGAGCAAACATCTCCAGTGAACCATAGAAATGACCCTTGTATTAGGGAAATTGCTTTTTAGCAAAATACGTGCGATTTATATGGAGCTGATAAAGCTTCTATTAAGACACTGGTTAATAGATGTGGTTGGAGCTATTTTTCAAGTATTGATAATAGGGTGGAAAAAGGGTTTCAATTAACTGAGGTTGCAAGAATCATATGGATAGACATGTGCTCTTACACTCAAGTGCACAATTTTCACTGATTGATAAACCAAACACACCACTTGAGACTATATTCTAGTTACATCGCTTCACCATTGAATTCTTCATTTACCCCTAAATGAATAGATTATCATTAAGTAAATTCTATTGAAAAATTGTACATTTCAGTGAAGCTTCAATATAAATTTGTACCATAAAAGAAGATTACAATTTATCCTTTGAAAGTTATTATTTAAAATGCACAATTAAAGTTCTCTATGCAATAAGTGTTTCAGATATGCTTGTTCAATAAGTTTATGCAAATCTGCAAAAGATGAGCTACACCATGTATATAATATATTTGTATAACATACAAAAATATAACACATTTTATTAAATAATTAATATAAAATTAATATATTACTGAATTTTATTACAAAGGTGATTACCTACATTATTTTAGCAAATCTGTATTCATAGTTTTTGCTTGCTCTTATGTATGCTTCAAATAGATTGGAATTTCATTTTGTTTAAAATAAATAAGGTAGGTCATATGATTCTATCTATAAAGTCAGCACTTTATATGCTGGGAAAAAAATTACTACATTATAGGGACATTCCTGAAAGTCACTGAAAAGCAGAGTAGATGGAATTGCCTTAAGAAGAGGGGTAAAATCAGTACTGTTAAAGGACCTTCAAGACTCTGGGCCAAATTTTGAGGACCATGGAGTTGTTCTATGAAAACCAGGTGGCTAAAACCCACATTGTAACACCTCAAAGAATCAGGACTTCAGTACTAGGTTTGTACTTCAGACACTAGGTTTGGCTGCCTGCAGAACCAAAGACCAATTGCTACTTGCTTTATGTTTTTAAGAGGAGATGATTTTCCATTATACCCAAAAGGCAGCTGTCACAAGTCCTTAATGAATATTTGGAGCCCCTTAGGGTCATTAGCAGTACGAAAAGATATGATGTTTCTAAATAGTCTTGTATAACTTAGGAATTCCTAATCTCTGACATCATAGGAGAGATCTGTCAGCTTCTTTCTTTTTTCTTTTAGCATTAAAAATAATATACATTTTTTTAAATTCTTGTTTAGGCTATGGTTTAAACTCTTAAAACTGAAGACCCAGGCATTTGGATGTATTTGGTTACACTGTACCAATAAACCATGCATGTGATAACTGGTTGGGATATATAATTCTAAATTTAGTCATATTTTGGGAATTGAGGAGCCATTGCTTCAGTTGCCTCTTAGATCTACATGTGATTGTTTAAATTTATTTTTCTTTGTGGCTTCCATACAGCCTGCATAAACACTGAACATACAATTTCAAACCTTGTTGTTTTGCTTTGGTTATACTTCAGACTGCAGCCATCTCAAACCACTTCTGAGTGAAAACACAATGGCAAAAATGGACTTTTCCCTTCAGATGACAAGGCAATGAAATACAAAGAACAAAAACCCAATTTTTTGAAGCACTGACTTTTTATATGGCCCGTGCCATTAACGTGCAAGAACTTTTGTGAAGATGGTGCCATAGTCAGAATGATGCAATGGAGAGGATCTAAAAGACCCAGCATTTCTAAAACTTCATTTTAAAAATAATTATTGTTGTCTTAACTTTAAATATATTATCAGTTTTCTCAAAGATTGGAAATTGTTCTGCTGACCAAAGTTATGTATCCTACTAGTAAGCAAGAAGTGTTGACTTAGAACATCAATATCTGTTCTGAATGGTTTTAATAAAACTTGAGTTAGTACAAAGTAAAAAAAAAAAAAAAAAAAAAAAAAAAAAAAAATCTAGATTTGCAAGAACATGAAAATAAGATTATAAAACAACCTTCCAGACCCCAAATATCTGACCTGCAGAAGAGCTTGTCATTGCCATCTCTGGGTGTTTCAGATCTTTCAAAATCAGGCCCAGAGCCTGAATAAGAATGTCACCACAAGACATTTTCATGGTATTTGCAGATTTTCTTTACAATACCTCCAGCTTTTGATTGTGCCAAAGGCTTAAAAGCAAATCAGAGAAAAGACTTCCCTATTGTGTATTACAAAAGATAGAAGCCAGAAACAGTAAAATTGAGAGTACTGTTTCCTAATGCACTCCTTCATATGACAATCATTTAGATCTTTTACTTTCTTTCTTAGCCAACCTCCATAACTGTGTACTCAAATCTAACTTTTTTGCTGTAATATACTGCTGTAAGTGATCCTACGCATTTTTAATTTACTTAGTATGTTAGAATAATAATTACCACCACTCTACTATCATATTAGCCTGCTTAATTTTATAGTTTATCTGTACAATAAGTACTGTACAAGTAAATATTTTAACTTACGTGTGTATACAATGTAGACAAAAGGATTTTATATATATATATATATATATATATTCTCAATAAAATCTTTGGGTTTGTAGATTCATTTGACATATGCTCACTGTTCACTCTGATGCTGTTTTTGTAAGAATTCCAGGTGTCATTGATGCTACTGTGTTTGGGATGGGGCGAAGAATTATAGTTACAAAAATTTTATGTGCTTTGGAAACCAGAGTAGGACAATGAAAGTGTGATTTCTAGGGTTTTCTTTAAAACATAATTCAGAATAAGTTCCTGTCTAACAGAAAAAAAAGAACTATCAGTTTTTTCACAGTTGTACATACAATAGCCCAGAGTTGTCTGGGCCAAATTCTGCACTCATGAGAGCTGGTTAGATGAGCTGAATTAAGATCAGGACTTGCCCAAATTGCTCCTTGTGGCTTTGATTTGACATACTGCATCAACTCCACTTGGTAATCTAAGACAAAAAGAATACTAAGATAAAAAAGGTCTCAAGAGTGTCCTTGTTTAGAAAGAAATTAATTGATGCCTCTGCTAGTAGCACAGTGTTTCTTCATTTCTGTGGAAAACCACTAGATGATTCATCAAAACCTCTATGCTTGCTGAAGAAGACATGACAAGTTAACAGGAGCTCTGAGGAAGAAGGTATCCTCTGTTTTGCAGGGCGGATGAGAAGGAACTTTGGGTCTCTATGGGTTTCTCCATGCCATGGGCACCACTGCTGCTTTTCCAGCTGCCTGGGCAGCACAGGAGCTGGGGGCCCAGCACAGTGGTCCCACTCATGCATCACACTGGCCCTGAACTGCTGGCCCCAGTATTGCATCTCTGGGAGCTACATCCAGGGCTTCAGGATTAAAACACGCCTTAGACACCTGACTTTCATGGACTTCATAAGTCTCTATGATAAAATACACCTTGTTTTCCTGACATGTTTGCAATGAAGATTTCCGCAAGCATAGGGAAGCGAACCAACTGTAGAGCACTTCTTTCACAGGCCATGGATGAGCCACACTGGGGCACAGGAGCAGCAAGATGTGAGGAGAGTGGAGGGCAAGAAGTGAATTGCAGGGACAGAAACCAACATACCTGGACCCCCATTGCCCATCATCTCACTGAAGGGGCCAGGAGGGAGGGAAATTGGGAACCAGCAGTGAAAACAAAGGGAGCTGAAGCAAGAAAGGAAGAAGAAGAGGTGTTTGACTGAAGAAGAGCCTGAAGAAAGGTAAGGAAAGGTAATTCCCTGTGTGTTTTTTCAATTGTATATGTCTTCTTTTTTACCCTCAGTACACCAATCAGTAATTAAAAGGCTGTGTTAATTTGCAATAAATTAAATTAAGATAAATTCCCTGCATTAAGGCTGTGCTGCCTGTGATACTGCAGAACAGCTGAATGACAGCCAGGGCTGGTGACAGGCAGGCCCAAGGGGCTGGAAGGGCAGTAAGTACACTCTTGCCTGCCAGCACAGCAAAGCCAACACCAGCAGCACGCTCTGAGTGACACACACTGCTAGAGCCAGCTCCCACCACATACACTCCTGGGGGGATTGCTGAGCTGTTAAGCGAGATAAACAGATACATTTAGGGCTAAAAATGCCCTGGAGGAATTTTGCCAGAGAAATGTGGCCAACAAGGATTACTGCTCTTACTTGAACTTGTAAGAGATTATTTCTATCTCCTGACTTTTCAAACATAATTATGGGCAAGTCCTCCTAATATAGTCAGAGATGTGATAGGTCCTTTCAAATTATACTTCAGGGCTGATATTTAAACACATGTGCTCTGAATCTCCACTTTGAACAGCCATTCATGTCTTTTCTGAACTGAAAGTAGAGAGGGGCTGTCTGAGGAAGTTCCCTTACATGAAGTTGGCCTCAAGAGTTGGTGGCCTGACTCTTGCCCTTGAAATAGTCTAGGTATCAGCAAGTCCCACAGCTTGCCAGGATTGCTAATGAATAGCCCTGCTTACCTATCTGAACATAAGAAATAATGCTTAATAATTATTTCCAGGCTACAACATTTGATTTTATTTGGGTTGAACTTCATCCTGGCCCCACCTTATGATATGTAAAGCCAGAAGCATATTTGAGTTGGAAAAAAAAGACTTATTCTGTTCACCTGATTCCTAAAGGTCATGGAACCTACGCAGTGTTGCATACTAACCTCTCCTGCTGAGGCTGCCAGTGTACTATTCTCAGGGCAGCCATGGCAGAATAAATGAAGTCAGTTGTGCAGTAACATGAAAAAGACACTGGAGCACAAAACACAGTTATTTCAACATATGATAGGAATTCAGTGCCTTAAGCACAGGCAACTGAAGCTATTTTGGAAACCCTGGGGTGTTTTGCCCCATCTCCAGCTGTAGTTGGGCAGGGCCAGAGTCTCCCAGGTTACATCAGGTGGCCCTGTGTTTTAGGCCATATCAACGGACCTTAGGAATGATTGTTTAGGCAACCGACAATCTTGATACTTGCTTGAACATTCAAGTTATGGTGAAAGGTACCTAGTGATTATTTACATTGTGGTTACCCTTTTTACGTTCAAAACATCCTTACAATTTGCATCAAGGTTCTGCAATAAGCATTCTGCTGATACAACTAATGGAATATACAGTTATCTCAGGGCTACTTGGCTTTGTAAAATCTGGATCTGAATGTACTGGTACTCTTCCAGACTGTAGAGCTGAGAGTCCAGAAATCAAGTGACCAGGCAATGAAAGGGGAACAATATTTAGGATGCTTTCTGCGCCCTATACAGAGGAAGAGTCAAAGGAAAATATTGGTGAAAATTTGTAATGAGAAGAGAAGAAAGATGATACCAGAAATGGTAAACAAAGGCAGGAAATAGCCTGCTGATGGTGTTAGTTCTTGATTAGGAGCCCGTTAAGTTTTGGCTAGAGGGCAAAACCCAAGGAGACATTTTGTCAGCCCCAATGTGGAGAGAAAACAGAAAGACAATAGAACAATTAGACAGAGGAAGAGAGCAGAAGTGAACAAACATATTGCCCCTATTACAATGACACACAGCTAGAGCTTTGCAGCAATACTGCCCAGCTGCCTTTAGACCGAGTGAAAATGAGAAAATAAATCAAACCCTCTTTTGACTGTCAAGGGCAAAGAGAGAACTGTTTCTATTTCAGCCACTGGTAACCCGATAGCTTGCCACAGCATATTTCACATAAGGAAGTCTGTAAAGCAACATCTAAGTGTTCCTTGTGATTAATATTCCTTATGATCTGCAGCCACCTAATCGCATCCTGACCCCAGTCAGGGTCAGCTCTGAGAACGGATGGACTGTGGGAGCAGGGTGGGCTACCAGGAGGTGCTGGTGAATGATGGAGCATATGGAGAGAAAAAGAGGACCTCTGCAGACATGAATAAATAAATAGTGGCAAACCAAAGGCACTGACCTCAGGAATAATGCCATGGGTCCAGAGTTGTGGAGAGCTATTGAAAGAAGCAGGACAATCTGTTCCTCACTTCCAGATGCACTGAATGTAAGATATGCTTTTTTCCTTCAATTTAATCCAAAAAACCTACAGCATGAAATGCAGCACTATCCAGAGACACAGAATACTATCTCTGAAGGGATTCCTGGGATGCATTAATCAGTGCTTGGAGTGCCCAGTTTGCTACAGGACATATATTCTGCACTGCACAGCAGTGCACACATTTTGAATGGTAACAATGCTAATAAGCATTCCTGGGGTGGTTTTTTTTGTGGGGGGTGAGCAGGGGGGTTGTTTGGGTTTTGTTTGTTTGTTTGTTTTTACCAGGAATTAGGTGCATTTGTGGGTATCAAACAGCCTGGACCATAAGACAGTTCCTCTCCCACCCAGATAAGCTTTGCAGGCACCACTGATCTGAGACAGATATGTCTGGGCTGGTGGGCCATTAGATGTAGGTCTCTGCCCAGATTTCACATGATTTGATCCACAGCTGGATCAAACACATACAATGCCAATTTGCTTTGCAGCACAGGGCTTTTCTAAATAGGCACTGTATGGCAGCCTGGAACCATGAAGGCCTCCAAAACAACAGTTTACATAATATATCTAAAATGCTTAATATGGCTTTGAGATTTTTTTTCAACAGGACACCTTTGACTGCTTATAAGCAAATTAATTTCCAATCTGTTCTATTGTCTCTTCCTCATCTTATCCTCAAAATATGCTTTCAGACATTAAAGCAAATCAAAGAAAATGGGCCTAGGCATTGAAATGACTAATAGACCACATAAAAAAACCCAGGAAATCTTAATGAGTAAACTACACACACTTTTTATTTCACCTTGAAGGGAAAAAAAAAAGGCTTAAATTCTGAAAAGAGGATTTATTTCCATTTTTCATTTATGCAAATTACATTCTGAATAAATAAATCTACATAATCCACCTCCCTGCTAGACAACTTGCAGCAACATTTGCCAAGAGAAAGACAAGCTTTTCTGATACTAATGCATAAAACATGCTGGATAAAAAAATTAAAACAAATCTTATTGTGTAAATAGCTGATGTGCAACTCTGAAAAGAATAATAGAGGCACTGATGAATTACTCAGGATTGTCTTGTTCAATTATTTCTAACATGTTACCAGTTAAGGGTATATTTAAGTAAAGGTTTTAATAGAGACAGTCATATCCCAAACCACTGAAATCTATAGGAATTTTCCCCCTTTAATTTCTGTGCAACAGGCATGTAGATCTCTCCGCTGAAGCACCCAATACTGTCAGGCTGCTGGTCTTGGAAAACAACCTCTTCAAAATGCAGCTGATGTGCTGCGAAGGGGCAGCAGCCCAAAGAAAGATCTCTTATACTATTTTGGGAATGTAGGGAGTGCCTTCCCTAATTTGATCAAAACCTAATCCTTGATCCTTGTGTCCTGTGTCCATGTGAAATACAGGCTTGGTGACTGTAAAGGTTGCTGCCAGTCCTGGGACTGCCACAGGGGAAGGACCAAACAAAAATCACTGGCAGAATGCTCTTTAGAGGTATCCATGGCCTTTCTCCACTCTGACTGCATAGGGTAGATACTGAAATGCAACTCTTATTCTTTATGGTCCTTCCAGAAACTATCAAACTTTGATCATACTTGTAGCTTTGACATACTCCTGCAAATTTTCCACATTGGAAAATCTGTTCTGGACAGCTGAATCCTTATGCTATTTTCCCTAAAGAATTAAAACTATACCATGGGGCAAGGTCCCCGCAAAAGACTTGAGTGTTACAAACTGCATCACCATATTTTTACATGCTGTGATGCTTTGTAGAATTTGAAGATATCTTTTCTCGGTGCAGAAATGTGAGTTTCTCACATGCTTCCTGAAGGCAATAAAGAGTGGGCTATACAAAGCCTACAGACTGGAACTACATAAGAAGGCCAGGAAGAAACCTTAAGAAAGTATGATTTAATCCCGTGCCTCTGCTAAGAAATCCCAGCCACAAGATTGGCACTAAACCAGTGTTTTATAACAGCTACCTGCAGGATAATAAGTTCTTTCTATTTGCTTACTCTATAGTCTGGCTGTTAGGAACATACATCTGGGATATGGCATGTCATACCCATCCACCACCTGCCAGGACATTCTCCTTGGCAGGCTATTTGCTGTTGCAGACTGAATTGTCTACTTGTCAAATCTGCTCCACCATGAGTGAAAATACCCGATTATACTTTGGAGGAGTTTGATCCCCAAACAACCAGCAAACAGCCTGTTGGTTGTGACATTCGGCATTCATACCAGGTTAAATCCAGCTTGGACACAGTGGAAAGCTGAAGGTAAGCCTCGTTGCTTTGCCCTCTGGGAATTTGTTCCTGCAAGGTCTAGCAGGCTGGTTTGGAGAATGCTTCATAGAGCAGGTCCTTCAAGCAACAGAGGATGGGCTTACCTTGATGAGGGAAACACAACATGGCAGATATCTATGCCCTTGGAGACCCCACTAGCAGAGAGTTAAAGGATTTGGGGAATTACAGTGAGGACAGATTCATGCATTCATCTCCTAAAAAGACTGGACAAACTACACAAAACCTGGGGTGTTGGATTTAAATCAATGGATTTAGAGTTTTTACTTCTGAACTCATGATTTGACAGCAATCTTACAAGTAAAATAGGAGAAATAAGAGCCAAGCTCCTTATTTAATGACAGAACTCCAGAAACCACAAACGTAAAAGAATCATCAAAACATTGAGATTTATAATAAAAGGAGAATTTGACACTACAAATTTTTGTGGCAACAGAAGATTAAGTTTGGCTAACTGGTGATACAGGAGTACTCAGTTCCACGGGTGGGAAACGCATAGGAGGCCTCAAATCCGAGACTGATTCTGGTCAGGCTGTACATCAGTAAGACACTGCTTCAGGAGTCCTTGGTTTTCCTTGTTTCACGGTGCAGTGGCTGGCCATATTCTCTTGGGAAGTACAGATTCTTCTTTTCATGGGCACTTCCTAACTAGTAGCTTGGCACAGAAGGAAGAGAAAGAAGAGGTGGAAAGGACTCTTGCATCTTTTCTCTACAGCAGATATGTAGGGAAAGTCTATGAAACAAGTTCAGGCTGCTTCCTGCTTCAGGGATACCTGAAGCTACTTGTCCATAGGAGTTTCCAAATCACATTCTTTCTTGGATAATCTAGGTGCCACTGAGTATCTTGTTATTCCCCAGTGTAATCCAGACTTCATAGTTCAGTCAAATTCTAGGTTAGGCAAAAACTAGAGGGTTTGAATATGAGCCTTAGTAAGTGAAGGATTGTGGGTCATTGCTAGCTTTTTATATCATAGACCCCTCTCACTTTATGACTTTATCTTGTACTCTCTTAGAGCAATAGTATTCCAAAGTTCATGGCTTGCTGAAAATCCCAGCTAAATTACAACTAGATTTCACATACTGATTTATTAAACCAGAGTTTTCATAATTTCACAGTCATCACTGTCAGTCAGTCCTCCTGTCACAAAAAACTAAAACATGACCGTTTGATTAGACCTTTCACCTGGTAGAAGGGCTCATTTCCCACCTCACCTTACCTGTGGCTGGGTGCCAGAACACGTTTATGCTGGCTTGGAACTCAATGATATATGAATTCTCACGCCAGTGTTTTGTTGTTTCCCTGACTTTAAATCTAGGATACAGTATAACCCAGCTGTGCAAGTCATTGCCTTGTGAATCAACTTCTCACAGAGCAAGGGAAAACATCCCAGCTCCTCCACCGAACTGGCAGTATTGTTACAAGGTGATTGCTGGGAGAGAAGCCACCGGTGGTGCAGATAAACTTGTTCAGGCTAGTAAGTGCTGAACTTTGCCTTTGCTGAAATCATCAACAGAATCTAGAGGTAAGTGAAATGAATACACTTTGGGATAATAAAATCCTGTAGCATTTCTAGTTTTCATGCAACAGCCTAAACTCCTAGTAAATAGCTTAGTCAAACTCTCTCTTTCAAGCTGCTTGCTTGTTTCTGTGATGTGATGGACAAGGAATTTAGAACATAGCAAATTAGTTTTAAGTTTCCACGGAATCACAGAATCAATTAGATCAGGAAAGACTTCTGGGATCATCGAGTCCACCCTACGGCCAAACACCACCTTGTCAACCAGACCACGGCACCGAGTGCCTCGGCCAGGCTTTCCTTACACACCTCCATGGAAGGCAGCCCATGCCAAGGTCTCATCACTCCTTCTGTGAATGAATTCCCCCTAATGCGCAACCTAAACCTCTCCTGGCGTTCTGAAGCACTACATTTAAAAGGGAAAACACTCTAACACCGTGGCATGGAGATTAAGGACAGAAGGCTGAGACGCGATAGGCTTTGCCTGCATACACACCAACAATGAAAGAACGTAGAGAACAGAGGCGCTCAGCAGCGGCTGTGCAGCTTGGTGTGACGCTGCAGGACCCAGTTCGCTGTCCCCGCAGCACTGAGGGAACAGCAGCAGCTCCCGCGGGCTCACCCCAGCCCGGGCCGGGCCGTGCCGTGCCGTGCCGCGCCGCGGCGGGCGGGGCCGGCGGAGCCGCAGGGCGCAGGCGCGGGCCGGAGCGGGGCCTGGCAGCGGCGCAGGCGCGGCGGGGGCCGCGGGATCGCAGCGGGCTCGGGGCGGCGGGCGCGGAGCGGGCCCAGCATGTCGGAGAAGAAGCAGCCGGTGGACCTGGGGCTCCTGGAGGAGGACGACGAGTTTGAGGAGTTCCCGGCCGAAGGTGCCAGGCGGGGGCGGCATGGGATGGGCGCCGGGACCGGCAGGCCGCGGCCTGCGGGAGGGCCGGGCCGGCGGGGCGGGCGGGCGCGGCGGTGGGACCGGAGCGCCGTGCGCGGCCTGCCCGCCCGCGGGCCCCCGCGGCCGCTCCGCGGGGCAGCGCCTGCTGCCGCTCCGCAGGGCCTCGCGGAAGCTTCCCCGGAGCCCCGCGGGCCCTGCGCAACCCCGGCCGGAGGGGCTGCAGCGCCGCCGGAGCCGCGGCCGGGCGCGATCGTGGTGCCCGTGCCCGGCGCTGTGCCGCTGTCGCGGCGCTGGGCACATGGCGCTGGAAGTGCTGTGTCATCGTGCGAGAGAGCCGGGAACAAGTGCGGGAGAAATTTACTGCTTTTTGACACCGAATCGCAGGGCAGAGGAGGGATGAGGGCTAGAAACTGAGTCTAAGTTGGAAAAATGTGTGAAAATGAAATACTGTGTTCTGTAGTTACTCTTAAGTCTCTTTGCCTATTGAAGCACAGATATGTGTATGCTAGTTTGCTTTTAATAGGTACAGATATACTTAATACGGAAGTTAAATTCAATTAAACAACTCGGTGTCCCTTGACAGAGGTAGTCTTGGAATCATCCCTATTAGGGCATATTAGCTTTTTATGTCCCTAATTCTGTGTCAGGTTGTGGATCATGAAAAATGATATATATGACAATGAATGTAGTGTCAGGATTTTTTTTTCTCTAATGTCTTTATTGCATGTGATTTTTCTGTGACCTTACAAGCCTTAGGTGTTCTGAATCCTTTAGTTCTGCTAAAATTAATATTTTTGAGGGTACTGATAAAGTTCATGACACAGTTAGGATGTTAGCTAAAATAAACTTACAAGACTATATTTTCTTTTTCACACGTGTTTCCTAAAAAGAAAAAAAAGTCAATCTTATTTAATGTAAATTAACTAATCACAGTAGGGGAACTCTGAAGCTTTTGGACCTTGAATTGGGCAGAGCCCTGACTTGCTGTTACAGAAGGTGAAATTAGTTTTGCTTGACTCTAGCTGTAATGCTAAAGCAAAGTACTCTGCAGACTTTCTGGGTGGAACGGAGATTTATTAAAAAGTGACCATCATCAGCCTTGTAGATGTTCTTTCCTGCAGAAAATAAGAACTTCTAAAAGAGTTCATTTGAATCCTCAAGTGAAGTCATAGTTTTGAGATGTTGAGTGTTCAGACCACTTTGTCTGATATCTCCAGTATTTAGGGAAGAACTGTGATAACTGGGCTCAAACACATTCCAAATTGTTGTTCTTTCAAATTAAAACACCACTTTGTAGCAACAACTTCTATTACCCAGTTTTTATCCAAAGGAAATTAGATAATGCAAATCTAGGATAAGGGATGAATACATGGACTTTTGGGGTTTATTCCAACCTAAAAATTTACTTAAACAGTGTATGAAATCAACTTATGTATCAAAACCAGACGTGCCCAATTTTTATCGGATTCTTTGAACTATAGCATAAGTATACTATAGTAGATGAAAATACATGTAAATGAGTCACTTAAGAATCTTTTGAGTGTATTTCAGAATATAAAAATATAAAGTGATGGAGCAGGGGATAAAGAGCCCTAAAATCCTAAAAATTGTTTTTTGTTTCCCAAGTACAAAATAAAGCAATCAGTGATCAGCAGTTCAAACATGACAAGTTTATAATTGTGGTGTATATTAGTAATACTTAATGGTAGTGGACTTTTAAGTGCTCTTAATACTTTCAATCCCAGATAATGCTCTACCTTCTTTTACTTTTGTTTAGTCACAGGCATATAATGTAGCAGGGAGTAATAACTGTATTATACAATGCTGGGGTAATAGTTTCAATATACAGATGCTGCGGAGTCTTGTCCTACGGGGATGAGAATGTAATTAATTTAGGCTTTACTTTCACTCTCCTCCCCACCCAGCAAGGGAGATGAGATGGACTTTTCTGACTCCCCTTTACTCAGTGTGATTCAGAGCATCTTTTTGCAGTCTGTCCTGCTGGTCTTCTGTGACTGAAGCTGCTGTTTGTTGTACTGGATATGAGTTACTGGGTGATTTTTTTTCAAGTTTGTAGTTCTGTCTGAGCTACTTATATGTTTGTAGATAGAAAACTTTGACTTTGCGTTAATTTTAAGTTGTTTGAGTTTTGTTTTTCCTCTCTTCAAAAGCCAGTTAATCAGTAAAGTTGTTTCTTGAAAAAAAAAAATCAGTGGAATATAAACTGGCAAGGGCAAAGCTTATTGCAGGTAGTTCTAAAGGATAAGCCCTTCTCTTTGAGCAACTAGCAATACAACTAAATCCAAATAATGCATATTTATATACAACATTTTTTCTTCACCTTTTTTTCCCCAGTTCTTTTCTTTTGCTCTCACAGCGCAATTTCTGTGCTCCTTCATCTTTTCCCATTATATAATTTATTTGAGTAGGGAAATTTAATTGTAATGCCTTCCACACGTGTGTCTTTAATCAGTGACAAATGGATTTTCCTGTCCTGGCAAATCTCAAATATTAATTTTGTTGCCTGTCAGTGTTAGAAAAAGGAGGAGAAAATGCAAAGACCAGGCTTCATTCTTAGAAAGATAGCTGTTCACAGTGAATTAGTTTTTGATGTTTTACCCCACTAATTTTCTCCCCTGCTCCCCCCATACCTCCATCAGTGTTTAATGTTACTTTAGACCTTAGTCCTCAAAGCGTTCTGTGCATGGGCAGCAGATGGCTTACTAGAATGACAGGGGAAGAACAGTGTTATCTCTTTAAATACAGTAATAGACTTAGAGAAATAAAAAGTTGCAAGTGTCAAAATTAGGCGGCTTCTTTTTTTTAACATTTAAAAAAATGTGCGTCTTTCAGTAGGAATAAACTGAGAGACTAAAAAAAATCAAGTAAGCCAACTTACATTTTCATAGTGATTCTGAGCCTTTCATTTTCATTATTTTTCTGAACTATTTTGTTTGATTTTAATTTTTTTCTAATAATGAAGCATTATGTGTATGATGAGTAATTTGTCAAGGGTGATGTGCCAGATTACAGGAAAAATATAAATAAAGTTAGTAAATGGACATAAAGTGTTTCCCTACAAAGGCAAGACAGCTTCTGCTGTCTTGGGAGCCCCGAAATAGCTGATTAGAGGTATCAAGTGCTGTTTGCAGATGCTTGTCTCAATTTCCTTTGCTTCTGTATCACAAATAGTTTTTTTGTCATTTGTCCATAGACTGACTGTGTCTGATTTGAGGGAACCATGTCTGTGTTTTGGCAAAAGCATCTGATACGTACTTTTTTTATCTGAAAAGGATGTTTAAATACAAATATGGAAGGATGATGCAACAATTTATCCATAAGTATGCAAAATATCTTTTAGGAATGTTTCATCTTGCAAACCATGATGTGTGTGTAATGATTTTTTTTTCACCAAGTTTCGTGTTTGTTGTAATTACAGAAATTTTGAGATGTATTTTAGATCTTTCTGTCTCTGTCTTGAATGTGATCCAGACTTCTCTGTTAAATTTACCAGAAGTCTGCCTTTCCCTGTGGCTGAGCTAATTGGTCAGTAAGACATGGTACCAAAGCAGTGTAGCATACAATATTCAGATCTGCTTTTCTATCTTTAGATTGGACTGGTTTAGATGAAGATGAAGATGCACATGTCTGGGAAGACAACTGGGATGATGACAATGTAGAAGATGATTTCTCCAATCAGTTAAGGTAATTTTATTTAAAATTTCTGTTATAGAAGACAGGTAAAATAATTTAAATGGAGTTAATTAGTTAATATCTGAAGGTTTGAAAGTTTATTTTTTTTTTTACTTTAAAAAACTAAAGATCTGAAATGGAAATAAATGAAAGCTGTACTTTTTCTATTTAAAGCCTTTTAGAAGCAGACTTAGGGATTACAAGACTCTGAAGTACTGATCAGCATTTCATCTTTTAATAATTCTCCTGAAAATGCCTTAGGACATTGTGGTGACAGAATTTTGCTCTGTTACACAAACAATGCAAAGATCATGGAAATTTGAGATGTAGTTGACACTTTGTCAATTTAACATGAGTGAATCCTTTTCTAATGACTTTTCTGTGAGTGTGTGAAAGTTCTGAATTGTACTGCCAAGATTAATGGCAAGGCATCCAAGATTATCCCTTTGTGCTATGTGGTGTGCAAAGTATGTTACAGTTTTTATGTCTGTACTTTAAAATAGCACTGTTGTTCTTTGTCCAAATGGGCAAATTTTCTGGAGATTAGTGATCTGTATTAACGTTAAGGTTCTTTCCGATGTGATGAACATACTGTTTATGAACAACAACAGCAAAGTAATTGTTAATTACATGCTTAAAAAAAGTGATAGCAATTTGTGTACCTCTAAACCAGTTGCTTAATCCTCTTTGTCACTTGTAGTTTCAGTAATCCTTTACTGACGCATAATTATAACTTAAATTGTTTCAAGCATTCAGAACAAAGCCAGATTTTATAATTAATCCCTCAGTATGTTGCAGGAGGAGCAAACTGTCTGTAATGCAGCCTGCTTAAACAGTTACTGGGTTGATCTCCTTTGATCTCCTGGGTTGATCTCCAGGGAAAGCAATTATTTTTGTGTCTTCTGCATAAAAAACTGTTGGTATAGTTATTTAATATATGGTTCAAAGGCAGTTAAATGGTAATACTGGAAAACCTGTAGTGAAGCAGACTTTCAAGAAGTAGTATAATTCTTGATAGACATAGTTGATCTAGACAAACTTTCTGTAACTGGCCTTAGTTGCACCCTGCAGTTCTGGTGACTGTATAGTGGTTTGCAGTGTTGCCTGGTTGTAGCATGTTTCTTTCATCCCTAGAAAGCAAATGCTGCAGTCCTCCACTTTTGAAGTCCTACTACTAAATGTGCAAACTGACCCAAAATATTTTTAGAGATTTGTACCTAGATACTTTGTATCTAGGTGCTAGGATAAAACAGGATGCATCCTGGCTGGTGTGTTCAGAGGCAGGTGAGAGGCAAAGTGGTGGCAGGGCAGGAGTGATAACAGTTGTAGTTCCTGACTTGCTGTCCTGGTCACAACTAAGGACAACAAAGCAAGCGTTTCCCTCAGAATTGTTCACTGCAAGGTGTATTGCACCAAGATATAAGTAAAAATTCCAGACTGCACTATTCTAAAAGCAAAAAAAAAGAGCTTACAATTGTTTTGGAAGCACATGCAGTTAAGTCAAATAGAATAGTGAGCTTGCTTGAGTTAAGGAAGTCTTGAGAATAATGTACAAGATTCTTGAGAATATGTGTAAGGCAATATTTTGGTTATTCTAACGATTTTGGAGATATTGCAGGCACATAGGTGGGTCAGAGGGCAATAACTGTGATTAAAACAGATATTTGAATTTTTCACTGCGAAGTCACAGTGATTTAAGATAACCTTACTTACTCTGTAATTCTTCAACTCCAGTTTTTTAAGGTAATAGGTATGAATCAAAAAGCAGTATGACATTGCTATTTTAAATGATTGTATATTGTGTAGTATATTTAATTTTTTAATTAACAGTATTGTGTATGTGTTTCAATATATCTGTCTTTCTTCTATACAGAGCTGAATTAGAAAAACATGGATACAAGATGGAAACGTCATAGCTTTTGCAGAACGTGGAGTGGTTTAACACTGAACTGTGGATAGACTTTATTGCGAAAAGAAGAAAAGATGAAAAATGAGAACACACACTTAGTTCATTACCTGCTTGGATGTATTATTGTTTTGTATAAAAAATAAAGTTTTTAATCTTAGCCTTGTCATACATTTAGCCTCTACTCACCTGGTACATTGTATTTTGGTTCTGAAATGTCTTGTGTAGCGGGATTCATGGACCTGCCTGGAATGCCACTAATGGTCTGTCAGTGGCTGATGCCCTTGCACTGGCTGCTGTCCTGGGGAGCTAAACATGTGTAAACAGAATGAAGACTAATGAATGTTGCTGTCGCAGGAAATAAAATACTTCTGTATTTCAATTAAAATGCAGCAGAGATTGAAAGTAGTCTTAGGGAGTGATAAAACTTGTTTTGCTTCAGGCTTTCATTTCATAATGGCTTGGATTTTTTTTTTTTAGTCATTTCATGTGAGTGCTGGTTTAATAAAACAGAGTTCAAAGTGTCTTGCAACAGCAGAAATCCAAACTCTCCAATCTGGTCCTGTAATTTCTCAGGACTGTTAAAGATGAGACTTCTCTGGAGGTGAAAGTTCTGTTCTTGCACTTATTTAAGCCTAGGAATCTCTGCTGAAATTGCCTCCAATTTGCCAGTTACAACAGTTCATCTGTATCACGCAAACATGCCTGCGGAGAACAGAAATCAAACTTCCAACTCATTTCATGGAGGCCAACAAAGATTTGCCAGAAAGATATCGCAGTAGTGACTGGATTCAATTACTCTCTGAACTAGAAAACAGAAAGTGGAAATTACCACACCTATTACCACTTCCATGAATGCTCCCCAAAGGACCTGTTAAAGCTGGTGTATGCAAAGACAGAGAGAGATGGCAGCCATGGCTCCAAATTAAATTAGGGTTTTTTTAATAAAGGGGCAACTGTAGTTACATACTTATGGAATTTGAATGAGCTACTTGCTTTTTAGCTGTTCACTTAGAGAAATGGAGACTTAATTGTTACGTAAAGTTAGCTATCGGAATAAAGGTATAGTTGATAGACATGCAGTTATTTAACCTTGTTATCTATATAACTGAGTATCTTACATTTATAATGACATTGATTAATGCAAAATGCGAGGAAGTTTTTTCTCTCCCAAATTATTAGGTGGTGCTATTTTAATGGTGGAGGTACGATTCACTGTGACTCTTACTGCTTTCTGAAGATAGCTATGTGAACACAGCTTCAATGCCATCTGAATGGTTCTGCAAAACTAAATGTCTCCAATGGTGTTGGATGTTGGCAGTTTGTCTGGTTCTGTGCAGTTTGGGAAAAGAAAGGGAAGGCTTTTCAAGTAGGCTTGCCCTAGTAATATAAATTGTTCACCTTGAGATATGTGGGTCATGCTTCACTTGACATACTCACTTCAGTAGAATACAAGTCCTGGAGTTCGTATTTTGACATGTAACAAACATAAAGTCTGTGTGAGTGGCAAATAGCAATACAAAAATCCTCAGGTTAGTGTTGGGAATTTAGGAAAAAAGTACATTGCGTACAGTTCTGGGATTGCTGGTGTTACTATCACAGCAGTACTGGGAAGTTGAGTAACACAACAGGCCAAAAGAAGATTACCAAATAATTGTGGAGATGTCTGGTGCAATCTGGATAGGGACAGCTGCTTTCCATTACAGGACTCTGGAAACCTGACTAAAGCAGCTTTGTCCCAGTGATTGCAAGCAGCAGGAAGAAGCCATGGAGATGGAAAAGCATCTTTGCCTCAAGAAGGCTTTGTTTTTGCTGAGCCTCAGTTGTATTAGTATCTTTATCTTTCCCTCTTTTTCACAAAGCAGAGTGGAAGGGAAGCCTAGGCTGAGGTAGTTGCTCTGCACTCTTAGAGTATCAACTTTCATCTGCTCGGTTGTGGTATGAACCCCCAGCTAGAAAAAAAGGAGAGCAATCTGCTTTGAAGGTCAGTTTGATTATATGTCTTTGAGAAAACTAGAGACTTTTTGTCCATTTTGGTTTACTTTTGACAGCTTTGGTGTTCAAGAAGGATGTTGAGGTGGTTGGCCAGGATGTCAGTATAATTCACCCTAATGTACCTGCTATTCACCTTTAAAAGGAACTAATATTCCTGTGTGCTTGTAGACTTGAGTTTTTTAGATTGGCCTTGCTGGGAGGGGATTCCTTTGGTGGTTGTTCCTGGAGGTGTTGTAATGATCCCTGTTAGCTGAGGGATGCTTGAAGTGTGGGAGATAGGAACACTTTGGGCTTGTGAGAGAGGACCCACTGAGAGAAGACAGATTTCGGAAGGAAGATCTGCAGCCTGTCAAGGGTGTGAAGGTGATGAAGAGAGGGAGGTTTGGCAAAGATCTGAGCAGAGGAGAGGTTGGACTTTCTAGTTAAGAAAGTAGGACAGCACGTGGAGGTGTGTGTGTGGCGGTGGCTGGGTGTGGACTGTGTTCCTTGCTGTTGGGAGGAGATTTAGGTTGATGTTGTCCTGTGTTTGGGGACCTGTCCTCCTCACTAGCCCACCCCTCAGTCAAGCTGTGGAACTTTTGGCCAGTATCCTTACTCTGAGCCATGCCAGGCTATCTGGCTCTCTACATGACAAAGGAGGGGATGTTTTGCAGTGTGGGAAAGGTTGACTTGCTATGACCTAAATGCTGAGGATGTCTCAAGGCAAAGCACTGTTCAGCTAATTTGGTGGAAAGCTCTGGAACATTCCTGATTGCCAGTGTTTGGCACTCATCCTTTGCCTTGATCCTTAAGAAACCATACACACCTAAGAAGAAATGCAAAGGCACACATAAGCACACAAAATGGTGAGCAGTCAAAAGTAAGGTTGTTTGGAAGGCCTTAAATTCAGCTTTTGTTTCAGAATAGCCTTTGCTGTTTCCTTCCCTGGCGCCTGCCTCCCTCTGCTAGCTTGTGCAACAGCACCAACAGCTTCCCCAGGTATTTGCTGCTGCTGGGTCACAGTGTGTCCTGTTCCCCTCCTGCTGCGCTGTGTCCATGTGGTGCTGTGTAGAGTGAGTAGATGTGGGTCTCAATAAGAGCTGTCTGGCTGTTTTGCAATTGCTCAAATACATTTTCCACTGTCCCTGGGAGAGGGAGAAGTGTTTTCCCCTCTTTGAAGTGTACGATTATTTTAAAGTGTGAGACCCCAGGACCTCATCTTTCACTGGGTTTGGTAGTATGTAAAATGCTCTGCATGCTCAAATATTTCTTTAGCTTCTGTTACTGCTGTGCATATTCAGCATTTCTGCCAATCAGGATTTATGGGGTACCAAGTCAGCCACCCAGAAAAGGAGGCACATGCATTACAACCTTTGCAGCTTTTGTAAGGAATGAGGCAAGGACTCCACAAATGGCTACCTTTCCCTGCTAGCTTTTCCTTGAACCTTATTTTTTTTAAATCCTGTTTTTTCTTGAACACTAACAAGGACTAATAAGTCCCCTGAGGGAGGGGGTACATATAAGAAAATACGTGATCATAAAATTAAAGACTATGAGAATACATATGTATGGGAAAAGGAAGGAACTTATATTGTGTTTCCTATCTTTTAACTGTCTGACTTTACAGCACTAATAATAATCTTTTAATGCAGGTATGATTTTTTGTTTGCATAATGATACAGCTAAATTTGCTTAATTTCAAGGCATGCAGGGAAATAAGAAGATTGATGCCCAGAAAGTTTTTGTGGTGGAATTTTACTAAAGAATAAATGTTATGTAACATTTCAAACACAGTGAGATCCTTCAAGATGAAGTGTGTGATATAAATGTAAAATATTTGCAAACTATAATTTAACAACCGTTTTAAAATCACAGTCAGCATTCCAACCTCTTACATGCGGCGGGTGAGATCCTTTGTCAACTTCGAGCTGAGGGCAGTGAATGTGAGATTCATTAAGTAATTATATAGGAACATTAATTTCAAATTAATTTCAACAGTTGTTTTAGACATTAGCAACCAAATTAGGGACCAAAGGCACACGGTAATACAGCTTAATATTTTTAATAAATGAAGGCATTTGAAGTGATTTACATAAATCGGATGATAAGTTCTCATTTAATGGGCTTCCAAATGCCCCCGCCTCCCCTTCCCGCTCACCTCCGAGCGTCTCCAGGCTGCGTGTGCTCTGCATTTACCCAGCTCTCCTGTTACATCGTGCTTTTCTCAAATCCTTCCTACACTGCCTTTATAATAAGCGGTCAGACTTTCTGGAATGTGTTAACCGAGCTGGAACCCTTTAAGGCTTCTGAATCTACAGCGCTGGGAGGCATGGGAAGGGAATGGAGCCACTATTGACAAGGCTCCTAGGAAAATAAATGGTGGAGAACAAAAAAAGCAGATTAGGGTATTGGGGGATGCCCTACAGGCAGGGCAGGGAGATGAAAACCAGCCCATCAGCAAGTGAATGGGTCACATGTAATGGATAATGACCAGTCCTTTTCATCTTTCCTGCAGTGAGCTCAAGGCTCTTAATGAAAAGGAGCAGGCGCTGGTCTGGATTTACACTGCACCTGATAGAGGCACGGCAGCTCGGGACTCACCCGGGAGGCGAAACCCGCCTGCCAATGCTCCAGCCACCTCACCTGCCTGGGGTCCCTCCTAAAAGGGCAAAATAAAAGCCCTTCCTTCACGAGGGAGCGGGTAGTCTGTGAGGTGTAAAAGGCAAGACAGGGCTGCTGGGGCGGGTGGGCGATGGGCTGTGTTTCCCTTCCTCGTGGTATTGGTTTGCAGTGTCCAAATGGGATGTGGTGGAAGCATACAAAGCAAGTCTCTCACAAATATTCCTCTAACATAAGGAACTGTCCCAGTTACCAGGCTGTTCAGTGACACTGTCCAGCTGGCAGTAATGTTTGAACCCTGTTTTTCAAGACTTGGGTAACAAACTGATGCTATCAGCCACTTCTCCCTCAGGAAAAGTAGTGGGGTGGCTGGGTGGTAACAGCACATCCAGAAAACAAAGGTGCAATGATTCTGTTTGTGCTCAGCTCGGTACTGCTTTCTTACGCCAAAAATGGCTGGCTCAGGCCAGAAATGCACAAAGAAACGTAAGCTCTGGAAGGCATTTGATCAATCTTACTCTGAAGTATTTAAGATGTAGTTTTCCTCCTCCCTTCCCAAGCTGCCTGTTGTGCCCTCTGTGCAGGTGAGCGTGAGCTGGCAGTGCTGAGACCCAAGCACATTTTTTTTTTTTGGCTGGCAGATAGCCATGGAGGGAGAGCCCAGAAAAACATAAGGGCAAAGAGGAAACCATGACAGCAAGATAAAAAAAACACCTGTTTTCGCTCTGGAGGTTAAAATGGGAAAGGGTAAAAATCCCTCCTAAACAGAAAGCAGCGTCTGAGAGGGTATGTGAGCACATCACAGGTTGAATCACTATAAAGGGCAATTCACTCCAAATTATATGTGTGAAATGGCAAGACCTCTAATGTAAGAAGTCATGTAGGTGGATCCATATTGCTTCAGTGGCTTTTTAGGGTAGATAATTTTCTAATTTTTTTTCCCGGAGGCATATTAAAATTCCAGAGGGTGCTGCGCAAAGCAGACTTTATCCAACAGGTCTGACTTTAGTTCTCTGGGTCTCTGCAGGGCCCACCTCCTGAGCGCTCAGTGCTGCGACCAGATGTGGCTTTTCAGAGCCAGGATCCAGCTGCAGCTGATCCCTGGCACTTCAGACAAGAAATGGGCTGTGCAGAGGTGGCAGCAAATGGGTAGTACTGTGTGTTGCCCAGTGGGAGCCTCAGCTTCAGCCTAGGAATGTGATCTTCTCCCAGCCTCTGACATGACATTTAACAGATGAAGTATTAGCTGCTCAGAAATTTAAGAGATTTCACTAAAATGTGTGCTGGGTTCTGTTCCTTGCTCTGCTACTCTATGATCAATGTCCATTAGAAGAGAGAGCACAATGGTGTTTCACTGCCTGTGGGCATGAGTACGATTACCAAGGTACGGTACATCTCTCCCAGGATGTCATTTCTAGGCAGAAGTTTGTCTTGTTAGAGCCTGTCTGCTCCCTTTGTAAGTGCTTGCCATCTGTACCACAGAGGGCCTGGCATAGGGTAAGCCAGCCTTAAAGGAATTACAGCAGTAAAAAAAGTAATCAAGAGTAATAAAACCAGTGAGATTTGATTGGAACTTGATGGAGCTGCAGAAACTGCATGACTCATCTTAAAAAGAATATATATATATATGACATTTATAAATAGGCTTCTATATTTTTGCAGTTCCTGTGGAATATTTAGCAATTTCTGTTCTTTTTAAAATAACTTTGAATTTACACAGATATCTTGGGCTTGCAGGCTGTGTGGTTTATTGAGAAAACACACCCTTTAGCAGTAGCCTTCTGTCAGAACAGGCATACATGGTGCTTTTACAAGCAGAGCATCAGGCATGGCCTTCCTGCCCTGAGACTGTCAGTGAGGCTGAGCAACACACAGGGTACTCTGCAGGAGAGAACGGAGTGAGTTGTGATGGCCCCTGGTGAAAGACCACAAATAGTGGATGTTTGGGGCCAGGTATAAGGAAGTAAGAGGAGTCTCCTGAGTGAAGAGGTAAGGAGGAAGCAAGGGACACCGGTTCTGCTTCGTGGACAAAACAGACTGGATGCAGGTTGCATCTGAATTGAAAAGGCTGATGTGAAATGAGGTCTCTTCCTAACCTGAAGAGCAGCACACATGAAAGGTATGGGAATAGGGAACTCAGTGGGTTTGTTTCATCTAAGAGACAGTTGAATGGTGATTTAATTGCAGCTCTCAAGCTCCTGCATGAAGAAGGTTGTCCCATAAGGAGATGGGTATTTTAACCTCACTATAAAGGTAGAGCAAGGCTGAGAAACTGGAGGTTCAAGTTAGACAAATCTATGATGTACGTTTTTGCAGCATGTTCTGAACTGAACCACTCTCAGATTTAGTGGTCTGCCCACCATGGAACTGGTAATCAAGATTCTTCTTGATGCTTTGTGATGGCTGAGAGAGGGATGGTAGAGATGCAATGCAGGAATGGCAGGATGGAAATATGAATATGTTAAAGGTGATGAGGACAGATGAGTTTTTCAGTCTTTCCTCACCATGGCTTTCCTGTTTTCCTTCTGCTGAGCACTGCAGTGAGTTTTGCTGTGCATTAATGATGCATGATGTGGGTTCATGTTGTGCCATCTCTAACTCTTCCATGACAGAAAGCCCTAAATCAGGCAGTTTGCGTCCCAGGTCTTTGTCTCAGCTTGGTTTTGCTTCCTTGATGTCCCGGGGTGTTTATCAATTTCACATTGATGTGGGATCAGAATCTGGAGAAAAACCATGGTGCAAAAATGACCTTGCAGCCACGGACCTAAGGAAACACCACAAGGTTGTTTGTGGTGTACATGGAGCTGTTCCCCAGGCCTCACTGGACTGCTGGGTCTTTCTGTGTGTGAGGGCTATGGGTTTCCTTTCCCCATTCCTTCAGAAGGCTGCAAAGACAGAGATCTAAATGCAAGGTATTAACTAGATTCACATTTCTTATAAAGTTTCAAAATACTGAGCAAGGTGTACAAATTCTCAAATATTCAATATTTCCAAGGAGCTGGAGTCCACTGGTTGGAGTCCATCCTAGAGGAACCATATTGTGAGTTTCAGCTCTATGCATTGGGAACATAAAAGTGATTTTTTTCCCCTATGAAGTCATATTAGCAAGAGCACTCAGGGAGTTTCCTCCTCAGTTTTTCTGAAGCCAGTAGGTGGAAGAGTCTCATGCTGGGCTCACCTTTCCACAAAGATTTTGAAAGCAACAGAAGGGGTCAAGGAAGAACCATGGAGCTAACTCAAGAGAGATTCCCTACAATAAGACTGCTGTGCATATTGCCAATATAGCACAAAACTGTCACAGAACAAAACCATCTTAATGTAGTGAAGGTGCCACATGCCTGAAGAGCAACTGTGAGAGGTCAGACCAGACACTCTGTGCCCAGAGGTGTCAGCTGCAAGGAGAGTCTGGCTGGAAAGAATATTCCTACAGCCACAGCTCCCCCGTAGAGACATGCCACTAGTGCTGCTAGTCCTACTGGTAGACACAGGAGTCCTGTTTTGAGTGGGAAAGAGGTTGTGGAGAAGTGTTTTTGCCTTCATGTGTGGGTATCTCCATGGTGCAAGCTGGTGACTTCTATAGCTACTATGAATGACAAGCAACAGCGATCATTTGAGGCACTTCAGCATCAGCTCTGTAGTGAGCATCATTAATCCTCACCACTGATTGCTCTTACTGAAGCTTCAAGTGATTGGAGAAACTGCCCAATGTTCATGAAAGAAGTTGAACCTCTATAATCTACCTCTGTAAAATCTTGAAAACAAATATATTGATTTGTTTGGGAGGGGATGGGATAAGTAAAATCTTACTTTAATAAGTTTGAAAAAAGAAAAAGATAATTGTAGAGACAGAAAGAGAGATGTGAAAATGCAGAAGAGATAAACCCCTGCACAGCCACTGAACTGTAGAGGGTAGGAAAGACTGAATCAGGCTATGACCACCTCAGAGTCAAAGGATCCAGCAGTCCCAGAGAGATACACATTGCATCAGGATGCACACTTGTGTCTGCTCCCCATGCCTGAGTGCTGTGTTTCACCAGTGCCTGGTATGCAGAGCCAGAGCAGCACCAGGGCCTGGGCTGTGCCTCTCTATGTTAACATACCTGTTTTAGAAAGTGATGGCAAGCTCCCAGTTGGATGTCCTGTGCAGAGAAACATTCTCATGGGTAGATACTCCTCCTTCAGGAGGGTGTTCTGGTTTTGCTTGCTTTGAAATGTTGGAAATAGTTGCTGGTTTTCCAAGGACACCATGTTGTGCAAGCTGTTGCATGTCCCCACCTGGGCACGCCCTGTGGTGTTAGCCACAATGTCTGTGTACAGAAATGATTGGTTTTCAGAAAATCTTTAGTTCCTGAAGCCAAGAGTGTCTGCAGGAATATAACTTCTTGAGCCACATTCAAATCTGAGATCAGGATAAACACACAAAGGTACTGACAACTTATCCAATAGCAGGGAGTAGCTGGGTGGGCGGAGGTCCCCTTCCACACCCCTATCAACCACCCACCAGTGAAGGCTCTGTGCTCTGGGCGTAGGAGTGGCAGCCAGAGCCACCACTGATTTGCCAGGAAGGGTCTTTGTCACTTGTCATGTCATTTCATGAGCTCCTGGGTTTATGTTGAGGAAATGGTAATAAATGGAAAATCCTCTCGCCCCATTTTTTTTTTTTTAATCTGAAACCACCTATTCACCTATTTCTGCTATTTTAAGGAATTCATAATCTAGGACTGTGTTGGTAATCTTTATGTGGTAAAGTTTGCTGAATTTCTAGCAGTATTGTTCTCACTGTTTTTCAATCACCCAACACTTAACTATCTAAAATTTGTACTTTCTCATAAAAGATGCCTCATTTTCTGCTTTCTTCTGCCAAAACAGTCTTGCCCAGGTTGCCATAACTGTCTTTTAATAGGGTCTCAGACCACAGGAGAGCTTTGATCTCAGTGCAACCCAGATGGGTCCATATATTGTTACACCTCCCATGGACCCCACACCTTCCAATCTGCCATTCCACTTCCATAAGGGAATATGGTACATGTAATTGCCCACAGAGTTTTCATTTCTAGCGTGCAGATTAAAAACTATCCCCCACTAAATGGGGAAAATTATGGGAAGGGGTGTTGGAGGAAGGTGCACAGAGGTCCAGGACAGCAAGGAGTAGAGAGGAACTGCAGGCTCCACTGAGCTCCCACCTCAGAGCAGGTGAAGGCATTGAGGAGGGGAGAACAGACATTGGCTTCTCAGCAGGGTTAGCACTAGGACAACACAGTACAGCACTTTCAGTATTCCACTTTACTACTACCACTGTCAGTCTTACAATTTGAAAACAAGGAAATTACATGCTATTAATGATCAGAAGGAATTCATATAGGACTTTGAATTAAAATGGACTTTTTTGTTATTGGAGGCAAAAATGTCCCCTTGCATAGTCACCCATTCAAGGGCTTCGAAGTTGCATTTCTGTTTCAATTGACATAAAACTGACCAAAGGAAATATTATGGTCATAGGCCTCTGTTTATTTTCACTGGGAATGCATTAACATATCAAGGAAATAAAATCTGCCCAAAAATCACTGGGTGATCACCAGAGCAATACTCAAAAAGATTGTGAAGTCACAAGGTGGAAATTCACACTTCTGGTAATGAGATGGAAGTTGAGTAACAGCAAAGAGAATGTCCATAAAGCAGGAGGTGTGCAGAGCTGCATTACTATAATGGCTGTCAAATCACATGTGGTGTTGGGGAGCTGGCACTGCTGATTTTGCTAGAAATTCAGTAATTTAAGTAACCTAATCAAGTGTCATAATTAATTGGCGGTTCATTTCCTCTCTTGGAAAACATGAAGGGTAGTCATTGTTTGCTAAAAACAACTTAATCCTCCCCACAGTGAGGGTGTTTCTCCCTCTTGCCAACAGAAAGCCATTGGCAACCTGCTTCTGGGGGCGCACGGTGGACATTTAGTCCTTAAAAAGGGGTGCAATGCACTCACACACAGAGGGATCTGGTGCAGCATTTCTGAGAGAGAGAGGTCATGATTTATGTCCAGAATGAGATTTGAGCTACTCCAGTCTAGGCCTCAGATCTGGGCCTTGTGAGGCCTTCAAGCCTGTGACACAGTTAGAAATCAAGAGCTTGTGGCACAGTTAGAAATTATATTAAGGTGTGATGTGAAGCACGGGGCTGTCTGGGTGTGAAGTAGTATAGGTTTATAGTGTGAAGTTTAGTCCACCTTAAGACAAAGACAAACAATGTTAGCTTGCCAATGAGAGTGCCTTTGTAAACTGTAAACTACATAGGAGTGTATATAAACTGCCATCTTCTAACTAATAAACGGAGAACATTTGATTAACCATATTGATTTTACCTGCGTTTGTCCAGTCCAGTTTTCCTGCCTTATGAGGACCCTGGCTTTGGGGATCCCTGTTGGGAGGATGCTGGGGCTTTCACAACAGCTTCACCATCCATTAGCCCTCGATGCCAGAGGGGGATGTGTGTTGGGAAGTGGTGTTGTGTGATGTTACTTTCTCTGCTGCATCTATGTGTTAAAAGAAGCCTGAGCGCAGAGGTGCCCAGGTTTGCCCCGCACACAGGTGGCAGGCATGGCTGGTGTGAGCTCTTGCTCCTTCCTCCCAGTAACGCCTGCCAAAGCACAGCCAATGCTCTCTGTGCAAGAGTGCAACTCCAGCAAAGATCACCTCTGCAAATGCACTATCTTGTCACAGG